>NW_024412376.1:83655171-83980947 GCF_014898765.1 Herpailurus yagouaroundi | reverse complement strand
AAAAAAAAAAAAAAAAAAAAAAAAAAAATCAGATAAGTGGCAGAAAGCTGTGCCCGAAAGAGGAAATCTCCTCAGGTTACCAGCCATCTGTGAGGTGGGGAGGGAGCGCCAAGCCTGGCCGGCTCCGAGCGTGGACAGGTGTCTCAGCCACCTGGCCCCTCTGGGGAGAACAGGAAGGCAGCATTGCCTTGGTGAGTTTCTTCAACAGAAAACAGCGATGTCGGTGAAATGGACCTGAGAATTCAAGGGGTTTTGGCCGACAAGTGGATGGAAGCGTACAGGCAAATTTCCTCCACTCACCCAGATGTCAGGTTGGAAATGATGGGGCGGCACAGTTATTTCCTTCCACAAAAATAACCGTGACTTAACAACAAAATCAGATTCCATAATAATGAGATATTTGAGATTGTGAACCCTATTATCAGGGGACTTTTTGTATTCTGTTCGAGATTTTAAGAGTTTCGATTTCCTGAGGCATGAAAAGGCAAAGGTTGGATTTAATATTTATAGGGGTGGGAGTTGGAGGAAAAAGGAACAATCTGGCCATACTCTCCGGCTCTTAGACAATCATCCCACGGTCCCTCCCCCCCCAGGCCGTACTCTGAGGCCGGAGAGGAACTGTGGTTTTGGCAGCCCAGAAAAAACATCTTCCAAGGAAACAAGGGGCTTAGGCTTCACACATTCTTATAGGCACCAGCAAGTTTCAAAAGCAAGACTCTTGGACCCATCTCATGACTTCAGCAAGGAGACCAACTTGGGTGCCCTCTCAGTCCTGCGAGGAACAGCACTGCTCTGTCCCTTCTCGGGGCTTCACGTAGGGGCAGTGATACTAGAAGACAGTGGAGTCCTATTCTCTCTCTAATGGCACCTCCAGCTTTCCTCTGAGTTTAGGACGTAGCCACTTGAGACCTTGGGTCTTAACTATAGGCTCTCCTGAGTGTTTCTTCAGAAACCGGGACAGGCTCACTAGACACTTTTCTACCAGCAGGTTACATTTGTTTAGAGTCACGACTTATACACATGAAATGACATGATGAGAGATGGAAGCAAGACCCAGACTTGGCAATTGTGCCACCGGCTAACTGTGCAACGTGGTATGAGCCACTCTTCCTCTCTGGGCCTCAGTTTTGTCTCTATAAAAAGCGTCCATTGAACAACTTCTCGTCAACAATAAAATTGTTATTACCGCTAGGATTAAATTGCAATGGAAACATCCATGATGGCAAATAATAAAGTACAAGTTGCACTTCCACATACCAAATGAAGGCTTGTACTTCAGCAGTTATATACAATGGATTTATGGGGTTATTAGTGCTGCCTTGGAGAAATTTGAGCCCGTATTTCTTTTTTTTTTTTTTTTTTTAAAGTTTTTCTTTTTTCAACGTTTATTTATTTTTGGGACAGAGAGAGACAGAGCATGAACGGGGGAGGGGCAGAGAGAGAGGGAGACACAGAATCGGAAACAGGCTCCAGGCTCTGAGCCATCAGCCCAGAGCCCAACGCGGGGCTCGAACTCCCGGACCGCGAGATCGTGACCTGGCTGAAGTCGGACGCTCAACCGACTGCGCCACCCAGGCGCCCCTGAGCCCGTATTTCAAGGGGCAAAAATGACTGCATTCATTTGCAGTTTGATAATGTTACCTGGACTAAATGTATTTCCCTTTAGGGTGTTGGTCTACTCAGAACTCAAGAAAAATGTGAAAGACAAACTTTGAAACAGACGTTGGGAATACTTGGTTTCGGAATTTTCTTTTCAACGTAGAAGCGCGAGTGTAAGAAGATGAAATATTTTTTATAGGTGAATTAATTACTACATGAAAGAATAGAGCCCAGATCAAATAAAGTAGTCAATTCCTTCTCAGCAATGTGTGTGGGGGTGTGTGCTCATGTCTATATTTAATTAGTGACAAATGCATTTCCAAAAATAGTCTACAGTATTGCATTTGGAGCTAGAAAATAATATTTGGCTAAATTTGAGATATCTTGTTTATCATTTCATCTACTTTTATTTTTGTCTTTTCTAAATGTAAAGAAACACTCTCTAGCTATTTTAAAATGTTTTTTAATTTATTATCAGCTGAGAGACTATACTTTTAGTTGTAAAGGCATCAAATAAAAGAATGAAAGAGTTATTTCTACTTTCTGAAAAGTCAAAGATAATCTTTTCTTGCCCTGAAAAGAGTCATTTGAAGGGACAAAAAGACTTTAAGGGATAGATATTCCAAGGACACAAACTCATCTAACAATAATTACTTTCTATTACATTTATTGATTTTAACAACAATTTTGTGAAACAGCTGAACAGACACAAATGTTATCTACATTATACAGATGAAGAAATGGAGGTCCTGGTAACTGACTGTGACTTGTCAGGATGCAGAGTTAGAAGGTCTTAGAGCTTGTTTAAACCCAAATGTTCTAATCCCTCTTTTGTGTTTTTTCCCTCCACATTGGCTAGAGTTTTAGAACTACAAGATCATCTTTGTGATTGCAGTATTGTTATGCCAATACTTGAGTAGTTTAATGACTTTAATGTACGGTATTTTCCTCTTATATTATTGCTAATTGTTATAAAAATAAATGTAGCTAATTAAGGTGTGTAAAATATTAAAAGTAAAAAAAAAAAACAGTGATCATCGGTAGTACTTCATCAGTTTGTGGCTGACCAATCACTCATCTATCAGAGATTATTAAATAAATCAAATTAAAACAAAATCTCTTAGCTCAAAGTTTTATCTTCTCTTGTCCATGAGAACATTCATGTGAAACAATTTTACCAAAAAATTAAAAAAGTAAGAAAGTCAACTTCTATTGTAATATCAAATGACTCAGAAAATTTATGAAGGGTGTTTGAAGGTACAACTTTTTAAGTGTCTTCTTCCCTTTGTTACTTGTCTTAGATTTAGGACAATGTTGTAAAAAGGACTGTTTCTTTTCTTGTTTTGGGGTAAAGCAACGGTGTTAAGGTAAATACCTTATTGTTTGGTCTCACTTTGATAGCAAAATCACTCATTACCTTTGTCAGTTCTATCATTAGGTCAGATCAATTTATGTTTCTGACTTATACCGCCTCTAAATACTGGAGTAACTACTTACGGGGCCATGTCTAATACAGTTAGTAGGTTCGAGCTAGGAAAGTCTTTCTGAAAGAACTTAAACTCCTCCTGAGATCATAACCTAATTCTCCCAGTTATGCCCTAACGTTGACAACCACTTTGCCGGATTTCTTAAATTATTTTTTCATTATTCTCTTTTTCTAATTTCCTTATATCATTTATTTCAAGGAACAGATTAGGGTAGCAGAACAGAAAGATTGACAAAAAGGATAGAAAAGGACAGAGAAAAGAAAACTTGGGAGTTGGGTGCACATAGTAGAAGAAAGAAGTTTTTCCGGTTGTAGTCCTTAGGCCCATGGTTGCCAATGTGCTGTAGACACTGCACCAATGGAACCTGGGGAGTTTCTACCGAGGGTCACGGTCTGTATTCACACGTGAGCACCAGGTGACATACGGAGGTATCGAATCACTATATTGTACACCTGAAACTAACATAACATTGTATGTTAACTACACTGGAATTAAAATAAAATACAAATTTAAAAAATCTGTATTCACACTAAATATTGTGTGTGTGTATTGAAAAAAAAATGATCCACGCATATACGCTAATATTTTAAAATAGATGTAGGTTCTATTGTGAAAAAAATGATCCACGCATATATGCTAATATTTTAAAAGAGATATAGGTTCTATTGTGATTAATACCACTTTTAAAGAATTGCTTAATATTTAGTAGCATTCTGTTTCCTCAATTAGCGGGTGCAAATATTATCCCACTGGAAGGGGAGTTCTCAATCTTTCTACATAAATGAGGTATTTCTCTTCAAAAAAGTTTGAGGACCGCTGACTTGTGGATCTAAGTACATCAATAACAGTATAATTTAGTTAATTTGGCTGAGGGCATCGTATAGCATCACAAAACCACCAGAATTTGAAATCTTGTCTGATCCTTTGCAACGCAAAATTAGGGCCACTCTTCAAACACCTGTGACTCATACTTTTTAATTAGAAACAAACCAGCAAAGACTGACAGAGGCGCCGATTTAGAGCCCCTTTGTTTCTAGTATATGCCAGTTCTGGGTGTTAGAACAATAGCACGTCTTTTCTTCCTCTGATTCTCTTTCCCCAGAGGTCCTCCACTTTTGAGACGGACAAACTGCCTGAACCACACATCCAGTAGTGACCCATTATGTGTTTACACAAGAACAGGAAAGTAGGCATAGTGTCTACTTTCCGATTTCAGACTCTAGCTTTTATAGGGTATATTTTCCAAATTAAAAAGATTTCGAACATTCCATTAGGACATCATCAAAGGAGTCATTTGTGGTGCATTAATTAAATCTAACACATTTAAAAATAACTCTGCATGTTGTGGGCCAGATGCAGCCTTTGGAAAAAGAAGGAGCCTACACTGAACATTGCAACAGATTTTTGTATTTAATAGTAGGCAACAGACACGTTTCCAGAATATGCTCTCAAAGCCTGGTTGGGAAGTGTCTGCTCTGCTCGCAGCAGGAGAAAAAAGATCCATATATAAAGTAAAGGAGAACAAGAAGTAAATTATATACTTTCACCTCTCAATCAACTCAAATTTGCTTCATTATTTAAAAGTAGTGCCCCACTGCATGATATTGTCCAATTTTAACCAGAAGAATGAACCACTCCAAGAACCCTTCCCAAATGTCAAGACAAAAAGTAGGATGGCAAATTTGTTCTTATCTAAAAACACATTGTCAGTTATAGCCTCATGAGAAATAATTTTGGAAAATAAAAAGGATGTTCAGAACTATATGAGATGTAAGAGAAAGGTCTAGAGAGAGCTGAATTGCTTTGTCCAAAAACAAACAAAAAAAAATGGACTCAATGTTTTACCCATAAGAATGAAAGAAAGATGTGGGGAAAGAGGAGAAAGAAAAGGCTGAGAAAGAAGGTAAAGCATCCAAAGGACTTTTCAGACCAAGGACATCTAAAACTCACTCTTTAGTTACCTGGGTGGCTCAGTCAATTAAGTGTTGGATTCATGACTTTGGCTCAGGTTATAATCTCATGGTCATGAAATCCAGCCCAGCATCAGGCTTCATGCTGAGCTGAATGTGGAGCTTGCTTAAGATTCTCTCCCTCTCTGTGTCTCTCCTTCTGCCCCTCTACCCCACTCATGCTCTCTCTGTCTCAAAATTAAATAAATAAATAAATAAATAAATAAATAAATAAATAATAAAGCACTCGTTGCATCGCTCTTATGTGAAACCTCCCTTTTCAGTAACATCGGCTGCTACACACAAAGTGTACAAATACCCACCAAGATTTTAGTTAAGTGGATCTTTCAAGGGAATGCATGAAGGAAAGGGGAGCTGTGCTTTGGTTGTCACAAGAAACCAAAAGGAGTACATGATCTGATGGATACAGGAAGGAGGAAAGAAAGGTGAGAATGAGGACTTAATCCTCCCTCTACGACAAAGGATTTGCAGAAACATCCAGCATTGGGCTTTAAAAAATTTACATATATGTGTGTGTACATATATATTTTTTATATATATAAATAAATGTGTACATATATATATTTTATATATATAATATTTATAAATTTTTAATGTTTATTTTTTTGAGAGAGAGAGAGACAGGGTGTGAGTGGGGGAGGGGCAGAGAGAGAGAGGGAGACACAGGATAAGAAGGAGGCTCCAGGCTCTGAGCTGTCAGCACAGAGCCCCATGTGGAGCTCGAACCCACCAACGGTGATATCATGACCTGAGCCAAAGTCGGACGCTTAACCAACTGAGCCACCCAGGTGCCCCCAAATTTTTTATATGTTTTTTAATGTTTATTTATTTGAGGCGGGGGGAAAGGGCAGAGAGAGAGGGAGACACAGAATCCAAAGCAGGCTCCAGGCTCTCAGCTGTTAGCACAGAGCCCAATAAACTGTGAGACCCCATAAAATGTGAGATCATGACCAACGCTCAACCCACTGAGCCACCCAGGCACCCCTGGGGGAATTGGGCTTTTACCCAGAACAGAGAGTAAATTGAATCTGAACATGGTTTTATATTAAAGGCTGGAGACACCCGTGTGACATCTGAGGTATATATAATGATTTTTTTATTTTATTGAATGCTGCTTACTAGTCTAAGAATCAGATTTGCTAAGTCACAATGATGACAATGTGTTTACTGAGCAGAGGATAAACCATAAATTTGTTCTGTAGAAAATTGTTCCAGACAGAGTGGGTTATAAACTGTTTGCTTCGCAAATATGGAGGGAGAGATTATCAGAACAAATAGACTCTACAGAACAAGAATTTCAATGCAGCATCAGTAATTACTTAAATCAGAGATATCACCATTGTTGAGCAATAAAGTATTTCCTAAGTGTGAAGGCCACCATTACATCACAGTTGACATTAATCTGCAAACTGATTTTTTTTTTTTTTTTCTGGTTTGGGTGACAAATTCATGCCAGAACAATTAAATCTACTTTCCTGACAAAGTAACAGAGATGTTAACAAGAGAAAACAAAATAGATGTAATATCACATTGTTACCATTATATAATTAGTGTCTTCTATTGAAATAGATATTGAAGAAGTATGATGCTCTATATAAACATTGCTATTAGTTTAAAATCCTTAGGCAAAATGTACCAGAATAATGGATTTTCAAGCAATTCTAGTAAGTAGCTTTAGCATTTATCTGTGTATCTTCAACTACTAGTATAGTACTTGAGAACAGGCCCTTATTAAATGTTAATTAAAAGATAAACATCAGTAAATTTTCCCGAATAGCCAGAGTTTTCAAAATATTGCAGTTCTTCTATCATTTTAAATAGAATTGCCACTGGCTAAAAACAGAAAGTAAAAACAGGTTGAATTTATATTGAACATATGACTCACTGTTGAAGCCTCATATTGGAATAAACTTTCCCTGTGTAATGCTAAATCCTTATTCCTTACACTTCATTACTATTTGTAAGCATATCTCTGCTCTTTTGTGACCTCCGTAGCATTGAAGACTGGATCAATTTGGACTTATGATATTTTTTCTGATAGAGGGTCGCTTTAAAATCTGGGAATAATTTGTAGGGCACTTTCTGTGTTCTTGGCATCTTTCTTATCTCTAGTGAGACTTCTGTAACATTTAGAAGCATGATTCTTCATATTCTCCCTGGACAAAGGTTGAGGTAGAACGTATTTGCTAAGTTCAGAAGAGTTACTTACCAACTATCAAAGTGTCCTCAGAACTCTTGTTCATTTTAACAGCCTACTATCAAGGAAAAATGCACTGGCAAAGTAAATGCCAAAGTTGACTAGAGCAGCCTCCTGAGGTTTAATCTCCAGGAAAGTGTGTCCAAAATTGTATCCACTCCTGTACCACTTTTGTTGAGTCTCTATACCCTTTACTCTGCCTGCTCTTAGGTCCTTACTCTTTTTCCTAAAAGTCAAGTCATGAGCAGGGAGGGGCAGAGAGAGAGAGAGGGAGAGAGAATCCCAAGCAGACTCCGTGCTGTCAGAGCAGAGCCCAATGTGGGGCTTGAGTCCAGGAAACCTTGAGATCATGACTTGAGCTGAAATCGAGTTGGATGGTTAACCGACTGAGCTACTCAGGCACCCCCACTTTTAAAAATTTAATCCAGTTTTTAAAAAGAAATATTATATTAGTACCACAAACGAAGAGTAAGATCTCTCTGGTCATTAAAGTAATCATGAAAATAAAAACATGAAAAAAGTAATGTCCCATATAGATACTATTAACTATGGTCGTTCCATGCTTGGTCCTGTGTGCTCCATGTTGAAAAGTGAAATTAGTGAGTGTTAGGCCATAACAAAGACATAAGGACACCAAAAATATGCTGAGATAACCAAAAGCATAATAGAGATTTGAGTCAAGGTTGTTGAATTCCATGACATTCATCCCCCAAATTATCTGAAGTACCACCAGTTGTACTCATTACATGCCCTAGGAATATTGCTCTAGCTTCTTAAGGCCACCCAATTAGTCATAAAGTACCTTGTAATGCACCTAATTATAGCTTTTCCATATAGCAGAAAGTCAGATCTGACTATTTTCTTTCCTTCCATTTTCTTCTCATACTTGCATACATTTTTATCATCATCATCTTCTTCTTTTTTTTAATGTTTATTTTTGAGAGACAGAGAGAGCATGAGCAGGGGAGGGGCAGAGAGAGGAGGCACAAAATCTGAAGCAGGCTCCAGGCTCTGAGCTGTCACACAGAGCGCCACATGGGGCTCAAACTCTCGAATCACAAGATCATGACCTGAGCTGAAGTCAGATGCTTATCTGACTGAGCCACTCAGGCACCCATGTTATCATCCTCTTTTAAGAACCAAAGTCAAATGGGCTTAAAGCTCAGCATTGTTTTAGGGACTGATAATATAGGTACAAAGTAAAGGCTGAGTGGGTGATGAATAATCTTTAATGTCTTAAATACCATTGGTCCACATATAGGCCTGTAACAATCAAGTTTGGCCTGAGTAAAGCTTTTAATTTTTGTCTCATCTGACATTATCATCAACGAAGTAGACAAACTATAAAGCAGTCAACACAGTAGAATCAATTTATGAAAACATTTAGCACAGTACTTCAAATGAATCTGACCTTTACACTTAAAAAAACATCCAAGTCAAGTTTTTAAAGGATAGTAAATTGAACTGTTTTTTTTTTTTTTAACACTTTGGTAAGAATAAGGATGTTAACAAGATAAAAATATTTAGATAAATTATTGTTTATTTACAAGATAAAGTTCAGCTGGAATAAAGTGAACAACCAAAGAGTAAAAGCAAAGAGTATACAAATTTAGTAGAATAGTATAAAAATAAGTACATCAGGAAAAGATGTAAAACCAAAGAAAAAGAACAATTAATATAATACTTTATCTTAAATTCATACTTGCAAATGGAACTGTAGTGATGAGATCATGTTATATAACTATGAAGTAACCATTGCTCTTTTGTTCAGTAATGGTTAGATTCTTATTGTGACATGAATTCAATTTTGATCTTTGCATTTTAGACAAGTAGGAGAAAAATTTGTCAAAAAGAGAAATTGATGTGAATAGAGATGGAAATTGGATTCCAGTAGAAGAAAAAGGAATTGGAATGATCTACTGTTTAATCTGAGAAAACAATGTCTGAAACTGTAGTATCATTTGTGTCTATATCTTAATTTCCCAATATACGAATGGAAGCAAAAAGAATTTCACCTTAACATTTCTGGTGTTTTACTAGATGAAAAATATTACTGATTATTTTACCGATATTCAGAGATATAAATGGGCAAATATAGTTTGCTAACAGTAATTCTCATGTAAGCACATCAAGAAATGCAAATGATAACTAACCCAAATTTATTAGTAAAATATATTTGCAATGAAAATAACATTATAACTTCCAATAATTACAGTGTGTAATTTAAAAATTATGTTAATCTATGCTGCTTATAAAATTTATTGCTATTATTATTATGACAGTATTACAAAAACAGGTGATGAAGCATTATTTTAGTTCTATCTGCACCAATTCTTCAATGTCAAATTAAAGCTCCAAACTTTAAGAATTTAATAGGCAAGACATATAATCTAAAGATGTTTTTGGCTTATGGAACAAGTAAATAAGAGATCAATTAAATAAATTCATCCAGTATTAATTAAACACTTACTGTGGATATCGCTAGAGAGAAAATAATTTACCTTGAAACCCAGGACAATTCCCTTGATGCAAGGTGTTCTTTCTGATCTGAATATCAATCAAAAATTGTATCAAAAACTTGGGGCGCCTGGGTGGCTCAGTTGGTAAGTGACCGACTTCGGCTCAGGTCACGATCTTGCAGTTTGTGAATTCGAGCCCCGCATCGGGCTCTGTGCTTACAGCTCAGAGCCTGGAGCCGCCTACTTCAGATTCTATGTCTCCCCCTCTCTCTACCCCTCCCCTGCTCACGCTCTGTGTCTCTCTGTCTCTCAATAATAAATAAACATTTAAAAAAATTGTATCAAAAATTTGAAAGTATTACACGTCTGGATAATAGCACTTATATCAGCCATACACTGCTGTGCAACAAATTGTCTCTAAACTCATGTCTTAAAGCAATTGCTTACTATCTCCCACAATTTTTGTGGGGAAATAGCTTGAGAGCAGCTTTGACCAATTCTGGCTTTGGGTCTCTTACAAGATGGCAGTCTGTAGAGATTGCAGGTGGGGCACCAATTTCCAAGTGTGTGATGGGTCTGGAAGATCCATTTATGAGGTGATTCACTCACATTGCTGGTAAGTTGGTGCTGGCTGTCAGTTTTACTCCACTGGGTCTGTCCACAAGGTTGCCCGATTGTTCTTACAACGTGGTAGCTGGCTCCCCCAGAGAATGCAATCCGAGAGACTGAGGTAGAAGCCATAATGTCTTTTACTGCCTAGGCCTTAGAAATCACATAATATCTCTTTCACTGTATTCTATGAGTCACACAAGTCAGTCTTAATTAAGTCTAAGAATGTTCTACCTACATGCTTGAATACCAAGAAGCAGGGATTATTGGAGGCCATCTTGGATATTGGCTACCACAATACTTACAATTTGTTGGATTACTTTCAAACACAGAGAATAGTAGATTAAAAAAATAAATTGCTGTCTTTTAGGAAAAAAAAAATTCGAAGTTTTATTTATAGGCTGAACCTGTTCATTCAACTTTCCCTTTTTTTTTTTTTAATTTTTTTTTCAACGTTTATTTATTTTTGGGACAGAGAGAGACAGCATGAACGGGCGAGGGGCAGAGAGAGAGAGGGAGACACAGAATTGGAAACAGGCTCCAGGCTCTGAGCCATCAGCCCAGAGCCCGACGCGGGGCTCGAACTCACGGACCGCGAGATCATGACCTGGCTGAAGTCGGATGCTTAACCGACTGCGCCACCCAGGCGCCCCTCAACTTTCCCTTTGTTTCCCAACAGATAAGATGGTTTCTTTGCTATCTCTTAAACCTGACATTTTTTACTTCCAACGTCATAGTTTTGCTCATGTTTTTTCTCCTTTTTAAAAAATTAAATAAAAATATCAGAGAACATGGATAATTTTTTTTCTTTAAAGTTCAGCTAAAGTTGTACCATCTGCCTAAAGCCTTGTTTATTAGTTCTGTCTAAAATAACTTTCCTCTCCTTAGAATTTGTATACATAATTTTAAAAATAATTTAGAGAGCGAAAGCACAACAGGGTAGACAGGCAAAGGGAGAGAGAGAGAGAGAGAGAGAGAGAGAGTCATGAGGAGGCTCCAACCTTAACACAGAGCCCACTTTGAGGCTGGGTCCCATGACCCTGGGATCATGACCTGAGTGGAAATCAAATGTTGGACACTCAAACGATTGAGCCACCCAGGGGCCCCTATATATACTGTTCTTAAACCACACAATTAAACACTTAATGAGTACTTTTTATTAATTTAACGGACAATAACTGAATGCCTACTATGTACCAGGGCAAAAATAAGTGATGGCATACAGTTAATGATTTATTTCCCTTACCAATACGAAGAATTTACTTATGCACTCATGATGCTAATATTTAATATATTAGTTCTGTAAGTATATTTTCAAGTTTCTAAATGTAAGCTTTTTTTTGATGCCCCCAAGTATGTCTTTTGTGTGCAGAAAATGTCTTATAGAAGTTAATTCAGTTTTGGAAGTATATATTTAACTTTCTTTTTAATTCACAGAATTAAAAATCTTTTTCTCTCTTAAGCTTTTAAACTCAATTTATAAATGCTATTATTCTATTTATTAATAGGCAAATTTAACAATTCCTTTAGAGATCCTTTAACATTTAATCCCATTTATATATTTGGTTAATTTCCCTTAAATATTTAAAATTTTATTCATAAATTGAAAGTAGATAACATATACCAGTTTGCCTGCCTTTGAGGATTTTGTAGAGATAATGTATATAAAAGTACTTTGAAACTCTTAATTAATGCATAAATATGGCATTATTGTTATTAAGTCATAAAGTCAGATGTGCTTCCATATTGAAATGATTCAGTGGTAAACAAAGCATGTGGCTTTGCTCATAACTACTTTTACAAATGTTTTATCAATTCTTAGAATGGCTACAAATGTTTTTAAATAGTATTTCTCTTTCCATGACTTAGATGCAAATTGGAGAAAGTCAAATCTAAATGAAATTAAAGTCCTCAGGAAGATTAAACCTTGTTCCAATTCATACAACCTGACTTGAACACCAAGAAGCATAGCGACCCAGCTTCGATTTGGACTTCACAAGACAGGTTCCAGCCTCAAAGAGGATCTGGTGAAGACCAAAGATCCGGAGGTGCATTGCTGACCATGAGTCCTCGCGCGAGCATTTAGTCCCTTGGAACAAGAGTGCACGAATTGACTAGTGCATATCAAATTAAAAAGGATGAATGCCTCTGACTGCTAAAGTAATTCCAGGTAGTGACATCCTACAGAAAGCTAGCTCAATACAAGGGAACAAACCAGAAGCAAGTCTTACACGGAAAGCTTCTGACTCTAAATAAATAAGAGTGAATGACAACCTAAAATCCGAGAGAAAAATAGAATGAGATTGAGAGAAAATTGGTAACATCTAAATTAAAGCTTAAAACTATATGGTCTTCCCTATTCCTAGGAGATTTGTCCTAGGGATGCAGGGGTGGAGGGAGAAATGGAGAATCCACAAATAGTGCATGAATAATGACAATAGAGATTCATATACCAAATTTCTTGTTATTTCTCGATATTTTCTGATTAAATTGATTCAGCCTCTGTTACATAGTAATCACTCTTAAGACTTGAGGTGTCTTTTCATCTACCCCATAAGACAGCTTATTTCCCTTGTAGTAGATCCTATCTTTAATTTTAAGTTTCTTAAGTTCAGGCTCTGTATATTTTGTAATCATTATAAAAGGGTAATACAGACAGAAAAGTGCAAAAATACAAATATACATATTGTGAATAGACATTAACCAGAACCTAGTGTAATTATGACCCAGATTAAGAGAGAGAATATTCCCAGCAGTGCAGAAGCTTCTTGGGAATATTCTATGAATTATATCCCTCTCCCACTGCTCTAGAGCAAATCTTGTAGCAAATCTGACTTAATTTCTAGCCTTTCTTTTTGGGTTTACTGTCTATGTATACATCTGAATATGATAGAATTTGAATTTGACCATTTCTTATCTTCATGTAAATTGCAATATATTGTAGGTATGTTTTGTGTTTTGTTCAATTTCGTATTTTAAGATTTTTTTATTGATTATAGCTATAGTATGTTTATTATTGTTGGTTCATACAGTTCATTGAATGAATAAACAATAATTTACTTATTAATTTGGTAATTCATAGACATTTGAGCTGTCACTAATTTTTGTCTATTATAAAAAAATGTGCAACTATGAGCATGCTTGTATTTCTTTTGCTTTTCTTTTTTTTGGAAAAAGTGAAGTACCTGTTTAAGACTGCCAATTATTTTGTTTTGTTTTGTTTTGGGATTGGGTTGTTTTAATTTTCCTTACTGATTTGTAATTATTTCTATATATTCTAGATGAGTTTTTTGTTGTTGTTGTTGTTGTTGTTGTTGTTGTTGTTGTGGTTAGTTATATCCATGTCAAATACCTTGTTCCATTTTGTGGCTGTCTTTTCGTTTTTGCTGTTATTTCTTTTGAGAAACTGAATAATTCTAATGCAACAGAATATATGCCTTTTAATTTATGGTTAGTGTTTTTTGTGTATTTTCCTAAAATAAAGTTTCAGAGATATTCTCCTGAATTTTCTTCTTAAAGTTTTAAATTCCACATTTGCATCAGTATATAATTCATCTGGAATTGGTTTTTGTATATAGTGTTACGTGGGAATCGATTTTAATTTTTCCCCAGTGGCTACCGGATTGTCCCAGCAGCATTTATGAAAAAAGCCAATCCTTTCCCACTGCTCTGTTTTACCATCTTTGTTTTCTATCTAAGATCCACATATCTGTAGGTCTGGTTAAGGACTCCTTATTCTATCCACTGATCCTTATAGCATTAATGCCACTATGGCTTGATACACCACCCGTGCTCCAATTTGACAGTTTTAATTATTATATCTTTATTATGGCACTTGATAACTGGTAAAACAAGTTCTCCTTTTTTGTTTTTCTTAAGAATTACTAAGATTTTCTTGACTTTAATGTACTTCCATATAAGTTTAAAATCAGATTCCTATATTCCACAATAAAATTTATTAGGGTTTTAATTGGAGTTATCTTGAGTCTACAGATCTATTTGGAGAAAATTAACATAATTTAAATACGGGGTTGCCCAATCAATGAACATGGTATATTTTTCTAATTTTTAAGGTTTTCTTTAATTTCACTCAATAAGTTTTAGTATTCTCTTAAGAATCGTACATCTCTTTTATTAGAATTATTTATAGGTACTTGGTGTTGTTTCTTTTTTTCTTTGATGTTTTTGTAAACTGTATTTTGTTAAATGTTCAAATGGCTGTTGCATAGATAGAAATGCAATTAATTTATATAAATTCTATATCCAGAAACCTCAGTTAATTCTTCAATTCTAATAATTTATCAATAAATTCTTATAGATTTTCTACTTATACAATCATATTGTATCCTGTCCAAGTAATAAATTTTTACTTTTTCTTTTCCATTTATGGTAATATTTATTTTTCTTGTCTTATAGTACTAGGTAGCATATTTGGTACAATGTTTTATAAAAATAGCATTACTGGACAAGATTGTTTTGTTCTCATTCTCAGAGGAAAAGCTAATATTTCCCCACTCTACACAATGATTGTCACAGTTTTTGAAGTTATTCTATCAGATTAAAATATCTTGTTTCCATTTTTTTATTAATTCAATAATATTGAATTGTTAAAAGAGTTTTTTTTTTGGCATCTGTTCTAACGATCATATGTTGTACTCCTTATTCTGTCAATCTAGTGAATTAAGTTGATTTCTTAGTTTTTTTATTATTATTATTATTATTATTATTTTATTTATTTATTTATTATTATTTTTTTTTTTTAGGGCAATTTCTAAGCCCAACATGGGGCTGGAACTCACAGTCCCCAGATCAAGAGCTGTGTGCTCTACTGTCAGAGTCAGTCAGGTATGCTGATTGGTTTCCTAGTTTTAAACGAACTTCACATTGCTAATATAACCCCAACTTGGGCAAATTTAAGTAACTTTTTATGTTTTGCTGGATTTTCAAATCTATTTTTCATAATGAGATTGACCAACAGTATTCCTCTCATAATATTCTCGTCAAGTTTTGATTTTAGCCATCTGCTAGCCTCATAAAATAAGTTGGGGAGTAAAACTTCTATCTTTAGTCCCTGGAAGAGTTTATGCAAAATGAAATTTATTTGTTATTTGAATGTTTAATATAACATTTTGGTGACACTAATTGTTGTGAGATTTTTCTTCGTGGGAAGGTTATTAATTGCTGATTCAATTCTTTAATGAGTAAAGATCTATTACAATTTTGTATTTCTTCTTGAGTTAGTTTTGAGGGGCCATATTTTTTAGGAATGTATTCATTTTATATGAATTTCCAAAATTATTGAATTATAAAGCTTTTTATAATATAGACTTACATTTTTAGTGGCATCTAGAGTGATGTTTGCTTTTTCATTTTTGTTTGTTTCTTCTCTCCTTTTTCTTGATTAATTTTGGCAGAAATTTAGCAATCTTATTATATACGGAAATTCTTTGCATTATATATTTCTTTTCTATTTCATTAATTTTGGCTCTTACTTTTCTTATTTCTCCCATCTACTTTATTTGGGTTTATTTTGCTCTTTTATTTTTTCCTTTATTATGTGTACAATTAAGACTACAGAGTTTCCTCTAATCAGTGGTTTAGCTCCATCTTACACATTTTGTTATAAAATATTTTATTTCCTCTTCATATTCAACACATTTTCTCAAATTTCTATCTTCGTTTTTTCTATGATCTGTAGGTCACTTATAAGGGAATGCCTTAACTTCTAAACATACAGATAATTTTATTGTTCTAATTATAATACTGATTTATAGCATAATTAGATCAAACTTTGAGAAAATACACATTCAAGGCTTTAATTGCTTCAAAGGAAAGATTGGCACACGATATCTGGCCCAATGTGTGAACATCAAAGTTTTATTCAGGTATTAATGCATGTGAAATCACAAAGTTGTGAGACAATCATAATCAGATTTTCAAATAAAATACCTAAAGCCTGTTGACACTGGAGTCCCTTTATCCACTCTGTAACATGAAAGGAATAAAAGTGTGGAGAGAGGCACATAGATATTATTTGACAGGAGGTTGTCTTTGCAAAACACTTCTTTTGAATCCCATTCTCACTTTACCCCCAAGGAGCAAGGCTTGTCTGGTCTGCAATGCAAACCTGCCCTAATATGTGGTTCTTACAGTTGAAAGTCATAGTGGCCAGTGACTCATACTTGGAAAATCAGTACAATGAAAGACTGCTGCCTAGCTGCTGTAGTGTAGGACCAGGAGAGTTATTACTACATTGAGAATGACCGCCCCAGCAGAGCTTATTAGAGAAAGAGATATATGATTGTTTCTTGTGGACCAAACGCAGGGAGAGAGTGAGAGAGTGAATTTAGAGCTACTTTGAGTCCTGTTCCTCAGGTATATGTAGAGAGTTGGGCACGTTAGCATCGTGAAGCTCTGGGTTAACACAGGATTACCAGTTCTTTGTTCAGGACTAAGAAGAGAACTCCCCGAATAAGGATCCATTCTTATGAACCAAAGAGCTGCAAGGGGCAAGAGGCCCAAAAGCACACCTTTGAAAATGCACCATTCAGCAGTTGTCTTTAACTATCTATGAGGCTCCGGGCACAACTTACGGTGCTAGGTCAAGTAATACCTTTCATTCACCTTTCTTACTCCTTGCTCACTCTGTTCCCAACATGGAGCGGTCAGAAGGGGGCTGGAGGGAGGACAGGGAACCAGAAAAACAGAGAGACTATAAAGAAACCGCTTTGTAGAATTCCAGAGAGACTATAAAGAAACCACTTCATAGAATTCCATCCCACATGGACATGTTCTATAGGAGAAAATTTTCAATCATTGTTTTGGATTGTATATTCTAATTTTGAATTGATGCACTCTGCAAATTTAGTTGTCCATAAAATTGTTCACTTTTTAAGAGTGAGCGGAAAAGCCATGGGCTTTCAATATTTTCTTCACGGGTGGAAGTTTATGTTCACCAAATAAATTGTTAAGAGACGGTGGGAAACAAAAATAGTGTAGAATTTTAATCACATTTTATGATTTGTAGCTTCTAAATTCTTTAAATCATTTTCTAAGTTTTATGCTTTCTTAAGTCTATGAAAAAAAGAGAGTATTCATCAGCACTAAGTTAATTATGTATAACTATACTTCAATAAAAACATTCTTATTTATGAAAAATGAAAAAAATGGTGACTGGAATATGTCTTTAAAATTCTGAGATGGAGTTAGCAAGCCTAGTCAATTACAGGAAATTGCCCCAGAACCCTGTTCTTTCCAAATCCACTGAACCACCACAAACATGGAATAAGTTTGCAAATTATCCACTTAATGCTTATTTGAAATCCTACAAATTCTATGAAATAGGTGAAGGAATTAACCCCAATACCCACAGAGGTTGGACAGAGAAATGAATGAGAGACCCAGGAAGGGTACAAGTACCCATATGTTTGTAAGAGAGAGAACATTCCATAATTCAAAGGGGCATGTATTACTGAGGGTTTTCTTTTAAATGGCTATTTATTTTTGAGAGAGAGATCATGCAGAAGGGGAGGGGAAGAGAGAGAGAGAGAGGGACAGAAGATCCAAAGCAGGTTCTGTGCTGACAGCAGACAGCCCAATGCAGGGCGCGAATCCACAAACCGCGAGATCATGACCTGAGCTGAGGTCAGGCACTTATCCAGCTGAGCCACCCAGGCGCCCCATTACTTAGATTTAAATGAATGCTGCCATGAGGAATATGAGGCCCAGAGTTGCCAGAAAACCTGAAAATAAGATCATCAATGTCCTTCTTTGTTGCTGTTTTGTGAAGTTCTCTTATTTTTAAATATTTTCCTGTAGTCATAGAACACTTTGGGGCCAAACGATACACATGTGCAGGTTATGTCAGTGGATGCCAGTTTGTGAGCCCAGGAAGAGAGCGTATTGAATTCCTCCTGTCACATATCCCAGTGTGTTAAGTCATGGCAGGTAATAAGCCAGTTGACAAATTTCACCTTGTCATTTTCTAATACTACCAGTTTCCCTGCATGGCTATTGTAGATTCATAACATCACAGCTTCTCAATCTTGTTTTAAGCTTACAAGGTATCTGTTAACATTGGCCCTTGAACTCGCCATACCTTCTCAGACTCCTCTGGCTCCAGCACCTCTCCAGGAACCAGAAACATTTGTGTTTGGATTATTGAACACATTCGGACACCACCTGAAACTTTGACGAGAAGGCCGTTAGCTGTGTCTCTAACCAAACTATTATTCAAGGGGGTTCCTCTTGAGCAGCGACAGGACAGAGACCCAGGGTCTTGCAGTGTTGATGAAAACAGGAAGGAGATTAATAGTAGAATGGAAAGCAATCAATAGGAACTCATAATGAGTAGGGAATCTCCTTACAATGGATGGATAAAAAACCTGGAATTTAAACCTATGCACCTATGGAGATTTCAGTGGTTCAAATCTAGTTTGCCTTGGCCAAATCTAATTTCTATTATACTAAACTAGTACAAGAAAAAAAAAACACAAAAACACAAAACACACACACACACACACACACACACACACACACAATGAAAAACAAATGCCAAAAAACAAAAAAACTAAAAATCGCTCTGAATTCATACTAAGTCTCCCTCTGAAAGCACTAGACCCTAGCACCTTTTTTTTAAAGGTTAACACCTCTGGGAATCTTGTGGGTCTGAGGGGCAATAAAAAGAGTTCAGATGATTGCTCAGGAAATTGAAATCTAGTCCAGGATTTCTCAGAACGTAAGTCCATGTGCCAGTGTATACAAATTATCCATAGTAATTGCTGAAGCAGAGTTGTCTGGATTTTACTGGAAGCACTGGGGATGAGCCCTAGGAAAATCCATTTTTCACAGATAACTTAAGTGATTCTTATGAGTAATAAATGTTAAAACCTACTGATCTGAATTACGGTGTGTGTGTCCTTGGGCTTTTCTCCTCTGACAGTGAACCCAGTAACGCCAGCCTGCACAATCACCCAGGCAACGGCAAGAATTAAATGAGATAATTGATCCATAAAGTGCTTTGTAAAATGTGTAGCATGTTGCAAATGAAATGGATGGAAGAATGAAGGACTAGCAGGAGATATAATGATAAGAAGAAAGAACCCTATTGCATATCAGGTCCAGAAGAGTGGCTGGAAGGCCACTGGGGAGTGCTCCTCCCAAATTATCAGAGCTTTTGTTACATATCTTTCTTCCTCCCCTTCTTATTCTTCATATTTCCCCCATCCCAACCCTCTCAGAGAGGCTTTCTCTCTTTCTCCCAGCCTCCAGCACCTTCTCTGACTCTTTTAACCTCATCTTTACTCTCAATCTTTTTCTGGATGTCAGTGAATTTATCTTTCTCTCTCTCTTTCTCTCTCTGTTCTTCTATCCCTCCCACTATCACATGTGTCCAAATTATATACAAATAAGACCACAGGGCAAATGGGAAAAGACTGTCTTTCGTGGGTGTGTCCTCTGAGACATGTGTCTCATGGCAGAGAAATGACCCTTTACCTGTGAAGCAGATACTTTCCTACAGCCCTGTCTGAAAATTCCCAAAGGAAACAACATAAGGAAATAGAATTGAACATCTTGATCCAAAATGAACACATCTAGAAATAACAGGATGAAAGTGAAGCATGATAACTTGAGGCAAAATACACAGAAATTGCTTGTTACAGATCACACAATGATAGATCCGGAAGAAAACTTGAATATGATTTCGTAGGACTGTACTCATTGTTGATTGGGAAATTAAAGACTCGAGAGGCTAAAACATTTGCTTGGCCCAGCCACAGCAGGCTTGTGGCCCCTGGTAACTAACACCGAGGGCCTCTTGGCTTCAAGACCAACCAGTACACTTCACCTTCGCACAGTGCCAGCTTGTGACATTAGTCGGAACTCAGTGCAAAAAAAGTTGTTCTATTGCCGGATATATACATACAGCTAAAGCAGACTTTATTTTATGTAACATACTGGTAAATGGTATGTACATTGTAGGTAGTTTGTGTCTTTATTTGACAAAGTAAAAACCGGTTAATTGCCTATCAACTGCCCGAGGGGAATTTTATTATTTACTGATCAACGAAAATGTTAAAACCTGGGAATAACTGAATTATTTAATGCCTTTGCTTCTGGACAAGACTAGAATAAAGTTATTAACTCAACACACGGAATGAAGGCCTCAGAGTTGGAGAGGTAAAGTCTGTAACCAATACATCTCTACAGCTGAACTTCCACAATTTTACATTTTAGCAAGAATGAGGACTAGTGAGATCTAAGTGTTTCAGAATTACCCAATGAATTGTAGGATACCTTTTTTTTTTTTTCTTCTGAGCGAGACACAGGAATGATTCAACACTTGCGTTCTGATAATCCTACCACTCCTATGTGATTGGAACAGTTAATATAAAGCAGAGGTGGGCATTTTCTGCTATTTATACAGCAATAGGACTGCAGGTCAATTTCATAAAGCAAACCAAATCAGTTCAGCTGACCAAAATGACACTCACAACTTCTCCACTACGCAGGCCAAGGATAAAAATAAATATTGTCCTCAAGTCACTGAAAACAAATCCAGGCATGTTTTGTACATTTTCAACTCTGACTTTTTTCAACTCTGCTGACTTTTGAAGAAATACAGTTTTCCAAATTGAAGCACGAGCTAGTGATCACCACCTATGTGTCCAAAGATAGGTCCTGGGGGGAAAAAAAGATCAATTCGATATTGTCTTCGTTCTCAAGAGATTTACATTCAGTTAGGTTACAATGGACCCTAATAAAAGGATTTTAAATGGCTGGTAGGATTGTCATTTTTCTTTCTTCTACTTTGCAAATCTAGGGAGTTGTCGACTTTGGTTAATATAAAAGTGGTTCCCAACAAATGAGGCTGTCAGAAAAAGATAAAAAGAAAAATAACAAAAAGCTTATGGATTCATAAAAAAAAAAAAAAAAGAAAAGAAAAAAAAGAAAAAGAAAA
This sequence comes from Herpailurus yagouaroundi, assembly GCF_014898765.1. Classification (NCBI taxonomy): domain Eukaryota; kingdom Metazoa; phylum Chordata; class Mammalia; order Carnivora; family Felidae; genus Herpailurus; species Herpailurus yagouaroundi. Next base: position 83,959,666 of record NW_024412376.1, on the reverse strand, counting down.
GCTTACGGATTCACATCATTTCATTATCTTAATCCCAATAATGCAATTGCTGTTAATTTTGTGTATTTAAAATGGAGGATCTCGTTTTCAAAAACTGGGTCCACAGGGAGAGATACTTGAGAGATGTTTCATTGTTGGAGAGAGTTGTCACCATGGCCACGAGCTGACGAATGCAGGAGTGACCTCTCTTCCCTAGAGACAGCGTCCCAGAGCTCGCCGTTTATGTCCTCACGCTTGCCAAATGCTCTCGGAGGACGATTTCACAGTTCATACCACAAAACATAATTTCTTTCCCCATTTGAGCTAAAAATAAATTCAATGCCTGATACAAATGGTTCTGCGTTTCATGTGTGTGGTTTTTAGAACTCAAACAGTAGTTCAACACATGGCTACTTGAATGTGTAGCAGCCGTAGAAAAAATATATAAAGGTATTTCTTTCTTTCTTTATTTTGAGAGAAAGTATGCACATGTGTATGAGCAGGGGAGGGGCAAAGAGAATGGGAGACAGAGAATCCCAAGCAGGCTCTGTGCTGTCAGCGCAGAGCCTGATGGCTGGGCTCCAACCCACGAACAGTGAGATCATAACCTGAGCCGACATCAAGAGTTCAAAACTTAACCGACTGAGGCACCCAGCACCCCAACATATAAAAGTATTGTAGCTCAAAGAGCAATCGTGGAGTGCCAGTCAGTAAGGACAAATTCCCAAATGTATGAAATGCCTTCCTGCTTATTCCTTGATACTGTGAGTTAAATGTTAGTTTGCATATTAATAACCAATATTTAAATAGTAAGCTATGAGTTCCAGAGCACTTCAAATAGGTTTTCTGATTTTCATGTAACACTAATACTGTGTCAGCAAATATCATTTTTCTCATATTCAGATGAAGAAACTGAGGCTAAGAAGTATTTAATGTCTTGGTTAATTTCAGCATACTAAGAAGCTAGACCCAAACTTGGTGCTCACGTTAAAATCAAGGTGTCTTCCCCTCACATATCCACCTCTCAGATTAAGCAGTGCTCAATACCTTAAGGAAGGTGAGACTATGTAAGGAGGTTGACAATTCTTAGGCTAAAAAGTTAGCATCTTCATTAAAAACAAACACATTTTGGGACACCTGGGTAGCTCAGTCGGTGAAGCATCCGTCTTCGCCTCAGGTCATGATCTCACGGTTTGAGGGTTCCACTCCCGTGTAAGGGTCTGTGCTGACAGCTCAGAGCCCGGAGCCTGCTTCAGATTCTGTGCCTCCCTCTCTCTCTCTCCCCATCCCCCACTCACGCTCTGTCTGTCTCTCTCTGAAATAAATAAACATCAAAAAAATTAAAACAAACAAAAAAACACAAACATATTTTTACTTATTAGTTTGAATGGTTAGTTTACACAGTGAGTTAAATAACTTACAAATCTGAAAGACATTCTAGAGAATACGATCTGCACATATCAAATTGCGCCTACATGTATGGTGATTAAAAACATGGCAATCATCTTTCTAGCATCTCACATCAATTCTTCAGTGAAAATTTTCACGCGCTGGTTTTTCACTTTGTGAGAATTAACATCATAATTATTTAAATATTTGCTGAGTTTGCATTAGAATCGATTTGGAAATAAGGCAGTTTGTCTAAGGAATGGGATATAATAAACTAGAGAACTCTGAGTCCCTAAACTCGGCAAACCTTACAGAGTTCTCACATGCAGGGCACTATTGCGGGTGTTTTATTTGTGTGCATGCCTTCACGTGATCCCCCTAATACTCCCGTGAGGTAGGGACTGCGCTGGTCCCATTGCACAGCTGGGAAAGCTGAAGGTTACATAACTTGCCCAAGTTCACACAGATAGTAAGTGGCAGAGCTGGAATTTGAACCCAGACAGTCTGGCTCCAAAAGAATTATAAATGTGACACTAAGTGATTAATTCACTGTTAGTTATTTCCTTAGCTTCTTTCCTTCTCCAAGTCTCATATTAGCTGCACTGACATTTATATTGCAGACAACCACGTTGTTTTTTCCCAACTAACTCAACAATCGGTAGGTAGGCAAATGCCTACACCTCTTTTCAATGCATCCCCTTAGTAATTAATTGAATCCAGCACAGCAAAAGGATCATTATCACTAAGTGGAAACTCATTCATGGCACTTAGTTTGTGGTTTTTAAGGTGTGGAAGATGCTATGAGAGGCAGCAGTGGCTTCTGAATTACCCAAGTGGTAAAGTCTGTATGCTTTCTCTTTTCCGTTAGAAAAATTCAGCGTATTGCAATTTCACCACGCTGGAAGGCAACAAGCTACAAGGAAGATTTTGAAGAACTTCCTCTCATTTGATTTTAAACCACATTGCTCTAGTATAACTTTATAGTCCCTCAAGCCTCGTTTCCTAATCAGTAAAATGGGAATAATAAAGTTGGCCTTAAAATGTTATGATGGAAGTAATCTGTGTAAAATGTCTGGCTTAATAAATGGTAGATGTCAGTAGATGTTGTGATGACACTCATATGGGTTAAACTGGACCAGATCCAACTATGTCAGGGTTTTGACACAACTAATTTGTGTTTAAGACAGAATATGATTGAACAGACAGATTTAAAAAGCAGTTCATATTTTAGATGAGCAGTGCACCAAGAATAAAATCAATGACTTCAACATTTTTGGCTACCAACCTTACAATATAATTCATTCCTGAATCTATACAAACAGGCAAATGATTGCCTTAGAAAAGGACCTGCTTAGAATATCATTTAACATATTCAACAAAAGATCGATAAAGCTTTTTCTTGCCTTTTTTTTTTTTTAAGTGAAGAGGAAGAAAGGTGGTGAATAATGATTGGAGTATCAGAGAAACTGTAACAAGTCTACATCTCGATATATTCTTATCATTCACACTAAAATGAGCCCATCAAGAGAAATAATTAATCCTGGATTTCACTGGAAAACAGAGCCCAAGACGAAGCAGAGTGTGCAAACTCTCTGTGTGCAGACAGTTTGTAAAGGAAAGTGAAGTCAGGGAAAGGAATAGAAGACTAAAGCAGTGAAACAGAGCAGGAACAGAAGAGGAAAGCATTTATTCACTGGCTCCATTTCCCCTTTCGGCAGGCGTTGTCTCATAGAGGGGCTACTGCTCCTGCTCTTACAGCTCAGATGCCCAACAGTGCCGTGTGCGGTTCTGCCAGGGACACTGTCTCAGTATCAGAGTGACACAGACAAGAAAGCAAAAGATATACATTCATGTGAAGCAAGGCGCTGTCAGGCTACACATGTGCCTGGCAGGCTGCCATAGCGGTGGCTGGAGTAAACACAGACGGAGAAGATAGAGGGAAAGACACAACAGGGGTCTAATGCTTGTACAGTAGCTGCTTCTATTTAGACACTAGTTATGATTATCTCTGCTGATATTTCTACAAGACATAAAGCTTGTATTCAAGTTTAGAAAACTGTTTTTTTCTTTTCTTTTCCTTGTTTAAAACAATTTTTCCTATGGTTGTTCCAAATTTGGGAACCATACAGTGGCCTTTCTAGATGTAACTGCCATCACTAATGGTTTTCATGTCGATGTTGTGTCTGCAACAGTACAAAAGGGATCTTGTCTGCTAACTAAAAGAGTTTCTTCTAACACCCAACAGGAATTATTATCCTATCCTATAATGACCCACAGGAATTCAGTAACGGGAAAAGAGGCACTTACTAACAGGAATTGAATGTCCCTTAGAGTACATTCCTGCTTTGACATTCACTGTTTAGAAATGTGCATCTCAAATTGTTCTCAAAAATGAAGAGGAAGTTGGAAAGTGATGACAAAAAAAAAAAACACCCAAAACATAGAAGTTACTTGAATTAGAATTATTCATAAGTTAAAATGTTTACCTGAAGCATGAAATGGAACTTCATCAATGAAAAGGAAAGGACGGGCAATGATCCAGTAAAATACAAGCTTTCTGAAAATCCCAAAGGGGCATCATTTTTCTCCCTCAATTATCTGAATAATTACAATTAGCAAGATGAAATTGCCAGAGAATTTACTGGTGACTGCTGTTATGAATCTCTTGAAAGCAGAAATTCTAGACTGATCACTTCTACTTTTAGGTAGAAACTTCAAACAAAATGAGTAGTGGAAAATAAAAAAAGAATGTGAAACAAATGGTGTGGGGACTGAATACTTCCCCGTTGGATCTGTTTGCCTATTGGTTCATTCTCCTTACAATAGATCACCCATTTTAGGTAAGATTTGCTGACAGTGATTAAGCTAAACAGAAGTAATCAGTAAAATGATCTGCTCTAAAGCAACTCTTATGCTATCTAAAATAACACATGAATTAACTTTCTTAAACTTCACTTTTTATGAACTTTGTTTTTTTAAAAAAAATCCATTTTGTATTTTTAAGAAGTTGCTTGAGAATAAGGTTTCTTCTTGAATATTTCTATCTATAAGAAGATATTACATAAAGTATTTTATTCCCAAAAAGGAAAAGTAGAGCTAATTCTTTTTAGATGCTCTTCCTCCCAAAGATTATAGTCAAAGCTGTTTCTTTTTCCATATTTGTTGTAAATTACTGTCACCCAGTGCTAGGTGGTCCATCTATAGCTGTCATCTTCTCTCTTGGCCAGACTTTGGGACCTGGCTTCCCTTTGATAAGAAGCCCTTTTCCCTTTTCCTTATATTTGGTGCCCACTTTCGTTGCCAGGATCAAAGCAATCCATTTGTACCCATGTTATACACTATGAGTCATACATGTCCATAATCTTTCATACAAACAAGGCAGTAAACTGGTGAGTGCTTGTCATTGGAAGAAATAAAAAATGAAAACAAAACAAAACAAAAAAAGAAGGCAACTGTATCATTCATTTACATGTCATCCGGCTAACTATGTCCTTACTATATGTTTAGAACTGTTACTGGACAAACAAAATAAATATGGTAATTAAATACGGCCCCTACTTTCAAGGTGTTTATCGTCTGGAAGAGGAGATCAGATATGCCTACAAACAATTATGATAGAATTAAAACACAAGTGCCATGAGAGAGCTAGAAATATGAGCATCCAGGTGAGAAATAAATTGCTTTTCTCTGTTATGAATCTTAAAGTGGGCAGGACTAAGAACTCCTGGGATTCAAGAGTAAAGAACACTCACCGCCACCTTCAACTTCAGGGGCATTACAATTCCCTGCGGATTTTAATTTACCCTCAACGTCTCTGTTTAAATATCTTATTAGGATTTCAAACTCACCATGACCAAAATCAAATACTTCATTTTTCTCCTTAAACGGTCTCCACCTATCTTTCCCTCCCTCTGCTCCCAAACCATGTTCCTACTTCTGGTCTTCAGATAATCCTCTCTGTACATCTCATTCACTTTCTCCCTCATTGCCAGTCAAGAATATGTCAGATCACAAACTTTCTACTCCCTTTCGGCTCTTCCCCAAATCTTTTTTTTTTTTTTTTTTACTTTATTGACAGATTTTTACACTGGCAATAACATTTGCACTATTTTCTTTAGCTTTCGTCTCTCCTGACTGCAGTAGTCTAAATTATCCTGCCGACAGATTCATCTTCCCAACGTATAGCCCCAATCATATAATTTCCACACTGAAACACATTTAGAGGCTCTAAATGAATTAACTATTCAGTATTAACTATTGACTGATAACTAGCCAATATTTTTCATCCTGGTAGCCACATATCTTGAGACTCTATTTCCAATCTTATTTTCTAAAACTTAACCTACATCCAATGTGTGATTTCCTTACATTTCTACACTAGAATATACTGATGTTTTCATGTTCCTACTCAAGAAATTCCATCGGTCTGGAACCTCCTGTTTTTCAAATTTCAAAGTTCATCATAATTTCCACTTTTATATGAAGTCTTTTCTGATGCCCTTACACCCCAAGCTAAGCTCCCTATCATTCTTTATTCACCACTTAAGACTTACAATATAGTCAAACTCCTTATTCCTTACCTCCTCTTCTCTTCCCCATTTCAAGGGCCATGGCTGCTTAAGTATTCTCTATAAATCTATAGCATTTAGTATAATGCCTGTCTTACAGTGTGTTCAATCCATTTTTTCCATGAAACTGAATATTCGATCAGTATCAAATGAATCTCTCCAAGCAATTAAATTCTTCTTCAGATACCAATAAAATGATGTTTATTCCCATTTGCAAATGCTTGAAACATTTTCATTTTTCCTAAATTAATGTAAACTCCAAAAAGCAAATGGCGCTTGAAGAGTAACTTGTTTCCAGGCCCTCTTCATTTCATTTCTTTCAGTCTTGACAGGAAAAGGCTCACAGATCTAGGCTTAAAAGCCAAAGGGGTTTAAAAGCCACAGGAGGGGTCTGTTCTGTTTTAAATACAATTTAGAAAACCTTGGGAAAGAATGACAGTTCCTTTTCAGGAACTTCACGTACATATTTCAACAGAACAGCTTTCCAAATTGGAGAATGTAAAATGTTATACCACCAACCAAGTAATAGAAAGTCACTCACTGCTGTGTAGAAAGATTCACTTGATTTTCACAATGAGCACAAAAGACTATATTGTATTTATTTAAATCTGGGACTGACAAAAATGTCAGAAGGAAAAAGAAAAGTAGTCAATTTCTCTAAAAGATCATTATTTAGGAATAAATTACTATGCAAAAAAGCATGGATCTTCTTGACAACTTGTGAATTTAAGGCAGATGAAATGCTTCCCACCTCACCTCTAATAATCAATTCTACTGATGAAATATGTTAAGCATTCTAAGTTTGGGGAATGTACAAAGCTTTGAAATCAATGTGTTTCCGGTACAGGGGGTTAGGGAAAGAACTTAATAAATCAGCTTAGGAAATGCTTCATTTCCTGCGGCATATCTGGGGACGGAAACAGAACAGGCAGAGCCAGGTGCAACAAAATCATACAACCTGGTGGAAAACCTCTTCCAGTTCCTTCTGGGCACCACTTGGATGGGCAATTTATGCTCATGAGCTAAAGTTTCCTTTTTTAAGAAAAATGGAGTAGGTTTTACAGACACTTTCCTTAACAAATAGGCTTGTTGGCAGAAGTTGAAGGAGATAGTCATTATGTAATCATTATATCTGCTTAAATAAGAAAGTACCTTACCTGGGTTAATAGTTCACTAGAAAGAAGACACCATTAACAGGTTGTGTTCACTACTGGTGAGTTAAAAGAAGTTGGTATTTTCCCCAAATGATCATAAACAGAAAATCTGCCAGGTCATCTCTGGGTTATCCTGTACCTTTCCATCTTTCTTACGGCCAGGTCTTGCAGGCTGATTCTTGATTTGACACTACTGAGTTCTTGAACTGATACCATTCCATTTTGCTTTCAGAAAGACATGTAATCCATTCAGAGTTTAACAATGCCGGGAAATTAGTGTACTTACAGACCCGGGGTAGGGGGCAGCTTCACCCAGACTTTCAAATTTATATTGACCTGACCCGTGTTTGTAAGCAGTGTTTTTCATGGCATTGGGATTCCTACCAATCTTTCCCATGCATACTGAAGAGTTACTTAAAAGCTCATATACTGATTTCTGTGGCCTCTCATAAATACTCTTTATTTTAAAAACTCAGATTCTTGGTAACTCTTCTAAGTTAGGTTTTCTGGCCTTGATACCTGCTGCAACTTGACTCTGGAAATGCCAAGATGCATGGTAAGCCATCATAGGTGATTTTGAAGTGTTTGGGAATGAGTCCTAAATTTATGTATGTATTTTGAAAAATTAATGATAAATATTATTGAAGCAGTGTATGTCATTTTTCCTACATTATTACTCTATATTAGAATTTTTGTAGGCAACAAACTTTTGAAAAGAGCACATGAAAAAATAAAAATTAGAACTGATATTTTTCCAGGGCCCCTCAGAATCAATATTTCCCAACTGTGCTCTTTTATGATAGCTTGTACTTTGGTTTTCATGCTTATTAAATCTGTCGTGTATTAGAATTACGTATTTATTTTTCCCCACACTACATTTACCACTGTTGGTAAGGACAATGGCTTAATCATTCATGTATTTCTTGCACTGATGACTACATGGTATGATCCCAATAAATATTGATTAAATTTAATTGCGTACAGTGAATTCCTCAGAAAGGGTTAGAAGATAAATGTTAATAATCTCTTGCAACTGGTCATAATATAGTCCAAGACTTATATTGTTTCACATATAGCCTTTGGTTGAGTCTCTGAAACTGCCTTCAATGGGTAAGATTTTTGAGATGATGAGCCAAATGTTGTGTGTATATACGTGTGGATTTGTGCTGGTTTCTGGAGCAAATAAATGTTGTTCACTTTTATCAAAATGACTCTCCTCTTTACTTCCCCTACCACCTCAAGATACTGCTATTCATTTTCCTAGGCGGCTTTATCCAACCTCTCAATTTATCAGAGCCAAAAGATAGTGGCCACGCATATAGGCCAGCATCTGCAACGCAATGTTTCTGACTACAGCCTTTCACCCATACTTGACAATCGTTATTTCTAGACTTAACACCTGAAAGGAGCACAGTGGTGAGAAATAGTACATTTTTACCCAGTATTTTATTCCCAGGTTTTTATTCTCAAAAAATGCTATTGTGTATTCCCCGGACCTTTACGATCCCATCAAATACGCTGCAAGGCCACCGCACCAGCAAACATTTCCTTTCAGTGAAAACAAACATTCTCTCCGTGGAGCCTTCTCAATGCATTCCCAGTCAACATCCACACACTGGACACAGCAAATGAATTGCTGCAGCCACGTTTCAGGGCAAGGTCCCTGAGGGTAAACTGAGACTGAGTCCCCTGCTAGTAATTTCTGATCCACACCGTCAGAGGAATAAGAGAAAATGGTACCTGTGTCCTCTTTACTGCTATAAAGACTGAACAGAAGACAAAGGATGGTCACTTGAAGGGATTTCATGGTGCCCGCGGATCGGCTCCGTGGCTCTTCTCTTCAGAGTCAGGCGGAGACAACTCCCTCCCAGCCTGGCAGGGCCTTATTAGCAAATGGAAAAGGTGTGCTGAATGTGAACAGCCACTGCCCATTCCTACTTATTTCGGGGGCTCTGATAAAGAACGGGAGGAAATACACACACTCCCTTTGGGAGTTCAGCAGAGAGGAGATTTATTGTTTCAGTCCCTTACAGGAACTTTTTTTTCTCTTCCTTTGGCAGCCACTTGTGTTTTTGTTACTACATTATTTTGTTCTTCTTCAACAAAAAGGTCAGGGCGGGTGCTGAACAGAAACAGATCTTTCTTGAGAATGGACCATACAGCATTCTAACTTTTGTTTTGAAAGCGTGTTTTGGAGCGGTTATAAAAGGGGCCTTATTAAACAGAGACTCACTTTGGATAAAGAGGCTTTAACCGCCTGAGGGTTAAAGTTTAGAGCAAAATCCATAAGGAATCAACTTTTCTTCTTTCCTTCCAACTTGAAAGCCAGATTAGCAAAGACCGTCTTCTGGAAATAAGTGTAAACCTTTAATAAATAGGTCATGCTCTGCTCTTGAGTAAGCAAAAAGACTTCTTAGGGATGTCTGGGGAGGTTTCTTAGGACATTTCTAATAGAATTAAACAATGATATGTGACTCTTCTTCTCATTCCTGTTTTTTATTGGTGGAATTTGATGCAGAATAAGGAAAAATTAGTTATACAGGCAACCCCTGCTTTTGGCAAGTAGGGTTCAGTGTTCGTGTTGCAGTGAGCTATTCTAGAGTCAGCACGCAACCTTCAGCAACAAGAGTGGCCCCGCGAAGCTCTTTCCCTGGAATGACACTCAGTGTCTCAGCGTCAAGCCGCCGCAGTGTTAAACTCTACGCTGTGAGCATCTGCGATTTATCTCCATTTAACTTGTGCGTCCATTAGCAAGATGTGTCTTAAGCTATGAGAAAAGCCTAAGAAAGATTATTTTTGTTTTTGGAGGGGGGGGGGTTGAGAGTGCTCAAAAATTCTCCATATAAATTAATGATAATTGCTTCTTCACACCATTTCCACTTAGGAAAGTTTTCATAGGAATGCCTTATTTTCAGATAGCCAGGGAAACCTTGTACACCCCCCATGGGCACTCTTCTCCAAGAAATATGATCGAAATGGCACTGGGGTAGAATGGTCTCCCAGCAAGTCAGTGAGGTCGGGAGAGACGGACTCTTCAGACCAGAATGCCAACTAGGAAAGACTCTCTGTATATTAGGGCTCTCTCTGATGTTAGTAGCATTCGATTAAGACGTTGTGATAGCATAGCCACAGCCCTGGCTACAATGTGTGCCCAGGAATTCTACACTTTTCCTTAACCACGGTCTGCACAGCTAATCTCATCCAATGATCCTTGTAAAAACCTTTAGGTATGAAGCCTCATGGAAAAAAGAGTGTCAGTAATCAGTATAGAGCCATCTGTTTCACAACGAAAACTACTGCAAAATTATACTTTTACATGGTTATAAGAAAGACACACAATTCACTGCTGCACCTTGCTGAGGAGGACTCATTACAAAAGTGGTTAGAACAAGTCAACTGATCAAAATATCCCAAACTCTAGCTTGTTTCTTCCTAAATTATACCAAGTCTCAGAAGAGCCTCCAAGTTTATATTTTGTGCATAAGCAAGACCAAGTTTTACCCTCTCTTCTAATTAATTTTCTAAAACAGACCGCCTTTGGACTTGTTTCTTTATTTGGCATATCCTGGACAGTATAAAGATAGTAATGTATGTGAATAGTTGTCACATGCACTTACCAGAAATAAATTGAGGTGTGGCCATGAATTCACAGGCGAGCACTTACATTGCCTCACTTCCTGCTCCTTGCTCTGCTCTGACTGTGGAGTTTTCAGCACACAGTTGACCATAGTCATTGCTACCGGGGTTCAAGAGCTTTTTGATTTCTCAGCCCTAATTGCTAGGCATTTTCATGAAAAAGACTAGATACCTATTTTAAGACTATTTGATAAAAGAATATTATGTCGATTTAGAAGGAAAGCCTTGTAGATGAAAAAAAAAAACTAAAACTAAAACATAAACTAAGAAAATGCATTTTTAACAGTATGGAGCTTCCTCAAAAAGTTAAAACTAGAACTACCCTACCATCCAGCAATTGCACTATTAGGTATTTACCCAAAGGATACAAAGCTACTGATTTGAGGAGATACACGCACCCTGATTTTTATAGCAGCGTTATCTACCTAGCTGAATTATAGAAAGAGCCCAATGTTCATCAACTGATGAATGGATAAAGAAGATGTGGTTTATGGGGTTCCTAGGTGGCTCAGTCAGTTAAGCATCTGACTCTTGATTTCAGTTCAGGTCACGATCTCATGGTTTGTGAGATCAAGCCCTGCTCAGGACTCTGTGCTGACAGCATGGAGACTGCTTGGGATTTGTTCTCTTCCTCTCTCTCTGTCCCTCCCCCATTTGCACTCTTGTCATAGACTCTGGATCTGGAGTTCTTTCTTGTCCAGCAAGAAAGTGGGACACAGGATTAAAAATGCAAGAGATGGCTAATGTCCGGGAGAAGACAAGAGCCCCCATTAAGGGTCCTTGCTCTGTTTTTATTGGGATCAGAAGGCTTACAAACATTGTGATGGACTTTCACAAAATGACAATGAAACTGTGATCATTAACTCATGGGCGTGAGGTAAAGGGGGTTTTGAAGATATGCAGGACTAGGGGTTTGGGTAAATACAAAACAAAATCCTGGAGCTGGGCAGCAAGTTGTTTACAGAAGACCTGAGGCACCACCTCTACCTAAACTGGTCTAGGGGATAAGAAAGACAGAGCATGCTATCTCAGGGTCAACAAGGCACCTTTCTTTTGCTAATTAGCTCGTCTCTGGGCAACTTCACCCCAAGGCAGTCTGTAGCCCTATTTACCTGTTTACCTATTTGGATCCTTCCTTCCCTTGAAAGCAGCTTTCTGCCATAGTACTAAATTGGGGGGCATTTCCTAATCTTGTTTATCTAATATACCTTTGTTCTATACTGGGGGCCTTTGCCCTGCCCTCTCTATACCTATTTACCTAATCTTGTTTACCCAAACTTGGGTGTGAACATCCTATGGCTTTTTCATTCTTTATGCCTTGTTAAACCATCAGTGCAAGCCAGGGGTTTCCGAAGCTTATTCCCTACACATACTCTCTTTCTTTGTCTCTCTCAACCTCAAAATAAATAAATAAGTATTAAAAAAAGAAGATGTGGTATATATACAATGGAATATTATTCAGTCATCAAAAGAATGAAATCTTGCCATTTTGCAATGATATGGATAGAGCTAGAGAATATTATGTTCACTGTGATAAGTCAGACAAAGACAAATACCATATGATTTCACTCATATAAGAGTGAATCTAATAAGCAAAACAAATAATCATAGGGGGATAAAAGAGAGAAGCAAACCAAGAAACAGACTCTTAACTATAGAGAACAAACTAATAGTTACCAGAGAGGAGGTGGGGGGTGGAGGATGGGTTAAAGTGATGGGGATTAAAGAGTATACTTGTAATGAGCATGAAGTGTTTTAAGTAAGTGTCGAATCACTAAATTGTACACCTGAAAATAATATTACACTGTATGTTAACTAACTGGAATTTGAATAAAAACTAAAAAAAAAAAAAAAAAAAAAAAAGGAAAATGCATTTTTAAATGGCTTAGGCAAAAGGAAAAATAAAGAGTAATATAATGGGTCAGTTTTGTCTTAACATATCAGAAGGTATTTTTAAAGTAAAATAATTCATTCAAATGGGGGTGATTGCCAGAAGAGACGGGAAGAACAATCACATAAAATAAGAAGTTTATACACAAATAGGTATATTTATATACTTACATATATTTGCAGATATGTGTATGTCTAAAAGAGACTAGATATAAGCAAATTTAACATATAATACATATGATTAGTAGGATATATTATTTAATAAGTGGTTTGTGGCAAGTTGTTAATCATTTAAGAAATTAAAGTTAGGTTCCTATTTTACTTTGAATACTAAAATAAATGTTTATATGCTAAACAATTAAATGTGAAAAACAAAATCAGAAAATTCATAGGCAATTATTTGCATGTAGCTGGGTTGGAGAGAACATTTTATGCACAACACAAAAAGCAGAACACATGAAAGGAAGACTTGATCTGTTTTCTTAGCACAGATTTTTTAATAAAAATAAAATATTTTTGGCTCAACACACCCTAAGATGAAAAAACAAATAAAACCTTGTAAAAAAAATAATACAGAAAAAAGATCTGATATCCTTAATATGTAAAGACCTCTTCCTAGCCAACAATAAACCAATGACTCTACAACTGAAAAATAGACAAAAGACCATCACAAAAGAAGAAATAGAAAGCCAATGAAACGGAAAAACATATTCAGGTCACTAGAAATCAAAGAAATGGATATTAAACAGTTGAGATAACAATTTTTGCCTTTCAAATAAAATTGGGTATATTTTCCGTCAATAACTCAGTTTTGATGAATGCTCAAAGGAAGTTACTATCTTTTTTAGGGGTATAAGCTTTCTGGAGTGTGACTCAGCAATATACATCAAAACTCTTATAAAAATATACTCTTTGAAATTACATGCTTAAGAATTTATTCTATGCAAATTGGTGCAGCCACTCTGGAAAACAGTGTGGAGGTTCCTCAGAAAATTAAAAATAGACCTACCCTATGACCCAGCAATAGCACTGCTAGGAATTTACCCAAGGGATACAAGAGTACTGATGCATAGGGGCACTTGTACCCCAATGTTTATAGCAGCACTCTCAACAATAGCCAAATTATGGAAAGAGCCTAAATGTCCATCAACTGACAAATGGATAAAGAAATTGTGGTTTATATACACAATGGAGTACTATGTGGCAATGAGAAAGAATGAAATATGGCCCTTTGTAGCAACGTGGATGGAACTGGAGAGTGTGATGCTAAGTGAAATAAGCCATACAGAGAAAGACAGATACCATATGTTTTCACTCTTATGTGGATCTTGAGAAACTTAACAGAAACCCATGGAGGAGGGGAAGGGAAAAAAAAAGAGGTTAGAGTGGGAGAGAGCCAAAGCATAAGAGACTGTTAAAAACTGAGAACAAACTGAGGGTTGATGGGGGGTGGGAGGGAGGGCAGGGTGGGTGATGGGTATTGAGGAGGGCACATTTTGGGATGAGCACTGGGTGTTGTATGGAAACCAATTTGACAATAAATTTCATATATTGAAAAAAAAACAATTTATTCTAAAAATGAAGATGCTCATTAAGGTTCATGTTATACAAATATTTGTCAATAACATTCATTATTGGGGAGTAAGATACCATATTCTTCCACAAAATAGTATTAGAGAAATTTTTTTAGAGATGGATGTATTTTCACAATATTTTGTTGCATGTACGTAAGTGTGTATGTGTATATATATATATATAGAGAGAGAGAGAGAGAGAGAGAGAGAGAGACAGAGAGACAGAGAGAAACAGAAAGTGTTAGCAGTGCTTATCTCTTAATAGTGAATCACATAGGGTTTTTATCTTATATTTGCTTGTGTTTCTAAAAGATTTTCCAGAGTAAACATATATTATTTCTATCTTTAAACAAATAAACAAACAAAGCCTTAGTTCTACCTGGTACTTTGTTTAATTTAATTTAATTTAATTTTTAATTTAAATTTTTAATTAAATTTAATTTAGAGGGAATATTTATATAAACATTTTGTATTCTAATGTTTGAATTTTTAGGAAGTATGTGATTTAAGAGCACTTTAATGAAACATAATACTTGAAAGGAACTAAACCATCCTACCTTGAGAGGTGAAAAGTTGTTTTTGTTTGTATTTTTATGCAATTCGTTTTCTGTATTTCTTGTCTAATCTGAAAGATAAGCTCTTGTGAGGTTATGCAAGAACCATCCCAGAATTCTTTACAAGGACATATCAAGGCTTGTCATTGACATCTTTGACACTGAAGAAATTGTATAATGAAGACTTCAACACTGATGAGTTTATGTTAACTCATATGGTGCTGAGAAAATTTATTCAACTGGCACCGTTATTAAGCATCTAAATTAAACTTCCTTTTTATACTTGCTTTCTTCCTCTGCCAGCTTGTCAGTGAATAAAGTTACGTAAAAATGGAAGGAATGTCAAAAAGTGATCTCATGAACTGGCAAAGAATATGAGTTCTGGGTTCAAATTCTGACTCCTTTTCTTAGTTATATGTGACTTGACTGAGTCCCTTGGCCTTTATATGCTTTTTCATGCTACCATAAAAAAATGGGGATAATCACTATGGCAACTATGAATGTTGTTTAGAGAATTAGGTGAAAGTTCAGAAAGTTTTCTAAAACAAACAACCAAACAATTAAACTAACCTTAAACTTCTAGAATCTTTAGGCTAAAAGAAATTGCCTTCATTCAGTGATATATTTTCAAGTTTTAGGATTTTACATAAACCTTCTCATTCTAGAGTGATTAACCAATTTCCTAAGAAATATTCTGATGATGCAAATCCCAAAATATTGTTGAGAATAGATTAAATACATTTCTAACTGGTATTTTCAGGAATTTAGTCCATGCTCCACTTGAAGGTATTTTAAATGTCAAGTACTTCCTTCAAGGGAGATAGAAGCTAAAAGCTTATTTTTATTACTTGTCTATCTGAAGTGGGGATCAGGGAATCTTCTGAAGGTGTTGGGATCAGAACTGAGGACAAACAGATATTTAGGGTCCATGATACTGGAGATATAAAGTCTCCCTCCTACAGAGCCAAAATGTACAATGAACATGAAGAGTGGGTGGGCCTCACCATTTGGTCAAACTTATGCCAGTGAACTATCTTCCTTAATTACTAAATTTCTTTTAATCAACTTCTAGTGGATCAAAACCAGTGCTATTTCATATTGCTCAAGTGATAGAAAACATGGCAAGCTAATTCTTGAAGTTTCCAGTTTATCTTTCACATTCCTAATGATTTGTCACAATTGTATTCCTCAACATAGAAAGACAGTCCTCTCCTCTCAAACCAACTCCCTAACTTGATAGGGATCAATCTCTTAAAGCTCTTGATACATAAGGACACAAATATGATGGAATCATAAAAGCATGGTAGCTCAGAGATGAGATATATAAAAAGTTACTTCAGTGCAAATTCTTACCTAACATATCATTGTCAGAAATCCCCTCGACAAATGATGAATGAGCCTGCATGTCAAAAGTTGAAATGATCAGAACTCATTACTCTGTGAGGCAGCCCATTCTTCTATTGGACCACTCGTCCTGTTAAAAACCTTAATTACCATTTCTTCATCTTTATCTGCCTTAAGAAGCTCTGGAAATCATTATCATAAATTGACTTTTCCGTGTACAAAACTGAGTTGAAGAGTATTTTTTCCATTAATTATGTAAATCACATTAATAAGGAGATAAGATTTTTCCAAGAGCTTTTTGGGAATAAAATGTGATATAATTCATTTGATAATATCTAACACAGCATAGGTATGATGACTTCTGTAAAGTTCTGGAACATGTAGATGAATAAAAAATAGACAGGTAGAAAGTTCTTTAATAGTTTACTTGACTTTCCATTTAGCTCAGCTGTTGCCATACAGCCCATATCCAAGATTTCTGCTCAGATGTCTCATTTTTGGTGTGCTAGAAATAGTATCTGAGAGAAATATTCTTTTCTTATGTCAAAAGACACCTATTAAAAATTATTGAGTGCGTAGTATATGCCAGGTATTTTTCACAGATATGTTCATGAAAAATGTGACATGTGAGTGAATGGCATCTAAGTGTCTTCACTTTTCACTTTACATCTGAGCCATCTAGCTTTACTAATTTACCTATTTAAATTTTACTCCTTTTTTTCTCACCCATTCTAATTCTTGTTCTTAATTTTCCAAATCCTTTTTTACATTGTTCATGTCTGTGGCTATTTAGTAATAGTCAAAGGGATCTTTCACAGGAGCAGATCTGAACCAATTTAAAGGCATGATGAAGTGATTTATTTACTTCTCCTTTCCAAACTTCCAGACAAATGGAGGTTAGTTAATTCTCTAAAAACTGTGAGTTTTTTTCCCCCCTCTTTTTCCAAATAAAGAAAGCCAACTGTAGGCACAGCTTTTGGGTATTCATAGAAACCTATAAACTTAAAGTTAGAAATGGAGTGTCTGTACTGGCTCATTCCTCTTAATAAACCACTTCTCAGTTAAAGGGTTACCTTACTAATGGCTTCTGGACTATACGTCAGGGATTTAAGAACCTGTGGCTCATTCTTTATATTTAATTCCCAATCTTCTTTGGTCATTTCCTTTCAGGATTCTGGTTTTTGACCTAGTATATGCTCTTCAGAAGAGACTACCTAGATGTAGAGTTTGTTTTAGTTTGTTTTTTCCCCTGGATGCTGTATCTGAGATCAATATTCTGCTAACCTGTGGAGACATTTCCCAGATGGTGATGTTCTACATTCTCAATCCTGACTCTTGTCAAAACTGGCTGAGATCTGTAGCCAAGACTTTTACTGCTTACTGAATGCCCAACTTCCTGCATTAGGTAGGTTTATGTGGTTGGTTCTGGCTAGAGGCTATAAGCAGAATAACACATGTCACTCTCAGGACAAGGCATATGCTTTCTATTCCCCTTCCATGGCAACCTTTGAGACCATCTATTCCTGAGAGTACAGTCTGGGTCCCAGAGTGACTGTATGGAGTAGAGGTCTCCACCTCTAAACCATTGATCTGCTCTGAATTTGTATCAGCAACACATAAACATTTATTGTATTAAGCTACTGAGATTGCTTCAAGTTTATTTCATTACCAAAGCCTGTCCTGACCAGTAGAGGATCCTATTTATTACATTCTTTTGAAAATCTTCCTTTTTCTTACTTTTCAGACATTGTATGCCTCCCACACTAGATAGTAAATTTCTCAATGGCAGAGCATTTGTCTTGGTCATCTATCCCCATAGTTAGTAGAGTGCCTGACATAAAATAATTAAAGTTTTATGTCAACTATGTTGATCCATTAGCTCTGATCTTAACCTTTTAGAAAGATTGACTATTGAATCCTAGTTTCTTCCCCCACATTTGCCTGCTCCATTTTTCCTTAAGCAATAAAATGCAGTGAAAGTTTTACTGATTTAACTGAAGGCTTGTTGAGTAGTCAGGGGGGTGGGTGGGGAGAAAGGAGATCTAGATAGTTTCTTAGAGATTATGTAGCTTTCCTCACTTTACTGAGAGAAGTTGGTGTATCATGAGGACATTGGCTTTGGGTGCAAATAGCCTCAGCTTAGCCATTTTCTCTATGTGACTAAGAGCAACTTAGTAAGTCACTCTAATCCTAAATGGAGAAAAAAAAATTTCCCTTGGGGCTGTTGAAGTAATACATCATTTCATATATGTAAATTATCTGAAATAGTTGATGAACTTTCCATTCCAGTTCTTTTATGTGGCACTAGAATAGAAATAACTTTTCTTTGAATCTTAGTTTACTCATCTATAAAATGACAATGACACTTCTTATTTCTGAAACTATCAAGCTGATAGTTTTGTTTCAAAAATTGAAGATGATTTGAATAAAACTATTCTAATACTCATTAGTTTCTACATAAAAGTAAGATACTTTATTTTCAATTTTCTGAAAAGTAAGAATATGTAAAGTAATACAAATAGTTTTAGGAACAGGGTGTTAATAATTAAGAATATGGCCATTATTAAATGCCTTGTCTTGCCAGAATGCAAACAATTTTAGCAAAATGCAAATGGTCTTTGCACCAAACTCCTCAAAATAAATCATTTCTATTTCATCACCAAATAGAATTGTTTAAAAATGTTTTCAACTTCATTAAACTAGCATTGACTTAATATTTTCTCATCCTGTACAACTAAACATAAAAATATCTTGGATTAACAACAAAGCTGGGACCCAATTCAACCCATCCTTCCAAATCCAGACTTTGGTCAGAGGAAATGACATAGTAATGGCTTTCACAAGCAGCTGAGTGCTGCATTTGAGCACATTTCCAACCATAGAATTCAAATTTCCTGTCTTAAGAGGTTTTAGATTCTGATACCCTGGAGTGGCTTGACCCTATACCACTGGCAGTTTTGCCCATGTTTATCCATGAATTTTAATATCAAATATAATTCATGGAGCTTTTCAAAAATATATATGTTTAAGACTTAAACATAAAATTTTTATTTCGGAAACCCAGGGTAGGGGCCAGGCATGCATATGAGAAAAAAATATATATACTGGTAATTCTGATGGTTACCCTGTTAATAATTACTTATTTAGATCATTATTTAAAAATTTTTTTTAATGTGTGTTTACTACTATTTAAAAGGAAGCAGCTGAATTTCTTGGTCCTCACTCTCAGCATTCATTCCAAAGTCTCACTTTAAGATTGTATAAGTGGTTCTAATTGACTCCTATCAAGCTTTCTCAACATCCATGTAATGAAGTCTTAAAAAGCAGTGACAATATTTCAGAAGCTCACTTTTACAGAATGTTTACTGCTTTAAATTAAAATATAAATTCCATTTATATTGTCAAACTCACAGCTAATTAAACCTGGCTTGATCTTTTCAGGTGGCAATGAGTTCAGCCTATGGGAAGACAAAGTTAATTTTTGTGATTTTGCACCCTAAAATCCCTAACATTCCAAACTGCCTTGAATAATCATTCATGAAGTCGCTTTTGAATCTCATTACATTTGCATACCGATTTATACAGTGCAAGAATATAATATCTCCAAATTTTGAAGGATTGGTTATATTCTAAGTGGCTTTAGATTTTTTTTCTTTCTATTTGACTGAGGTGTTTTTGTGAACACTCAAATTTAAGGCATGGTGACCAAGGTGTAATTCCATTAGCATGTCATTCTGTCTAATGTGTTTAATTATACCACCTTTTATTTCATGCTGTCCTAACAATCTTCTGATTATAAGTTTGTAGGCCAAGTATAATTCTCCTTTAGAAAAAAACAAAACATGCTGACCAATAAAGCAAGTTTCACAGATACTTAGCAATAATTATGTTCTATTTACATTAATTAATTAGCCTTTATGTTTCTATACAACCAGAGTCTGTTGGATATGACTAGTTTAATTCAATGCTCCAGATCTGAAAATGCTCAGTTTCTGGGTCTATGAAACTAAAAACCAGATGCTGATCCACTGTGATCCAACCAAGTCATGCTTCTATGAAAACCCTGCCTGAGTGTTCCTGGGTGATATCTCTATTTTTACGGTTATTTCTTCTTCTGTCACAAAAAATAATTTCTAAATTTATTTATCTTTCTTCTTTTAAAATTTATTTTTGAGAGAATAAGCATGAACCAGGGAAGGGTAGAAACAGAGGGGACCAACGGATCCAAAATGGACTCCACGCCAACAGCAGTGAGCCCAACACAGGGCTCAAACCCGCAAACAGCAAGATCATGACATTAGCTGAAGTCAATGCTCAATTGACTGAGCCACCCAGGGCACCTCAAGAATTCCTGAGTTTCATTATCCATTGTATTGTATAGAACGTATTGCTTTTTTTTTTTTTTTCATTTTCCTTAACTATTTTAAGCTTCAAGGATGGCTCCCTAAGCCTTGAATTTAATTGAAATTTAATTTAATGAAATTAAATGAAAAATTCACATTTTTCTTTAAAACTGGTTTCTTATTTTTATAAACTCTGATGGTAGTTATCTTATTTCTTTAAGTACCATTCCATTAAAACTCTGATTTTTAAAATAATTCATTTCTAAAGAAATATGGTTTTTATTGTATACTCTTATTTAACATCTAAAATACTTTTGCTGGAAGCTCATTGAATGATGTGGAGAAGTATAAATAATAAACATAGCATTCTCACAATGCCCATGGCCTTATGTAATGGGTAACCATTTCTTGCATTACAATCAAGTGTTTCATTCAGAAATTTTTCGTTATAGCTTTCTTCTGAACTTTAAGAATGAAAAAAATCCTAGAAATTCCATAACTGATACTGGTCTTGCATGGAGAAGCTCTGAATTCCAAAACTAATCTAATTTTTAAAACTAATTTATGCCAAATTCCACAGTAGGCTAGGCACAATTGATCGTAGTGGCTACTTTGTCTCATAGATGTCCAGATGGCTTGTTGTCTCTTGAGTGTAATTTTTGGAAGACATTTACATTTTATTGAGAAGTCAAGAAAAGATATAGAAGGATATCTCACCATCATTGAAAATAGAAAGATTTATCCACACCAATTGCTTATCCCAATTCCAAATGTTAATTTCTGAAAAATATCTTAATTCAGAATTTTAAAATGTTTAAATGGATTGTAAGACCAAAAGTATAACAGAAGCAAACAAAAATGAAAAAGAAGTTTTAGATGTGGAAAGACAAGAAAGAGAAAATACTAAATGCTTATACATTAGAATTGGCTATTGGCTTTAACCCAATTTGATGTTGACCCAAGTACTAGCCATCAAGAGTCTTGGTTTGTCAACCTGAGCTTGGAAATTCTGTAGCACAAGGCTTCTCTAAGTGTGGCAGTGGACTATAAGCATAAAAATCGCCAGGAGTGCTTACTAAAAAATAAAGAGCATAGATTTTGTCTGGACCAGAGTGTCAAAATCTCTAAAGTTAAGACCCTAAATATTATATTACTGAGAGTGTCATGTAGGTAATTCTTATGCATGCTAAAGTTTTAGAAGCACGTCTGTATTTTTGTGTGTGTGTTCATTTTTATTTGTTTTCCCCAGGGTTTACTAAGTGTTTCCATATCAGACATCTTAATCAGCTCCCAAATAAGGGAATCCACCAATACCTAGGCCTTTAGCTTGTTAGTAAATGTAGGAATGTTGTTGAGGAGTGGAACAAAAGGGAATGCTTCCATTTACTTGGTGATTTTATGAGATAGAAAACAAAGCCCCATAAACTACAGACTCAGACATTTTGCTTAGCTCAGATTTGCAGTATAGTAAAACATGTGTTTTGGGAAGTTTATTTATAGGTAGAGCTGAGGCTGAGATGAGTAGTTGTTTTAGAGAATGAAGTTATTTACTTGATTATTACAATGATATGAGACTTTTGGGAGGCAAGAGCCATATATGGAGCAGAATCACTAACATTAGGAAGATATCATTAGAGATTTGAGAAGAACTCATAACCTACTGAAACTTTGTGTTTTCTAATTTTAGACATGCACTTCTTATGGTAGCTATCGTTTTGTGCACAGAAAACTTATTTAACCTCCAAAAAGAAATAGTAGAGCTTCTCTCTTTTGTTGATTTTCTTCCTGATGAAAATAATGAAAAATAGAAGCATATGCCACAGCAAACATCAATTCATTTTCCCCTCGATGTTCCAGGAGATAAAAGATTTAGAAGACAAAATAGGAGACTCAGGGCTAATGGCCCCTTAAGAAGCCATGCAGAGCCTCTACCCTGCAGGAGGCCAGACTTTCTCTCCCCCACCCCTCACCCCCAGTCTTCATTCTGCAAAAAAAAAAAAAAAAAACCAACAAAAAACCAAAAAAAACCCAAAACATAGATTGATGGATGAGACTTCCATCAGACAAAGATCTGGGGGCAGGAGTAGATTTACCACAAAGCTAATGAAGTTTACATTTCAGAGTGTTTCACTTGCATATGCTAATTTCAAGGTCATCTGGGTAGGACCTAGGAATGCTTTCATATAGTTCTATGTGTTTGCTGTAAAATTTGTGAAAGAAAGATATTTTAACTGAAATCAGTTTAGACTATTGTCTCTCTTTCCATTGTCTTCCTTCCTCCCCTGCTGGGTAGCATTGCAATGGATATCATGGGGATATAAGTAAGAAGAGTTTGAGTGGGAATTTAAAGATTTGGTGGTATATAATTGTTATGATTGACAGGCATTTCTCTGCACCATGAAGTTATGACTATCTGTTTCAGTGCACTGTACTGTCTTTTAGGAATGTCTTTACTGGTCACTGCATGGATTGGGCTTGTGTTGTGTGTAAGTGGCTAAGACCTGTTGTGTGATTATAATTTGAATGTGTTTATGGCTTTTGGTACTAAAACTTTGTGGATGTGGAAGCAAAACAATGTTTGAAATGTATAGAATTGGATGCCAGTTTGTGGATAATTCTCCTAATCATCAGATTTATCAAGTCATATGTTCAGCATCTGGTTCCATTTTTTTTCTTCTATAAGGAAAACATTTAATAGATTCCATACATTCAAATGTAAATGCAAAGTAATTTTTTTGATAGGAATCGTGAGAAATAGAATTTATCAAGTTGTCTGATAAATATCAGATTAGTATTACAAAAAACAAGTATACATATATGTACAGTCACATGTTTAGGTACCTCAGCTATAAGTAATCTGAAACAAATTTTGTTCAACCCAGCTAGAGAAAGACTGATTATCTTTCTCTTCTCCCTGTAAAAAATGGTCTTACAAAGTTTTGTCATATGAAAAAGTGATCAGATATTACAAAACCAAACATGTAGAAAATAAGTATTATAGAATTGGGTTGTTTTGTGACATTCGTAAGATTTGTTTGCTTTTAAAATATGTAATTTACTGTGCCTTTTTTTTCTCTTATTCCAAATGAATAATTACCACCAGACCTTATATCTTTTCCTCAAAAATAACCATCACATTTTATAAGCTTCAGGCCCCATAAAATCTTTTCCTTGTCCTTCCAGGGAAAGCTAAATGGAAGATATGAAAATCCCTAAAATTCAGCTAAAATAATGTGGTTCTCAAAAAAAAAAATGTCTCTAAAACTGTACAGGGAAACATGGAACTATACCAAGTCTCTGTCTTTCAGTTTCTCATTCTCTCATATTCTCATTTTGCCTCTTTCTCTCTCTTCTATCTCTCCCCACATCCCAACACACACACACACACACACACACACACACACACACACACACACGTTGTCTAGACTTTTCATATTTCAGACAACAGAACAGAGACATTCTCTACATTCAACATTATAATTTGCATAGATCACTAAGCCTCAGTGAGAGAATATACAATAAGTTTGTTTTCCTGTTTCCACAAAAGGCCAAATGACACTTCCCCTCTATTGACTCCAAATGTACTTGGAAAGTTCACACTTCTCAATCCTTTATGTCTTTAAGTGATGTTTATCTGCCCTGTGTTTCTGAGAGCAATCTTTAAACTCCTCTTATATTTCTGTCCTTGATTATATCCTAGATGCCAACTAGGAATACACCTCAAAACCATGCAGAAAAAAGGTTCTATTCTCTCTGGGAAACCTGCAAGCGAGATACCCCTTGACCAGATGAATAGATCATATAACTAAATCTACAAAACTAATAACTGGATTTTTTTGTACACAATCTTTGAAATAAAAGAAAATCATTCAGTCATGTGAGTTTATGCTAAAGGAAACTTGAGAAGTCTTTATTTAGTCTAACACTCATACCAAGTCTCAGAAGCTAAGTAGCTCAGTGTCAGGATTTGAACCATCCTCCTTGCTCTTGGTCCAGTGCTTTTCTGGTCACACTCTTGTACCTTGTCCAGAGCTCCAACAAGAGATGGCAGGACTATAACAGCAATATATTAAGGTTCAGCATCACAAAATTAACCAGGGGCTTAAAATCTAGATGAGGGTCAGACTTGTGGACAATTTTGAAATTCTTAGAGAAACTGGGGTAAAAAAAAATGCAACAGCTTATGAAGATTAAGTTATCATTTGTTCAGCAAATATCTCTTAAGTATCTATTACGAGCCAACCACTGGTGTAGGGACCAGGTATAAAATAATGAAGAAGATATAGTCGTACTTACCCTAACGGTATCCATGGTGTGAAGGCAAATCCTCATCATTTTAAAAGTATTTAATTATTAATATTTGACTACTTATTGTATTAGTTTCTCAACCTATCATAACGAAATACCACGGACTGGTGGCAAAAATAACAGATATTTACTTCTCATAGTTCTAGAGGCTAGAAGTCTGAGATCAAAGTGTTGGTTGATTTGGTTCCCAGGAAGTAAACTCTTCTTGGCATTCAGGGGGCTTCCTTCTCATTGTGTCTTCACATGGTGGGACAGAAAGAGTGATTTCTCTGATGTCTCTTCTTCTAAGGGCACTAATTTCACCATGAGAGCCCTACTTCATCACCTCATCTAAACCCCATTATCTTCTGAAAGCCCCATTTCTAAATACCATCACATTGGAGCTTAGGGCTTCAACATATGAATTTTATGCTTATTTAATTAAATACTTATTTAATTAAAAATATAGGAACATTTATAAATATTTAATTATTAAAATAATAATTTAAGTATGGTTGTGATGAGAAATGTATAAGAGAAATGTAAATTATGTAATGAAGATATACAATAAAAGAACTTAATTCTAGACTTCCAGGGAAAATGACAGAGAGTAGGAGGCTGCTAGACTCACTTCATTATATGATACACCCAGGTGACACCCACATCAGTATAAATAACCCAGAAAATCACTAGAAAACTGGCAGAACAAACTTTCCATAGCTAAATGTAGAGAAGAGGCTTCATCAAGAGGGTAGGAAGGATAGAGATACAGTTGGAAGCTAAACAGACCCTCAGGGCTGTCCATGGGAGGGAGAGACACTTCAGGTACAGAAATAGGAGAGGAACAGATCCCACACCAGGCACCCCCGGCATGAAGGACCACACTGGGAAGATGAATCCCCAGAACATTTGGCTTTGAACACCAGAAGGACCAATTTTGCAAGTTCTTACAATCAGTGGGGCTTGGAACTTTAAAAATCAGCAGGCATGGATCTGGGAGAGCTGGAGAGTGAGAAGAAATGGAGTCCATGCCTTTAAAGAGATAGCACAACAAACAGCACCGCTGAGATACAGCATAGAAACAACAGTTTGAAAAATGCCTGGGGTCTATGGGAAGGAGATTTATTTATTAATCTCAGAATGTGTGCTGGAGGGGCAGGAATCTTTAGGAGACTTCTATAGGAGCAAAGGAGCTAGTGAGTGCTATTTCCTTCCCTTGTTCCTCAGCCCAGATCCAGGGACACCTGTAGGAACCAGTGCAACGGGAACAAGTGCAGCACAACTACTCTCCACCTAGCTTGCTAACAGTGCCACTGCCATCATGCTCTTCTGTGGACAAGTCTTCTCCAGCCTGGCCTTGGCAGGAGTTTTCCCAGGCCGCAGCAGGTACCCTCCCACAGCGGTGGGATGAATGCTTCACCCCTGTGATTTGCAGACCTGTCCCTCGAGCACATCCTCAGCAGGGGTCCATCTAAAGTGACACCACAAATGTGGCAGTGTGCAAAGTGGCCCCCACAGGTTGCCAGCACCACTCCAAAGTGACTCCTGCCCTGGGGAGAGGAAAAGATTACTACACACACCAGTTCAACTGCAGCCACGGCAGTTGGGGGCAGATATCTGGTCTGACTACAGGCCTATCAAGGTAAGCTTCTCAGAAGATATCACAGGGAAAGTACCCTGCAGTTTGGTGCTACTGCAGCTCTAGCAAATGCTGGTCTGATTCAACTTAAGCCCAAGGAAGTTCGAGACTGGCCCACTAACCACACAGGGACCAAACTCTGCCCACAGCAGGCAAAGAGAACCATTGCAGATGACAGGACTGAAGATGAATGCAACATTGGGGTACACACAATATACATAGGAGACACCCCTGAAGCACCAGGTTCTGGTAAACAGAGGACTTTGCACTGAAGGGCACTATAGGACATCTTCTTCATAAGGCCACTGCTTTCAAGAGCAGGAGATGTAGGTGATTTCCCACACGTAGAAACAGACATGACAAAGTGAAACGACAGAGGAATATGTCCCAAATGAAATGAACAGGGCAAAATCACAGCAAGAGAACATAATGAAATGGAGATTAATAATGTGCCTGATAGAGAATTTAAACCATTGGTAATAAAGATACTCACTGGACTGGAGAAAAGAGTGGAGGATACCAGTGAGACACTCAATAAAGAGATAGAAAACATAAAAAAGAACCAATCATGGATGAGGAACTCAAGAACTGAAATGAAAAATAATCTAGAGGGAATGAATGGTAGACTAGAGGAAGCAGGAGAACAGATAAATTACCAGGAAGGACAGAGTAATGGCAAACAATCAAGCTGAACAGGCAAGAGAAAAAGAATAAGAAAAAAAGAAAAAGAAAATAGATTAAGGGAACTCAGCAACACCATCAAACATAGTAACATTTGCATTATAGGGTCCCCAGACAGAGAAGAGAGAGGAAAGGGGGCATGAATTTATTTGAAGAAATGATAGCTGAAAACTCCCCTAATCTGGGGAAGAAAATAGATATACAGATCCAGGAGACACAGAGATTCCCCCAACAAACTTAACTCAAGGAGTTCCATGCCAAGACAGATTACAACTAAACTGGAAAAAGTAGTGATAAAGAAAGAATTTTAAACACATCAAGAGAAAGAAAGAAAGAAACAAACAAACAAACAGTGATATACAAGGGAAATCCCATGGTCTATCATCTGATTTTTCAGCAGAAACTTTGCAGGCCAAAAGGGAGTGGCATGATATATTCAAAGGGATGACAGAGAAAACAAACAAGCAAACAAACAAACCTACAATCAAGAAAACTACCCAACAAGGTTATCATTCAGAAGAAGGAGAAATAAAGAATTTCCCAGACAAACAAAAGTTAAAGGAATTTATGACCACTGGACCAGACACACAAGAAGTGTTAAAGGGGACTCTGAGTGGAAAGAAAATACCATAAGCAGGAGTAAGAAAAGTAAGTAGCACAAAAGCAATAAAACTAAGCGTATCTATGAAAATAAGTCAAGGAATTCACAAACTAATGGGATGTAAAGCATGACACTACATACCTAAAATGTAGTACTTTTAGAATGGGTTAAAACTTAAGTGACCATCAACTTAATATAGACTGCTATGTGTGTAAGACATTATATATAAACCTAATGACAACCACAAAATCAGAAACTGGTAATAGATATGCAAAAAATAAGAAGAAAAGAATCTAAGCATATCACTAAAGAAAGCCAGCAAATCATGAGAGAAGAGAGCAAGAGAAGAAAGGAACAGAGAAGAACTACAAAAACAATCACAAAGCAAGTAACAAAATGGTAGTAAGTACATACCTATTAATAATTACTCTGAATGTTAATGGGCTAAATGCTCCAATCAAGAGATAAGGTGATAGAATAGATTAAGAAGCAATACCCATTTATATGCTTCTTATGAGATTCATTTCAAACCTAAAGATACATGTAGATTGATAGGGACAGGATAGAAAAGCATTTATCATGCAAATAAAAGTGAAAAGAAAGCTCAGGAACTAGCTTGTGTGGAACGAAATAGACTTTAAAACAAAGACAGCAACAAGATACAAAGAAGGACCATGCATAAAAATAAGGGGGACATAATAAAGGGGGCAAGCCAACAAGAGGACAGAACAATTGCAAATATTATGCAACCAACATGGGAGCACTCAAATTCAAAACAAAAACAAAAATAAAAACAAAACCAGCTAAATAACAACAAACATAAAGGAAGTAATTGATAGTAATACAATAATAGTAGGGAACTTTAACACACCATGTATATTAGGCCACAAAACAAGTCTCAACAGATTCATAAAGATTGAAATCATACCATACATCTTTTCTGACCCCAATGCTATGAAACTAGAAATCAACCACAAGAAAAAATCTGACAAGAACACAAATACAGAGTCACCAAATGACTCTGAAAAGTCAAGTAAGTTGAGAATTGATAAACGTTATTTGGATTTAGGACTACGGAGGTCACTGATGGCTAGACCGGGAGCCAGTTGAATGTTAAGGTTAGGGTTAGTGTGAACTACATTTCATAGTAAACAGGATATAAAGAAGAGACAGTGTATAGACAACTGTTTCAAAAGTTCATAAAGAGTTGAAGAAGCAGGAATAAATTTGCAAAGTTATAAGGCTGTATCAGTCATAAGTACTATACGAGTCATGTTCCTTTGGCACCGCCTGCCTTTCAGATCCTTGGAGTCGGTGGAGGCCAACCAACTCTGTTTCACCAACACAGGTTCCTCATCTGGGTTTGACCAGTCACTTGTCCTAGGAGTCTGGGCTGACCTGGCACCACTGGATTTTCTGGCTTCTCTTATCTCTTCTGAACTTGGATGAATTGTAACCGCACTGATCCCAGGGTGAACTCTGGTATCCAAGAGTGCCAGACCACAAGACTCAAAAAAGCAGAGAAGTTAACTCCTTGAGGGCCAATATTGCTCAGTTGAAAATAAGACCTAGAAGGGAATTAGGCAAATCAATTCCCTGACCTTTCTTTCTCCTCAGGACTACCAGGAGCACATTTTCTTCTTGTCTCCTGTCTAGAGATACTGCGAATGTCAAGCAGTCATAGTCATACCTGATGAACAACCTGCTACACACTTTAGAGCTTATACTGAAGGCATAGCTATTTGCATCTCATTTTATGTTGCTTTATGTGATAACTTGTCTCATTTTTTCTTTTCCTCTAAAATATGGCATCAGCACTTTAATTTTTGTATCAATCTCTCTGGTTTATAGTAAACCTGAGCTAATAAAGGTAAAGGACCTAGGGTTTTTTTTCTTTGTTTTGTTTTGTGTTGTTTGTGTTTTAGATGGGGAAGACCTGAGCACATTTATTATTGGAGAGAAGGATCTTGTCAGGAAGAAAATATTGAAGATGTAGGAGGAAGGGAGAATCATCACCGGGGTGTAGTCTTCAAGTAAGGAGGAAAAATGAGCCCCATAGCATGCATGGAGGGTGAAACTAAGTTTTGTTGTACCTTTGTCAGGCTATCTTCTCAATGATGAGATATATTATTTATTATTATTATTATTATTATTATTATTATTCCTTACCACATCTGTTGACGTAATTCTCACCATTGTCCTCATAGTTCAGAGGAAGGAAGAATTTTCCCAAGTCACACAGAGTGTAAGTGGAGGAGACAGAATTGTATATCAAGCATCTATTTCCAGAGCTAATCTTCTCACTCAGTGCATTTTACTACTTACCTTTCACTGGAAGAAGATTATTTCCTCCATTGTGATTAGAAGAAAGGAAGAGCTTTCATGCAGTGCAGATATGAAGATGTTTGTGGTGGAAAGGTGAGGGAGTTCCCTTTAGATTTTTCCAAATTTCCCAGTGGACAGTGCCACAGCTAAGAGTGAGTGGAAAAGGGTATGCTGGGGATTTCACAAGAGTATGAAAAATTAGACATAATTTCATTTGTAGCCTAGGTAATTGCAATAACCTCCAACTCACTCATACCCTCATTTCTCCCCAGTCTAGTTTCAACACAGCTACATAGTGATCCTGTTAAACTCAAGTTAAGGGTGGCTTGGTCGATTAAGCAACTGACTCTTGATTTCGGCTCAGGTCATGATCTCATGGTTCATGAGGTTGAGCCCCACACTGAGCATGGAGCCTTCTTGGGATTCTCTCTCCCCCCTCTCTCTGCCCTTCCTGTCCTCTCAAAATAAATAAATAAACATTTAAACTCAAGTAAGATCATACCACTCGGCTCAGACCTACCTATGACTTTGCATCTGGTTCAGGGAAAGAGTCAAATAATTCTTATTAATACATGTAAGGCACAACATCATTCAACTCTATCCCCATGTGTCTCCTCTCTGAGATCTTCCTCTTCTCCCTCCCTTGTTCACTCAGTTCCAGCCTTCCATGAAAACGTATCATGATCCCAGTGATCATGACCTTTGTACCTACTCCTTCTACTTGGGATTCTCTTTGTCCAGACATCCACGTGGCTAGTATCTTTTAGGGTTTGTTCAAAACATGCCTCTCATAGAATCCTTCCTGATTATGCTAAGATCTCAACTGTCCTGCTAACACTTCATATCTCCATCTCTTCTTTGCTATTTTTCTTCTTAATACTTACAATTACTTATCACATTATACACTTCAATATTGTTTTTGTCTTGTATATTGTCTGTCTTTCTCACTAAAATGTAAAAGTCCTCAAGAGCAGAGCTTTTTGTCTGCCTTTTCACTACTGTCTCCCTAACAGCTGGCATTTTCCTCAGCTCATAGATGCTTAATAAATATTTGTTTAATGAATTGTTGTAGACAGTGGGAGAGTCAGGCACTTAGTGAAATGTACTAAGATATCTACACAATACAAGACACTGAGGTGAGGGTGGTGAACACAGGTATGTGATTTTCTTCTATACCAGTAAGTTGCTAGGTATAGGAATAGGAACTAGTAGGGAGGGAGATTTTCCTCCACCAGAATTTGTCTCAGAGACGTCTTTTCTTTCTTTTTTTCCATCTTAGACAAAATCTTAAATCCCATTAAATCCCATTAAATCTTTAATGGGAATTAAAGATGAACCACTTTTAAGGCTCTTGTTAAAATTCAGATGGAAGTTACTAATAGATAAAATTGTTGAATAAAGAAAAAAAAAGTCATGTCTGCAAGGTGCTGAAGTTCAAACCTTAGGTTGTCCATCTGTTTTTCTTCATCTAGGAAAAACTTGTATTTGTTGGCAGATTTGTGAATTTGCAGCTCAGATGATCTCTCCTGTAAGTGTTTCAGTTTGAAGGGTCACATACCAGGCTTGGAGTTCTGATATGTAAGCTAGCACATTCCCATCTAATTTTCCACTCCGAAGAAATGGGAAAGATTGAGTCATTAAGTGATAAGAAGCTTCCTAATGGTGACGAACCAGTCTTCTAGTGCAGTGTGCAGAGTGAGACCTAACTGGAATGGAGAAGACAGGAGATAAACAGACATTGTAATGAGAATTAAAAGAAACTACCATGATCTTCATCTGATTAATGGCACTTCCTCAGAAACAGCTGGTATTTCAAATTTGCTGGGCACAGGAAGCCCCTGAGGCATTTGCTAAATGCGCACTCGTGAATCAACTCAAGATCTAACGTGTTAGTGCCTCTAAGGCTGTGACCTGGAATCTTAATGTTTAATAAGCACCCCAGCTTACTATTCTATTGTATGCTGTGTATAAACCAAACACGAACAAACGTTGTTATAGAACATAGCCTATAATAACCCCCCGCCCCACAATTAGCTTCTAAGTTATCAAATTGCTGAAAGTCAGACACTAAAGCTGCATTTTCCTACAGGAGGAAGTTTATGTTCACATTCAGAGTCTTCTTACTTTTATTTTAAACAAATGTATAATACCGTTGCCTGGTTATTCATGTTAAATTTTTATAATTGAATAAAAACAGCAATTAGAAGAAGGAATGATGCCTGCTCGAGCCAGGCAAGCTGAAGTCTGATAATAAGAACTAACAGCTGAGAGTCTGTCAGGGAATTAGGAAAACAAGAACTATTTCCAAAAGCACATAAGAGCGCAGAAAGAATTGCAGTTTAGGACCTCCTTAGGTAGGGATAAGCAGATCTCAATGGTTCCAGAGGGTATCATTGCATTACAGACTAATAATATCCCTGAGTTAATAATGAAAGATTCCATCATTTTTAGTATTCTCTGTTTAAGACTTCAGGGAAGTGTAACGAGCCTTACAAAGGGTTAGGTGCACAAAAATAATATTAAATATAGATTAGAGTAAATCTCAGTTATTTGGAAAATTAACAGAAGTGGAAAAGCTTATTTCCCAGATGAATGAGATACTTTCCATGCAGAGAGTGGTGAAATAATGCCCCTATGTTGGACCCGGGGCTGACCTGGCATAGGAAGTGGTCTGATGGGTGGTGTCATAGTTTGTATTCAAGGCGCCAGAAACTGGGGAAGATTTGTGCCTGAGACAGCACAGGGCAGTGAGAGTCGGAGAAGAAAGCCACACCAGTGTGCGCTAGAACTTTGTAACTCCAAGGGCAGTTCCTGGACTAGCAGCCTCAATGTCACCCGGGAGCTTGTTAGAAGTACAGACTCTCAGATGCCACTCCAGACCTCCCGAGTCAGAACCCTCGGTTGACAGAATTCCTGGGCACCTTAACATTTGAAAAATGTTACTGAGATTTCAGTGTCAAGGGATGTAGTTGATGATGAAAAATGAGAGTTCATAATTCAGTATAACACAGAAACTCGCAATTCAAAAGCAAGTTCAAATTATATAAAATCGCCAAGAATGACTCAGGGGTATCCCTATAGCTCTTAAAGAGAAGGCATAGGGGCGCCTGGGTGGTGCAGTCGGTTAAGCATCCGACATCAGCCAGGTCAAGATCTCGCGGTCCGGGAGTTCGAGCCCCGCGTCAGGCTCTGGGCTGATGGCTCAGAGCCTGGAGCCTGTTTCCGATTCTGTGTCTCCCTCTCTCTCTGCCCCTCCCCCGTTCATGCTCTGACTCTCTCTGTCCCAAAAATAAATAAAGGTTGAAAAAAAAATTAAAAAAAAAGAGAAGGCATAGGTGATCAAAGATCCAGGATCATAAGCGGACAGATATATTGCCCATATTTATGTTAAAAAAAATCTCATAGCTTTATCTCAAAATTTTTACAGTGTTTTTACTGTAACATAACATAAATATTTAAAAATGCACAAACCACGTGTAAACTCAATGACTTTTAAAGATATTTTAATGAGAATATTTATATGCAATAAAACCCATGATAACTTTTCCAAGTGTATAACCCAGGCAATT
This sequence comes from Herpailurus yagouaroundi, assembly GCF_014898765.1. Classification (NCBI taxonomy): domain Eukaryota; kingdom Metazoa; phylum Chordata; class Mammalia; order Carnivora; family Felidae; genus Herpailurus; species Herpailurus yagouaroundi. Next base: position 83,926,133 of record NW_024412376.1, on the reverse strand, counting down.
ATCCCTCTGGTCAGGATATACCGCATACTCTTTACCGCCAAATCATTTTCATTCATATAGACAACTACTAACACACACACACACACACAAACCTTATGTACTTTGTGTGTCTGGATCCTTTCCCTTAAAAGAATGCTTTCAAGAGTTACCTTACATTTTTGCACATATAGTTTGTTACTTTTTACTAGTAAATAATATTTTTGTATGAACATATCACATTTGTTTATCCAGTCTCCTACTGATGGCCATTTTTTCTAGTTTTTTGGTATTATGAATAAAGCATCTATAAAAACTATTATACAAGGCATTTGTGGGCAATGTTTCATTTCTCTTGAGTAAATATCTAGGTGTGAGATTGCTATTAATTTTCTAAGAGACTGCCACTTGTCCAAAGTTGTTATACCATATTACGCCCTCACCAGCAATATATGAAATTCTGATCACTTCACCTCCTTGCCAGCATTTATTTAGTGGTGTTATCGGTCTTTTAAATGTTAGCCACAAATTCACCATTTGTGAAATGGTGTCTCACTGTGGCTTTAATAGGCACTTCCCTGTTGACAAATGATTCTGAACCCTTCCTTGTGTGTATACTTATCCCTCATCTATCCTCTTTTGCCAAGGATCCGTTGAAGTCTATGGCAGATGTTTTTCCCCCCAAAATAATAATAACAAAAATAGCCACAACAATATCTCCCATAACATATGTTTATCATACAATGCACTCATGACATCCTGCCATCAGGTAGTGGGGTGTATGTCACTTCATCTTTTTTTTTTTTTTTAACGTTTTATTTATTTTTGAGACAGAGAGAGACAGAGCATGAACGGGGGAGGGACAGAGAGAGAGGGAGACACAGAATCGGAAGCAGGCTCCAGGCTCTGAGCCGTCAGCACAGAGCTCTGCGCGGGGCTCGAACTCACCCACCGTGAGATCATGACCTGAGCTGAAGTCGGACGCTTAACCGACTGAGCCACCCAGGTGCCCCTGTCACTTCATCTTAAAAACGGGTGGAATTTAGTGACTGCCTTGGCTGCTGGAGTATGGTGGCAGTGCCACTATATGACTTTGGAGGCTAGGTTGTGAAAGACTATATGCTTTATACCTCCAAGGATATGCTTTCTTGAAGGCCAGCCATCATGCCGTTTGAAAATGCAAGTCACTTTGTGGATAAACCCATGTGGATAGGAACTGATAGCCAGCACCAGCTTGCATCATGTGTGTGCACCATCTTGGAAGTGGATGCTCTAGACCCATTTGAACTGCCTTAGCCAGTACCAAGCGGAAGATGGGCAAACTGTCTGCTTTACTCAGGTTATTAGATTCATGAGTGAGATAAATGGTTGTTGTTGTCCTGAGCCACTTACCTGTGGGATGGCTTGGTACACGGCATTAAGACGGATTTTAATTGCTACACAACAAAAACTAAAACATCTGACATTGGCTTTGTGATTGAAGGGTGAAAGAAAAGCAAAGGGTATTAGTAAAATCATAAGGACCTCAAGCCGAAGCTTAAGAGACTATAGAATGCTGTCGGTGATGTTGTAAAGTAATGTGAAGAAAACGTTATTGGAACTCAATAGAAAGGGCACCCTCGTAATGTGTTGGTGAGATATGAGGTAATCCTGGCATCTGAAGTGACATGGAAAATAGGAAATTTGCCAAATTTACCAAGTGATGAGTTTATCAGGGGTCAGTAAACTTTTTCTTAAAGATTCAGATAGTAAATATTTTAGGCTTTCAGGCTATATGGTCTCTCACAACTACTGAACTATGCCATTGTTATGTGAAGAGAGCTATGGAAAATACACAAATAAATGCGCATGGCTAGGTTAAAATACAATTTTATTTACCAGAATAGATTTCCTCTCATAGGGCCCAGTCTACTGACCCCTCACCCAGTTAAAGAGATGTCCAGGCAGAATATTAAAAGATTCATCTTATGTATTCTTGTTGTCTATGATAAAATGCAAGAATAGAGAAATAAAGAATGAACTAGTAAATATAAAGGACTCAGAATTTCTGGATTTCCAAATAAAACTGCCCCTCATTCCCAGCCTCTCCAGATAGCAAAAGATCATCACAGTAAGAAAAAATTTCAGAGTTCCAACACGGGGCAGTGCGTTAAGAGCCATTGTTAAAAATCTCAGGAAGACTTAAAGTGATGCTTCATAGAATCTTTTAAATAGGAAAATCAAAACCAAAACCAAAAACTTATGAAGCCATGAGCTGTAGAGAACCATTTTCAGGAAGGAGTAGTCGGCCCTAATCAAGAAAGTGGCAACATATAATCGGCTAGATTTCCAAATTGCTATTGACCAGTGACTACCGTGTGTCTCAGTTTTCTTCCTGTTGAATGTGCCTGTGGCACTTATCCCATTACTCTTTGCCTCTTTCACCAATGTATGTGGGATATGAGGGAGGCGGGTAACTTGTATCTTTTGTTCAGAGATCTTCCTATAGAAAGAAATCAAATGTATGAAGTTAAAACAAATTTGCCTTATATTAACCAGTATCTCATTTAGATGACAAGATCCTGGACTTGCAATTGAGTTTGATGAGGCAATGGATGATCTATTTGAAGGTTTTTATGAAGGTGGTGAATGTATTTTGGATATGAAAGTAAAACCTTGGTTTGAGAGCATAATTCGTTCTGGAAACATGCTTGTAATCCAAAGTACTTGTATATCAAAGTGAATTTCCCCATAAGAAATAATGGAAACTCAGATGATTTGTTCCATAACCCAAAAATATTTGTATAAAAATGATTACAATACTATAATCTAACATAAAATAGTAAAGAAAATATAAAATATGGAGAAAAATAAATTAACCTGCACTTACCTTTGAAAACCTTCGTGGCTGGTGTGAAGGAGTCAAGAGAAGAGGGTGTTGTATAGAAGGACTTTCACTACCACTAACAGATGTTGATTACAGTACAGAATTTTTTCTTAATGTTTATTTATTTCTGAGACAGAGACAGAGCATGAGTGGGGCAGGGGCAGAGAGAGAGGGAGACACAGAATCCGACACATGCTCCAGGCTCTGAGCTGTCAGCACAGAGCCGGACACAGAGCTCAAACTCCCACACCATGAGATCATGACCTGAGCCGAAGTCGGTGGCTCAACCGACTGAGCCACCCAGGCACCCCTACAGTACAGTATTAATAAACTCTTGTCATATACTGTGTTTAATGTAACTGGCAATAAAGCAGCAGAGGAAAGGGTCTATATCGACAGACAGCTTGACCTAGAATGAGGCAAAGCATTCCTAAGTTTACTCTGTATGGAAAAACAAAGAACTGTCCACGGGTGCTTTGAAGTGACAAAAAAAAAAAATACACTAGTGCCAGTTGTGGGCACCTTCCAACGTTCTGAAAAATCACGGATTTATGCCAAACACTGCTGCCTAAGACTGAGCATCTAAGCATAGGAGACAATCACCCACACTTCTGCAGCGAGAGAGAGAAGAACCATTGGCTCAGTTGTGATCATGTCACATTGGGCATCACGTACTACTCGTATTGCAAGACATCGAGTTTATCAAGTTAAAATTTATTGGAAATGTTTGCTTGTCTTGAGGAACCCTTGCAGAACACGTTACTCGCAATCTAAGGTTTTATTGTAATTTGTGGGTAGAGGGTGGGCTGTGGTAGTTTTAAAAGGTCGTCCCCAAATTCTTTGATATTTCTTTCATTAAGTGACAGTTTCTATAGCTCCTTCTATAGAATCTAGGCTCAGTGACCGTTAGATCAATCAAATATGGCAGCTTTATAAAACAGGACTTTACCAAGAGATCAAGAGTCCAAACAGCCTGTGCTGAACTTGTCACTCTGTGTGGGAAGATCTTTCCCTGTTTCATACTCAGAATGTACTCCTTTGTTTTGCTTAATTGTATCATACAGCACCTGGCTGATTACACTGCTATATCTGTCCCCTATGGGGAGGAGACAGGGTCCTTCTGATGCAGCATAAAAGGGGTGTGGGCAGGCTATTGCCCTGCATTGGCTGCAGGAGGGACCCCTGGCTATGGGATACAGACACCCACTACTGAAGCAAGCTCTGTCTCTTCTCTATGTGAGTGCTTGATTGTGTTGTGTTTTTCTTGGCATCTCTGATACCAAGATGCAGTGGGCAGAAGTGTTCGGACTTCTACTCCTGATAATAGACAACAGATGCCGTTTGCTCAACAGTGCCAATTTCTGAGCCTAGACCTTAATAACCTACAGCTTCCACTTTCTCTTGGGATATGTATTCTTGGAACCCAACCACTCTGGTCTGAGGAAGCCAAGTAGACACATGAACAGGACATGTGCAATGTGTTATGAACAAAGCCCCTGATTAGGTACCTAATCTCCGTCTTTCTAGATGGACTAATTCCATACATTTAAATGAGCAAAGCTTTAGATGACTCCAACCTCCAGGCAAGGAGTTACCCTCAGTCTTCATGTCATCTGAGCTATTACTACATAAAGCAGGTATATGCTATTCCCTCTGAGCCTTGCTCAAAAGGAAAATTCATGAGCAAATAAATGATAGTCTTTGTTTTAAGTTATTAAGTTTGGTATGTCTTATTGTTCAGTGATAGACAACTAGAATGGTTCTTTGTTCATTTTTTACATTGGATTGCTTTTTATTTTATTTTAGTCTTATTTTTATTTTTATTTTTTTTACAAATCTGTTTGCAAACCTTTACATTCAGGATAGAAGGCATTGTCAGATATATGTATGAAAAAATATTTTTTTTTTTGTTTTGTCTTTTGTTTTGTCCTTTTCTTAATGATTAGTTTGATCAGCAGGTGCTTTTAAAGGGCTTACTGGAATGTTGATTGACATTGAGTTGCATCTTAAAAACAATGGAGAGAATTGTTATCTTAACAATAGTTTTCCCATCTATGACCATGGTTCATCTCTCCATTTTTTCAGATCTTCAGTTTTTCTCATGAATGCTTTATAGTTTTCAATGTGCAGTGGTTTAACATCTTTTGTTAAGTGTAACTCCAAGTATTTCCTATTTTTACGCTACTTTAAAAGGGTTTTTAAGTTTCCTTTTCCACTTTATTGCCTCCAGTATACAAAAATAGTTGATTTTTCTATATTGACTTTGCATCCTACAACCCTGTTAAAGTTATGTCTGAGTTCTATGAACCTGTATTTTTAGATTTCTCAAGAGTTTCTATGTAAATAATTATGGCATCTGCTGATAAAGAGTTTTAACTCTTCCTTTTAAAGTTTATGGGTATTGTTTCTTTATCTTACCTTATTGCATTGGATAGAACTGCCAATACAATATTGAATGGATAAGGAGAGCATCCTTTTTTTCTAGATCTTAGGGGGGAAATATTCATTACTTTACCACTAAATACGATGTGTTGAGGTATTTTTTGTAGATATTCTATATTATATTGTGGAAATTCCCTTTGATTCCAGGTTTGATAAATATGTTTTAAATTTAGTCCAATGTTTGTGCTGCATTTATGGAGATATATTTTTCTTCATTATTCTCTTTAATATGGTGAATTGTATTGACTTTTTCTCTTTTTCCTTTTTTCCTTTTTTTTTTTTTTTTTTTTTTTTTTTTAGTTTTTTACTGTTAAACCAAGATTGCATCCCTGGGATAAATCCTACTAACTCATTATGAATTATTCCTTTTATATATTACTGAATTATTTTTGCTACTATTAAAAGCTTTTGGTCACTATGTTCATGAGGGATAATGGATTCTAGATTTTCTGGTGTCTTTGTCAAGTTTTGGCAACAGAGCTAAGTATGTCTTATAAAACAAGTTTGGATATGTTCCTTCCTCCTATATATTTTTAAAGAGTTGTTATAAGATTGGTACTATTTCTTTATTAAATATTTGGCAGGAAACATCACTAAAACCATCTGAATCTGAATTTTATTTATGGGAATATACTTGAAAACAAGCTTAATCTCTTTAATAGATACATAAAGCTATTTACATTTTCTATTTTTTTTAAATCTGTCTTGAAAACTTGTGTTTTCAAGAAAACATTGTTCATTTTTCCAGGTTGTCAAATTTATTGTCCTAAGATGTTCATAATATTTCTTTATTATCTATTTAATATCTGAAGAGTTTACCTTTCATTATTGCTATTAGTCATTTGTGTTTTCTTTTTTTTTCACTCTTCTCAGCCAATCATGCTAGTGTTTTTTTCAATGTTATTGATTTTTCTCAAAGAACCGATTATCATCTTTGTTAATCTTCTCTATTGTTTGTCTTTTTTACATTTTATTAATTTTTTTCTGTTGTTATTCCTTCTTTTTCCTTTGTTTTGGTTTGATTTATTCTTCATTTTGTCACTTCTTAAGATGGACACTTATAATATTGATTTTAAACTTTTCTTATTTTCTAAGGTATTTTGATATTTAGATATTTTGATATGGTGTATTTTATCATCTGATTAACAATATTTGCAGAAACTTCATGATCCCTGGGTCTTCTTTGATCCCTGGGTACTTAAAAGTATGTTGTCTAATTTCAAAATACTTGGGCTGAGGTTAGATATCTCCTATTATTGAATTTTAGTAATATTTTTACTGGATATTAGTGTAATTTTGCTCTCTTCAGAAAGCATATTCTGAATGATTTAATTATTTTGAAATGTACTGACATTTGTTTTATGCCCCAGCATGTGATTTAATTTAGTGAACATTCTATGTCCACATGAAAACAATGTGTGTTCTGAAGTTTCTGGGTGAAGTTTTCTACAAATGTTAGCAAGTTCAAAATAGTTGATAATGTTATAAAATCTATATCATTTCAGTTTTTCTCTTTCTTATCAATTGATAAGTGTTGTATATTAAAATCTCTATTTATGATTGTGGGTTAATCTATATTTTTCTCTTATGTCAGCTCATATGCACATAAGATTATAATGTGCTAATGAAGAACGGATCATTTTATCATTATGTGATATCTTTACTTCTGATGCTTTTTCTCTTGAATTAATTTTGTCCAATATTAATATAGCTATTTCAGCTTTTGTTTACTATTTGTACGATGTATCCTTATTATCTTTTTTTTCAGTATGTCTGGATTTTAAATTTAAAATGAACCTCTTGGAGACATATTTTAGTTAGGTACATTTTCCCCATTTTATATTTTCTTGAAAATTTCAATAGCTTGGTAAAACAAATACTTCTATAAATATTTTATCAATGGGAAAACAGAAATGGAGAGAATTTAAAGGTCTGACTCATTCAAACAACGGTACTCTAGCTTCTAATACTGTGCAATTTGAGTGAGATGACTAAAACAATTTGAATTATGAAAAGTGATTTTGGCCTAAAACAATACACATAGCAGAGGTTAGTGAAAAATACTTTATGATTTATTATTAACCTCTCTCTTTGATTTCAACTGTAACTCTGTTCTCACAGCAAAATAACCATTACACCTAACCTCAACCTATCTTTTGAGCTCCAGTTTATATTTATAGTGTCTTTTTAGATGTTGCTGTTTAAATGTGTTGTAGACATCACAAATAAATAATTCTATTTTCTGTCTCATTTTGTCCATAAAAGTCTATGTTCTTTTTTTCTTATTTTGATTAAATAAATCAACAGCCTCAACCCACCAAAGTCTTCTTTGTTTCTTATTTATTCCTTCTATCTAATTAGTTTCCATTATTTTTCCTTCTACTTATAATAGTTCTTGAACCCATTCCTGCTTTTTCAAAACATTAGATCTCATCTTCTTGGTGGTAAATTACTTTGCAAAGGTGTTGTAACTGATCTCCTACTTTAACCACATTCTACTTAAAAAATCTCAGGGATAACCAGTCCAACCCAATCTGTAAGTCTTTTGCAGCTTTCACAAAAAAAGTTCACACTCTCAACTCTTCCTGTTTGCATGATAATGGCTAAGTTTGGCAGAAACCAATTATTTTCACCATTCCCAAAATTTATCATGGCATCTATCACACATTCCCTCATTTACTCTTACTGATTAAGGTATTCTTTCTCAGATTTCTTCCTGGGAATGACCTATCATCTATCTATCTATCTATCTACCTATCTATCCATCCATCATTGATTGGTCACCTAATCATCTATCTATATAATTACTTAGCTGGTTAGTCAACTATGTATCTATCTATATATCTATTCTTTGAATCTCCATACAAACATGACTCCCTTGTAAAGCCTTGCTTAACCCCTCAGCAACATGCAGAGTTTGTTGCTCCCTCCTCACTATTCTTTTTACATCATAGATGCTTTAATTTCTTCTTCTGACATTATTTTACCTTATCTTAACATAACGATCTTTGGTGTATGCTTAAAATATTGACTATCAGACACATTAATAATCACCATAATAATAATATAAAACAAATGTTACTTTTTATATATGTATTCATATGCTATTCTGTATATTTATTTTTTTTTATTTTTTAAATTTTTTTTCCTGTGTATTTATTTATTGGTAGAAGGCTCAAAAGGGTTAGACCATGTACTGAGTAATTTCATTTTTTGCACTAACTCAATAAATCTAAAATAGGTGTTTTTTTGAGTGAATTTATATCCAGACCATGCTGAAAAAACGTATGTGCCAGAAAGTACTAGTTTACCAGGTGTTTCATGGTGATATGTGTTCACCTTTATATTGTAAATACCTTTTTTGAAGTTTCTAAATATACTGTGAATTATTTGATAGAAGACACCGCCATTTTTGTTCATCTCTGTATTATTTATCCTTTGGCACATTGATGACACATAGTAGGGCTTTCAACAATGGATACAAATTTTTTAACAGCCGGTGACTGTGGAAGCCAAGACTGAAAAGACTGTATGATGTAAAGCTATAAAAGGATAATGAGTTTCTTTAATAATTTATTTTAGAAATGGGCCACTGAGTTGAATAGACATGGTGGAATCAAGGAGCTTGGGAAATAAGACACATCTATGCAAAGAAACTCATTAAATGTTTAATCAAAATTTCATGATCTGTGTAGGGAATTGAACAGACTCCCTGAGAAATCATAAAATTAATTTGAAAGAGAATTAAAAATGAAGAGTCATAGTGCTGTATAAGTGATTTTGTGTCTTATAAAGCTCCCTAAATGTGTTTATGAGCTGAGCATCCTGTCCCGAGCTCATGAAATAGGAAACAATGCATCAGTCTTGGCATCTCTTGGTATTTGAGATGCTTGGAATTATTATCTCATAGTCTTGGCCGTCTCAAAGGAAACAACACAGAAGTGTATGTTTGGGTCAGGCTTTAATTTTCCAGAAGACTGAAAAATTCAATCACTATCTACCCAGATGCAAATCTCATGTTCTTTTTCTTTGATCAGAAAGAGTTCTTTCTCCTGGGCCTGGGTCAACTGTAATGGACAGTGTGGGAAGGTGTGATCCCAAGAGTATTTCAGCATTTGCTGCACATTTATTCTCTCTTCTAACTGTCAACTTTAATTCCTGGTAGAGATCATTGTGTAAATTTCACCAGCTTGTTTTCTTTCTTTATTAATAGAGAGTAGAAATAATGAAATGTTAAGTAAGATTATAAAAATTTAGTGCCTGTGTCTCCACGTGTAAATTATTTAACGTCTACCATTTTGGACTATAGAAAGTATACTATGAAAAAAATTTAATTAGCACACACAGAGAACTTACTCCAAAGAACTGTAGAAATGAATATAAGTATAAAATAAGTAGTACCATATATTAAAGTAATAGTGTTTAAATGTTAAAAAGTTGTCTTATTTAAAATTAGTATTTGGATAACTAAAGTGATTCATTGCACACATATTTGATAATATAACCAACATTTCAAAATTTGACATGATATAAATGCTAAAGAATAGTTAACTGGCAATAAAGTCAGGCCTTTTAAAAACACTTTAAGGGGCGCCTGGGTGGCGCAGTCGGTTAAGCGTCCGACTTCAGCCAGGTCACGATCTCGCGGTTCGTGAGTTCGAGTCCCGAGTCAGGCTCTGGCTCGGAGCCTGGAGCCTGTTTCCGATTCTGTGTCTCCCTCTCTCTCTGCCCCTCCCCCGTTCATGCTCTGTCTCTCTCTGTCCCAAAAATAAATAAAAAAACGTTGAAAAAAAAATAAAAACACTTTAAAATTTGGCTATGAGATGATGACCACAGGTTTTCAGCCTTTTCTCTTTAGATGTAAAAATGTAGATGAAAACAAAATATGTCTTAATGTTTCAATTATAATTATGTTCAAATAAGTGCACATTATAAATTAGAATTTATGTCCAAGGCATATTTCTTTTTTTAAATTTTTTTAATGTTTATTTTTGAGAGAGAGAGAGAGAGAGAGACAGTGTGGAGCACGAGTGTGGGAGGGGCAGAAAGAGAGAGGAAGACACAGAATCTGAAGCAGGTTCCAGGCTCTGAGCTGTCCCCACTAATCTTGATATGGAAAAGATTTATACTGGTAAGTGGTGATTCCTTTACTCAAACATTTAGAGGCAGCCACCTAATATGACTTTCATAACCACCTAACATGTTTTTTTTATTTTTCTATATTAAAGGGAAACTGGAGAGAAACATGAAATAATTCAAACCTATTAATCACATCTTGTTTTACTTGATGCACAAAGTTGCATATAAATGAGGGCTTTCAAGAAAACAGAGAGATATTTAATAATTTCCAAGTTTGGGGTAGGGAAATAAAACATATCTGAAAAAAGATTTTATTTTAATGCCTTCTAGTCAAAAGAGAAAGGAGGAAAAACAAATAATGGATTGTGCGGATGGTAGAAAAAAAAAAAAAAAAGAAGGAAAAGAACTATTTGACCACTAAATAGTACTTTATGGTAATAGAAAGATGGAATTCTGCTGTGGGAGATACTGCCTACTTTTTTTTTTTATTTATTTTTTTAAAATTTTTTTTTCAACGTTTATTTTATTTTTGGGACAGAGAGAGACAGAGCATGAACGGGGGAGGGGCAGAGAGAGAGGGAGACACAGAATCGGAAACAGGCTCCAGGCTCTGAGCCATCAGCCCAGAGCCCGACGCGGGGCTCGAACTCACGGACCGCGAGATCGTGACCTGGCTGAAGTCGGACGCTTAACCGACTGTGCCATCCAGGCGCCCCTACTGCCTACTTTTTAATTAATACCCAGGTTTTCATTTTCTTGGCACACCATTGATTACATTATAAACTTCTTTCATTGGAGACCATGTGATGAATTGTTTCCAATAGAATATGAATCAAGTAATACATGTCTAGATTAATGTGATTAAAAATGGGACATTCTTTCTATTGACTCATCTATCAACCTGATGCTAAGGATCCAGCTGAGGATCCTAAGGACTGGTGAGGCCCATTAATCTAAGTATGCTAGGTCCTTATATGATCAAGGGGAACAGAGGTCTGTATCTACTGACATTTAGGCTACAAAAAAGAAAACAAACTTTATTGTATTTAGTCCCTGAGATGTTTGAGGTTGTTACTCCAGGCAGTCTACCCTGCATGTTATCCAATAGGTGGGGTAGACTTTATGCTTACCAACTAGATAAGCTGATTATTGTTTTAAGCTGAATTTGAGTTAGAGAAAGGTAATACGTTAATAGAACGATCCAGTGAGATATGTTATGAAAATGTATGGAAGAACAATATAAGAAAGAGTGCCCACTAATTTTTAGGATAAAGTAACAGAGGAGAACCATGAGGAACATTTGTTTCTTGAGCTGTCTGTTCATCAGGATGCAGATATTTAACACGGTAAATGTCAAGTTACAGAAGGAGGTATATATTGTCTCACAAGTATCAATAGGACCTGGTGGATGGAGCCCTTGGCTACACTATGAAAACAGAGAAGAAATCTTTATCTATGGAACTGAACTGATTAGAAGAGGTGGTGCCTTGTGTGTGTAGGAAGGTACACTGGCTCCTGCTGCTTACACTTGAAGTTTCTGTCTGTCCATCTGATTTCCAGTTTCATCCTACAGTTTGAATGGCAGAGAATATGCTGCCATATTTCTCTCTACCAGATGGGCTCAAAGTTGGTTTACTACAAGGAAAATTATTAAAGGAACCTCTGCTCATCTCATCACCCCCCCCCCCCCAAGAGGGCCAGCCCTAAGCTTCGGGTGGATCATGTTATGTCAGTGTCACTTCAGCCTGACCCAGTGTCTTCCTGCTGACTTTTTTGGATAAGAATCTCAGAGTTGACAACTAGGTCTCTTCAAAGTTATGATAGCATTCCACTGTAGAGGGACTCATGATATTATTGTGGTAGTATGCATCTGGAAACAATCTGAGTGAAAACAAAGGACAAAAGAGAAAAGCACTAACAACTGCTGTTGAAGGAGTTAACATATTAGACCATTTGGCCTAGTTGGATAATGCCATCAAAATACAGGGATAGAGGCATGTAGCTAATATACAAAAAATACAGGGAAGTGTATCAAAGCCCTTATTTTGAAAGATATCTTTTGGAAGCCTCATTCCACTTAAAGTGGGATTACTGATATGTTATTGGCCTTTTGCACCAATAGATTAATTTTCTAGAAGGTGATGGAGGCAACTATAGAGATTGCTACTTTAAAAATCATTGCAAGAAAAAAAATGAACACGTGATTTTGGTGTATAAACACTGGCAAAAAATCAAAGGAAGATTATATACAAGGTATGGTCTGATGTGTGCACTGGCCTTTAGGAAAGCAGCTTCAAGATATTCTCAAAAAAACCTAAGTCTCTGTTCAGCAACTTAAAAGAAGAGGGTAATTCAAAAAGGACAGGAATCTCAAAGAAAATAAATTCTGATAATTCTCTCATAAATAATCCCCTCAAAAAAGAAAAAGAAAGTGACTTCTAAAGAAATCAGCGTAGCTCTACAGGAAGTTATCTACGAATGCGCAAATGAGGGAAGAAGCACATTTCAAAGGAAGAATATAAAGAAGTATTCTAACCAGAAAATTCATTACAAAAATGTTAAAACTCAGAATAAGCTAGGGTGTGTAAAATATACCAAGGACAATGAAAAAAATGTCTATTTTTCTGCTTTGAATGAAAAAAAAAAGACTATAAGGAAAGATTAGTCTTGGCTCTGATGTTGTGATGTTAAAAGGGAGAAAGGAGAACAAGCCAACGTTTCTTTTATTTCTACTTTCCATATGAAAGACAATGATCTTCAAAGTGTCCAGGGTAAAACTTTGCCAGGAAAAAAACTAGGCTCAAGGTAGGCAAGGAAAGAGAAGTTAAACCTACATTTATTGATATTTACTACATGCCATGCATTTATTCCGCAATTACTTTCACTGTACATATTCATATGGGTTCTGGGTTTGTAGCAATGAATAAACTAAATAAGTACCCGAGCTCAAGAAGCTTTGGTCACCAGTGAAATTGTATACACACATCTAGTGTATTCCTAGGAATTTAAAAGGTATCGTGACTTTTACACAAAAGAGATTAAAGGCTAAAAGAAGGTGATTAAATCGCCCAAGGTCGTAAAGCATACTTAGTGTAGATGCTAGAATGGTGATCTAATACAAACAAGCATTTTCTTCTTTGTGCTATGTGACTCTTTCTTTGTAAAGAGTAATAGTTCATAAGAGTTACTACCTAGGGTGCAAAGCTAAGTGCAGATATAGTCTTAGAATATCCACTGGCGTTCTATAAAATCTACATAATAAAGACAAAATAAATAAAACAATTAAAAAAAAATTAAATGCAAGGGTACCTGGGTGGCTCGGTTGGTTGAACATCCGACTTTGGCTCAGGTCATGATCTCATGGCTCGTGAGTTCCAGCCCCGCATCTGGCTCACTGCTGTCAGTGTGGAGCCCTCTTGGAATCCTCTGTCCCCTCTCTCAAAAATAAATAAACATTAAAAAAAGAAAAATTGTAAATACAATTATACAGAACAGCTAATACATTGTATTTTTGAATACAAATGCAACTTAATTTTGATAGGTCAAATAAGCACCATGAAGTTTAACAAAGAAAATAGACAATTTTAGACTTTAAAAAATAAAAGATTGACAGTAAATATGTGGCTTAACATTTATTCATATAAAAGTCCCAGAAGATTTGAATTATTGCAAATCCAAGCATAGACAACAGTATTAAATGACTTTTAAAAAATTTAATGCTTATTTGTTTTGGGGAGACAGACAGAATGCAAGCAGGGGAGGGACAGAGAGAGGGAGACACAGAATCTGAAGCAGGTTCCAGGGTCTGAGCTGTCAGTACAGATGCCAACGCAGGGCTCGAACCCATGAAGCACGGGATCATGACCTGGACAGAAGATGCTTAACCGAGTGAGCCACCCAGGTGCCTCTTAATGACTTTTTATGAAGATAATGCCATCTCAGCATCATTTCTGTTTATCGACCTGACCACATAAAGTATATTTTAAGTATGACATTGCCAGATTAAAGCCCACCCAAAAGAGATCCACACAGAGACTGGAATGATCAATGAGTATTTTACCCCCTTCTGTATTTCCAGTGCTTAGCTGTGGGTCTAGAACAAAATTGGTGCTCAGTAAATACGTGTTGAATAACACATCATGGGCACCATGTAACAAAGGGTGTAGTTAAAGGAACTAAAAAGTTTCGTCTAAAGGAAAGAAGGTTTTACAGGGCAATAACAGCTGCCTTTAAGTAAGGTAGGATTTATCGCGTAAAAGATAAATGAGAATTTTTTTTTTCTAGTAGTTTCAGAGGAAGTTAAACATGCTTCCTTCCCATCCCCCGCTGTGGTAAAATGAAGTGTTTGAAATGACGAGAGGTGTTCAAAAATGAAATGATAGCCTTTCCGAGGGTAAGCTCCCTGTTGCTGCACGTGTTAAGAAAAGATCATCAGATTTAAGAGAGAAGGCAGCCAGATGTGTGTTGCAAACAATTCTTATGGAAAATCTCTGATTTTGTGTATGAATGTTGTCAGACTCTTTTTCTTTATTGTTTCCTGAAGTTTCTGATTTTCTTGGTTCACAAGTGCTGAAAGTGTTTCAGGGTTAGCTTTAAAATGCTTCATCTAAAGAATATTGGATTTAGTGTTTAGACTATCTACAGTTCAAAATGGTTCAACCTTTTGGCTGATGACTAAAACTGAAAGAAATTAAAAGAATGAAAAAAGTGCCTTCCCTTTCAGAAAAAATATTTGGAGCCAAAATGGGTAACTCTGAATGAAAGTGGAAGTCACAAGTAATGGGATCACAGTTTGAGAGGAGCGAAGTGTCCCAGTGAACTGTGACTGCCAGAGCTTCCAAAAGGCAGGGTGTGGCCATCCCTGTGATGGCCCTGCTCCCTCTGCTGCCTGCCATCGCCCTCGTGGCACCTTGTAATCTCCAGTAGCTTTCCCATTTGCCTCGCTTCCCCAGGAGGCTATGAGCTCCGTGAGGAGACATGTTTTCCATCCGACCCACCATAACATCCCCAGCAGCTAACGAAGTGTTAATTGTATGAAATTCAAGAAATATTTGTTGACTAAAGTGTGTGGATAGATTTTGGAATCCATACTATTTTAAGATCGAATATCATATTTTGTACGTAGTATTTTTATTTTGGGAGTAGAGTAGTGAGGACTTTAATAGGAGGATGCCGAAACATATACCTTAAATGGTAGGG
Source organism: Herpailurus yagouaroundi (assembly GCF_014898765.1). NCBI lineage: Eukaryota > Metazoa > Chordata > Mammalia > Carnivora > Felidae > Herpailurus > Herpailurus yagouaroundi. Next base: position 83,910,571 of record NW_024412376.1, on the reverse strand, counting down.
AAGCCATTTAAAGATCTGATCTCTTGATTTTGAAACCTGTGTTTATTTACTGATAATTAGATCGTTCTTTATTACTCTATTATTAGATACCTGACTTTTAAACTTATTATTTTTAGCTTTCATTTCCTTGCTGTCATCGAAGAAGTGTCTGAATGCCTCTTAGTATAGAGTAGTGATCACTATGTGAAGCAAAAGAAACCCTCATTCACCAAACATTTGCTGAGATGCTGTGCTAAGATGATGAAGATGGAAAAATGAATAGGGCACAGCACCTGCTTTGGGGAGCTCTTGGACATGGGAGGGACAAAGGTAATTATACCATGACAATAGTGTATGAACAAAAGTGGATGCAGTTGTGCATACCTAAAATAGATAAGGGAGATATATCGGCATATCTATTAAATAAATAAATACATATCTTTATAATAAATAATGCATAATTGAAGAGAAGAGGAAAATAGGGAATTTTAATCATGTATCTCAAAACAACGGATGTTGACTATCCGTTTCTGGGTTTGTTGGGGGCGGGAGAAGTAGAGAGTAGCATGTAATGAAACGATCAATACGAGCTTTAGTTATTCCAGGCTTTTGAATAGAGGCTTGCTGACCACTAAGCTCACAAGACTCTGTAATATCACAATTTTACATATGAAAATCTGAAGCTAAGAGAAGTTAAGGGATTAGCCCAGATTTCCTAGCCAGCAAATGATAAAACTAGAATGGCAGCCCAGCATTTAGTACCCATGAAGAAAGGGTCTTCAGAAGTGCTTAACGCATTGAAATGAATATTCCATTCACGTATCTCTCTTCTGTAAAATTACTTTGAGTTCCAGGGTTTTATGCATAAAAAATACTACCTAAATGTGACAGATTTTACATAACCACATTAATTCAACACAGAAGTCTCGTCTTCTGCCTTCCACATCCTTCTCCTTATCTACCTGCAAAATAACTCAGGAACATTATTCACGTTGGAAGCACACAGCCTCTGCTAGCATTAACAAGAAAACCTACCTTCAATGTCTTTTTCTTTCTTTTAAAAAAAAATGGTCTGAGTAGATGAATAGTTTAGTTTCTTTTTATCATAGTGATGATATTCTGAATTGATGGCCATGACAGATCTGTTCTTTACCCTAAAAAATAATGACACTTTTCAAGGTAAGTTACTGTCACATACTGATTACCTGGACAGAGATAAAAAGAACAGTAACAAAAATTATAAATATTCTTGCTTCTGAGTTCAGAGGCATATTTGTAGGAGGATGGAAATTTTGACTGGAATCATAGCAAACTCCAAACCTTCTTTTCATGTTATAATTTCCATTTCTGAACTTTTGAATCTCTTACTGGGAGGTTTTTGGGTTTTTAAACACAAGTCAAATTGAAATGGAAATTATCTACATACTTTAATATTTAATGCTAGAATTATCAGCATTGATGTTTACACAGACTTTAACGTAAGACAGACGGGAGATTTAGCTTTCTGCTTCCACTCATTAACATCGTGACTATGAATTTGTTATTTCAAATACTATGCCTCACTTTTCTTACCTGTGAAAATGGAGATGTATATTAATATTTTGACATATATACAACAGGTGAGGTGATATTTGCAGATTAATTAGCATAGTGATAGACGTGTTAAACACGTATTAAATGTTATCTATTGTGATTGGATTGCAGGAAAAAAGTTTTCCAAAACTCAAGATTTGTTTCATTTTAAGTTTGTAAAAAATATTTGATGGATCAGATAATTCTGTGGGTTAAATAATTGTGTAGGGATTCTGGGGTACCTGGGTGGCTCAGTCGGTTGAATATCTGACTTTAGCTCAGGTCATGATCTCACAGTTTGTGAGTTTGAGCCCACTTAGGATCCTTTGTCCCTCTCTCTTTCTGCCCCCTCTCTTCTCACGTGCTCTCTCTCTCTCAAAAATAAAATAAACATTTAAACCATAAAAGACTCTTAAATACAGAGAACAAACTGAGGGTTGATGTGGGGGTGGGAGGGCTTGGGGAGAGGGAAAAATGGGTGATGGGCATTGAGGAAGGCACTTGTTGGGATGAGCATTGGGCGTTGTACGTAAGTGATGAATCATGGGAATCTAGCCCCCAAACCAAGAGCACGTTGGATACACTGTATGTTAGCTAACTTGACAATAAATTATATTAAAAAAATTTTAAATAATTGGGGAGGGATTCAGTAGAGCCCAAGTTATAAGACCTGAATTTGCCTTTTCTAGTTTTGTTTCCTACATCATTTTACTTTTTTTTACTACAAATTTGTCAGTGCTAAAAAGGAAATGATGGTTTCTACTTGTATATCAGAGTTTTAAATCAAGAAAAGACGATAGGTATTGTCAATTGCAATTTATCTATTTTATGAAAAAGATGCTAAAAAATAGAAACCGCAGAAGTTTTATGGCAGTATGAGTTAGCAACTAGCAACAAATTCCAGTCTAGTTTATATTTTTGGTAGACGAATTGTGCGCAAATAGAAATAATACATCTAGTATCAAGTCTGGCTTTTACTTTCACTTTTATAGTAAATTCTCTGTCCACATTTGGCATCTTTATTTAAAATGATATTTTGGTTTACAGCTGACCTTTCCAGACTTATATAATCAATCTATTCAGTGACCTATTTATGGGCCCTATATATGGGGCACCTGGAGTGGACCATTTTTAAACACCCCTCCACTATAAAGAAAATTATTTTCAGTAATATCCACAAAATGAAATAAACAGTAATGATTCCAAATAAGAAGCATAGACATAAAAATTTTTGTCTTTGAACTTTGTACATGAAACTATGCAAATGGAAATAATTAAATGCTGTAATATAAAAAGAAAACAGTAATTAATAGTTTTAAATTACGTTATTGCATTAAAAAAAAAATAGAAAACTGACACATACGTAAGTGCTTCCAAAGAGTAACTCTGCAAGTTTCAGATAACAATTTGCAAATACGGTGATGAATTTGTAATTAAAGTTCTGTTTCTTTAACTCTATAATCACTGGAATTGTGCTTATTTAAGTGTAGCGCCGAAATGTAAGAATCTATAGTACCACAAACACTGGATCATTCAACTCAGCACTGTCCTGGTGCAAATTTCCCATTGACACTGTGGCTATTGGCTATTTCCATCGCACCCTTCCATCGCATCTCTTCCCAAATCCTTGCTCAGTGCCATTACAGGGGCAGATTGAGATTCATCACAGGAGGTGTAGTGTACCAAAGAAATCAGCAAGTACAATTCAAGGTTGTTTCTTCAGGGATCCAGCTGTTAAACTTCAGTCCATTACAGAGCTGTACTCAGAATGAGCCCGAACTAATTCAAACCGTTGAGGTGGCCCTCTCAAAACAATTATCTGTAGTAAATCCACAGAGTTGGGAGCCAAGCATATAGCTGGCAGTCCTTGGCATTAACTCTCGTAGCTGGCAGTTCTTGGCATTAATGCTTATATAGAAAGCAACATAACTGGAGAAATTGCTTAAAATGTAGATCGACAAAGGATCATTCAGAATTGTTGGCACACGTCGATAATAAAAAGCAGACTGATTTCAAATTGGTTTTATTATTTGTTCAATTTTTATTCTTAAAGTTAACCTTATCCAGGTAGAATTTACTTGGGTGTATTCAAAGTGCACAATCTGATGAGCATTACTAGCTGTATAGCCTGTGAATCACCACCCCTGTCGATGAACAAACATTCTTATAACCTCCAAGATTCTTCTTGCCCCTCGCACTGGCTATTTTCCATCGCACCGCCTATCAGCAACGGATAGGATTTTTGTCACTAAAGATTAATTTTTATTTTCAAAAAGTTTAAGTAAATGGAATCATATGCTACATACTCTTTTGTGTCTAGTTTTTTGTTTTTTGTGTTTTTTTTGCCACTAAACCATAATGATTTTGAGATTCGTCCCTTGTGTAAACATTTATCGGCAGTTTATTCTTTCATTGCTGAGTAGTTTCCCACTGAATGCATATGTCCCATTCATTTTGGTTTTCCATCCACATATGGATGGGCATTTAGATTGTTTCCAGTTTGGGGGCTCTTGTGAGTAAAGGTGTACTCATCTTTGTCAGGATATATGTTTTCATTTCTTTGGGGTAAATTATTAAGAGTGGAATGTCTGGGTTGCATGATTATGTTTTACTCTTTAAAAAACCAGACAATTCTCTAAAGCAGTTGTACCATTTTACATTCCACTGGTAGCATAGGAATGTTCTAGCTGCACTTAGTTCTCATCAACACCTGACTGCAAGTAGCAGTTCACAATCTCCCAGCAGCAGAGTCAAAGTCACACAGACCCTATTGGAGCCAGGGTATCACACAACTTCCCCAAAACAATTACTATGGCTTCAAGTCGCCCCGTTTTGCGCCACATGTTCATGGTAGCTAGATTGGAGTCAGCTCCACTGACAACCATATGCCGAAGGTTGGGAGGGCAGAGTTTCCCAAAGGGAAACTGAGGCACTAAGAGGACTCCAGGAAGCCAAGCACCAACATAATTCTACCATACATTTCCATTATGTACAAAAACCTCTGCTAGAAATAACAGTTTTTTAAATTTATAAATGTACAATCACATGAAAAAATCCATTTTTTAGTTGAAACAATAGTGCAGTGAAACACAATACCTAATAAACATATGCTCAGAACAGTTAACAATGAAACTGATGGGTGGGTGTTGGCAAAAACATATTAAGTTCATTGCTTTCCACTTCTTTTTGTTTGTTTGTTTGTTTGAAATTCATAGAAAGCTATATGTAAGGCAACTGGGTGTACTTGCTGAAGGCAGGTGGTCATGTTCTCTTGCTTAGTAACAGAAAACTGGAGAAAGAGGTGCAGGTGGCCAGGTGGGGGAGGCTTTTAGAAATGTGTGTGAGGCCAATGCTAACTTTAGGGATCGTAGAATTTACATAAACCTAAAACTTTTGGAATATTTGTTAACGACAAATTATGATCTAGAACCTTTAAACATTACTGTTGTTATTCAACCTTGGCCTTATAGAAGGGGCAAAGAAAAGAGAGAGGAATCAGCCGACATCCCTATTTTCAGCTGCTTATTATATTAACTCTCTTTATGAATACAGAATCTGATGTTTTCAACGTTTATTTATTTTTGGGACAGAGAGAGACAGAGCATGAACAGGGGAGGGGCGGAGAGAGAGGGAGACACAGAATCGGAAACAGGCTCCAGGCTCTGAGCCATCAGCCCAGAGCCCGACGCGGGGCTCGAACTCACGGACCGCGAGATCGTGACCTGGCTGAAGTCGGACGCTTAACCGACTGCGCCACCCAGGCGCCCCAGAATCTGATGTTTTCTTGTCCAATTTCCATTCTTTATAAGCTGTTTGTGATTGCTGAAAGTTATTTAACTCAGTGAGTAATTTTATTGACTTTATATCATATACCTTACCACCATTTCCTATCTCCCTTATATTACTCATCTGACTATATATATATATATATATATATATACACACACACACACACATATGGGGGCACACACACATATATGTTTAAATTTATATATATTTTTATTGTCCTTTTCTGTCCATCCCCTCACTAAAATAAAAACTCCATGAGGGAGGACTATTTTATTTATTCTCTTCACTGTTGTATTTCTATCACCAAGAAAAATTCCTGGCATGAAGCAGGCACTCCAAAATACTTGGGTATTTTCCGATTTGTTTCCGGTAGGTAGGGGAAAGTTAAAGATCAGAATAGGATCTTGCCTGACTTGTTTGGTGATATATCCTAAGTGCCAACAATAGTGCTCAGCAAACAGTAGTTTCTTAATGACCATTTGTGGGATGAATTAAAGATATCCATTCGTTAATCCTTCTTTGTGAAGGAGACAAAGTTAACCGTTGGATAGTTAAACAAAGCAAGAGTAATGGTGGTTTGGAAGAAATGCTGAAAATTTGTAATAATTATTGTGGGGAATTATAAAAGTAGCCAATAAGAGACCGCTAGAAGGATTTCTCAGTTGAGGAAACTCTGTTTTGTAATGGACACAATCAGTATGATTTATGATTTCCTCCAACAATGCTAAGCTATCAAAGACAAGGAAGCAGATGGTTTTGTTGACCTAACATCACCACCCTCTAAAATAATTGATCTCCCATTTAATAGAAGTTGCTGTGATGTGTCATAGTACATAGACTGGATAGGAAGAAAAGCAAGTGCATAGGAGACGGGGAGATTGGGGTATAGTATAGATATTAGAAGACTCGATGGAGCCCAAGAGAAGGAATAGTGGGAGGAGTGAGAGACTGAACGTATGATTGATTTTGTCATAGAATGGGATCTCAGAATTTATTATTTAGGAAATATTTTAGTTTCTAGGTGATAGGATTCATTCTGAGACCAAGGTAAAATGTCAGCATGGAGTAGAATGGTTTTATTTAAGGTTTGTAAGGTGTAGGGTATGAGTAGGAAAGACCAAGGAATAGAGAACTAGGTTCTAGTTGGGTTGTCAGGAGTCAAGTTGAAGATGTGGACTCTGAGTCATATTCAGTATCTCCACCGAGGGTGAAAGTGACAGAAGTCTATAGGTGAAGGACTTACAGCAGGATAGTAAGAATGGGATTAGAGGTAGTGTAGATAGACAACTAAAGCTTCATAAAGGAAGAGGGTAGCCAATAAATGTCGCAGGAGTAGCAATGGGGGCTAAGAGAATAGACTTGAGGGGGTGGGGCATCAAACTAGGAAAAAGTTGCAAGCTACTGGAGTTGTATATAAAGAGACATTAATGACTAGGGCAGTAGGAGGTTTTGGCCAGGGCAGTAGTGGTGAGGAACTGTCATTGGAGGGTTCATTTTTCGAAAGTAAAGTCAACAGAGGTGGCTTTAGATGGAATTAGATGTACGCTTTGAAGCTCCTTGGTATTTAGTCTGAAAAAACTGGATGAATGTTACTAGGGAAGAAGACAGGGAAAGACATCATTTTGGAGGAAAACAAGAGGTTTTTTGGGGGGCTTTATAAGTTTAAGAAATTTATTTGAGTTATTCAGACATCCGTAGGGGTGTTAGAAACTGTGTCAATTGCTTTCATATGCACCATGTCACGTATTATATTTTCCTATTGATTCTATGAGGTGGATACTAATGTTTTTCCAATTTAACAGGTGATGAAATTTGAAGAATTAGAGGAACAATGCCAACGTCATGTAGTTAGAAAGTCTCAAGGGAAAAATTTGAGTCAAATCTGTCTGATTAGAAAGCCCTAATTCCCAGTCACCATTTCATACAACTGAAAGCCCTCCTGATCAAATGGATCCAGGTTATATGATATCTAAGGCACATGCAACTGAGGGAGGCTTCTTTAAGAAAAAAAAAAAAATTACCACTACAAAATTGCTTACAGGGGTAAATACTTAGAATGAGAAAAGAAATCATAATAAATTGTACACTTTAAAAGCTGTCCAATACCATAAACATCACAAAACCTAGAAAATCAGCATAATTCTTAAAAGTTAACGTGAACACATTGCTGTAATATTTTCCTACTTTTTTGTCTGCATACACTTTGATTATCTCTTTCTATGGTAAAGGTTTTATAACGACATTTGCGTAGAAAAAACTGGAAGATAAATTCAATGGGCATCTTCTGTGACTAAAATTGATCAATTTTTAATTACTGATAGCTGAGAAAAGTTTCTTTCAGATTTGTAGCTTACCAATAGTAATACTGTATAAATTTGTAGGATTGTTTAGGAATTTATTTGGGAAATCTGAGAAAATATTCGAGTTTGCAATAACATGTAACCAGTTAGTTGGACACTGTTAGTCTCTTCCTAGGTCTCTCAGGGGCCCGTGCAGGGCAGGAACCTGGTGAATCCACTTCTGGTACTGTTTCTCTCTAAGCAATTGGGGGAAGAAGTGACAGGGCCAGGAGGTTTTTGCTGTGTGTGGTGTAACATGAGATTTACCCTTCCAGAGTGGCCAGAGAGGGATTGGCCGCCTCCTCAGGAACTCACCATCTGATGGAACTATCATTTCTCCAAATGTGGGGTGAGAGCCAGGGGGTGAAAAAGCAAAAGACTGGTGAAAATGATCCTTTTCACAAATTCTTCAACAACTGTGTTTAAAAAATACTAGAGCTGGAATTACTTTTTCTATTTCCCTTACCCTCCTCCCATAAGTCGATGAAAATAACCTACTAAATATTTAGGTGGCTGAAATTTTCCTATTTTAAAATATATCCTCCTTGAAGGCTAAGTATATATAGCAGCGGTACATATCTTCTTTATGATTAACTAATCAATAACTGGAAGCCTTGCCATGATTATAGTCTTGAGCACACTGTCACAAAACAGTGATTGAACTTGAATTGTGCCTTGTTTTCTTTCTTCACTCAATTTTCCTTTGCCTGAATTAATTACATGTTCAGGATCCCTTCTGCTATTGTATAGCAGCTGTGAAATGAGAATAAGGTGGTTGACTTTTTTGTATCCTTGGAGTAAAGGCTAGACGAGGACTGGAATAATCATTATAAAAGAGGGACTGTTGGTCCTGGTTGGAAAAATAGAAGGAATTTAGAGAAAAAGAAACGGTGTGAGTATGAAAAAAAAAAATCAGGACATTAGTATGAAAAAGTGGTTTTGGGGGATGTTTGGAATCCAGTTAAACCCCTTTTTGCTTCCATATGTTTGGTAAGCTATAAGGTATCAGTGAGGGCACTTTGAGTCAATTTAACATGCTTAATGGAATTTCAGAATTCAATATAAACAGCATGGGCAGTTCCCACCAGCCCACGGCTCAGTATCATTCTTTAATTTATATTTCAGAGTGCCTAGACTCCATCTCTCACCTGCTCAATTCAACAGGAAGCTCAGTCTGATATGTCAAAAATCCCCAGGGGTCCCTACTGTCCTAGCTGTTTGCCGATGGATCATAAATTCCAATTCATTCCAGCGGCCTGGGGAGTCTTTCCTGGGGCCAGGTGATGGCTGCTCCCCAAGCCACCTGTCTACAGACAAGCCTGCTGCTGTTCCAGGGGCACGAAACCACTGAACGCACGGTAGTTGGACTCAACAATGTCCCTCACTGCACCTGGGCGTGCTCTGTGCTCCTTAGAGCTGCTTCAGTCATGCTTGGTTAAGAAGATCCGTAAACTAGGTCTGTGGCATCCCTAAAGTGCAGACCTATATGCAAGAGTAACGACAGGCTCTTGCGAAAACCAAATCTTAAATAATTTCAGTCTTTTTTAAATAAAAAATACAAAATCATAAGTTTTATGTACATCATTAGGTGAGAAAGTGAGTATTTACTTAGAATAAGGAAACATATACCATGTTGCGGAATCCTTGGTGATTCAGGTCCCTTTCACTTAAGATTCATGTCAGGCAATTTGCCAGAAATACTTCGTAGAAATAGTCCTTAAATGCAGTCTGGCTTACCCTCCTCTCACAGAACATTCTAAACTCCAAACAAGTCCTCCACAATCCCAGGAGCCTGGATGAGGGAGAGTCCCTGAGAGGGAAGTTCTATTAGCTTCGTGATAAATTCACCGCTGCCTACACTGGTAGTGTCACCTCTGGGTACATTGCTGTTAACCTGGGGTTCTGCTAGAACCATCTAGCCTTGAAAGTTTGGATGCTTTGAGCATGGACGTCACTGAGGTTGTCTGCCTCTGCTGGAGTCTGGGTAGTGCTCAAAGATTTGGCTCACTCACTCATCTCCTCTTCCTCACTTTTTTTTTTTTTTTAATTTGCCAGGGCTGGTCCTGCCAGCTAAGCCCAACCTACAGTGGTTTCTTGAGGTTTGAATGAAGATATGACTTCTTTTAGTCTTTATCTGGTAAAGGACCCCCTTGACAAAGTGAGCAGTTCCACCACCATGGACCACTTTAATTTTATTCAATTGTATTTATATTTCCTAACACTAGTAAAAGATGTGTGATGAAGCGTCCCCCCAACTCCAACACCCCTCTTCTCTTGTGCAATTCTCCTCCTCAAAGTTATTGTTTCTTGGGTGGCATTACAGAAATATATTTTGCGAAAATAAACAAATCTGTGTATATATGCGTTGATATTAAGCTCTTCCATTCTTTTTTAACCTACTAGAAGAATTTAATCTATTCTGTTAGTATGTAATTTGTTATAATTCTCTACTGAAATGATCTGAGTATAATGCTTATGGGAGAGCTGGAAAAGAAGGAAGTTCTTAGACATCTTTCTCTTCTTTCATAGTGACATTTTTTCTCATATTGGTTGGGATACTCTGCTTTCCTTTTGTTAGCATTCGCCTGGCATGACTCTTCTCTTCTGTTTTAGCAAAGGATTTTGCTTTGTCATTCAAGTGCTACTATGTGAGTTTAGTCTGATTAAACGTATTGATATGACTGATTTTTTCTTCTGTTATACTATTTTAGATAATTTTTTTAATTTTCATAGCTTTGAATATACTTTCTAGACTCCCTGGGAATCCCATGGTGGTACATAGGTTGGGGGTTTCTCTCTGCTGGTTTACCTTTGTGTTATTAAATATATTCAGCCATCTTTACTCTTTGATTTGTTACAGAAGAGATCAGAATATTTACTTTTCTACTTTGGCTAATTTTAGGATTACCACGGATTATATTATTTTCATTTTTATCTGATTTCATAATCTTAACATTTGTTTCAGTCTTTATTCTATGGGTAAATAGATTCAGTGACCACACAAATTTCTTTGTTGTGGCTTCTTCAGTCATTTCTTGATTGGCTAAATCTTGCTCAATGTTAGATTCCTCAGGAACAGATGGGAACAATTTCCTTGGATTCTTGCATTTGGTATCCCTCTGAATATATAGGTTGAAATAGTCTTTTATTTCAGGAAAGTCTTAACAAATTATATCAACTTGTGTTGTCTTCCTTTATTTCAATTTATTCGTCTATAATCCCTAGTATGGTATCTTGGGTATCTTTGGTTTATCTTCCATATAAGAAAAGATATATATATATATATATATATATATATATATATATATATATACACACATATATATACATATATATGTATTTTTTTCTATGAAAAAAAAACCTAAAAAAGGCAGTTGGCCAGGAGAAGCAAATAAATCTTCCTTTGATACTCATGTCTAGATTGAGGTCAGACATCAGCATATGATTTAACCTTTTCCAGGTCCTATTTGAATTTGCACTTGCGTATGCAAAGTGGGTGGCCCTAGATTCTTTAAGACAATATAGGTTTTGTTTCTGTTGGAGCCTAAGAACAGAATTGGGCCAGTGTATCAAGTGGCAATATAATCGGAGGGAAACCTGAAGCTCCTCTAAATTATGTCACCCACCCAGAACACAGTGATATTTACTCTACAGGCTTTGAAATGTAAATTTTAGAAGAACTTTACCTATTTGCTATCCTGTCTTCTTATAAAACTTTCTAAAATTTTTGAAAAAGTTTTATGGTTATTTTAGGAAACAATCTCCGAAAGAATAGAAATCAGATTTTATGAGTACAGACTACAAAAGGGTAATTCCTTGGGGTGGGTATCTGGCTCTGGCAATGAGACAGAGTGGACCAGATGGTCCCTGAAGGAAAGGGCACAGGAATTCTAGGCCTCAGCACTATTGATGTATTACCAAAAGGTGTAGGTTTTACAGCAGGTAAATAATTATGTTGGCCAATATGTTCCTAATATTACTGGTTCAGACAAGGTCTAGGGCTATTGTAGGGCAGCTGATTAGTTTCATGCTGGATTCCCCATTCTTTGGCACCTTTGAGAGTCCTGCTGTTACTAAGAAGATCCTTGCCAGTGACGTTCTGTAAGTCTCAGACATTGGGACAGAAAAGGGGCACCATATCCAAGACTTGCATGATAAAAAAGAAAAGGAATCTAAAGGAAGCAAGTGGAGCCTGCAAAGGGTGCCAAAACATACCTCTGACTTAATTCTTCAGCTGCTCAGCGAGTTACGTATCTGCTGTTCTATAGATATCACACATATTTTCCTGTTTTCAGTGTTTCCTCTTTCCACTTTCTGTCAGAGATAGAGGAGAATGAAATATTTCTCTCTGCACACACTGCAATCAATTTTGCCAGTAAGTACAGATCTTAAAACAAAAGTATCTTGACCCTCTCATAAAAGAAGGTATTTTCAATTGCTTGCTGATAGCTTGAAAGTACACATCATATTTCATACTCATACCCCTAGTAATTTGTCAGGTGTCTGGGCATTTCATTATCAGCGATATTTTACTATCTATCCATCTCTGCTCTTTCAAGTGCCTGTTTTTAACACTGAGACAATAGACTTCATCCAGTCAATAAAAGAACATTCCAATACGTGTTAAGAACATACTCAGTTGTCAGACAACTTGGTTCAAATGGGCAATTTAATCAATTCTCTCTAAACCTTGAAAATAGGGATCATGTCAGTATCCACCTTACAGAATTGTGATGACAATAAGATTCATATACTTATTTTGCAGGCACTTCCTATTAAAAATGAATGTGAGCTAAGGTGATAGGGACAATTGGGTGCTTTTCTAGATATGGCAACAGAGAACGCTGCTCCAGAAAGGTTTTATTTGAGCAAAGATCTGAATCAAGTGAAACAAGAAAGCAAGTCTTGCAAATATTGAGAGAGAGAAGGTTCTGGGCAGAGGAAAGAGCAATTAAAAGGTGGTGTGTTGGGAATATTATTGCCATGTTTGAGAAGCTGGGTGAATTGTGATGTCATTAATGACATCATCTTTTCACAGAGTCTGGGGCTTAGCAAGTTCTCCATGAATATTAGCAACTCTGTTTAGTATCTGAATCATAAAAACAGAAATATTTCCCCTTTAAAGAGGCCCCTGGGTGACTGAGTCCATTAAGCATTTGACTTTGGCTTAGGTCATGATCTCTCAGTTCAAGAGTTTGAGCCCCACATGGGGCTCTCCGCTGTCAGCACAGAACCTGCTTTGGATCCTCTGTATCCCCAGTCTCTGACCCCCCCTTTCTGTCCCTCCCCCACTTGCGTGCGCTCTCTCTCTCTCTCTCTCAAAAATAAATAAACATGAAAAAAAAATACTTCCTGGGGTTCCTGGGTGGCTCGGTTGGGTAAGCGTCTGACTGCAGCTCAGGTCATGATCTCCTGGCTTGTGAGTTTGAGTGCCACATCAGGCTCTGTGCTAACAGCTCAGAGCCTGGAGCCTGCTTTGGATTCCATGTCTCCCTCTCTCTCTGCTCCTTCCCATCTTGTGCTCTGTCTTTCAAAAATACATAAACATTAAAAAAATTTAAATCTCCTTCTTTTGTTATCTTGCTTAATGTAAGAGGATCTAATTATGCCAACCCTAGCACAGAGATTACTGGCAAACTCTCTTGTTCTTTAAGCAAAACGGTTCTCTGCTCTGGAAAGAAATAAGCTGACTGAGTTTTTCTTTGGGACAGGGCAAAGAGCAGTGATTTGTGGCTTGCTTTACCTTGAGAAATATTATAGGACAAAAGTGTGTCTTTCTGAACTTGGGTTATCCACAACTGATGGCCTCAAGAAGACAAGACCAGAGGTGGGTGGGAAGAGCCGTACTGTATATGAGTTCCCAAAGCCAGACTCTTTCTGGAGAGTTCCAGGCTAAGAAGAAGTCACAGTCTACATGCAGACTATACTATGGAAGTGTGCTCCTCATCATTTGGGGTATGTATTTATTATGTGAGCAATACTTATTGTAGAAAATTTATTTTTTTATAAATGCTAATATTTTAGAAATGTATAAAATGTATAATGCCTATTCAGAACATTAAGAAGGTATAGACGTAAAGAAGGAAGAGAGAAAGAAGAAAGGATGGGGGAAGGAGGAGAAAAGAAGAAGAATAAATCATCTACGAAGCTACTGGCCAAACATAAGTGCTATTCCTGTTTCATTGCATTTTTTTTGAACCAGATTCAATGGAAATATACAGTGAAAATATACATGTTGTTAGTAACTTACTATGCTCACTCAGCATCTGATATTTACCATCTCTTCATGGCCATAAATACCTTTAACCCCACATCTTTTTTATTGGCTGGATAGTTATCCATCATAAAATTGAACCATAATTTACCAACTCATTGTGACCTTATGGAAATCTCCCTTTATAATGTTAAACATATTTCTCTTCACATACAGCAATTGTGCTTCCAATATCCACAGAAAGAGAGAATGCATTTCTGCATTCTGTGAACAATTGTCCACAAAATCAGTGGCATCTTCAATGAGTGTGTTGATTAGTAACCAGAACAGCATCTATCTGCATTTGAAAATTTTTGGGCGCCTGGGTGGTTCAGTCGGTTAAGCGGCCGACTTTGGCTCAGGTCATGATCTCGCGGTCCGTGAGTTCGAGCCCCGCGTCAGGCTCTGTGCTGACCGCTCAAAGCCTGGAGCCTGTTTCGGATTCTGTGTCTCCCTCTCTCTCTCTGACCCTCCCCCGTTCATGCTCTCTCTCTCTCTCTCTGTCTCAAAAATAAATAAACGTTAAAAAAAATTAAAAAAAAAAAGAAAATTTAGGTAGGTAGGAAGGTAGGTAGGGAAATAAATGGATGGGATGTGAGGACTATTCAATTTGCTCACATGCTTGATACACAAATAAACTCTTGGACTCCTTGCGAAATTTCCACAATGCCCTGTTCCACTCAGAATGCAGCTGCTCACAGATTATACTGTACAGGTTATGCAAGGCTGTGGTCCTCCAAGTATGGTCCCAGGACCAGTTATAATAATAACTAATTATCTGGTCCCACTCCAGACCTAATGGTTCAGAAGCTCTAAGGATATGGCCCAGCAACCTGTTTTAGCAAGATGTGTTAGTGATTCTGATCAAATCAGAGAACCACTGGAAGGGAGAGAACATAACAGTTGTATCCTGTCACTATCAATAATGAGACTTGTGACTTCTCACCAGCTACATCGTCTGTGCTTCTGTTTTCTCATTCATAAAAAAAAAAAAAAAATCAACAACAGAGGAAGCAAACAAACATTACATCTCTAATGATAGAATTGTTGTAGATTCAATAACAATTTCTGTGAAGGCAACTGGCTGTGCCTGGCAGAGGAGACACAGACTGACTGAGGGATTATTTAAGACTCTAACATGTGACAGGTACTAGAAGACAAAGCGAAGAAGGTAAATATTTTCTTTGACCTCATTTAGTAAGGGAAAAACTGCAGGTTTTAAAAACCATTCAAATGTCATATTTGCCATGATAACATGTAGTTGAGGCCCAAGGAAGGGAGCGAGTCATCGTGTTTGGAAAGATCAGGAAGGCAGGAGAGTCCTCACAGGGGAGAAAACCATGAGCCACAGACACCCCAGAGTAAATCACTTCTGGGAAGTGTGAAGAGGCAGGGGCTTGTGGATGTGGCGAAAAGAAGTCACCATATATCCGTGAATGACACATGAATGAGACAGCAGAATTTCCTGCAACATTGGGTGTCTGCTACGAGAGGATGAGAGAGGTCGAAGAGGAAGCCACAAGTAATTAGAAGAGATGAAATTTAGGAAAGAAGAAAAGATAAGTTGAAAAACAAGCCAGATCCTAGAAAGCCAAGACCTAGAGGTCTTGTATTTCTGGTTCTGAGCAATGGCAGCTTCCCTCTTTTCTTGAACACTTTTTCTTTTTTTAATCCTGATAGAAACTACATTTTAAAGTAGCAGTGATGGAGGAAAAGCAATCACGGAAAGGCTTCATCACAATTTGGGACCGAGATGGGAAATGACAAAGGGGCCTCAGGAATTCTGTATGTTTTCCTCTCTTTGTGCCTGTCTGCAGCTGATTGCCTGAACGACTGACAAGCTGACAGTTTCTAGGAAGAGGAACATAGAGTGGGTGGGAAGTAGAGGAGAACAGAAGAAAGGAGAGAAAGAGGAGGGTTCAGAGGAGCTCCTTGGGGGCTCACCATACTCAGAGCCAGACGGCCCGTAGCAGATTTTTAGATACACTGACGTAGATCATTTACTGCCTTTGGATTTCTTTGGATTCTTTGTGGCACATTATTTATGACTGGGCTCTTTGTACATAGTTATTTTTAATGACTTTGTTCCCAAAGTAAGCCCTTGGTACCATTGTGCCAGCACAGCTCCTGTGAAAATTGACCACTTTGTTCTGTTTATGAAGGACTATAGATTTACAGCTGCCGAAAATAAAACCCACAGAGTCCATAAAGTAGACGTTCTTGGTCCTCTGCTACCTTATTCTACATTTAAAATGTTTTCCCAGCCACAGTCATAATCATGGTTTACTGCATTGCCCAAAGATAGAGGCCTGAGAACATCCACTCCTGTAACTCAATTAAGGGCGGTAGCCAGAGGCCTCACTTCTGTTCTCAGCTCTCAGTTTAGGACACAAGAAATGATTATGCTTTATGTAAATATTATGGATGTGCATTCCGTCTCTGTAGCTCAGGGTTTAAAATTTTCCACTTTACAACATATTCACCACTTTCCCTTGCTTTTCCCAAACATGAAGTAAATCTCCGAGAATAAAGGAAAGTTAGTTTAGACACCATAATGCTCAGTTTCAATATAATTAAATTGCATACACATAGTCACACTCAGGGAGAGCTGGGACGTCAGCTTCTAATTTGCCACCAAACAAACATTGTCTCCAGTTATTTTCCAGAGTCTAGGGTGGTAACTCTAGTAATTGAAGAGGGGAATAAACAAAGTTAGCATAAAATTATAGTCTGACACAACCTTAAATTCTGCATTTTAAGATCTGGGTGAGCTCATCTGTCATGAGGCTTAAAATAAACAAGTGTTCAAGATGGAAACAATAGTGTAGCTAAAAGTCATCCACATAAGTGAGTCAAGCACTCAAAGTGCCTTCGGCTCGGGGCAAAGTGAAATTCTGAAGGGTGAATCGTCCTTTTAGACATTAAGATGTGTAAACAACCACTCCAACAACAGACACACACACAAACACACGTGCTTTTATTCTTTTTGTAAAACGTTGGGAAATAATCATGTTGATAAAATACAAAACTTACTGGGTCGTCCATGTTCTGAGGTACAAGGTGAATACCAGAGGGTTTAGGTTTTTCAAACCTCCAAATGGTTGGGAAATGGAAGGAGGAAATAAAATGGATCATCTCTCTTGAGGAACTTCAGCAGATCTAGGGACACGAACAGGGAACAAATACCAAGGAGTTCAAGAGCTTGCATTCTTCCCCATCTCAATAAATGAACACTTCTATTCATCTAATTGCTCACCCCAAAAAGTTAAGGTTATATCTGACTCCTCCCTTTCTCTCATAGCCTATGTCTAATCAAGCTGCAGATTCCAGCAGCACTGACATCACCCTGGTGCGAGTGACAGTCATTGTCTTGCCAGTTTTCTTATCACCATAGATTTTTAATCAGTCTTCTTGTTCCCACCTTGGTCCCTATAATCTATTTTTGACCTAACAGCTAACGGATAATATTAAAATTTTAGCCAGACCATATCAATGACTACCCATCTCAGAGTAAACTCCCATCCTAAAAGGACTCTCTTATTCAGACCTTCTCTCCCTCCAGATGTTTTCTCTGGCCACCAGGCCCATTCCCTCTTTCTCATTTGATTTCCACAGCATGAGCCACCATATTGTAATTCAAGCCTGCCTCAGACCATCTGCATTTGCTTTTTTTTTTTTTTTTTTTTTTTTTTTTTGCCTGAAGTGCCCGTCCTTCAGATATCCAAAAAGTTCTCTCCCTCATCTTATTATGGGTTTCTGGTAAAAAATATTTACTTTAGGGCCACATAGGGGGCTTAGTTGGATAAGCATTGGACTCTTGATTTGGCCCACTGTGGTGAGATGGTGCCCCTTAGCTGGCTTCACACGGGGCACAGAGCCTGCTTAAGACTGTCTCTCTTTCAATCTGCCCCTCCCCAGCTCGTGAATGCATGCTCTCTCTCTAAAATAAAATATATATATATACATATATATATTTACTTTAATCAAGAAAGACTTTAATGAGCACCTTATTTGAAAGTGCAACTTTTTCCTTCACTCTCAGGATTCCTTGATCCTTTCCTTTCTGTCTTTTTTCCTATAGCAGTAATTATTTCTTACAAACTTCAAGTTTTGTTTATTTGCTTATTATCTTTTCTCTTCCACCAGGAATGTTTATTTGTTTGTTATTTTTTGTAGCTCTTTCCAGATAACTGTAATAGTGGCCCAACGTGGGTAAGTCCTCGAAAAAAAAAATTGTTAAAATGATATAAAGAGTCCTTCAAATAAGCCCAATTATACTTCTTTCTTTTAATGTTTATTTATTTTCAAGAGAGAGAGAAAAAGAGAAAGCATGAGTGGGGGAGGATCTGAGAGAGAGAGAGAGAAAGAGAGAGAGAGAGAGAGAGAGAATCCAAAACAGGCTCCACACTGTCAGTACAGAGCCCGACATGGGACTCAGGCTCACAAACCATGAGGTCATGACCTGAGCTGAGGGTTGCTTAACCTACTGAGCCATCCAGGTGCCCTCTCCAATTATACTTTTTATAAGCCTGGCTCTGCTCTAGTTTACTATGGTTATTTACAAAACAGATCCGAGGAGTCCCAAGACTCATAACTAAAGAGAGGGGGGAAAATTCTGAAAAAACTATGACCATCCAGAGGGGTTGGATGCCCCATTGCGTTGGCTCATGGTTCCTTGAACAGTCAGCCAATCCCTTGCATCTGGCTCCCAGACCTAACAGATGTCATTCTATAATATGTGAAAGCAAAAACTTAGGAAGGAAGGAGGAAACAATTTTATCGACTGCTTTACTAAAAATTAGCCAAACAGCATCTTCCTAAATTCAGTAAAGATTCAACAACACTGTCCATGTTGTTGTATATTCCCAAATCACAGTAATATTCCATGTAATAGGAAAACACATCTGGCATTAAAAAATATTAGTGGTGATGCCATGAATTTTATTCACTTACCCACTTTTGGTTTAAAATATCAGGTCTATTGCCACTAGACTAATTCTTTTTAAACCTGCTCTGACTTTATTTAGGACCTGGATTAATGAAGTCATTCTAATTCCTCAAATGCAGATTAGGATTAGAGTTCTCCTGGTACCAAAGTAATAGCTTGGTTAAAAGAGATCAAATAGAACTTGCCTTGATGTCATTTTGAACTAGGAAGTATACTACACTGAAAACTTTCAATTATGGTTACGTGTTATCTTAAACAGATCCCATCGGATCTATACCAATGCACACTGGTGTTCACAATTTGTTTTCAACTGCCATGGTTTGTCCTCTCAGTCTCACTCCCCTTGGGAGCTGGGGGTTAATTAGTAGTGGACAAGAAAATTCCTAAGTAAAATAGCTTCAACGGACAAGAACATGAATGGATCTACTCAAGGCTGTCTCTTAGAATCTGAAATGAGCCACTTCACATTAAAAGGTATTGCAACAAACGTTGATGCACAGAAGATTCACCTTCCTCTCTGACAACATCAAGTCAGGTCTTATGGTTCACAGGAGAAGCTGAATCACAGACATTACAGCACATAATGCCAGTGGTCTGATGAGGCATATGAAATTGCCCAGTGTATTATTTTTAGAGGGAAAATATGAATTACCTTGCAAAAACATGCAGATGGTGGAAAAGCATGCCTTCGGGGAGCTCAACCTTTTAGGTAGGAACATCTTAGAAATCCAGACTGAATGCCTGCGGTACCAAAATTTCCCAAGATTTGGAAGAATCCACGTGACACTGCATTATTTGACTCTTCTTAACAAATTTGATGTCATAAAGTGATAACCTCAGTCTTAGCCTTTTCTGTTAACAATGAATCCATGCCTCAAAATAAAATAATTTTTTAAGTAGTAACATTTCTTAACATCCCTCGACCTCCTTTACTTCCCACAACAAAATATACATAAGAGCTTAAGACTGATAACTCCTTTTTAGTGTTGTTTTTCTTGACAAGAATTATTTTTTTTCATTTTGTCTATGTAACGTGAGCCTTGGTCAACTCACATGGTCCTCAGCTGTTCACATTGCCAAGTACATACGATAGCCCATTTTTTCAAATAAACTTACAACTGCTTTTTATTTTATCCCCTCTGAGCCTCATCAGCTTCTTTGGGTGCCATGCAGTGGAGACCAGAGGTCAGCTTAGAAAAAAAAAAAAAATCTCAGTTAGGAACATCTGAAGAGTTTTGCAAGGCTTCATAAATACGCATAAACAAACTCGCTCTACCTATATCAAAAGGGTTAAGTGCTCCTGAGCAGCACTTCAAGGTCAGTGGTTTGCTTTCATCCCTTTCCAGCACTTTGCGTAGCTGGCAGCCCTCCATCCTTTGGGGAGTGCAGGGGCAGCAGAGTGCACAAGACTTCGCAGCCTCTGCCAAAATTTCCATGATCACATCAACAGATGGAATAATAATCACCGCTGAAGTTACCGCACTATCTTTGTGATCCAAGGAAACTTCCTCCTGCTTCATTTCAAAATCATTTCTGCTGGCAATTTATACATAAGGTATTCTTATTTTCTGGAAATGTTACCCGCATTAAGGTGATTCTAAACAAGGGAATAGTATAAGCCCTGCATTTGAATATAAACTCCTGTAGGGGGGGTTAAACACCAATGGGGGAGGGGAGGCTTTGTGAGTGCTACAGGGAACACTGTCATTTTCTTGGCAGCTGGAAGCAGTGATTGTGAGGCCTGTCACTAGCGATACTGTCTCCTGGCCACCTGGGCTCAGTCTCCACAGCTGTGATTCCAATCATAACTGTGCTGGAAAGTGACCTCCCCTAGTCTCCATGCAGTAGGTTTTCTGTGTTCTTGATTATTCCATGAGGAAAAGCCAGTTATGTGGATTATATTGCAGAGAATATCAGATCAGTACAATTAGAATTGGGCTTTCTAAAATCAGGTGTTAGAATATTTGGTGTTGATTTCTAGACAATACCTCTGAATCTGCCCAACAACCCTGTGTGGGGTATGAGAATAAGTTACCTTTTAAAAAACATTGAACAGTTTTTCTATTGTGTAGATTTTTAAGTAGTGTGGGTTTTGGGCGGTTTTGAATGTTTATTTATTTATTTTGAGAGAGAGTGTGTATGTATGCGCATGCACAGGTGAGAGCATGAGCAGGGAAGGGGGAAGAGGCAGAGTGAGAGAGGGAGACAGATGATCCCAAGCAGGCTCTTCACTGTCAGCACAGAGCCTGACACAGGGCTCCATCTCACAAACCCCCGTGATCATGACCTGAGCCAAAATCAAGAGGTGGACCCTTAACAAACTGAGCCACCCGGGTGCCCTTAAATTGTCTGACGTTTAAGGCTTTGTCGATATCATGCAGTCTCTCAAATTATCAGGAAACAGACACTGATTTCTCAAAACCTTTTACTAATTATTTATCTTAGGAGAATCTTTTACCAATCTAATGTCCCAGTCACATACATGGACAATTTCAATAACCATAAAAGCATAATATAAACACAAATCTCTCTTCTACTCTTTAAGAACTCATAAAAGGTATCATGTGTTTGTGTGACATAATCTACTAAAAAGATAATGAAAACAGAGGAGATCTCTACTCTGTTGCTATTCCATATACCAAGGACAATACAGTCTTTCTTCCTTTTTGTGCATCGTATCTTTTCACATAGATGCAGCTATATTCTAATTGGAAGTCTCTGAAATCTCTGTTTTCAATAGCAACCTCTATTCCAAGCCTCAAGCCAATGCTAACAATTATACCTGTTACAACCTTTTTTTATGGGGAAAGGGAGGTTTAAAGTTGGCAGATAAAATGCGTTCTGCACATTTAATTTTGTCCCAAACTTGTGGGGCAGATTTATATTAAGAATAAAAGAGTGTTCATTGTGTATCTGATATTCGAATTGATCTAGACTCCCCATATTTTAATTTGCTACTTCTGGTAACCCTAAGGTGGGAATTGGGATAAGTTTTGTTCTTTTGTGTTTTTATCTCTACATTTCCCCCTCTCCTAACTTTAACTATCTCCTTGTTGCAAGGTTTTTTGCAAGGCATACAGTCCAAGCAGAAACTCAATAAAAATATCACGCATGGTGTTTAAAGAGAAGAGGAGAGACAAGACAGAGGTGATGGGAGAGTGACTTGAGGGGGAGGCTCCCTTACATGGCAGGAGATCAGAGACTGGCAGACCTTGCATTTATCAGGGGCCTGCACATCACCTGCAAACACCAGAGCAGGACAATGGCAGGACTTAAAAGAGGATGATTTGAAAGAATGGTGTCTCAAGGGAGGTACTACCTATGACGCCAAGGTTCCTGGACTCACCATCAGTTCACACATCTAAGCAATGAGGGTTGCAGAAGAAGTGCCCATGTCAGACCCGAAAGTTCTGTGTGCAGTGCAACAACGGGTGCTTCCGTGGAAATCAGTGTTAGATGACAACTGAGGGTTTTCCTTGATGCTTTGGCATCAAATAACATCACAGAACCTTTGCATCAGGGAGAAACTGAGGTTATAGACGATGATGGAACTTTTTCCTCCTATGAGCACGAGTATGGGGAGTGAGAGTCTAATGCAATCTGACTTAAGGGAATGATGAAATGAGATGGTCCTTCCACACCACATTAATGGAGTCAGGTTCAGACACTTTAGTGGTAGACACTGATGGTTACTCACCCTAAACCACTCCCCCCCCCCAATTTATCCTTGTTGGCAGGTTGCTTTCTTCTACAGGAGCTGAGCATGCCAGACATTGCTATTCCAGCCTGCTTATAAGCTGCAAGAATGACACCCAATCTAGGCCACGGGGGACTGGAGAAAGACTTTCTTCTATGATTGAAACAAAACAAAGAGCATCTTGCAAAAGGAACCTACCACCCTTATTGGACCTGGTTTGTGAGAATGTATCATCTGGATTCGTAAAAACCATCCTTTGAATATGAGGGGACAAACCTGAGAACAAACAAGATCTGAACCTTCAGGAAGACAGCATGGAAAGACAGAAGAAGCTCGAGGGTATCACTGAGCCATTTGTCAGTCCAACTCTGTAACTGCCCTGCTTTTTGTTTTATGAGACAATAAACTTTAAAGATACGTTTAGTTGGGTTTTCTATTACTTGCATCTAAAAGAACCCCAAATGCTATATCCCTACTGCCACAGGTTGGGTTTTCCAGAAGCAGATGCTGACATGTAGTTTAGGTGTAAAATGTTCACAAAGGACAATAACCAATAACATCTGTATCGCCTTGTGGTTTATTTACACTGCCTGCTACTTTTCCCTTGGCTTTTGGTCACCTGGTGTTTTTGTTTGTTTGTTTGTTTTACCCATCTCATGATGTTATTTCACACCAAAGATTGAGGACCAAATATGTTATTATCTTAATCTAAAGAGAGCATTTTCTTTTTCTTTTGTATTTATTTAGTTCGGTTTTTTTTTGTTTTTTTTTTTTTGTTTTGTTTTGTTTTTTTTTTTTGCTTTGTTTTGGCAGCCAGATAGAGTACCAACAGATCTTCTAGATCTTCTTTGCTCCCTGGCTTTCTGGATTATTGCTCCTGAAATCCTGCCTGATTGTGCTCCATTGCCTTCCAACTCTTACCTCTTACAGTCCATCCAGCTCCTATCATTGGTGGGGAGGTGGTTAATCCAGCACCGGTTATTCTCTCAAGTCTCTAGCTATCAACCCTGTTAATGAGGTTTGATTTTATCCGGTTAAGTCGGGACAGGGAAGAGCTTTCTGGAAAGGGGTACTATAGCCTGAGTGTAAGTCCAGCGTTAGAATGGATGAATTTTTGATGAAGGCAATTATCCGCTCAAGTAGAGAGCTTGTGTGAGGTGACTGTAAGGAAAAATAAATAAATAAATAAATGCTTGAATAGAACTAGATTATTGAGAATTTATTGCAGAGCTGGTAGGGGCTTATTACATGTTTTTAAGCAAAGGCGTAGGAGGATGAATTTGTAAAGCTTAGTCTATGAGTTGCTTTTTACAAAAATAAAATCATCCTGATTTTATGTAAAGAAGATATCAATATACTCCTAAAGGCATTGTTTAAAGCTTTAAGTGGCAGGCCACTTTGAAAATCTGGTGTTGGGCTGGGAGCAGGGGACAGGGGAAGGGCTCTAATACAAAGGAGTGATTGAGACTAAAGAAAATGAGATAAATGATGAAAATGTCACCAAAGTAATATATAATCTTACATTTTTACAATCCAAGTTTCATAGTGTGCACTGGCCGATTTGATGTGAAAGCTGGAAAGAAGTGTTAAAATTTGTTATTATAGGGCTGTTCAACTGATTCCAGTTTTCATTTTTGTAAAAGACTCCTCTGTGGATATATTTATGGGTATAGTATAGTTATAATCCTAAGGCATCATTTGTAACAAGGACATATCCCCATGGTTCTCTGATTTACGAGGCTGTTTAATACCAACAAATTTATAAAAATATTTTGACAAGTAGACTGTCCAGTTCAATGAATCTTGTTTATTGTTGTAACTATACATAACATAAAATTTACCATTGTAACCATTTTTTGAATTAATAAACTTTATTTTTTTTAAACAGTTTTAGGTTTACAGCAAAACTGAATAGAAAATACAGAAAATTTCCATATACCTCCTGCCTTCACAAATAACTTTCTCCGCTATCAATTTCCCTCACCAGAGTGGTACATTTGTTACAGTCAATGAACTACATTGCCACATCATTATCACCATATATACATATATATATGCACACATATATACATATATATCACCATCATATACATCAAGGTTCACTCTTGGTATTGTACACTCCATGGGTTTTGACAAATATATAATGACATGTTTCCACTATTATGTTATACAGAATAGTTTTACTGCCCTAAGTATTCTCTGTACCCCACCTATTCATCTCTCCCTTCTCTCTAAACCCTGGGAACATTAATCTTTTTGTCTTCATAGTTTTCCTTTCCCAGAATGTCATATAGTTGAAATCATACACTATGGAGCCTTTTCAGTTTGGCTTTTATTGCTTAGAATTATGCATTTTAGGTCCCTCCATTTCTTTTCATGACCTGGTAACTATGTCTTTTTAGCATTGAATAATATTCCATTATCTGAATGTACCACAATTTAAACACTCATCTATTGAAGAACATCTTTGTTGCCTCCAAGTTTGGGCAATTATGCATAACGATCCTATAAGCATCTATGTGGTATTTGTATGGACATACATTTCAATTCATTTGGGTACATACCAAGGAGTGTGATTGCTAGGTTGTATGGTAAGAGTAAGTTTAATTTTGTATGAAGTTCCCAAACTGTCTTCCAAAATGGTTGTACCATTTTGCATTCCCATCAGAAATGAATGAGAGTTCTTACTGTTCCACATTCTCATAGCATTTGGTTTTGGGTCATTTTAATAGGTAGGTGGAGGCATCTCA
Organism: Herpailurus yagouaroundi; assembly: GCF_014898765.1. Lineage (NCBI taxonomy): Eukaryota > Metazoa > Chordata > Mammalia > Carnivora > Felidae > Herpailurus > Herpailurus yagouaroundi. The sequence continues at coordinate 83,885,244 of NW_024412376.1, read as the reverse complement.
TTGTTGTTTTAACTTGCAATTTCATAATGACATATGATGTTGAACATTTTTCATATGCTTACTTGCCATCTGTAGATCTTCTTTGGTAAGATATTTGTTCAGGATTTTTTCCCCTATTTTTAAATCTGGTTGTTCATTTTCTTATTTTGGGATATTAAGAATTCTCTCTACAAAGAGAATAGTCCTTTATCAGATGTGTCTTTTGCAAATATATTCTCTCAGTCTGTGGCTTATCTTCTTATTGTCTTGACATGTTAACCATTTTGAAGTGTGAAGTTCAGTTATATACATATCTATACCTTATGATGTAGCCATCACTACCATTGATCTCCAGAACTTTTTCTTCTGCCCAAACTACAGCTCTGTACTCATTCAGCAACTCCCATTTCTCACCCACCCTGAGTCCCTGGAAGCCACAATTCTACTTTCTGTTTACATAAATTAGGCTACTTTAGGTACCTCGTATAAGTGGAATCAGACAATATTTTTCTTTTGGTGACTGACTTATTTATCTAATATATCTTCAATGCTCATCCATGTTATAGCATGTGTCAGAATGTCCCTCCTTTGTGTGTGTGTGTGTGTGTGTATGTGTGTGTGTGTGTGTGTGTGTGTATATATATATATATATATATATATATAACATTTTAATTATCTATTTACCCATCTCTTCGCACTTGGGTTGTTTCCACCTTTTGGCTATTGTGAATAATGCTTATATATATATATACATATATATATATATACATATATATAATAGAAAAAGAGAGCACGTGAGTGGAGGGGAGGGGCAGATGGAGAGAGAGTGTTAAGCAGGTTCCGTGTTCAGTGTGGAGGCTTGATCCCATAACCCTGGGATCATGATCTGAGCCGAAATCAAGAGTTGGACACAACTGACTGACCCATCCAGGCACCCCAATAATGCTACTATAAACATGGATGTGCAACTATCTGTTTAAGTCTCAGTTCAATTTATTTTATAAAACAATTTTTGATCTGTTAAAAATAAGTTATATATTGACTTTTTTCTCCTTTCAAGTTTAGCTCACATTATAATAATTTAAATATTTAGGTTTTAATTTCAATATAGTTGCCAATGTTCACCATTATTATGATATTATAAAAAATTTAAATGTTGACTAGAATCATGTAACATTATTACATGCTGCTAAAATTTTCTTTCCCTTTAAACGACTTCATTTTTCTTTTATAGAAATTCTGTTTGGAGTTTCAATTTTTATTTTCTGTAGTGTCTTTCTCTGATTCTCTTGTTTAGAAGAAATACCTACCATTGGTTAAGTAATTAGCAACATATATTGTGACTAGAATTTTAAAACCATTCATGTACTGTCATAAAGAGTGTCCTATGAAAGAGACAATAGATCAAAGAGAGTTTGGTCAGGCTGAGAGACCAATCTGCTCTGAAAATGGGCATAGGTAATCAGTTGGGTTCTAAAGAGTCAGAAAGTTAGTTTCAGGGAATACTTGATTCAGGCAAGGATCTAAAGAGTTAAATAGAGCAAGACATCAAGGAGGTGTTCAGCTAAATATCACGCACACAAAAGTATATTTGGTCAGGTCTGATAGCACATGGTTCAGGGACAACACTGTAGTCTCTGGAAAGATTGGAGACTAAGGCAGGAAACCAGCCCCATGGAACTAAGATACTGGAAAGGAAACAATCAAGAAATTGTGAATGAGTGACTAGAAAGTGATGACTTATTGCCTGTCTCCCCTATTAGACCATAAGTAAGTCACATGAGGGTAGGAAACAAAGTATGGGGAAGACAATAACAAAGCTAAAGAAAGCTAAGTTAACTCCTTTTATTCACCTTTACTTAAAACATTATTGCTTGAAAATTGTAGAAATGGACTAAATCTCCAGGGGGGCATTAAGGTGACTTTGCAGTGAATGTTTAAAAGACTGTAGGAACAAATGTTCAGGCGTATATTCCATTCTTTGTTCAATTTTTTTCAGAAGCTATAGATTTGTAGGCTAAGCTAGAATTTTTCATGAGCCCTTATTTTGAGCTTAGTTCCCTATACAGATGAAAAAAACCTCAACGTCTTACTATGTGACAGGAACATATTCCCACTACTTTATACATGCATTAAGGAAATGTTAAAATTTAAATAATAGTTGTGCTCACATTATTCTTAAGTATCGATAGAAAGGAAAAGATTTATGTAATTCACATTTATCTCATCTATTTTAAAAGATATGTACATGCAGTATATTTAAAATTAGAATTAAGAATCTAGGAGCAAAAAGTAAAGGAACAGAGAACAATTGCATAAAAAATGACAATGGATTAATAACGTAACATGGGAATCACATTTTAAAAATCGTGTTAAGTCAGGAAAACAAGTAAGATTGTCTCAGTCATAAAATCCAGTGTTGCATTCAAATGAGAGAAGAACACAAGATTCAACACAAGTTACCAGAAAATTCTCAGTTGTCCATGAGAGATTTGTGGGAAACCCTTGGACTGCAAGCCTACTCTTAAAAAAAGAGATTACAACGGGTAAAGGATTTTAACATCTTTGTTATTTAAATTAGGAAAAAAGAGCCAATTAGTAACATGGTTAATGTTATCTATAAGAAATCCTTGCGTTAAATTGCTCAAAGGATTTTGATACCAAGTTGAGAGAAAAGCCAAGTTGAAACTTCAGGTATTATGAAGTTCTAGAAAAATGTTGACCTTAAGGGAAATTTCAGGTTGGCGCAATATGTTGCATTTGAGACCATAATTAATTAAAGAAATCCTTGCTATTTAGACCATGGGATCCCATCTTATTACTCAGGTCCAACCCCTTGAAAGTGGTAGTTTACTAACATTTCAGGCCTAATGTCTGAAAAAATGCAGAATAGGCTCTGGAAGACTAGCCCTACATCAACAAATATATATGGTTGACGGGCTTGCAGGATTCAAACAATCCTACTGACTTGTCAGTTTTGCAAAAACATTGTGCATTGTGGAAACTGTTCAGCTCTGACTCTTATTAACAGTGAGGACCTGGTCAAGTTACATTATCTTCCAGTCCTGCATTTCCTCATCAATATTATGGGCATAACCACACCTGCTCCCACAGTGTGTTAGAAGAATTCAATGAAACCATGTTGTAAACACCTTGTACAGTCCTAGTATAGACAGCGGTCAGTCTATACTTTTGCACAATAATGTTATTAGTATTTAGTTAGACAGAATCCACTATTTCAGAAGGAATCTTATATCTACTATTTATGTAGATCTCTAGATTCAACTCAGTCTTCAGAAGGAAAAATGTAACAAGTCAAAATGGGTTTTGGCATATCCTCAGCACAAGCAGGATCCATTGCAGCATTTCTACCCCGTAACTGGAGCCTGCTCTAGAATGTTCCATCTCCTTCAAGATGTTTGGAAATTTAATTCTCATGTATTAGTTTATTCTGTAGACCCCCCCATAGGAAAACTGAATTTTTATTGGCTCAACAGCTTTTTATACAACGTGAGAAAAGTTTTATGGTATTACAACTAAAACATGCAAGATCAATCAATACTTGCTTACAAATAGTTTGTAGTTATTCATACTTCCTTATCCACTTTGGTTGTGTATGCAACTCTGATACTTGCTTTATTTTCTCCATTATACCAGGTGAGATGGTCCCCAAAGCAATTGTAATGCATTGTTTCCTCTCCCTAACCCAATTTCCTGTTTCTGCCTTCTCCCCAAACTTTTCTACTGTGCCCTCTGTATATATATGTGTGTATGTGTGTGTGTGTGTGTGTGTGTGTGTGTGTGTGTATGTGTGTGTGTGTGTGTGTATTTTTTTTCATAATTTGTTTTCTACAGGCCTTAAAATGAACATGGCTGTTTGCCTGAGTATACTACACTCCTTTTTCATCCCCTCATTTTCTCATATTTTCTTATATCTCATAATTCTCTAGATTTCTATTGCTGCTTATACACAATTCAGCTAAATGCTATTAATAATTATTTAAAAAATATTTTTTATTTATTTATTTTGAGAGACAGAATGTGAACAGAGGCACGAGGGAGTGGGGGGAGGGACAGAGAAAGAAGGAAAGAGAATCCCAAGCAGGCTCCTTGCTCTCTGCGTGGAGCCAGACTCGGGGCCTAATCTCATGAACTGTGAGATCATGACCTGAGTTGAAATCAAGATTCTGAAACTTAACCAACTGAGCCTCCCAGATGCCCCAATAATTATTTTTGAAGGCTATCAGTTGTTGTAACAATCGTTACCCCATCTTCATTATTTCCACACAACTGACTGGGAGCTATAGTCTCCACTTTCATTGAATATGTTGGAATTTAGCTCACAGTTTTGCTTTTCAACCTAAATCTTACCATCATCCTTCATACTTTCTATGTCATTTTTTCATCTTTCTAGGTTGGCGTCCACAACTTGGCCATAACCACAGGCTTCTTCTCTTTTTTAGGCTTCATTTTCTTTTATCTTTCTTCCTTTCTTTTTCTTTCTTTCTTTCTTTCTTTCTTTCTTTCTTTCTTTCTTGGAAAATTTCTTTTTTTTAAGTTTATTTATTTTAGAGAGACAGCAAGAATGAGCATAGGAGGGGCAGAGAGAGAGGGAGAGAGAATCCCAAGCAGGCTCTGCACTGGCAGCATGGAGCCCGATGGGGGGCTCAAACTCACCAACCATGAGATCATGACCTGAGCTGAAATCAAGAGTTGGAAAGTTAACTGACTGAGCCACCCAGGTGCCCCTAGGCTTTATTTTATTAACATCAGTCTTTATTTGATTCATTGTCTCTATATATCTTGACTTTCTGTGTTTTTCTAAGCATATGACTACCTCATAACTTCCATCTTTCAGCTTACATCGAACATAGCATCTCAGTGAAAATATCAAATCCCTACTAGAAATAACAGGACTGCCTCAGCTTTGATCAGAGAACACCATGGGTGCAATAAATTACTGTGGGGGTGGGCAGAGTTATCAAGTGTAGAAGGAGTGAAGTTTTCTGAAGACAGATATTGTCCTGGGGAGGAAAGATGGCTCAAACACTATCTGCTACAGTGTCATTTCTCTGCTTAGAATCTTTCATTTTTCCCTGTCTGTGGCTTTTAGGAAAGGTTTAAATTTATTTGCATAGAATCCAGAGCCTTTTGCAATCTGACCAGTGCTTATCTCTCCAGCCTTATCACTTTCTCCTTCACTCCTCTTCTCCTCAGCCATACTAACCTCTTCAGGATTTCTGAACACAATGGAATTTCTCTTGATTTGTGGTCTTTCCCCTTGTTGATCTCTCTTTGGATAGTAATCTCCCTTCCTTGCACTGCAAGCTGCTTTCTTTATTTCTGATCATAATTCAGGTGGGATCTTTTGAAAGCCTGTAATAAATACCTCTTCTATTCTCCTCTGACAGAAGCAACTGCCTGTGGCACCCTCAGCACTTTGTGCAATGTTCTATCATATCCATCATCCCACAATGTAGTGACTTCTGATTTCTTAGCTCTTTCTGATACTGTGTCTTGTTCTCCCTTCGACAGTAAGCTCTTTAAGCTTAGAGACTTTGTTTCATAATTCTTGCCGCAGCATTTAGTATCTAGCAAAGTGCCTGATATTTAATATATACTCAGTAACTATGTGTTACAAGGAAGGGAGGAAAGAGAGAAGGAAGGAAATAGAGTGATATAGGCATTTCCACCAATTGATGGAAATTGCTAATATCTGATACAATTTTATGTGAACTGAAATATTTCTGTAATAGAAGACTATCATAGAAGCCTAACAGGCAGTTATGTAAATATGGTTCTTCTTAAACTGCTCACATAGCGTGAAAATAAAGTCAACTGCTTTATTTTGTCACCACCTGTGCTCTAAACTGTCCTTCTATCCACAACTTAAATGACCCAACAGCATTGCTCAGGGAAATAAGGCTAATAAATAGAACATCTTCCCACTTAGACATCTACTTGTGTTTGGAAATGTGATGATGCTTGTTAGATACCAAAACTTGGTCGATGAACAGTTGTTTCTGTGGTTTCTGATCAGAATTGATTTTTTTTTTAACAGAATATACTCTGTGATCACTAAGAACTAGACCAAGAGTATAAAGTCATTTCAAATATTGTAAGTAACTAAATATACATGAGTTTTTCTGGATAATTTGCCAGGAGGTGGTGGGGAGAAGTAATTTAGATATCATGTGTTAAACTTTTTAAAAAAAATTTGCAGCTTTAAATACATACCAGTAGTTTTTAAATCTATCTATGCAACAAAATTACCTCTTTGATTTTTTTGGGAAAAAAAATGTTTTGCAAAAACACATTCCCCAACACACTGAATCATCATCCTGTTTACCACAACCTAAATCCCTAACCTCCTATTGAGAACCTGGCATGTCTTTCCCCTCCATTCTATTCCAGTTGCGTGATATTTCAAACGCTTGGCCCATTCCTATTTGGAATTCAATCCTTATTCTATCTCTGTGGCTGTGTGATACTCAGAACTGTCTAGACTATGACTAGTCTAGCCATGGTCCTTTGAGAACCATCATAACCTTCAGTTCAATACCCTAGTTTAGTTCATTAACATTAAGGCTGTATCGGCATCACCCAGAGAGCTGTTTGTTGCAACTTTGATCATTTTATTTCAAATGGACTTCTCAACTGCTGTTCGGGTCATCTCCTTCATCTTCCAGACTAAGTGGCATACCCCATCTGCTATTATTGCTCTTGTCCTGCTTACATTTTTCCTGTTTCTCCTTTTATGTCACGCGAAGTGGCCTAACCTGTGGGATGTCTGCCAAAGGAGGGACTTAAGGAGCATTACGAGAATCCCGTAATTGCCCAGGGAGATTTTAACGTGACAGATCAAAGATGTAGCCATAGATGCCAAGACACAATAACCCATTTCTTCTCCAGTGCTGACTCACCTGCAGAAAGACTGCATCATGATAGATGCCGCTACGGGAGTCCTGGACATTTGTGTAACCACATCCTCCAGCCGCTGATTTATACCAAAAGTGACAGTACCTTGGCAAAGGTAAAGCAAATGTTCTAACCAAAAGCAAATGAGGCAGTAGAGGGCACAAAGCAAAGTGAAAGTAAACATCCTCAATTCAGAGCTGAGTTGGCTGTCATGCTAACCAGCAATCTTGAGTTCCGCTTGGGTAGACTTTCATCTCCAGAGCCACTGAAATTGGGCCTTGTCTCTACACGTTCTCCAGTGCTAAAAACACTAGCAAAACTAGCTGAAGGTTCAGTTGGGCCTTGGTCTTGGTAAGTAAATATGTGAAAAAAAATAGCAAAAATACAGAACAAAAGCTAGATTATGTAGCTATAATCTGTCCTTATTCTATGAATAGAAAATATTCAATGCAGATAACACATAAAAAATTTTACATACTATTTTTTTGGTATTTATAAGTAATGATATTAATATTTCAAATAAAAATGATAGGGAAAAACTAGAACATTTAGAGTAAATACTCTCTATTAAAATATATAATCTGATAGTTAAAGATAGAGTTCTACATGTTTTAATGGCGATATCATTTCTCAAATATTGCTGGCAACCTACTTTCTCTTCAGCAATTAATAATGTAATAGATAAAACCTGCATTTTTACTATTTGGGAAGACAGAATGTTCCGTGATAAACATATGTGTTCTGTGATAAACACACACAGCACACATCTGTTCAAAAATATCTGATAAGTTGAAGATTTCTTTATTAAAAATGTTATGATACCTCTTTCAGTGAAAGGCATCATGTCTAAGAAACATTCCCTGAGGGCCTTACCATGTGCAAGGCATTAGGTATAAAGCATTTACTGACAACTACAGGGAATTTATAGTCTGCCAGTGAAAAATTGACATAGGTGAATTCTTCATTTAATATTATTGGATAAATGCTGTGGAATATACAGCTATTTATTTCTGAAATCGCCTCTTAACTAAAATGTTAATAAATATATAAATAATCACGATGGTGTAGTGCCAATATGTGCGTGCTTGCATGTGTGATCTGATGCAATATGACTGGTGTCCTTATAAGAAGAGCAAAGTTTGGACATAGATAGACAGGAAAGGAAGACACTCATGTGAATACAGAGGCAAAGTTGGAATTACGCTGCGTCAAAGTAGGGAACGCCTAGGAATATCAGAAGATGGGAGAGTCAAGGAAGAATCTACTCCTAGAAATTTTGGAGAGAATACGACCCTGCCAACATCTTGATTTCAGACTTCTAGCCTCCATAACTGTGAGAGAGTAAGTTTCTGTTGTTTTAAGCCATCCAGTTTATGGTATGTTTCCTGGGCAGTTCTAGAAAACTAATACAAGCAGCTAAATGGTATATGCGTTCACAAATAACTACTGTGATGGCAAAAAAGATAAGTAGTTGTAAGTGCCATAGAAATACACACACAAAGTTATTTGTCATTATAAGAAGGAGAGATGATTCCTGATGAAAGACTTAGAAATGGCTTCAAGGTAGACGTGGCATTTGCAGTTGACTCTGAAGGATGGATAGCACTCTAAATGCTCTTGCCCTCTGTTAGCTATAGGCACTGGTGCTTCCTTCCAGAGGCTCCATACCATCTACTTCCCGAGATTATCCTAATTAAATGTGAACAAACACAAAAAGTATTATTTCCAGCAGAAGGTGGTGTAGGGAATTATCTTGCTGCCTTAAGCCAGGTTGCTTGGATTGAGCTGAGGGCTCCTGTGATGTTATTAAACTTTCTAGAACAGCCTTCCCTCATCTCTTTGACTTAAGCCTATAACAGGACTTTTGTCTTGCTCTTCTGTTTTGTAATTCATCTTCACTGCCAAGTCTAGAATCCTTCTCTGAATCCTGATTAATTTGACTGGGAATCAGACACCTTATATAATTTTTGCTGGACTTTTCAACCAGGAACTAGACCTTTTTGTTAAACCCACATTGGCTGGAAGAATTCTGCTCCAAACCATGCTCTGAGCATCACCATTGTGAAGTCACTTACCCTGCCTGTGGCAGGCAGAATAATGCTCCCCTAGAGATGTCTGCATCTTCATCACTATAATCGGTGAATATGTGTTGTTACATGGCGAGGGGGAATTAATGTTGAAGATGGAATTAAGATTTCTAATTATCTGGCCTTGAGATGGGAAGAGTAGCCTGGATTATCCAGGTGGGTCCAATGTAATCACAAAGTCCTTATAAGTAAAAGAAGGAAGGAGAGCTGGTGTCAGAGTGAGGAAGGATGAGGACAGCTCGACTGGCCATTGCTGGTCTTGAAGATGGAATGGAGTCATAAGCCAAGGAACGCAGGTGGCCTCTAGAAGTTGGGAAAGGTAAGGAGATAGCTGCTGCCCTAAGTCTTCAAAAGAAATAAAGCCCTGCTGTGACCTTGATTTTAGCCCAGGGATATCCACTTCAGATTCCTGCCCTCCAGAGGTGAAAAAAAAAGTGTATTGGTGTTGTTTTTGCCACCATATTTGTAGTAATTTGTTACAGCAGCAATAAAAAGCAAGCAAACACATCACTCTTATGCAAAACAGACCTTAGGATATGAAAACTAGCTTGCTTTGAGTCTAAGTTACGATGCTCTTTGGTTTTCTGAAATAGTGGGGAAATATAATTCACAGTTAATATCCTGAGCTTTGAAATCCAACAAAGTAAAGGGTAAAAGTCTTCCTCATTAATTACTGGCCACATGGTTCTTAACAAATGACTTGATCTCTCTGTGCTCATTTCATTATCTGTTTACTGAGGATAATACTTTTCTCATCAGGTTCATTTGAGAATTAATTGAAAAAATGTATGTAAAATGCTTTGCTTATAGCATGGCAAATGTTATGAATTACTTAGGATTCCTGCCTGCCTTGGTTTTCAGAGGTGAGTTCTCCTGCCAGGGTAATGTTGTGATATTAGGTAACATGAGTAACAAAGTAGTTTGAAGCCATGTCGGGAAGCATCATTCATCACATAGTGTTAAGGAGTTGTGATTTAATTTGGTAAGCAAGAGGTTAGTCATTTAACTTTAAAATACTTCCTGTTTTGAAAAAATTTGTCTAGCAGTGCCAGTACAACTTATAGACACCTACAGATATAAAGAAAAAAGTGAAAAGCTATGTTTATGCCAAAAACAAGGACTGAGAGTCAGTGTTTTATTGGAATGTAGGGAGAAGACTATCTAATGGTTATAAAGCAAATGGATCTAAATTGGAAACCACAATAATTTGAAGACCAACTATTTTTCTGGAAACATCTGGTCTACCTCCCTAAAAGTAGCAATTCCTACCCCCCGTCTGCCCTCATGTTTAGAAATATGTTTTCCCAAGCCTGGAAATGATCTTATAGATGATGCTTTTTCAAAGGCTTTTTGAATGATTTCTTCTATGTTTCATTCTATTTCCCCTCTAATACTATCTGCATGTATGGGGGGAAAAAACTCCCCATGCCAAGAAATAAATGAAAGGGAAACTTGTGGTATTTTGTTTCAACATGGGAGGTATAGGCCTCCCAATTAAATCACCACAGGTGGGGACAGAAAGAGGATTAGCTTTTAGAACAGCAAATATTGTATATATAATGAATTGTTGGTTTTTATGTCTTCACTATTTTAAAGTGTCAGTGAAGCAATGTGGATAGGAAAAAAGAATCCAAATTCTAGGCCAATATATAATCACACTTATTTGGAACTCTGATACTATCAAAACTTTATGTCCTTCAGAAATATACGTTAAAGTCCTAACCCCCAGTATCTCAGAATGTGATCTGCTTTGCAACAACCTTAATACAGTTGTTGCAGATATAATTAGTGAAGTTCACATGAGGTCATACTGAGGTAGCATGGGGACCAAATCCAATATGAATTGGTGTCCTTATAAGAGGAGAAGAGACATGTACAGCAAACTAGAGGAAGCAGCTGGACAAACAGGTTCATTCAGAATAAGTTCGGTATATCCTACAGGAACTTTGGAAGGTAAATGATATATATCCCACTTTAAGGCAAGGTGGCTGGCCTTTTGTATTCCCAAATACAGTTCTATGCTTTTATAGGTAAACCAAGGGTTATCTGAGGAGGTAATAGTTGTTAGCAATTAGCAACCAATGCACATAGCAGTTAGGGAATGGTATAAGGTCCAGTAAGAGAAACCTACGAATGGTACCAATGGTATCTACTACAATGGATATGGTGGCTGAGATTAGAAATTTAACCTGAGGATTGTTGACACTCTTTAAGAATATGCTAGGTAAATTGGTACAGAAGTAGTAAGCAAAGACAAAATAAAGAAATTAAAACGATCCCATGTTTTATTAAAAAAAAAAAAACCTACATAATACAAGATTTTATTTTTTTATTTTTTATTTAAAAATGTGTTTGTAGGGGCGCCTGGGTGGCTCAGTCGGTTAAGCGTCCGACTTCGGCTCAGGTCATGATCTCACGGTCCGTGGGTTCGAGTCCCACGTTGGGCTCTGTGCTGACAGCTCGGAGCCTGGAGCCCATTTCGGATTCTGTGTCTCCCTCTCTCTCTGCCCCTCCCCTGTTCATGCTCTGTCTCTCTCTGTCTCAAAAATAAATAAACGTTAAAAAATAAATAAAAATGTGTTTGTAATGTTTATTTATTTTTGAGTGAGAGAGAGCCAGACGGTGAGCAGGGGAAGGGCAGAGAGAAGGAGACACAGAATCTGAAGCAGGCTCCAGGCTCTGAGCCATAATACACAATTTTAAAGGGCTAATTGAATTTTAAGCAAAACATGTGGAAATAAAATGCAACTAAAATGTTCCAGAAAAAATATTAAATATATAAGACAGATACAATCCACAAGCCCTTAAGAGAGTAAAGATTATATTTGCCCACAAGTGAATAGAAATCTTACTGATCTCAGAATTCTAAGGAACATCACTTATCAAAGGACAAAGGAATACAAAAGATAGAACCTAGGATTTTTTTTTTACCAGTACTCTGTTTAATTAGTCTAAGAGTTATTTTACTTTATTTTTTAGAGACAGAGAGAGAGAGAGAGAGAGAGAGCGTGTGTGCATGTGTGCACATGTGAGCGAGTGGGGGAAGGGCAGAGAGAGAGGGAGAGAGAGAATCTTAAGCAGGCTTCACGCTCAGTGCGGAGCCCAACACTTGGCTCAAGATTCTGAGATCTCAACCTTAGATCATGACCTGAGCTGAAATCAAGAGCTGACACTTAACCCACTGAACCACCCAGGCACCCCTAACAGTTATTTTTTATATACCGGGGGAATATAAAAACATTCTAGCATATTCAAGAGTTTATAAAATATAAAATGTAAATCACATGGATGCTTTTGGCTGCGAGTAACACCAACAACAACTACAACAAAGACTCATTGTAGCTTTCAGACTATGATAATAAAATGTCCAGAAATATGTGAGTAGATGCTCATTTAGTTGTTATTTTTTAGTCAGCAAATGTTTATCAAGCCTATGATATGCCAGACATCATGCTAAGTGCTAGGAACAAAGATGTAGCAAACCAGACACATGCTTACTGTTTTGATCTCCTCTTCACCCTATTGATGAAGAAAGGATTCTTGCCCTAGGGTTATGGGGATGGCTTAACACATGGCACCTGGCACCGGACAGATGAAATTAACAGTAGTTTATTATTCACATATACTCACTGCCTTGGAAGGGAGGATAAAACATGCCATATGGGACCCAACAGGGTTGCCCTCAACAATACAGTGAGCAAGGAGGAACTGTGGAAGGCAGATTTTGTAGTAACAAGAAAATAAGGTGTTCCTTGATTCCTGTGGAAGGATGTAATTGGCTTGTTTGAATAATTTGATGGACTAGCAGAGAGCCGAAGCCCAATACTTAGGAGTAAAAAGTGCCTGGTTCCAGTGGTAAGGAGGGCTGATTGGCACGCAAAAGCCCAATGTGAAGGTAAACTTGAGGTGAGGTCCTTAGAGGCCCTCCCAGTTTCAAATGTCAAGGAAGCACATAATCTTAATTTTAGGCCTTATATAACAATTACCATCATATATATATTTTTTCCTCAAGTACAGGCTTTACCCTATAATTGTATACAGTTATACTATATTCAAAAACTGTTTTTTGAAAATTTTTATTTATTTTTCACTTGTTTTATTTTTATATATATTTTTTAAATTTTCATCCAAATTAGTTAGCATATAATACAACAATGATTTCAGGAGTAGATTCGTTAGTGCCCCTTACCCATTTGGCCCACCCCCTCTCCCACAGCCCCTCCAGTAACCCTAGTTTGTTCTCCATATTTATGAGTCTCTTCTTTTTTGTCCCCCTCCCTGTTTTTATATTATTTTTGTTCCCCTTCCCTTATGTTCATCTGTTTTGTATCTTAAATTCAACATATGAGTGAAGCCATATGATACTTGTCTTTCTCTGACTGACTAATTTCACTTAGCATTAATACCCTCCAGTTCCATCCATGTAGTTGCAAATGGCAAGATTTCATTCTTTTTGATTGCTGAGTAATACTCCATTGTGTGTGTATGTGTGTGTGTGTATATATATATATATATATATACCACATCTTCTTTATCCATTCATCCATTGATTGACATTTGGGCTCTTTCCATACTTTGGCTACTGTTGATAGTGCTGCTATAAACATGGGGGTGCATGTGACCCTTCGAAACAGCACACCTGTATCCCTTGGATAAATACATAGTAATGCAATTTCTGGGTCTTAGTGTAGTTCTATTTTTAGTTTTTTGAGGAACCTCCATACTGTTTTCCAGAGTGGCTGCACCAGTTTGCATTCCCACCACAATGCAAAAGAGATACTCTTTCTCTGCATCCTCACCAACATCTGTTGTTGCCTGAGTTGTTAATGTTAGCCATTCTGACAGGTGTCAGGTGGTATCTCATTGTGGTTTTGATTTGTATTTCCCTGATGATGAATGAGGTGGAGCATTTTTTCATATGTCGGTTGGCCATCTGGATGGCTTCTTTGGAGAAGTGTCTATTCATGTCTTTTGCCCATTTCTTCACTGGATTATTTGTTTTTCGGGTGTTGAGTTTGATAAGTTCTTTATAGATTTTGGATGCTAACCCTTTATCTGCTATGTCATTTGCAAATATCTTCTCCCATTCTGTTGGTTGCCTTTTAGTTTTGCTGATAGTTTGCTTCACTGTGCAGAAGCTTTTTATTTTGATGAGATCCCAGTAGTTCAGTTTTGCTTTTGTTTCCCTTGTGTCCGGAGACATGTTGAGTAAGAAGTTACTGTGGGCAAGATCAAAGAGGTTTTTGCTTGCTTTCTCCCTGAGTATTTTGATGGCTTCCTGTCTTACATTGAGGTCTTACATCCATTTTTAGTTTATTATTGTGTAGGGTGTAAGAAAGTGGACCAGGTTCATTCTTCTGCAAGTCGCTGTCCAGTTTTCCCAATACCACTTGCTGAAGAGACTGTCTTTATTCCACTGGATATTCTTTCCTGGTTTGTCAAAGATTAGTTGGCCATACGTTTATGGATCCATTTCTGGGTTCTCTATTCTGTTCCATTGATCTGAGTGTCTTTTCTTGTGCCAGTATCATACTGTCTTGATGATTACAGCTTTGTAGTTATAGCTTGAAGTCTGGTATTGTGATGCCTCCTGCTTTGGTTTTCTTTTTCAAGATCGCTTTGGCTATTCGGGGTCCTTTCTGGTTCCATACAAATTTTAGAATTATTTGTTCGAGCTCTGTGAAGATTGCTGGTGTTATTTTGACAGGGAATGCATTGAATATGTAGATTGTTTTGGGTAGCATCGACATTTTAACAATATTTGTTCTTTCTATCCAGGAGCAATCATTTTCCATTTTTTTGTGTCTTCTTCAATTTGTTTCATAAGCTTTCTATAGTTTCCAGAGTATAGATTTTTCACCTCTTTGGTTAGATTTATTCCTAGGTATTTTATGCTTTTTGGTGCAATTGTAAATGGGATCTATTCCTTGATTTCTCTTTCTGTTGCTTCATTGTTGGTGTATAGGAATGCAACTGATTTCTGTGCATTGATTTTATATCCTGAAACTTTGCTTAATTCATGAATCAGTTCTAGCAGTTTTTTGGTGGAATCTTTTGAGTTTTCCGTATACAGTATCATGTCATCTGCGAAGAATGAAAGTTTGACCTCCTCCTGGCCGATTTGGATGCCTTTTATTTCTTTGTGTTCTTTGATTGCAGAGGCTAAGACTTCCAATACTATGTTGAATAACAGTGGTGAGAGTGGACATCCCTGTCTTGTTCTTGACCCTAGGGGAAAGCTCTCAGGTTTTCCCCATTGAGGATGATATCAGTGTTGGGTTGTTCATATATGGCTTTTATGATCTTGAGGTATGACCTTTCTGTCCCTACTTTCTTGAGGGTTTTTATCAAGAAAGGACGTTGTATTTTGTCAAATGCTTTCTCTGCATCTATTGAGAGGATCATATGGTTCTTGTCCTTTCTTTTATTGATGTGATGAATCATGCTAATTGTTTTGTGGATATTGATTGAGCCCTGCATCCCAGGTATAAATCCCACTTGGTCATGGTAAATAATTTTCTTAATGTATTGTTGGATGCAGTTGGCTAATATCTTGTTGAGGAATTTTGTATCCATATTCATCAGTGAAATTGGTCTATAGTTCTCCTTTTTAGTGTGGTCTCTGTCTGGCTTTGGAATCAAGGTAATGTGGGCTTCATAGAAAGAGCTTGGAAGTTTTCCATTTCTATATTTTGGAACGCCTTCAAGAGAATAGGTATTAACTCTTGCTTAAATGTTTGGGAGAATTCCCCTGGAAACCCATCTCGCCCTGGACTCTTGTTTTTTGGCATATTTTTGATTACTAATTCGATTTCCTTACTGGTTATGGGTCTGTTCAAATTCTCTATTTCTTTCTGTTTCAGTTTTGGTAGTGTATATGTTTCTAGGAATTTGTCCATTTCTTCTAGCTTGCCCATTTTATTGGCATATAATTGCTTATAATATTCTCTTATTATTGTTTTTATTTCTGCAGTGTTGATTGTGACCGCTCCTTTTTCATTCTTGAATTTATTTTTGATCAAACAGGCTATTGGTTTGTCAATTTTGTTAATTCTTTCAAAGAACCAGCTTCTGGTTTCATTGATCTGTTCTACTGTTTTGTTTTTTTTTGTTTTGTTTTGTTTTTTTGTTTGTTTGTTTGTTTGTTTGTTTTTTGGTTTCAATAGCATTAATTTCTGCCCCAATCTTTATTATTTCCTGTCTTCTGCTGGTTTGGGGTTTTATTTGCTGTTCCTTTTCCAGCTCTTTAAGGGGTAAGGTTAGGTTGTGTATCTGAGACCTTTCTTCCTTCTTTAGGAAGGCCTGGATTGCTATACACTTTCTTCTTATGACCACCTTTGCTGCATCCCAGAGGTTTTGGGTTGTGGTGTTATCATTTTCATTGACTTCCATATACTTTTTAATTTCCTCTTTAACTTCTTGGTTAGCCCATTCAAACTTCAGTAGGATGTTCTTCAGTCTCCAAGTATTTGTTACCTTTCCAAATTTTTTCTTGTGGTGGATTTCGAGTTTCATAGCGTTGGGTTCTGAAAATATGCATGGTATGATCTTGACCTTTTGTACCTCCTTAGGGCTGATTTGTGTCCCAGTATGTGGTCTATTCTGGAGAACATTCCTTGCGCACTGGAGAAGAATGTATATTCTGCTGCTTTAGGATGAAATGTTCTGAATATATCTGTTAAGTCCATTTGGTCCAGTGTGTCATTCAAAGCCATTGTTTCCTTGTTGGTTTTTTGATTAGATGATCTGTCCATTACTGTGAGTGGGGTGTTGAAGTCTTCTACTATTATGGTATTACTATCAATCAGTTTCTTTATGTTTGTGATTAATTGATTTATATATTTGGGTGCTGCCACATTTGGCTCATAAATGTTTACAATTGTTAGGTCTTCTTGGTGGATAGACCCTTTGATTACGATATAATGCCCTTCTGCATCTTTTGATACAGTCTTTATTTTAAAGTCTAGATTGTCTGATATAAGTATGGCTACTCTGGCTTTCTTTTGTTGACCATTAGCACGATAGATGGTTCTCCATCCCCTTGTTTTCAATCTGAAGGTGTCTTCAGGTCTAAACTGGGTCTCTTGTAAACTGCATAGATATGGATCTTGTTTTTGTATCCATTTTGTTACCCTATATCTTTTGATTGGAGCATTGAGTCCTTTGACGTTTAGAGTGAGCACTAAAAGATATGAATTCATTGCCATTATGATGCTTGTAGGATTGGAGTTTCTGGTGGTGTTCTCTGGTCCTTTCTAATCTTTGTTGCTTTTGGTATTTAATATATAAATATTATATATATTATATTTATAATATTTATAAACTTATATAATATCTATAAATTTATAAAATTATATTTATAATATTTACAATATTTATAGTATTACATCTTATACATATGTGTGTATGTATATATATGTATACATATATATGTGTGTGTGTATATATATATATATATATATAATCTTTCATCTTTCTCCCCTCAGAGAGTCCCCCTTAAAATTTCTTGCAGGGTTGGTTTAGTGGTCACAAGCTCCTTTAATTTTTGTTTGGGAAACTTTTTATCTTTCCTTCTATTTTGAATGACAGCATTGCTGGATTAAGAATTCTTGCCTGCATATTTTTCTCATTCAGCACACTGAATATATCCTGCCACTCCTTTCTGGCCTGCCAAGTTTCTTTGGATAGGTCTGCTGCAAACCTGATCTGTCTTCCCTTGTAGGTTAAGGACTTCTTTTCCTTTGCTGCTTTCATGATTCTCTCCTTGCCTGAGTATTTTGTGAATTTGACTATGATATGCCTTATTGATGGTCAGTTTTTGTTGAATCTTATGGGGGTCACAGAGGACCATAACCCTTCTACCCCTATTTCTCTCTCTTCCTCTTCTGGGACCCCTATGATTCTGATGTTGTTCCTTTTTAATGAGTCACTGATTTCTCTGATTCTTAAATCATGCTCTTTTGCCTTAATCTCCCTTTTTTTCCTGCTTCATTATTCTCTATAAGTTTGTCCTCTATATCACTGATTCTCTGTTCTGCCTCGTCCATCCTTGCATACATCTGTGATCGCAGCTCCATTATAACATTTTTAATTTCATTCTGGCTATTTTTTTTATCTCTTTTATCTCTACAGAAAGGGATTCTAATCTATTTTCGAGTCCAGCTAGTATTCTTATTATTGTGATTCTAAATTCTGGTTCAGGTATCTTGCTTGTATCTGTGTTGGTTAAATCCCTGACTGTCGTTTCTTCATGCTCTTTCTTTTGGGATGAATTCCTCTGTTTTGTCATTTTGAAGTGAGAAAAAGAATTGAGGTAGAAAAATTGAAATAAAAAATTAAAATTAAAAAAAAATTAACATTAAAAATTAAACACACACACATACACACACAAATCGAATAGATGATGCTAGATCATAGGTGTGTTTTGGTCTGGGTGTGGAAAGTGGTTTAACACATTAGAGAAAAAAAGGGGGGGGAGAGGAAAAAAAGGGAAATTATTTGAGAATTTGAAGAAATGAATATACTGAAGTAGACTAAAATGAGATGATGAAGCTAAAATAGAATTTGATTAATATACGAAAAAGTAAATAATGTAGTAGAAAAACAATTAAAGAAAATATTTTTAATAAAAATTAAAAATAAATATGATTTTTTTCTTTTTCTGTATTCAAGAAAAAAGAAAAGAAATAAAAAGGAGAGAAAAGATTTTAAAAAAAGGAAATGGTTTGAAAATTTGAAAAAGTGAATACACTGTAGTAGACTAAAATGATGGAAGTAAAATAGAATTTGAAAAAAATTTACATTAAAGCAAAAAATATAGTAAAAAGTTAAATAAAAATATTTTTAATAGAAATTGAAAGTAAAAATGAAGTTTTTCCCTTTCTGCAGTCAAGAAAAAGAAAAGAAACAAAAAAGAGAAAAAAGAAAAAGAAAGAAAAAAATAAAAAATAAATTGTTTGAAAATTTGAAAAGGTGAATACACTGAAGTAGACTAAACTAAAATGATGGAAGTAAATAGAATTTGAAAAAATTTACACAAAAAGAAAATATATAGTAATAAAAATAAAAGAAAAATATTTTTGATTACAATTGAAAATAAAAATGAATTTTTTTCTTTCTGTATTCAAGAAAAAGAAAAGAAGTGTAAAAGAGAAAAAGAAAAAAAGAAGGAAAGAAAGAAAGAAAATTGAATAGGTGAACCTGCTAACAGATTGAAGTAAGACTGAAATTACTTCGTTTCCCCCTAGAAGTCAGTCTATGTAGTGCTTTATAGTCCATAAACTAAGCCAGTGGTGAGACTTGTGTTCTTCAGAGCGATGTTGGCCCAGTTGGGCAGGGCTCAGTGTAACAGCTCCACTCTCCACTAGATGGCGCTGCTAGCCTACTGGGGTGGATTGTTGCGGTACTCGTAGGTGCATGTGCGCATGCGTGGGAATGGTGACAATGCGCCACCCAGCTACCCAGTCTGTTCTGAATCAGCAATCGCGCACCCGTCCTCTGTCTTCAGCTCTGTCCACTCCCTGCTTTTTCACTCTCTGTGACCAGGCCTCAGGCAGTACCTCTCGCCCGAATTTTGTCTCAGATGCGGCTGTTTTCCCCGGCCCCTTACTTCTGAAGGACTGCGGCTTTGACCCGCTCTGCCCCTCTGTGGGAGGGTCTCACTGAGCAATGGCCGAATGAGCAATGGCCGAATGTCAGCTGCACCCAGGAATGAGCGCTGGACCCTGCAGCTGCTGGTGCCCCGAGACTGCGGCCAGGTGCCAGCCCGCCCGCTCCAGAAAAAGTTTGCGAGATAGTGTAGCAGCAGCGTTTACAGGGATTATGGAAAATCACAACACACATCTGGCACCAGGCTTCACCCTTAACGACCTTGATCCAGCACCAGCAAATGTGGCCGTTTTCTGGGGTCTGCTGGGACCAGGTGGCTTCAACAGTCTCTACCAGATGTCCTTCCAGCAGTGGAACCTCTTTTCCACATGTGGCCCAAGAACCTCCCAGACCCCACTCTGTTCCTGGGGATTCGTCCTTCCCACCAGAGCAACACCAGGTATTGAGCTGTGAAGTTTCAGCCTTTGTGCTCCCCTTGTTTACAGTCTTAATGGAATTTAAACCCTCTCCTTTCTCCTTTCTCCCTTTTTAGTTTAGTCCCTGTGACTGTTTCCAATTTTCCACTTTCTCTCCAGCTGCTTTTGGGGAGGGGTGCTTTTCCCATATTCTCCCCCCCCTCCCCAGTCTCCGTCCTCTCTCTTCCCACAAAAGCAGTTCCCTACCCTCCGCGGCTTCTCACTCCCCAAATTCACCTCTCTGTGCTGCGTACCTGCTGAATTCTGTGGTTCAGGTTGTGCAGATTGTTGTGTTAATCCTCCAATCAGTTTTCTAGTTGTGTAGGATGGTTTAGTGTTGGTCTGGCTGTATTTCATGGATGGGAGACACAAAAAACTTCATGCTGTTCCATCATCTTGGCTCCTCCCTTGTTCAGATACTGTCTTAATTAAGAATTTGTTTTCATTTATCTTTCTTGAGTTTTTTTATGTTGAATCTTTTGATTGGTGGTACCCAAAACATATGGAAAATTCTGTTATCATTTTGTTAAATGGTGTTTCTGTTCTATTCTTTCTCGCCTCTCTCCCTGGGATTACAATTCAATTTATGTTACCTTTTTCTTTTTCAACATTCTGTTTTTAACACTCTCTTTCTTTTTGTTTTGTATTTGCCTCCCTTAACTGAAGTCTCGTTAACTAGTCTGACTTTACTTGCAATTCATTGATTCTTTCTTCAACTATGTTTATCTAAATTTAGTTACTCTGAAATTCTTCCACTGAGTTTTTAATTTTAAGTATCATCTAATTCAATTCTACAGATGATAGTTAGTTTTCAAATTTCTTATGTCACCTTTATATCCTTTGTACTCTATAGACATTTTCAAGCTCTTTTTTTTTTTTAAATAAGAAACGTTGTTTTATATTGTGTCAATAGCTGAAGTGTTTGTGAGTTTTTATTGCATTTTTTTTTTTTTTTTTGGTTCTCATTCATCACAGATGCCTTGTTTCCTTATGTTTTGTTGTTATCCTTGACAGAAAATTATTTGGAAAAAATTATTTGAAGGAATAATTTGAGGATCAGGAGGATTATACATCCCTCTAGAGAGGACATTTGTGGTTTTTGCCAGGCCTTTGGGAGGGTATTAGTTCAGGATAAAGAAGTTTCTCATCCATTTTATGGTCACCAAATGATCCAAGAGACATGCAACAAAGCTAGGTTACTTCTGGTTCACATTTCCTATGAGACTCCAGCCCTGTGGGTCTCATCTCCTTACCTTGATGAACAAGGCTTTCTTTCTTTCTTTCTTTCTTTCTTTCTTTCTTTCTTTCTTTCTTGTTTTCTTTCTTTCCTTTTCTCCTTCTTTCTTTCTTTTTCTTCTGAATCCTGCCAAACTACTAAAACCAAAGTGCAGTTTCACTTGCTTCTCCCAGTTGCATAAATGACCTTCTGGACAAAACGGATTTGTTTTAGGCTTTCTCCTCCAGCTTCTTGCTTATTCCTAGATTCTGGTTGAGTAAATCATCTTCTAGATTTTTGATGACCAAATATAACTATCTTGTTAGTTTTTGTTTGGTTGCAGGGTTTTTATTGTTTTTGCTTTCATATTAATATTTCTTCAAGCTCTTTCAGTTATCTTCAGCGAGAGGATTTAGCTCTAATTACTCAGTTTGCTATTACCAGGATACAATCCCTTTCACCCAGTAGTTGATAAAGAATCTCTACTGTACTTGAAGACATTTAAATAATTACTGGTTCTATTCTAGTTCCACCCTTCCCCACAGCGGTCTCATTATTTACATTCTTAGGCTATGATATACGGGGTTATAACAAAAGGCTCCTTTCCCTTTCCTTAAAACTAAAGTTTAAAGGGGAAAGCAATGTGGCTAAGAAACTCAATAATGATTTTTCAGTACCTTTTTTTTTTTAATTTTTTTTAATGTTTTATTATTTATTTTTGAGACAGAGAGAGACAGAGCATGAACGGGGGAGGGGCAGAGAGAGAGGGAGACACAGAATCGGAAACAGGCTCCAGGCTCTGAGCCATCAGCCCAGAGCCCGACGCGGGGCTCGAACTCACGGACGGCGAGATCGTGACCTGGCTGAAGTCGGACGCTTAACCGACTGTGCCACCCAGGCGCCCCTCAGTACCTTTTAAAAATAATGCTGAAGTTCCCAAGTTATTTTCGGCATGTGTTTTGCTACTTAATTGGTGGTTGCTGAAAAAATCCAGTGACAGATATTGTGTCAATAACCCCTTCCTTTGTTTTATTTTTATCTAGAACGTATGACTATTTTTATTTAATTCTAATTAAAATGTGTATGCATGGCTTCAACTACATATGTAAAAAAGTCAAAGGAGAGCAGAAATCAGAAAGAGATGGGGTGATACTGCCAGCTCAGACTAAAGGGGACAGCCTGGGTCCTCCACATTGGCTCCTCACTCTAAAATTAAAGCAAGAATCTATTTAAAATAAGCATCATTAATATTGATATTGAGTTTCATTTGAATATCTGACATTTGAATGCCATCTGACATGAATTCTAGACATTTATTGATCAGACATTTGAATCATTAAAAATGTGCATGTCGTATGTAGATTCTACTTTCGTGAACCTATAATTACCTCCAAATTAAAAAAAAAAAAAGCATTTAAACATGTGTTACCTTTTGTGTCTTTGTTATTCTTTTTAAAAATATGATCTCAAATTTTTGTTTTATTTCATATGTAATCAAAATCAGATTTAACTCTCAGTGAGTGAATCACAGTGTTAGGAAGGCACAGTTTTAATACCTTATTGTTCACTTTTCCTCACAAGTTATTAACATTACCTTCAGGGCAAGTCTTGAAATTGCCTGAAACTTTCTGAAACAAATATTGACTACTTTTTTCAAGTTTGCAAATATTTTCTTACAACTACTTTTAAAATCCATAGTTGCAATTCATTTCTTGCCTTGTACTTGTCAAATTCCTTTAATCCTTTACTGTGGTGTTTCTCCTTAGAAGATCTAAATATGTATCTATTATGTATAATATGTATCTAATTATATGTATCTATTTAACTATCAAGTGACGTTTCCCCTTTATTTTCTTAAGGATATCCTCCCAGGTATCTGAAACATTAGATATGATTCATACCTACAGAATTAGGAAAGCAGTATTCTCAATGCATATAAAAATCTAATGTCACTTTTAGTTATTTCCCTGAGTACTAAAGTAATTTCAGTGATTTAAAATGCCCATAATATCACAGTTTTATCAGTCTATAAACTGGAATTTGGAAGGAAAACTTAATTTTTTGGGGTCTATTTATACTGTGAAGTAGTTATAGATACCAGCCAAAACAGTGGGCACCTTTTAAAATTGCACTGTTTCAAAGATCATGTATGGGAGAAATGTCATAGATAACAAAGTCCAGATGTCCAAAGATCAGCTAATATCAGCATTCAGGAATAATGCAGAGATCAGCCAGAGATGGACAGTTAATATGAAATACCAGCAAAAACAAATAGGAAAATTCAGTTCATTATAATTTTGAGAAACTAAACAATAAAGCTCTGATAACTTTTAAATTCCACTTCAAAAGCTTGTGTTCTCATTTCTTCCTAACACATTTATGGTTAAATTCCAAAACAGACCTTAGGAGAAGTGAAAAATGTCTCATTTCAAGGCACCAAGATAATCAGAATGCATGGTTGTATTGTAATGATTTGCTGTCCTGTATCTGCTGTTTCCAAACACATTGTGAAGAGAATCATAATGTGGGCAATAAGAAACTTTGACTAATGGCGATCTCTGTTCTGTTGAAAAATCACCTGAATCATGCTAGATTGTTTTCTCACACAAAAATAGTAAATAGCTTCTTTAAATAAATATGAACGTTAGCATTAAAATGAGTATTTCTTTATTATCCATTGGGTTCTTTATCTGTGCTACTTAAATATAGGCTTAGCATGCTGTATTCCATACTCCCTTAACCCAGAGTTGTAGGTTTGGCCAACATTTATCAAAGCAACATACTCATGAAAAACCTAGGAAAAAAATATCAGTGCCCCATACTAGTGTCTAAAGGTCAGCAATTTTTCATTTTAAATCAAAGCCTTTTTCACTGATGTATGTGAGAGACCTACAAATTCCCAAGAAAAGGTTTTCCACAGGGATGATTCCTGTAACTGTCTAGAAGGTTAAGGATAAAATGTTCTACGTGATCTTCTGGGTTCTCGTGGCTTCAATTATCACCTGTGTGAGGTTGATTCCCAGATCTGTGTCTCCAAACCTGTGTCCCTAACCCTCAAGCCCATAATTTCAGCAGCACACTGGACAGCTCCACCTGGGGGTCCTGCTGAGCAGTCGCTCAATGTGTTCTATACTAAATGCATTTTCTCGTCCAAACATGCCCTTTTATGATTTTTCCAGTCTCTTTTAATGGCATAATTATCTTGCCTGGTAGTCAGAACTCAGGTCTCAAATCAATTTTTTAATGTATCTAACATATGGTTTTCCCCCCATATCAACTACCAATATTGATGACACGTTCCTGAAAATTATTTTTATTTCTTGTTTCTATTTTCCCCACCAACTATCTTAGCTTATTTCAGGTAATTTCTGGATGGATTGAATTCTAAATAAGTAATGTAGAATCTCTTTAACTTGGGGCTGGATTCTAAGTAAATATTACATGCTTTCTTTAATTTAGGCACTACTGCCTTTATCGAATCTAATCTTTATCTTCTAAATCTTTATTTACTACCTTACCAAGTATTCATTTGCTAGCTCATTTGGTCAAAATTATGTTACGGTGGTCCCATCAAGCTACAAATAAGTGAATAAATGATTTCAGATATTCTTACGTACTGTGAAGAATGTAACAAAGTAGTGCTTCATTAGATAGAGGGACTGGGGAAAACATCTCTGAATGACCAGAATAGCCAATCATATGAAGATTGGAGGGATAAGAATTTTCAGAAGAACAAAGTGAAGTGTCTGGATGAAACAAATCCTGGTATATTTGATAAATAGAAAAAAGACTAATGGAGAGGAAATGTATGGAGCCCAGAACATGTAGGTATGGGGAAGATTTACAAGGAAAGACATGGGGCCAGCTCTTGTAGGGTATTTAATCATGAATGAAAGGTAAGATATGTGGATCTGTTGAAGAGTTTTTGACATGAATGTGACATTACCTAAAAAAAATGGCATTAACTTCTGAGTGAAGAATGATTTCAGAGACTTCTGAGTTAAGATGGCAGATTGAGCTTACCCTGAAACTCTCCTCTCTGCTCCAATTGTATGTAATTGATCAAAACAAAGAAAATGATTCTTTCTAAATTTTACTTCTGAACTAGTAAGGAAACAGTTAATAGTAATTAAAGTATGTAGGCATGAGAAAGTGGGACCTGATATAGATTGTCACCAGAATGTCAATGCCTATGGTGGGACAGATCCCTTGGCACCAAGTTGAGAACCAGGAGCCTATAAAATATCATTATATCTCCTACAATGATAAATAAGAATCTAGTCAATATGTTTCCTCTAATTCTATCAGCCTTTTGTACCACTATTCCTTCTAAACATCACGTATCGTAAGACAAAGCTGACTACTTGGGTTTCCAAACATACTGTGTCTTTTCACTGCTCATTTCTTTGTATTTGCCTTTCCTTTGACCTGGAATACCCATCACATCTCTTATTCCGACAACATAGATATATCTTTTCTTATTTATGCATACAATCCTTGTTTGTTATGCTGAATTTTTTTTTTTTATGTTTTATTTACTTTTGAGAAGGGGGGGAGGGGCAGAGAGAGGGAAACAGAGGATCTGCAGTCGGGTTTGCACTGACAGCAGAGAGCCTGATGCAGGGCTCAACTCATGAACCACTGGGAGATCCTGACCTCAGCCAAAGTTGGACGCTTAACTGAAAAAGCCACCCAGGTGTCCCAAGTGTTATACTTATTGTTAAAGCAGTACTAGAAGGCGGCTCACTGATGCGAACAGCACCACTTCTTGTCTCATACAGGTATGGTAAAATTTCAGCCACTGCCATCCACCGTGATTGTGTGTCAACAACATAATCCTAGTCCTTCAAACAAGAAACCAGAACTCTTAGGCAGGTACTTAGCAAGTAGCAAAGGTAGATTGGTGTGTGTTGGGGGCGGGAGGGGGAGTGTTGGCATGAATTTTAAAGATAACAAAACAGCCATCACTAGCTCCAGTATACCAGGATTTAAGATAAACATGCCATTTGGAGATATTAGAGAAACTTGAGGCAAAGGACATGAGAAGCATGTGTATATGTTTTGTAGTGGACTGTGATTATTTTATGAAGTGAATTGTGAATAGGAGAGTGTCTAGAATTCTTATAGGCATGTTGGGAGCTTTGATCATGGCAGAAATCTGTCATTTAGAAGCCTGATTTTTTCTTTTCTTTTTTTTTTTTTTTTTTTTTTTTTTTTTTTTTTTTTTTTTTTTATGTTCGCTATTGTTGCTCTGGTGGTGGTGGTGGTCTGTGGTGAGGATTACAAGTTTTCAATAACTTTTCTTTCATTTTCCACTTGTATTTAAGTCTTTATTAATTCTCAGCCACTGGGGCAATGGAAGAGGCATCTGAGTAGAAGTCTTAAGGAAAAGTGAAAATCAAATTTATCTTTAAAGAGGTAATACCTGTAGGCAGTGGCCAACTGTCACTTCCTGAGTTTTGAAATGAAAAGTATCATCACAGTTCTAATATCAAAGAGTGGTACATTTGAACATATATCTCTATTAGTGGGAAAAAGTCAAGTCGTCTTGTGTAACCTCAATATATAAATTATATATACATTATATATATGCATTTATGTTCAGTTGAGGTTCTCCAGAGAAACAGAATCAAGAGACAGGGATTGAGACAGAGAGAGAGAGAGAGAGAGAGACAGACAGACAGAGAGAGAGATTGATTATAAGTGGCTCAAGAGATTGATTATAAGTGATTACAGAGGCTAAGACGTCCCACCATCTTTAGTCAGCAAGCTGGAGACCCAAGAGACCCAGATGGTGTAAGTTCCAGTCCAAAGTCTGGAAAACACCAATGTCCAGCTGAAGCAGTCAGGTACCTGGAGTTCCCTTTTACTACCAGGAAGGCATGTCTTTCTGTTCCATTCAGGCCTTCAACTGATTGGATGAAGGCAGCCCAATTTACTTATTCTGCTGATTCAAGTGTTAATCTCATCCTGAAACAGTTTCACAGACACACCCAGAATAATGTTTGACCTAAGATCTGGACACCTTGTGGTCAAGTTGACACATAAAATTAACCATCACACATTACCGAAAAAAAAAATTGGGAGCTCATTAGAAAAAATAAAAATTTCAAGTAATTAGTTAAAATAGTAAAGGGTATTTTAATGCCAGGGTCACATACTAAACCAGGAAATAAATAAACATTTCTACAGAGAAAGCCCAGGTATAAATATTTTTCACATTCCCCAGTGACTGTAATATGTAGCCAGGGTTAAGAGCTACTAAGTTCTAAATGGATTACAAATACCATCAGTAGCTGAGGTCTCTCACCTTGAACTCCCTAGATGAACTTTGTTTTAAATAGCTTCATTGATGGGGTGTCTGGGTGGCTCAGTCCCTTTTAAGCAGCTGACTCTCAGTTTCGGCTCAGGTCATGATCTCATGGTTTATGAGTTCAAGCCCGATATCAGGCTCCGTGCTGTCAACACAGAGCCTGCTTGGGATTCTCTCTTTCCCTCTCTCTCTGCCCCTCCCCCCACTCACTCTCTCTGTCTCTGTCAAAATAATAAACTTAAAAAAATAAATAAGTAGCTTTACTAAGGAATGATAACTACAATAAACTATACATATTTCAAGATTGATAAGTTTTGACATGCATACACCCATGAAAGCTTCATTACAAGACCACAAACATAAGTATCACTCCCAAAAGTTTCATCATGGCTTTTTGTTATCCCCTTCCTCCTTTGCTCCCACCTCCTAGCCCCAGGTGACCACTGATCTGTTTTCTGGTACTATTGAATTATTTGAACTTTGTAGAATAGTCTATAAATTGGTTTTATGGGAGTTTAAATTTTTAATAAATGGAATCATGTAGTATCTACTTTGTTCTGTCTACTTTCAATTGCATAGCTATTTTGAGATCCATCCATTTTGTTGTGTGTGTCAATAGTTCATGGTTTTTTTTTTTTTTTATTGCAGCATAGTGTTCCATGCATGGGTATATTGCAATCTGCTTATCCATTCATCTGTTTATGGACATTTAGTTTGTTCCCAGTTTGGGGCTATTATACATAAAGCTTTGAACTTTCACATAAATAAATAAATAAATAAATAAATAAATAAATAAATAAATAATATTGTCTTTGTAATTGATCCAATTGTACTTAATTAAAATTTTTGACAAGTCTTTTGGAGGTCATTGCCTAGAAGATTTTTCCTTCGTGGCTGTTCAAATTGCACCTTTCTTCCAGTGATCCTTTATATTTCTAATCAAATTTAATTCCCTCCATTTCCATCCTCCTATAACATTTATGTCTTTCTTTTAGAATTCAACTCAGTTTGTCTCTTGGTAGAGATATAGAGATGTCGGTGTATTGCTTATTTTTCTCAGTAAGTTTCTCAGTTATCAGTGCCGAGTTGTTGATTTTAATCCCCGATTGAACAAAGTAGACTGTCTTGCTCCTGGTAAAACACTCAAAAAATGTTGGCTGAGGTAGAGAAAATTACTTAAGTAGAAAGACTTAATTTCCTATTTAAAAAATGAAGGGATTTTCCAAAATGAATAGTGGATGATATTTAAAACTCACCTAGTTCAAATTTTGGACACATTTTTCACATTAAAGGCTCAAGCCCAATCCTACATTTCAATTTCACACACACAGAGCAATTTCCTGACTGAATATTCTAAATTGCAATCCTATGAAAACTCTAGCAAAAATGTGCCCTCCCCTCATAGAGTTTAACACAAAAAGACCCACATTTGAAACCCGAGTCAACCCTGTGGATAAAGGGAACTGCTATGGAGTGGGAAAACTTTATTGCTATTCTTGATTGCACTCTGGTTAGGGGGAATAATGAACTTTACTAAATCCTTCAGAATAAGCCAATTATTCCTCCCTGGGCACTTTCTTACAGAGGAGAGTTGAATCTGTTAATCAAATGGTTGGCCAAGAAAGACCTGAAAAACAGCACTGATAAACATTTTAAGTGATGTAAAAGTCATTTGGAAATAGACATCCTTACCACGAATATGTGATGATGGACACTAAAAAGTTGAGGGAATAGTGGCAAGAGTAAAGTAAAGAATTGGTAAATTTTCATGCTACATAATTTTTGCCATCTGAAAGCTTCTCCTCCATTTTCCCAAAGCTGTCACCAGCCTTCAAAATTTCTTGGGGAAAGATCCTAAACTTACCCAAGCCTAGATAGAGGTATTTTTAGGTTGCCAGTGTGCCGGATATGAAGTTGTACTTATCTACAGAACCCTAGAGAGAATGGAATGTTCCCGAGGACTTCAAAGCAACTAGATTTAGAATCAGCACTGAAGATTTTAGAGATGGATTGGTTTGCCTTCTAGAGCAGAGAGAGATTGGCACTGTAGGGGGCTCTTGCAACATATGGTTTTGTCCATCTGGAATGGGGGTAGTGTGCTGTTGTTGCCAACTGCTCACTGCATGTTCTGGGTTTAGACAAGTCTAAATAAAATAAAATAAAATAAATGTACTTTACACTAAGGCAAAGTGTTTAATGCTGTAAAGTCATACATAAAGGAAATTTAAAGGGGGATAGATCTGTTCTCCAGCCAGTTCTATCCAGAAAAGATTAGTTAGGGGAAAGGCAGTGTGAAGTCAGGTCAACAAACCAGCATGCCTAAGGATTCTCTAGCTTTGCCACAATAATAATTAAAAATAGTTGACAGAGGCAAGGCTGCCTGAAAGATTTCCCAGATTATTATTTAGAGAGAAACCTTACCTCTATCAAGCAGGTACGATATCGTAGTACTGAAACACCATGAACACAGGGGCCTAATTTCTTGTTAGCCACAGTATGCCTAGAATTGAGCACGATATCTTGCATATAATAGCCACCCAAAATATTTGCTGCAAGTTTGGACGAGTAGAGTTACACAGTGTATATCTATGAGCGCATTCAGAGCCTTGGTGGTTTGTGCTGTGTAAACAAGGCTGAATTTTCATCTTGTAATTTTATTCTTAGATATTTAACTATTAAGATAAATAACATAAGTAGTATAAAGTAAAAGGTGGGAGAGGGAAAATTAGGATCTCCTGTCACTGTCAATGTCATCCTGACTCTCTATAATCTTAAGAAACACCTCTGGGTTTCAGTTTTCAAAACTATAACATCAATGGCTTAGACAAAATGGTCTTTTAAAAGGTCCAGTAAAAATTTCCAATATAATCCTGCTTTCTTTTTTACAGGTTTTGATTTCTCTTTTTTCCTTCTTTTTTATTTCTTTAATTCCTTCTCTTTTCCTCTGGATTCCCTTTTTCCTTTCTCTTTCCCCTTTTCTCTCCCATTTCTTCTTTTCTCTCTGCTTCTGTCTTATTCTCTCTCTCTCTCTCTCTCTCTCTCTCTTTCTCAGATCGATGACAGACAAGATAGATAGACAGATACATAGATCTTGTCTTTTTTGAAGGCAGATATCAAATGTAATTATACAAACTGTGGGTATCTTAGTGGGGTCATAAAAGTATGAGATCTTCACTTCCTGATTTAAGTAGCTGAGTCATGTCAGAAGCTGCTAAGTGTTTCCACACGAGAGGTCTATAGCATTATTGGATAAAGTGATTCCTAAAAATATCTAGCAAATACCACAACACTACATCAAGGCTTAAGAGCCTTATATAAATGTCTGGTGTCATTTTCATTAATGTTAATTACCTTTTCCTGAATGGGGGAAGAAAAGAGAGATTCTCATTTAATGGAAATGTTTAGCCAAGCATTGTTTTCCTCTAGTAGCCAAATAACCAAAACACATTGAAGTGTTAAATTTATGTGGCGTTTTGTAACTGTATGACATATCTTTGGTTATGCAGTAAAGAAAACAGGTTTTCAGAACTTTATGACATGGTATCTGGAGAGAGGTTTTTTACAAGAAACTCAATTTTCTTTGGGGAGCTAGTTATGGGCAGTGCCCTCAGGCAGTAGCAAAGTCATTGTCTCCAGGAGTCTCATAGTCTGGCCTGGAGCTTTTGCTGGGAGCACTTTTTCATGATTTATTACAATCACAAGAACAGTAGAGTGTAACTCTTTTGTAAACACTGTAATCGGGAGTTTATTAGAAAAGAAAATTGTCAGTTATTAAATTCAAAAACAAATTTGGAAAGAAAAGAAAATACAGAAAACCAGGTTTGACCACAAGAAAAAAAAATTACTATTCCCTCCAATCCAATTTTCTTTATTTAAAAAAATCAAGTGCCTCTGATATTCATTCTCACTCCCCAGAGGCAACTACCATGAATATTTTCTTGTGTTTATATAGCTCTAATATGTGTGTGTGTGTGTGTGCACGCATGCGCACGTGTGTATCTTATTTTCACTCGTTATTAGCTGCCTTTTTTTTTTCCATAATGAAAACTATACAATAGGTCTATTACAATAAAATCTACTGCATGGTTATGTTGTATTTTATGTAATTAGTCTCTTGATGAACAAAAAAGGTTTCTCCAATTTAAAAAATGTAATACAAAGTGTGCATATAATTATATATTAATGCAACATAAAAATAAGCATATTTATGTTGCATTAAACATACTTGCACACATATCTTTCCTTGCATGCATATCTGCTTCAATTAGATCATCAGAAAAAGTCCTCAGAAATGAAATTGAGTCCAAGAGCATGTGCACCCTATGTTTTAATGGATGGTGCCAAATTGTTATGCAAAGGAAAGTTCTTACATACGCGCCTCCATCCACTCCAATACTAGGTAATATTGCCTATTTAATCTTTTACTGTCTGAACGGTGAAAATTTGTATCACATTGTTCTAATTTCCTTCTTATTGTAAGTGAGGTAGAACTTCTTTTCATGTGATTGTTGGTATTTCTATTTCTCTTCCTGTGAATTCATAATGTGAATACATTTTTAATTTGCAGCCTCAGTAAGTCCTCTTAATTTCTGCCAAGTTTCCTTAGTGGCTACGAAGGATTCTTAAAATAAAGGATATTCCCCTTAACCACTCCTGGACAACAGTCCAGAATGAGGACAGCACTGCCCCACTCACGAAATGGTGGAGGAGAGGTGAGGAGGGGGGAGCAGGAGGAGGAGAAGAGACAGAGAGAGAGAGAGAGAGAGAGAAATGGAGAGAGACTAGAGAGAGAGAATGAGGTGAAGTTTCAGCTCCCACGAGGTGTAGCACTGAACCCCCACCTGCTCAAAAGAGGTGCGCCATCTCGGGAATTGCTGTGACCCCGCTAGCCCTCCTCACACCGGCATTGGTAGTGGGGACAGTTAAAGTAGAGAACCCAGAGCAGCATCACAGTTCTGCATTGGATTTGCAACCAAAGGTAACTTTATTCCTCAATGTCCTCCTCTAACAGTATTCTTGTAAGTAAACAACACACAGCATCCATAAATCTCATATTCACCTGTCTACCCCTGTGGAGATGACACACCTGGGAGAATGACTTTGATCCCCAAACTCCCCCACCTTGCCTGCGTGAACTGTGAGTGAAACATGACAGGCAGGCGGGGGATTCTCATAACATTTATGGTCATTTCCTAGCATGAACTGATGTGGCTGCTTTTGCTGACGTGTTAAATGGCATCCCCTCGCTCTCTTTATGTGTGAGGACTACCGGGTGTTAGAATTAAGGAATCATACATAAAAGTCCAGTCTCCTAACTTTATTGCCACCCTTTAGAAAGGACTTTTCTATTCATCTTTCTCCCTTTTTTTTTTTAATTTTTTTTTTTTTATTTTTGGGACAGAGAGAGACAAAGCATGAACGGGGGAGGGGCAGAGAGAGAGGGAGACACAGAATCGGAAACAGGCTCCAGGCTCCGAGCCATCAGCCCAGAGCCCGACGCGGGGCTCGAACTCACGGACTGCGAGATCGTGACCTGGCTGAAGTCGGACGCTTAACCGACTGCGCCACCCAGGCACCCCTCTTTCTCCCTTTCTAAAAATAAGTAACCAAAAACAAACCTGACTTTTTTCACCCATTTTGATTTATCAGTCATTATCATTATCACTGCTTGCCTCCCCCACTGCTCACTGGCTGGTGCTGACCATAAAAATTGAGGGATGTGGGGCAGATTTACAGAAAAGCAGTAATGATAATATGGGAGGAGTGGGGATACAGAGAATCTTAAAAGTAACAAAAATCAGTACTCGATCTTTTTTTTTTTTAATATTTTTTTCAACATTTTTTATTTATTTTTGGGACAGAGAGAGACAGAGCATGAACGGGGGAGGGGCAGAGAGAGAGGGAGACAGAATCGGAAACAGGCTCCAGGCTCTGAGCCATCAGCCCAGAGCCTGACGCGGGGCTCGAACTCACGGATCGCGAGATCGTGACCTGGCTGAAGTCGGACGCTTAACCGACTGCGCCACCCAGGCGCCCCTCGATCTTTTTTTAAAGTAGGGATTGGAATCAAATCTTTCCTGTGCAAAGATTATTTATAGGCTGGTGTAAGGAAACAAATTCTGAAAGAGGGACCACTGCCAGCTCAGGCTCTTGAAGTAAAGGCAAGGTCAAGTCCCCTGATCAGGAGAACAGCTTGTGAGTAAGGAATAAAGCTAGGTCTCCTTCAATTTTCCTCGTGGCCTAGTTGGGTGCATCCTTTTCTTGGCACTAAGGGAAGCTAGGTGCCTGTAAGAGACCTATGGACTTATGGATGTGCAAGAAAAGCTTCCAGTTTGTAGATGTGTACGTTTAACCAGTGTTTTACTTTATTCTTTCATTGCCATTATTAAACACAAATAAAGCAGGCAAGAGTGTTTAGTGGCGCACTACATGCTGGGTATGCAAAAATCTGCCCAAATCACATCTATGGATTCTCAGTTTATAATCTAAAACAATGCTGATCTCTGACAGTATTTTGGAACCAGTGTTAGGAGATGTAAATTTTTATTGATTGCAAACAGCAAATTACTCAACAGCCAGGGGAATGAGTCAGCAGCATTTTGATGATTTTATTTACTCTAAGGAAACCAAATAATAGGTTTCCATTGAATAAATATGATTCTGTGTTTATTCAGTGACAAATACAAACTGGAAAATAAAATTGTTTTTCAGAAACTCCAGAATCACATGATTCATCTTGAAAATAGAATTCTTTCTTACAATAGTGTTTGGTTTTTTTTTGTTGTTGTTGTTTTTTTTAAGTATTGCGGAACCTAATTCTTGATATGTTTGAGCAGTAAATT
Source organism: Herpailurus yagouaroundi (assembly GCF_014898765.1). NCBI lineage: Eukaryota > Metazoa > Chordata > Mammalia > Carnivora > Felidae > Herpailurus > Herpailurus yagouaroundi. The sequence goes on along the minus strand of NW_024412376.1, from coordinate 83,850,826 downwards.
TCCTTTGGTCCCTATTTTAGTCATTTCCTACATTCCATGAACAGGATATGGGAGGAGTGGTTGTTTCCCATTTATCTAATCTTTCTCTAACCTTGGAAACTAAAGGTTAAATTCAACTCCATTCTTGCCCATGGGCTGACAGAAAGGAATCATTCAGTCATACCAACCACCCACTTAATTTTCTTTATGAGACATTATCCTCTCCAGATAGCAATAGTAAGGGGCTGAAGGAAAAAAAAAAAAAAAAAGAAAACAATGAAACAAAAAACAACCTGTATTTCCCATTCAAAAATACCTGAAAGCTCTCTAACTTTAGCAGAGAAAAACTGGGATAGAATGCTCCTCACTCCAAATAGCTTCCAAGTAGTACCATGCAAATATGACTTCTTCTATCAGAATCGTTACCTTCTTTTCTATGGTGAAATTATAATTGCTAAATGTTTAATAATAGAGTGATAAGAACAATCTCCTTTCCTTCGTGTATGAAGATGATGTTATTGATCTTGCAAATTTGTCCTGTGATTCAGATTATCATTTAGCAATGAGGGAGATTTAGAATTTGCTATTTATTGTAATGAAAATGGAGAAGAAATAGAAAAAAATAATAATCGCCTTAAAGATAAACATGTGGAAGGAAAATATGAAAAGAAGCTTGTAATTTTACATTGATCATTTGTGTTCTGTACAGAAGCAAGATGCAAATAGAATAATAAAATAAAAATTAAAGGCATGGCAAGTTTCAGGATCAGAAGACTTGAGAGAGTATTGCTGCATTTGCCATTGTCTGGGGATAGCTAAACTTCTCACTCTTCGTAAATGAGAGAAGTTTTTTACTTTCCTCACCAGTTAGATGACATCCTCCCAACCCAGGAAAGCGACTCTTGAGAAAATTTGTGATTAACTGGGGATTCTGAGAGTTTGCTTTGCTTATTGGTAGAAATCATCTAACTTTGAATATTTGTCCTAGGTTACAAATGGGAAGAATAAGACATGAGAAACAAATAGAGGACTGGAGATGTAATGACCGTTAAAAAAAAAAAAAATCTGTTATGGGCAGACAGACTCTATCAACCTTGCCAAAAGTTCTCTTTCCTTTTGTATTACCCTAAGAAGTAACTGTCTTTCCTATTCTCTTATGTTTGAATTCCAGAAGTAAAATTTAAAATATTTTTTAAGGACAAAAGAGTGCATAAGTATAATTTTGCAACAAACTGGTATGATGTTAATGAGCACCCTTACTCCCAAACTAAAACATGATTAATCAGTCTCAGAATTCACAGCCTTTGGATAGGAAGCGAGTTTGGAGGTGTAATCGGATCATTTTCGGTCTTTTGCTCTGAGCTAAGTCAAAATGGCCTATGTCTGCAAGTTTTTGGAAACAGGAGAAATGCAGATTAGGTTATATTCATGAATTTTTAAAGTTTTTTGAACAATAACACAAATAGTAATATTATTAAATTTGCATTTAGAATTAAAATTCAAAAGCATATGGAGGATAATTACTTTATAAGCAAATGCAAAATGAAAACTTTGCAAAAGTAAAACATTCACTAGATTGTTTTGAGAAGCATAGACATTTCTACAATATTTGTTTTTCCAATCCATGAGCACAGAATGCCATTTGGTTTCTTGGTGTCACCTTCAATTTCTTTTATCAATGTTTTACAGTTTTCATAGTACAGGTCTTTTACCTTTTTGGTTAGGTTTAGAAAATCCAGAAATAAACCCACAACTTATATGGTCAATTAATCCTTGACAAATGAAGAAAGAATACCCAATGGGAGAAAAATACTGTCTTCAAGAAATGGTGCTAGGAAAACTGGATAGCTATATGCAAAAGAATGAAACTGGACCACTTTCTTACACACACACAAAAATAAACTCAAAATGGATTAAATATCTAAATGTGAGACCTGAAACCATAAAAATCCTAGGAGAGAGCACAGGCAGTAGTTTCTTTGACATAAGCTATAGCAACACTTTTCTAGATAGGTTTCCTGAGGCAAGGAAAATAAAAGTAAAAATCAACTACTGGGACTATATCAAAATAAAAAAAAAATTGTGTACAGTGAAGGAAACAACCAACAAAATTAAAGGACAACCTACAGAATGGGAGAAAATATTTGTAAATGACATATCTGATAAAGGGTTAGTATCCAAAATATGTAAAGAACTTATGCAATTCAACACCCCCCCAAACAAAAAAAAAATCCCACTTAAAATTGGGCAGAAGATATGAATAGACATTTCTCCAAAGAGGACATCCAGATGGCCAATAGACACATGAAAAGATGCTCAACGTCACTCATCATCAGGGAAACACAAATCAAAACTGCATTGGGATATCACCTCACACCTGTCAGAATGGCTAAAATCAAAAACATTAAAAAAAACAAATGTCGGCAAAGATGTGGAGAAATAGGAACACTTGTGCAGTGTTGGTGGAAATGCAAATATGTGCAGCCACTGTGGAAAACAGCATGGAGTTTCCTCAAAAAGTTAAAAATAGAGTTACCCTAGAATCCACTAATCACACTACTGGGTATTTACTCGAAAAATACAAAAACAAAAACAACAACAACAACAAAAAACACTAATTCAAAGGGACACACGTACCTTATATTTATAGCAGCGATATTTACAATAGCCAAATTATAGAAGCAGCCCAAGAGTCCATCGATAGATGAATGGATAAAGAAGAAGTGGTATATATACACAATGGAATATTATTCAGCCACAAGACATGAACGGATGAAATTTTGCCATTTGCAACAATATGGTTAGAGCTGGAGAGTATATGCTAAGTGAAATAAGTCAGTCAGAGAAAGAAAAATACTATATGATTTCACTCATATGTAGACTATAAGAAACAAATCAAATGAGCAAAGGAAAAGAGAGACAAACCAAGAAATGGACTCTTAACTATAGAGAGCAAACTGAGGGGAGATGAGTTGAGATAGATGATGGGGATTAAAGAGTGCACTTATAGGGGCGCTTGGGTGGCGCAGTCGGTTGAGTGTCCGACTTCAGCCAGGTCACGATCTCGCGGTCCGTGAGTTCGAGCCCCGCGTCAGGCTCTGGGCTGATGGCTCAGAGCCTGGAGCCTGTTTCCGATTCTGTGTCTCCCTCTCTCTCTGCCCCTCCCCCGTTCATGCTCTGTCTCTCTCTGTCCCAAAAAAAAAAATAAATAAACATTGGAAAAAAAAATTAAAAAAAAATAAAGAGTGCACTTATCATGATGAGCTATGAGGAACGTATGGAATCAGTGAATCACCAGATGGTACATCCGAAACTATTATAACACTGTATGTTAACTATACTGGATTTAAAATGAAGAAAACAAAAAAAAAGTAAAGCATTCAGCAGTGAAATATTGTAAAATGTAATTCACATTTTAATAAAGGAATGATGGTAAATGGTGTCTTCTGACATTTAGTTGCCTAAGCTAGATCTTCACCTCACAAGAAGGCTATTTCACTGTTGGACCCTTCTAGCAATTAGAGGCGGTGGAAGGAAGCCAGGGCCAATTCTGCTTTCTTTCCCTGTGAGGGGAGTTACCTTGTCCTCAGACAGAAAACGATGTTTCAATAAGATCTTTGAAGAGTTGTCCGAATGTCTGAAGAGTTCAATGTCCGAATTTCCAGGCAGTAGACCTTACCAACATTCCATCAACAAATTGATAGTCTCTGGTCCTCTATTCTCTATTTTCTGTTACAGTTAAATACATTTCTCTATGAAACACCAAAAGTATTGAATACTAATAATATAGATTTTCATCATCTTTTCAGTAATAATGTAATTCCTTTTACAGTGACGTGGCACTCAACTCACAGTCTTCTGATCTCAACTTCGTTTCACAAGAATGCACAGTCTGATCATGCACGTGTGGCTGTTTGTTTCTCCACCTTCAGAAAGAAATGATCTCACCCGCCTCAAGAAACCTTCAGGAATCATGAAACAGTCTTCCGAGGAGTTCTGCTTGTTTTTCTCTGCACTTACTTCTCTTTCAAGCAAGATGTGCAGGGCATGGTTGAAGCGAGTGACTGTGTGGAAGGGACAAAAGGAGTTCGTGTGGAACCCAGACCAAGGCAGGGCCATTAGAGCCATGTCAGTCTCATTGTTTTTGTCCAGAAGAGATACTCGTAGAGGCTAGTTCTAATTCACCTCTGCTTCCAAGTGAATTCAACCCGAATGGGGTGTTTGCCGAATGTTAATGATCTGATGATCTTCATCCCAGAGCTCAGAAATTCCAGTGTGAATACTCCAATAGCTACCTTAGTTCTGCCCTCCTAGGCATAAGGATTACTCTGCGACACGGGCTTCTCTAGACATGGTTATAAAATAAGGCATCTCAACTACTCTGAAAATGCTCAGTTAAAATGGCTATCATTTTAAGGGCACCTGGGTGGCTCAGTCGATTAAGCGCCTGACTTTGGCTCAGGTCATGATCTCATGCTTTGTGGGTTTGAGCCCTGCGTCAGGCTCTGTGCTGACAGCTCAGAGCCGGAAGCCTGCTTTGGATGCGTGTCTCCCTCTCTCTCTGCCCCTCCCCCACTCACACTCTGTCTCTCAAAAATGAATAAATATTAAAAAAAATTTTTTTTAATGGCTACCATTTTGAATCTGTGCAGCTGATGTTAACAGTACACTGCTATTTGAAAGGGGGATAAATAGAAGCATCATAAGAAAGTTGTTTTCAAATCTAGAAGAGCTTTTCAACATGCAAAAGGAAATTTTATAGTCTCACTTTCATCTCAACTTAAATTTTTCATTCTCCTCTATAAATGTATCTTTTATTTAAAATTTTTAAAAATGCTTGGGGTGCCTGGGAGGCTCAGTCTGTTGAGTGTCTGACTTCAGTTCAGGTCATGATCTCCTGGTTCATGAGTTTGAGCCCCGTGTCACCCTCTGGGCAGACAGCACAGAGCCTGGAACCTGCTTCGGATTCTGTGTCTTCTTCTCTCTCTGCTCTTCCCCTGCTCATGCGCTCTCTCTCTCTCTCTCTCTCTCTCTCTCTCTCTCCCTCTCTCAAAAATAAATAAACATTAAAAATTAAAAAAAACAATAACATAAAATTTTTAAAAAATGTTTATTATTTTGAGAGAGAGAGAGAGAGAGAGCAAGCAGAGGAGGGGCAGAGAGAGGGAGACACAAAATCCGAAGGAAGTTCCTGGCTCTGAACTGTCTGGGCTCAAACCTAGGGATCACAAGATCATGACCTAAGACCAAGTGGTCACTTAACCGACTGAACCACCCAGGTGCCGCTATAAATGTATCTTTTATACATTTGGTAAATAAATTCCAATTTAAGTCTAAATTAAATTAAGCCAAATAATTCGGGAAAATATTTTTTTGGTTAAATTTACATTTTTAAACTATTTGAGTTGGGAACATATTCAATAATTGTCTTGAAATCAAGAGAAATGCTCTATTTCTATGTATTAATAAAGACTGAAGCAGGGATTATAGAGAAAATAGAAAAGTAATTACTAAATATTATAATGTCTTTTTTAATTTTTAATATTTATTTTTGAGAGAGAGAGAGAGAGATCGTGAGTGGGGGAGGGACAGAGAGAGGAAGAGAGAGAGGATCCCAAGCAAGCTCTGCACTGACAGTGCAGAGCCTGACACAGGGCTCAAACTCACAAACTATGAGATCATAACCTGAGCCGAAATCAAGAGTTGGACACTTAACCAATGGAGCCACCCATACACCCCTAAAGAGTGTAATTTCATTTGTATTTTCAACCTGCTCACGTCTCCCTGAGCCAGAATGAAGGTAGCTTTAATTCAATTAAAATGATTTATACTCATTCTTAGGCACATTTGTTATTCAATACTTCTGCCAGTTTTAGTGTTAGGTGATGTGCCATTTACAGCCAGGAAGATTTGAGTCCCAAATAGCTGTTTATAGCTGTTTATTCTTCTCTAACTCTTCTAACTCAGTTTTCTCATCTGTAAAATGGGATAAGACATACAGTTCTCTACTTTGAAATACTATAATGAACACAGTAAACACAGGCTTGCACATAATAAATACTTAATATGTGCCTTTTCCTACTGTCTTCTCTGTATATTAATGTGTTACATACATATGTGGGACTTTTTTTTTTTATCCAAAAAAAATAGTTTGAGGAACTGACTGTGGTATAGAGGAAAAAATATAGGTTTCAGAATCATAGATTTTTATTTAATTCTCAGCTTTTCCATCTCTTTCCTAGATTTGTTATCTCCAAGCCTTAAGCTTTGCACTGATGAAATAGAGATAGAACTAATTACCCTGTAAGATTTGGGGTGATTAAATGTGCAAAGTACCCAACATAGTGCCTGGCATTAGGCAGAGTCCCAGTGAATGATCACTGATATTATTTATTGTCCTAGTTTGGGTTTAAAGAGCACAATGTCAGTGTTATCAGAAATCATGTTGACAAGAAGTCAGTCAGAAGTGGAGTGTAAGAAAGAAAAGAACAGAAATTCAAAAATTTTAATACAAGGATATAGATATAACTTTTGATAATGAGTGGTTATTCAGAATGAAAACAAGGACTTTATCCTGATATAATAAAATTCTCTAGTAATTGAAATATAAAATATGTTACATTGCTTTCTGTCACTTACGTTTTCTGATTTCCAAATATATATATATATGTATACACATATGTATCATAGTCCCCATTTATTACTTCTTATTCAAGGGAAATAAGAATAAGGGAAACTCTTCAGACTGAATATAAATATGGCAATATTTCTTTTTTTTTTTTAATTTTTTAATGTTTATTTATTTTTGACACAGAGAGAGACAGAGCATGAATGGGGGAGGGTCAGAGAGAGGGAGACACAGAATCCGAAACAAGCTCCAGGCTCTGAGCCATCAGCCCAGAGCCTGACGTGGGGCTCCAACTCACGGACCGCGAGATCGTGACCTGAGCTGAAGTCGGCCGCTTAACCGCCTGAGCCACCCAGGTGCCCCAAATATGGCAATATTTCAGAGCAAGATGAAGTCTGCAAAAATGACGTAAGGGCTATTTCTGCCAGCACTTCTGTGGTACTAACTCTGACAGATAGTTTTCGATCACTCATTCTGAAGCCATACAATACCTTCCTTTTCATTATACTAGAAAGCATGTACTATAAATTCCTTAAATAAGAATTACAATTCTTTAATTTGTTTCTCTATTGAATTTTATGATAAACCAATTACCTATAATATATATAAAAGATAAATCAACTAATCAATTATCCTTATTAATATGGTACACTTATGAGGTCTACCAAATGTTTGGAATGAAATGGAAGTTCATTTATTTTCGTCTGCCTTCCAACAACACACCTTGTCCAAGTCCTCTATCCATATAATACTTTCCATCTTTCTTTTGTACTTGTCTTACAGTCAAGGGAGGAAAATGCTTACAAATGTCCATGTTGGAAGCCTATTAAGAAGCACTAAAGAATTAGAGCTTTTCTGCCATTGTCCCATTGGATTCTATCAGAGCTTCCATAAAAGCCACTTAGATTCATTTTGGAATGTGTGCGTCTATCTCCTCCACACTCTTGTGCCAGAGGCTCTCATAAGAATGCTCTTTCATTCAGAACAAGGTGGCCAGTTTTAATATTAGGAGTAATGTAATATAGCCCAGGAACACAGAGTTAGAACTAAAATGCCATGTCAAATTGAACCATTAGTCTACGGCTTTATTCAGATTCCATTGGCTGGAGCAGAGGAGGTAGTACAGACATTTTGACAAGACTTCAAGGTCAAAGGTCTTATTGCTAAGACTTCAAGGTCATTCTTAAATCTGTGGAAATTAGAAAGACTTTAATCTCCAGCACAATTCATTCATTCTCTTTAGTCAACAAATATTTATTGAGCATTGTCTGTGGGCCATGCATTCTACTTTCCAGAGTTAGCAATTAATATATCAGATAAAATTCCCTATCTTTATATAACTTACATTCTAGTAGTGGAAGGCAGATAACACAAATAAGTAAACTATGTAATAATGTCTGTTGTCAATAAATTACACAAGTGCAATGGGTTGTTTAACCTGGGAAGTGTGATCACTTCATGGAGGGTGATCAAAGAAAGCCTCATTGAGGATGCGTCATTTGAGCAAAGGCCTAAAAGAGATGAGGAGCAGTGGAGACCATGTGGCTATCTGGGGAGAGAGCATTCCCACACACAGGAAAGTAAATGGAAGGCCCTGAATGGCAGCAGGCCCCATGTTCAAAGCACAGAAAGAAGGCAGGGTTGTGAGAGCTGAGCACGTGACAGCAGAGTCAATGAGGTGGAGAAATGATGACAGAACTTACAGGCCATTGTCAAGATTTTGGCTTTCACATAGAATGATGGGGAGAACCACAGGGGGTTTTAGCCAAAGAGTGTCACAATCTCACTTACATTTTTAAATAATTCATCTGTTTTCTTGGAGTAGAAACGACTGAGCAGAGGGAGTGGGTAGGATACTGTTGCAAGTGGTTCAGGAGAGATGACAATGACAAGGGTCAGGGTGGAAGCAGTGAGGGTGGTGAGATGGTTGGGATGAATTTGAAAATAAAGACCCAAGCACATATTTTTGCAATATCTTAGATCAGCAGTATTAAGGAACTTCTCAATCTGAGGAAGTACAGTTTCCTGGAAAATCTTTATTGCCTAATTAAGTAGGGGAAAATACTTTTAAGTGGTCTCCTGAGTCTTTTGTCACTTCACCATACTCAGCCCTACTGGAATGCCAGAACTCAGCAACTCTTCTGGGTGAATAGGTGGACCATAAACAATGATCTCTCCTTCCATATTCATTTAGGAATGTTGTACTTGGCACAATGGATTTCCAGTAGCTAAAGGCTCATTTCCTTAGGTCAACATACCATCTGGCAGTTAACAAAGACTTTCCTGATAAATCTTAAGATATAGAGCAAGGCGGTTGGTTAAGAGAAACATCCAGCCCTAGAATCCAAAGGGAGTATTGAATCCATGCTCAGTGTGGAAAGCCAGTGCAATCCCCGCCTCCCAACGACCTCACCATTTAAAAGAAAAGATACAGATTAAGTAGCAATCATAAGTAATTAGGAGTCTTACAATTTCTTAGAAGTCAGAATGACAGAGCTTTATTTTCCAGTACTATAAAAATCAATTTTGCTTCATAGCAATAAAAGTCAGGACTTAACACCAAAGAAAGCCTTCAATGATACATTTATGCAATTGCCGTCTTAATTAATTTCCTACATGAAGTCTGAAGTTTTAATAATATTGCATAATATTTATATATTAACATCTGGTATCCTATCCATTAAAATGGGTTTATCGAATCCATTGAAAGATTTACTATATCTTGGGATGCCTCCACTCAACAGGTAGTCCATGAACAGTTTTTTGACTGATATATATAACTTCTTCATTTTCATAGAAGAAGATATTTTATGGTCAACTACAATAGCACTCATTTGAAAGTATTCTGAAACTTCAAAACACCATCTTTAGGATTACATTAGGAGTACAAGAATCTTCATTTTCAAACATTGTTCATTTCTTCAGAATGATGGGACACTCCATCCTCTGAGAAAGTCTGGCACAAATGATATAAAGATAAAAAAACCATTGACTGTATGTCTAACAGTTGTGCTAGTCATATCATATGAGCTAACCCATTTAACATCACAGTTCATTTCTAACAATATTGACTAATATTTATAAATCTTTACTACATGCAATATTTTTTAAGTGTTTACAACTATAAAATCTTTCACCAATTTTACAAGGGAAAAACAAAGGCTTAGAGGTTAAGTGAACTGACCATAAGCAAAGATTTCCATCTAGGCACAAAGCTTACACTCTTAACCATCACACAATGAAGTTACATTAAGATTTAAACATAGCTGTACTTGTGTGTCTATATATATGCATATGGATTTACACATACCTTTTCATTGTTACATGAAAATAATTTTGCTGTGACTTCTTTGTATCCCTTAATATAGCACACCCAGAATACATGAATTGCTCAGTTCTCTAACATACATTCTTCTGATTGGTATTAATGGATATACAAAGGGAAAGATCCAGGCTTTGGAGCAAGGTTATTTTGCTTATTATGTGGCCACAAGAAACATCCAAAAATAGCATGAGACTTCTGGAATGCAAGAAGAATCTCTTTAAGGGGCACCTGGGTGGCTCAGTTGGTTAAGCATCCAACTCTTGATCTTGGCTCAGGACAGGAGCTCATGGTTTGTGAGTTCGAGCCCCATCTCATGCTCTGTGCTGACAGTGTGGCGTCTGCTTGGGATTCGGTCTCTCCCTCTCTCTGCTCTTCCCCCCCAAAATAAATAAATAAAGTTAAAAAAAAAGAATCTCTATAGGCAAATTAATAAAACTGTGGTTTTCCCATCCTCAATGACTCATTCATACATTGCAGTTTGCAAACTCTCAGTTTAAGTTATTTTTTTGTAAATATATTTTCCATTATGGATATGTTATAGCTTATCAATAATGTACTTACAATAATATTTTATATGTATATAAGATATAATTATGATAATATAATTATTTGTTTTATTTTTCTTTTCCTTCCTATGAAATATAATTTTTAGTCATGGGTCAATTCTATTTATGTTTGGAATTTTAACCAAGGACATGAAATAAACTTACAGATGAGACATAAAGGGAATATTGTATTATTTCAGAGTAAGTATATGCAGATATAATTACATCAGTAAACCTATAGATTCACAGTAAAGAACAATTGCTATTGAAAGAATACTTTTGACTGTGTAGATCTATACCATTCTATAGTAGATTGAATGCCCACAGTTTAAGTGATTCAACATTTTCTGGTTTGCTATGATAAATTAAAGAGCACATTAAACACAGTCCTTATGAGTTCTCACCACTAGTCCCAAAATCCAAACCAGCTATTGATTATGTATTAAATTTCTATAGGTCCATTTTAATTTATTTAATTTTATTCTTTTTTTAACCTTTTTATTTATTTTTGAGACAGAGAGAGAGACAGAGCATGAACGGGGGAGGGTTAGAGAGAGGGAGACACAGAATCCGAAACAGGCTCCAGGCTCTGAGACGTCAGCACAGAACCCAATGCAGGGCTTGAACTCACTGACCCTGAGATCATGACCTGAGCCAAAGTCAGACGCTTAACCAACTGAGCCACCCAGGTGCCCCTATTTAATTTTATTCTTAACTGAAGTATACTTGACATATTAGTTTTGGGTGTACAACATAGTCATTCAACACTTATATACCTTATGGAATGCTTACAACAATAAGTGTAATTACCATCTGTCACTATACAAAATTATTACAATATTATTGATGGTGTTTCCTATGCTATACTCTTCCTCCCTTGACTTACTATTTTATAAGTGGAAGTTTGTAGCTGTTAATCCCCTTCATCTATTTCTGCCATCCCTCCACCACCTCCCTTCTGGGAATCACCTGTTCTCACCAACGGTTAAAAAAGTTGAACCAACTATTGGTTATGTGTTAAATTTCTATATGTCTAAAAATACCAAAACCTTATTCTTTAGCCTCATATCTAATAATGCCTTCTTGAGAAAGTGAGTATTTTAGAACACAAAAACAACTTCAACTTTCATAAACAAATATGTGTAACTTCCTTTGGAAAGGTTTGTTGTTTAATTTGTTTTTGAAGGAAGTAATTGATTTTTCTTGGCAAATCTGATAAAAATAAGGAGGCCTTGATTGTCTAATCTGGAGGTCACATCCTCCTCAGGAATCATCAGTGCATAAGTCAGATTTAGGTGGATTCAAGTTCTTCTGGGACTCTCTTTTGATATATGGCTGCAATATGCTACCACACAGTTCCTCTGATATGCAATTATTTTTTTAATGTTTATTTATTTTTCAGAGAGACAGAGACAGAATGTGAGTGGGTTAGGGGCAGAGAGAGAGGGAGACACAGAATCCGAAGCAGGCTCCAGGCTCTGAGCTGTCAGCACAGAGCCCGACGCGGGGCTCAAACTCACAAGCTGTGAGATCATGACCTGAGCCGAAGTCGGATGCTCAACCAACTGAGCCACCCAGGCGCCCCTCTGATATGTAATTATTAACATAAGCATATTGTAAGTAAACATATATATATATGTATATGTATATCTATATATATCTATATACTGATATATATATATATATATATATATATGTGTGTGTATATATACAATTTCTTGTATGTTTTGTGTGGTATATCAATATATGTGGGCATAATAAGTCAAATAGCAAGACAGGGATTAAAATTACTTTCCTACTAAATTCCCATTAGTTTTGAGCACTTCCATCATAATCAGGTCCACTAATTTTTGAAATTTTGGAAGACTCTATCAATAGTGTTTCTTTATACTATGTACATTGCATAGAGATAGAATTTGAAAGCAAATTAATAATGCAAATAAGATTGTGAGGTTATTTTTCAAACATCTAAAATGAAAAACAATTTATAAGTTTTACACAATGTAATTAGAAATTGAAGGAGTTATCAAAGGACTTTTATTCTGTAGCATTTTTTTAGTAGTTTGTGGATTAGAAAATCATGGAAAATGCATTTAATTAAAACCATTTCTATAACTTACGTTCTAAATTAGATGGTTCATATTATCACTAACATTAATTCAAACTAATATAAGTTGAGGGTTGATGAATTAAAGACATACTATAGGCACAGTAAATGCAGATTTCAGTAGAACTTTATAAAGTAAATATTCTCAGTATCCATAATTTCCATGTCAAATTTATGAAACACTGTTGAACAAATACCCTTAAATAGTGTTGGCTAATGACTAAATTAGAAGGAGGACTTTAATGTTGTACTTATAAACAATATTATTAGGTTAAGGACAGAAAAGGCACACTGATAAAAATATAAGATGACATGCAGATTCTATAAAAAGGAGAATTAATATAATGACTGATAATTGTGATTTTGAAATATCTTGGTAAGACAAAGAATGGCCAAAATTAAAATATGAAATTTAATAGAGCTAAATGGGAAACTTACATTTATGTTAAAAAGTCAATTGTGCACAGATCGGAACTCAAATGGATCAAATACCTAAATGTAAAAGCTAAAACTATCAAACTCTTAGGAGGAAACATAGGGGAAAAGCTTCCTGACATTGGATTAGGCAATAATTTCTTAGACATGACAACAAAAGTAAAAGTAAAAATAGATAAATTAGCCTACATCAAAATTAAAAACTTCAGTGAGTGAAAAGGACACAGTCACAGAGTAAAAAGGCAACTTCCATAATGGGAAAGATATTTATAAATGGTGTATTTGATAAGAGATTAGTATCTGGAATATAAACAGAACTCCTACAACTCAACAACAAAAAATAAATGACCCAATTTAAAAATGAGCAAAAGACTTGAATAGATATTTCCCCAAAGGAGATCAACAGTAAATAGGCAAATGAAAAGATGCTTAACATTAATAATTATTAGGAAATTGCAAATCAAAACCACAATGAGATATCACTTCACACCCATTAGGATGGCTACTACCAAGAAAGACAGAAAGAAAGGGAAGGAAGAGAGGGAAGGATGAAGGAAAAGAAAAGAAAAAAGAAAAAAAAGGAAAGGAAAGAAAGGAAAAGAAAAAAAAAAGAAGGATAGGAAAGGAAATAAAGGAAAGGAAAAGAAAATATAGGAAAGGAAAGGAAGGAAATGAGAAAAAAGAAGAAAAGAAAAGGAAAAGAAAAAGAAAGGAAAGGAAAGGAAAAGAAAAGAGAAGAAAAAAAAAGAAAGGAAAAGAAAAGAAAAAAGAAAATAAGGGAGAGACACAAAATAAAAAAATAAATACTAAATATTCTATGATATCCCCCCAAAAACCCACACAATGCAATTAGCAAAGTGCTTAATATTAACTAATATTATTATGTTTTTATAGTATACTACCAAGTAGGCTTTTCAAGAATGAAGTTATTATGAAATATAATAAAGAACTTAAAAGTATTTTTAGAGCTGTCTCTGAGAAAGAGGTTTGTTTGTTTGGGGGCCAAAGGCATAACTAGAAATGTTTAGTAGAAAGCTACAGAAAAGGAAGTAGATTTATCTTATATTGAAGAAGCTTCCTACAGAATGAAATGATTGAGAATTAAATAAGCTATCCTAAAATGTAATGAACTCACTGCCACTGTTCTTCAAGCAGCAGCTAGAAGACTATATGGCAGGGATGTATTCAGATGAATTTCTACTCTGATTAGAGTGTCATGCTAGACAGTATTTTCTTCTAATATTCCATGATTCTATAACTTAAATACATTTCTTATCCAGTGCTCCTCACAAAGCAGTTGCTTAATTCTGAAAGATAGGCCCAAGCAGAAGGTTCTAGAACACACATAGCATAGGAAAGTCATCAAACTATCCAGTAAAATAATTGGAAAACGTCTTGAAAACCCAACATTCTGTGTGTTTACAACAATGTGTAGGTGGTGGTTGTGGTGCCAATGTTGATTGACCAAGTGGCCTTGGGTGAAAATGACAGATGTTTTATTTTGTCATTTTGAATTGTTGCTAATGCTTAACACACAATTAGGGATGACCTTTAGGCAGAGTGAGATAAAACCTGGGGTAGAAACAGAATCTCAGGGAGCAAGGGCAGCTACTTTCACAGAGTTACTAAAGAACAGAGGAGGAAGAGAGGCATGAGTTGGGGAAGAAGAAGAAGAAGAAGAAGAAGTACTTTTAAGCTCTTCCACAAAATAAAAAGTTTTCCTGTTGGAAGAGAAATGAAAGGAGTGATTTAAAAGGTGGAGGACTTTTAAAAAGAAAGAGGACTTCCATGGTCAGAGTCACCAATGTCAGCTAACAGTGGAGTGTGAGCCTAATGGCAACTTGAACTGCCCTAAAAAAGTTTAGAATCTAGAACTTGGGACAGAATCAACCACTGTATTCTGTATAGGAAAGACTACATATGGGTATTATATTTAATTTTGGACATGCTATTTTAAGACAGACACTGACCTAGATGTAGTTTAGAAGAGAAGAAGCAGAACAGGAGATTGTTTGGAATCATGTCATCTGATAGCTTTGGAGAGAGACTATAATTCCCTTAAGATATCTGAAGGGACCTTACATAAAAATACGCTTTCTATTACCTCGCAGGGTTGAAGAAGGTCAGCAATGAGTGCTACCCAACAATGGCATAAACTATATCATCAAGTAGATAGATCCCTCACTGTTGGAAGCGTCCAGGTAGACCCTAGATGATGGACATTGCTTTAGGTGCCATAGGTCTAGATTTGTATTTTCTATATTAATGTGACAGCTTGTCTCATGCAAAAGAGGTGGAAGATTAATTCTAGATAGTGATTCCCAATTGGTTTGTAGTGGCTCCAATGTTTCTTGAAGCTTTCTGGTATTTTTAGGGTGAGAAGAAGGCAGTAGTGATCATAAATCCATGGGCTGTAGAAGAATGACAAGGAGGGTGAAGACTGAGGATGTAGATAGGGAGTGGTCATCACTACCAAGAGTACAGTAAAGCAGGATATCTGGAAGAAAGGAGACCAAAAACAAATTAGGAAGTTGATAAAATTCTACTCAACATTATTTATTAAGGGACCACAGCATAGTCTGGGGCTTTGTTATAATGGTGAACAAAAATACTTATGGTTTTCTGATTTATTGATTTGAGGCTCCAGACTGAGAGGCAAGATTTGGATTTTGATATCTTAGAAGAATTCATTGAAGGATATTTCAAACAAGTTACACAGAAATAACGCTGAAGGGGTGCCTGGGTGGCTCAGGTGGCTAAGTACCCAATTCTTGATTTTGGCTCAGGTCATGATCTCACGGTCATGAGATTGAGCCTTGCATACGGTCTTGGCTGAGCATGGAGCCCACTTAGGATTCTCTCTCTTTTTGTCCCTCTGCTCCTCCCCTATTCACATGTGTGTGTGCATTCTCTCTCTCTCTCAAAACAAAAACAAAACAAAGACAAAAACAACCCCAACTCCCCACTTTAGATATTATCTTTAGTGGAAGAAATAAACTGAAATTGAAAACAATGTTATATGTGAAGAGTATAATATTGATTGAGGAAATTTTAGAAAGAGGAATTTTATTAATTTCAATAGGACAGAATTCATATCATGGGTAAAAAATTACAATAAAAATATAAGATAATCGCATGAAGATATGAGGTACATATCATAGTCTCTAGAGATGATATATTTAACCAATGCAAAGTAAATGTCATTTTACATTATAATAGCTATTATTATATTTTTTTTATTGAGTAAAACATCCACAAAGTCCTTCTTGCTACAGACACTTTGTATATTTTTCTGAATATTTAGAGTTTGCCAAATTAATTTTAGATTATTAGCTACTCCAAAGTCTTTGCTAATAATAATTGTTAAAATTCACAAACCCCAAAATATTTAGATTGGTCTTAAAACCTTAAGCAGGAGGACATAATTTCTTTCCCACACAAGTATTTTTTAACTCTTGTTCTTAGCACAGCTTCAAAATCTGCATAGAATTTGTATGAAAATATTTTTTTACTGGTTTTGATTCACCTAATAAGTTTTTAAAAAAATATCTGTTTAAAAAGAGTTGACACTCTAACTTCATGTTGTTTCTCTGTCTACACACTGATGCTAAGAGTTATGCCAACAAAATTCTGGATTCCTTTGCTAATGGTACAATATCACTGGCTCAGAATTCTCCCAGTGGTCTGTTAAGTCTTGACAAATTGGTCATCCTTAATTTTATTTCATGTAAACTTTTTGTTGAAGCACAGCAAGCTAACAAAATGTTAACAAGGCATAAGTGAATATCTTCACGAATTTACACAAATTGAATACACTATGTTGCTATCATCATTAAGACTAAGAAACAGAGCATTGCTAGTCCTCTAAAATACCCCCTCTTGCCCACTCTCAGCCACAAGTTCTTCATAGGTAACTACTATCCTGAATATCAACATCAAAGATTGGCTTTACCTATTTCTGAGTCTTATGTAAATAAAATAATAAATATGTGCTTTCTTGCAATCGACTTTTTCCACTCAAGATTATGTTTGTGAGATTCATACACATTACAATATATTGTTTTATTTATTATCATTGTGTAATACTCCATTGTATGCCAATATTTATCCATTGTACTCTTTTTTACAAAAAAAATAATGTTTATTTATTTTTTAGTGCACAAACAGGTGAGAGGCAGAGAGAGAGGGGGGTACATAGGATCCGAAGCAGGCTCTGTGCTGATAGTAGACAGCCCGATGTGGGGCTTGAACTCACGAACTGTGAGATCATGACCTGAGCCAAAGTCAGATGCTTAACTGACTGAACGACCTAGGTACCCCTATCTATTGCACTCTTAATGGGTATTTGGTTTGCTTCTATGAGGGCTATTAAGAATAATGTTTCTATGTGTATTCACATATATATCTTTTGAACATATATTAATATATGGGTGCATTTCTGTTGGATATATACAGAAAAGCAAAATTGCTGGGTTATAGGTACTTGTATATTTAATTTTAGTAAATATAGCCAAAAAGTTTTCCAAAGAAGTTGTACCTATCTTTGCCTCCTACTGTCAGCGTATGGTTGCCCTATATCTTTGCCAACACTTGTACTCTAAATCTATTTCATTTTAGTCATTCTGGTCAAGGTGTTGTGATATCACATTGTAGTCCTAATTTGAATTTTCCTGATAACTAATGAAGTTGATTATCTTTTTATTTATTTATAAGCCATTTGGAAATCTCTTTGGTGAAAGTCCTACGCAAACATTTGCCCATTGTTCTACTAGTTTGTTTACTTTTTCCATTCTGTACCTTTTGTTTTCACTCTCTTTTTGGTGTCTTTTGATTAGTGAAAAGTCTTAATTTTAGTGTAGTTCATCTTAGCAACATTTCCTTACGGAGAGCGATTTTAAATTCTTTTCATGTCCTTCCTAAGATATGTTTGCCAAAAAAGTTGTTTAATTACTCACATATTCTTGGTCAAAATATCTAATGCTGAGAACCAAAAGGAATTTGGATATGTATCTTATGCGAAGTCATTGCAACTTGACTTGCATTACATAGTGTGAAAACAATTTCTGAGCACAATAATTAAAAACTCATTTATGATCATGGAATGCTCAAATCCTAGAAAACAATTTTTTTTTCCCTTTCATCACTTTTGTCTTACATTTAGTATAGGGAGAAAATAATGTGCTGCTAGAATGTCTTCAGTTTCATATTTTTTCTGAGGATGAAAAATTGGAGAGTAGATAATCTCATTGCTTATTTGTTATCAGGAGAGTGGTCATCTTTGCAAATTGCATAAGTTAGTTAAACATCACTAACATCCAGATATAGCTTAAAACTCATAAATCTCTTGATTATTTCTACCTGGAATAATGGCTTCCATGGAAATGAAAAGATATACCAAGTTTCTCTGTCCTTTCTTTTTTTTAAATTTTTTTCAAGTTTTATTTTTATTTAGTTTGAGAGAGAGAGCAGGGGAGGGACAGAGAGAGAGGGAGAAAGAGAGAGAATCCTAAACAGGCTCTGTGCTGTCAATGCAGGCCCTGACATGGGGCTGGAACTCACAAACAGTGAGTTCATGACCTGAGCGAAAGTCGGATGCTTAACGGACTGAGCCACCCAGATGTCCCAGTCTCTGTCCTTTATTAAATGAAGATATTAGCCCAAGGAAGTTATATCTTCTGCCAAAATTGCTCAATGGTTTGAAAAGATTATCCTTAGTGTTAAATATAGTATTATTTATCAAGTTAGTATAAAGTACTACAAATCAATATTAATATTAGCCCATTTATTTCTCCTTCTAAACTTTTATTTTTTTTTAATTTTCTGCAGTAAATAAGGTAAACATTTTTTTTTTTTTTAATTTTTTTCAACGTTTATTTATTTTTGGGACAGAGAGAGACAGAGCATGAGCGGGGGAGGGACAGAGAGAGAGGGAGACACAGAATCGGAAACAGGCTCCAGGCTCTGAGCCATCAGCCCAGAGCCCGACATGGGGCTTGAACTCACAGACCGCGAGATCGTGACCCGGCTGAAGTCGGACACTTAACCGACTGCACCACCCAGGCGCCCCGGTAAACATTTTTTTAGGTTTCTGTTTTTTTTTTTTTTCCAGTTCATTACATAACACAATTAAATGATAAAAAGTTTTTTCAGAAGATATGATGTTTTTTCTGGAAGCCATAAAAGTTGGCAAACTATTCTTTAAGGAATTGAAGGGAAATTGTGTCATCTTTAAACTTTGTAACACTAATATTTCTTTATTGTTTAGATTCCAGTATTCTAAGCCAATTTACAAACCAGAGATCTATTTATCTTTCTTTTTAAAGAATTTCATAGGAGGTTTTTTTTTCTTGCTATTTATTTTATTTCAGGGAAATAATCTATACCCCTGAAATTATGTTGCAAATATTATTTGAATAGTTCAATTAATGTTACGCATAATGTTCCTCTCATTAAGATCACATTTGAAAGCTACCTAAGTCCACTTAACACACAGAACAACAACAACAAAAAGTGTCATCGTTTTTTACCACAAATCTATTTGTCCTACATTATAATTCAGTTACTCGGGAATACAAAACAGAAACCAGTAGACACAATTGGAGTGGCACAGAGAAGTGTGTATGCCCTGAAGCTCACCTCCACAGTGCATCTGGAACCTCTCAGAAATCACCGAGAACCTGAAGAATAGGAATGAATGCTTGGAATCTTAAGAGACTAGGAATTAAAGATAATTAAAGACAATCAGACCAGCCTCTAGAACAGTGAATCACTGTCTGAAGAATAGGAAATCAGAGTAGAGATACATTTCCGGGCTCTTAAGTACTAGTGCTCTTGCAGACTCACTAAAAATAACTTTTAAGAGCAATCTATGTGGGCAAAGCCATACCTAATACAATGGGAGAAAGGAAGAGAATGTCACTAGCTCCAAGTTGCGCCATTGTTCCACTGGATGAAGTAGCTTACTTTATTAAGAATGTGTACATGACACCATTTCCTTTTAGTTCATCAATTATGTATTTGTTATTGTATGCAAGGCTCTGAAACTCATGTACAGCTAAGCACCATAGATCCTCTCTAATTAATTTTTAAAAGGCAAATAATAATAGGAAGAAAGAAGAAACCACTTCATTAATTAAAACCACTTTATTTCAGGGGCACCTGGGTGGCTCAGTCAGTTAAGCGACTCACTCTTGGTTTCAGCTCAGGTCATGGTCTCACAGTTGATAGCCCTGCATCGTGTTCTGCAAGGACAGTGCAGAACCTGCTTGGGCCCTCTCTCTCTGCTCTTCCCCTGCTGGTCCTCGTCCCCCCCCCCCCCCCCCCCCAAATAAATAAATAAACCTAAAATAGCCCACTCTATTTCAGAAATTGTGCTGGTTTCTTTATATACATCCTGCCACTTAATTAGCATAGTTATGAGAAGGAGGAGGTCTTTATTTTCATTATACATGTAAATAAACCAAGTTCCGTGAGTTTAAGTGACAGCCCCTAAATCACAGTTAGAAACTAGAACCCAGTTCCGTCTGACTTCAAATAACTTTTCACTACACCATGACATGTCTATTAAGTGGCTAAAAAGCCAAGCCAGTGAAGTTCTCCAAAGATACAACATAGCAAATAGCACAATTATATTGTATAATTGTAGATTATAGTGAATAGTAGGATCGAGAAAGTTTTTCTAAAAAAGGACTCTTCCACAAGGTCCTTGGAAGATAAATAAGATTAGACAAAATAATAGAAGGAAACTGTTTTAGAAAGGGCTATTAGAAGACTAGAGATAAGAAATTAAAGGAGGGGCGCCTGGGTGGCGCAGTCGGTTAAGCGTCCGACTTCAGCCAGGTCACGATCTCGCGGTCCGTGAGTTCGAGCCCCGCGTCAGGCTCTGGGCTGATGGCTCGGAGCCTGGAGCCTGTTTCCGATTTTGTGTCTCCCTCTCTCTCTGCCCCTCCCCCGTTCATGCTCTGTCTCTCTCTGTCCCAAAAATAAATAAAAACGTTGAAAAAAAAATTAAAAAAAAAAGAAATTAAAGGAAGTCTTAAGAATTAATTTTTAAAAATCTCAACCAAACAAAAGATCATTTCAGTGAAAACTTACGACATCTGGCTCCCTCACATCTGTTCTCCCTCCCACCATGCTCCGTCATGTGGCTGGAGTAGCAATCTTGAAAACGCAAATATGGCGGTTCATTCACTCTTCCATTTAAAACCCTTCCCTGACTGCTTTGGCCTTTCGTCCAAACGTTGTGATCAGCTCGCAAGCCTGCAAGATCTGGACCTTGTTTCACTCTGGACCTCTGTCACTCTGCATTTCAGCTATAGGGATCCTCTTTTATTTCCTTAGAAGCACCACACTCTTCTCAGCCTCACGTTCTAAAACTGTTCCCTCTGCCAGAACTGCTCTTTTTCCTTCCGTCTGTGCACTTGTTCAAAACCTATTTTTCTCAGACTCTAAACTCCTTAAAAGCAGAGATCACATATTTGCCATTTCTGCTGCACTTGTCAGATCTAGCTGACTCTGAGTTTAATTTTTTCACACAGTATATGTAATTATGTATTAGGAACGGCCCTTCAGAAAGTGCCATGCATGGGGCCTGGAATCCCTGGCACAGCTTGCAACATTTTTTCTTTGTCTCGGGAAGAGACGGGATTAAAAAACTATTGACTATTGTTCTCAACAAGGTAGAGCAGAATTTCTGGATTTCTGGGCTCTATCAATTAAAAAAATTTGTTTAGTTTATTTATTTTGAGAGAGAGTGTGTGTGCATGCACAGAGGTGGGAGGGGGTGAAGGGCAGAGAGAGAGGGAGAGAGAGAAACCCAGCACCAGCACAGGTTCAAACTCATGAACCTTGAGATTATGAGCTGAGCTGAAATCAAATTTGGATGCTTAATCCACTAAGCGACCCAGGCACCTCTGGATTCCTTCTAAAAGATAGAGTTGCAAAACAATAAAAAAGAAGAGACTATGAAACCTCTGAATCAAGCCGTTTTGCTGAGGAATTATGATTGTTGACTTGGGAGAGACCAGAATCAGATGAGGGGGGAACATTGTGAATGAAGATCACCAAGAACACGTTCATTTCTGCCAAGAGGATAGAAGAAAGGAAAGAAAAAAGGGGTCAGGACACTCCCCAGAAATAGTTGCTCAATTGGACTCCTAAAGATTTGAAGATATAAGTGTCCACCCCTCTTATGCCCCATGCTAGGTAGGGAAACCAGCTCTGGGAGTCAGGCTAGCCTTCCAATTAAAGCATGTCACCCGAAGCAGGGCGCACACATGAAGTTGGCAATAACAATTATATTCACGTCATTTAAAATTAAACATAAAAAGACCATAAGCCTTTTGCCTGCATTTGCCCTTTTAATGTTATCTAATTTTTTGATAGATTGCAATACAAAAGAATGAAAATAATCTTACCCAAAGAGAAGAGGCAGCCCTAATTTGGGTAAACTGCAGATTACTATGTGCTTAGCCCACACTAATCCTTTCATAAATATTTTTCAAATCAATAAATAGATGAATCAACAGAAGTGATGTCAGCCTAATCGGGTATTTAAAAAATGGCTTACACATAGTAATTTGTTAAATCCATAAATACATTGAGTCATTCAAGAATAACCCTAAATAAATACATTGTTGTCATAAGAGTATTGGGCAATTTCAATGTGTTTTCAAGCATGACGTTAAATCTTTTCAACCAGACAAATTCTTAATTCATGGGTGATCCATACCACTGCTCAGTATTATGGTTTTAATTTATTTTCATTTTATAGCCCAAGAATTGGATTTGCTTGGATAATTTGTTTTCTGAGCTATATTTTTGTTTTTGTAGGAGATGAGAGAGATGTGAAGGGCAAATAGTCTATTGCAGAAGGCTTGGGATATTTCTAAAAATAAAAGAGTGACAGAGGTCTCATTTAATTCTGCTTCTTTGAACTCATACCTACATAAGAGAACAGAGAGACATGACATGAAATTATGATGATTTACTTTATAGGAAGATGCCGTTTGTTTATTTTTCCCGGTTTTGAGAAGCCTCAAATCTCACTTTAAAAAAGCCAGTAAGTAACAATAACTGAGTTATCCCATAACATAATTAAAGAGGTACCCTTAAGTTTGATGGTATTGGATTGCATCTGTAGATCAGAGACTCTTCTTTTATCAAAATTAGAAGTAATAAAAGCAACTGATATTCATTGAATGCTTATTATGTGCCAGAACTCTTCTAAAGGCTTAATTTAGATTAATTCATTTAATCTTCACTTGAACTCTGAGAGGGAGGTACTTATGTTATCAAACTCTTTTTATAGATGAAGAACCAAAGACACAGAAAATTTAAATAAGTTGCTTGAGGTTAAGCAAAGTCATGGCAGAGTTGGGGCCTGATCCTAGAACTGTCCTAGTATAAATGTTACTAATGCCATTGTATATCAAAAAATTCTTCTTGCAGGAACAAATATGGATCTGAGGTTAATTAACATCTCCAACATTTTCCTCACCAGCCTATTTAGAAAATAGACTTGAACCACCTTTTTTTAAAAAAAGACCGATGGACAATGTCCTTTCTAGAGCATGTAGAACAAACTGTAAGCAGGAGAGTAATCTATCCCCTTTCTAAGTTCTAAGGATTGTTTCTAAACTGAGAATCCATTTGATATTTTAGCAATTCATCTGAGATCAGGACATTAAGTTATCAGATTGAATCATAAGAAACTGTTGGTGTTATAGGTCAAACCTGGTCAACTTTTGGTAACTTCATATGGTTCAACTTATTAACTTTCAGTTTCTTTCTGTAGAACTTCAACCTAGAGCAGTTACAGGCAACAATGCAAATTAAAATTTCCATTTGTAAATCTAGAATTGTTTAGGGTGCAGTAAAGCCTGGGGAAACAGAAGACACAACCACTGTATTCAAGGAACTTAGAATAAAGTCAGACATGAACAAATCAAGGTCAAAGTGACACACAGATAATTATCGTATCATGATGGAGTTGTAGACAGAGAAAGCTACAGAAATTCGGGTTAAGTGCCTGGATGTGAGCTTTGAGAAAAGGGATTGGTGCAAACAGGCTACACAGAAAAGGGATTGGTGCAAAAACGCTACACAGTTGAGACAAGAGCAGTGGCATGATGACAAGCAGACAATTGGGACTATCATGAAGTGAGGAACATATGGAGTCCAGACAGAAAAAAAAGGACCAATTAGATCTGGGTTCAAGGGATCCATGTGGAGGTTAGGCTGGACAGTAAGAGAGGAGAGCTAAAAGTGGAAAGAAAAACCTGGATTTGATTCTTCCAGGATTGCCATTCAGCTTTTCCTTGAAAATCTCTGAGTAAAACCACATTTTCTAGGAGGATTAAGCTGGTAATAGGCACGATATAAGAGACTGTGGCAGAGTAATTAATGAGAAGTCCAGCTAAATGGTCCACAGCCAAGTGTGAGGGCCAGGGTCAGGGCAGTGAAAATGAGAACAGTATTTTGAATTCAACAGATCGAATTAGAGACACAGTTTGAAGGAAGATTTATGTAATAGGATTTGATTTCTGATTTGACTTATTTATTGTATAAAAAAAATGAGTCTAAGATATTGAGCCCAAGTAGATTAAGAAAAATGGTGTTTTATTGTTTTAAAGATAAGTAAAAATGAGGAAAGGTAAAAGGTTGGAAAGATGATTTATTCTAATAAATATAAAAAATAATGATAGATTATTGTTGACTGCCCACTGCCTCAAGCATTGAGTCTTAAGGAATATAGGAAGTACACATATACATACACATGTATGTATTACACTCAATCTTTAAAGAATATTACATGACAAGTATTAATATTTCAATATTTTAAGTAAAGAAATGGAGATTCAAAGAGATAGAATAATTTCCCCAGAGTTGTAAATCACAAAATATTTATGACTTCTAAGAACAATGCCTCTGCTCTTTCATCTTTAACCCAAGTGGAATTTGACATGGCAGTTGAACCTTCAAGAGACTATATCTTAAGTACCTCATAGAACAGAAGATGAGAACTAGAATGAGAAGTGAAGACTGGATCATTGAACTTGGAGGTCATCAGGATTAGCTGAGCTTTGGAAGAAGGTAATTTACTCAGGATTTAGGAATATGAGAGGAATAAGAGAAAACAAAATGAAAATCCTGGAAGTTACTTAGAACAATGGAACAATGGATACAGAGTTTGGAGGGCAGGTCAGGAAAGGTTAAAAAGAACCAGTAAGTTAGAGTGTTGGCAAATCTATTATCATGTATCTCAGTTATTTATCCAACAATGTGTGTTGACAATTTACAAACCCCAAATTAATTAATTTAATTTAATTGTTTTGCTTTGCTTTGTTTTGTTTTGTGTGAGAGAGAGAGAGAGAGAGAGAGAGCAAGTGGGTAAGGGGCAGAGAGAGAATCCCAAGCAGGATCCAACCCATCAGCATGGAGCCTGACATAGGTCTCCATCTCATGAACCACGTGATCATGACCTGAACCAAAATCAAGAGTCAGACGCTCAATTGACAGAGCCAGATCAGCACCCCACCCCCAATTAATGACAGCTGCTGTGATTTTAGCAGTGAACAAGTCTAGACATGGCCTCTGCCTTCGCAGAGGTAGAAGGGGGAGAGGACTGAGTTCATAATTACACCTACAGTTGTAAGTTTTTACAAAAGATACCAGGGGCTGTGAGAGTTTATAGTAAGAGCGACATCTGGGATGGAGTAGAAGGGGTCATGGAAGGCTTCCTTGAGAAAGGGACAAATGTGTTGAGATTTAAAGGTCCAATGGAAGTTAAATAGGTGGAAAGTGTTCTAGGCAAAGGGGGCTGCTGAGTAGAGAAGGAACATGCTCAAAAGATGAATGTCAAAAAGGAAGAGAAACTGGGGCACCTGACTGGCTCAGTTGGTAGAGCATGTGTCCTTTGATCTCAGCATTGTGAGTTTAAGTCTCACATTGGGTGTGAAGTCTATTAAAAAAAAAAAAAAGGAAGAAAAACTTGAAGGGTGCCAATAGGGTTGGGGGAATAAGAATGCAAGGTTAGGGGCGCCTGGGTGGCGCAGTCGGTTAAGCGTCCGACTTCAGCCAGGTCACGATCTCGCGGTCCGGGAGTTCGAGCCCCGCGTCGGGCTCTGGGCTGATGGCTCAGAGCCTGGAGCCTGTTTCCGACTCTGTGTCTCCCTCTCTCTCTGCCCCTCCCCCGTTCATGCTCTGTCTCTCTCTGTCCCAAAAATAAATAAACGTTGAAAAAAAAATTTAAAAAAAAGAATGCAAGGTTAGAGTCCAGGAAGTCTGAGGGTCTCAGGAACAATCCACTTTTTCTAGATCAAGTATTTCTGAAGCATGGGCTATCCAATCCTGGGCTTTCAGAATCTCAGTTCTTTCAGGTTTCTAGTCATGGAGGCAGCTTCTATCTGTAACCAACTACAAAAGGGCTTTTGAACTGGTACTTCACTGACCTTCTCCACAGTTTCATTTGGTGGTAAGATCTATCGCCAAAAACTACTATTATTTTTAACACTTAAAAATTGTTCATATGATTTTTGCTAATTAGATTGCCACTTTAAAATTAAGTTACAATGTCACTAGAGAAACTTGTGGCTGACATAATGTACCTAAAAGGGGTACTAAAATGAAGAAAACCAGGGGTAAATTTCAGAAAAGGTTGAGAGAAATCTATTTCTCAACAATCCCTGACTCTTGTGTTCTATTTTTTCCTTCTTTTTAAAAAATTTTTAAATGTTTATTTATTGATTTATTCTGAGAGAGAGGGGAGGGGGAAAGAGAGAGAGAGAGAGAGAGAGAGAGAGAGAGAGAGAGGGAGAGAGTATGAGCATGCACTGTCAGCACAGAGCCCGACACAAGGCTCAGTCTCACAAACCATGAGATCATGACCTGAGCTGAAATTAAGAGTTGGATGCTTAGCCCACTGAGTCACCCAGGCACCCCTCTATTTTTTCCACCTCCTACCTATAGTTCTAAAATGGAGTAGAACAGCAGCAAGATGCAAGTCTTTTTTCCATGAAGAAATAAAACTCCATAGCCCCCTCCACCTCTTTATGTTCATAAAGTAGGGCATAGAGAAGAGCAAGATGGTGGAATTGCTCAGAACAATACTGTACCTCTATGTCAGTGTGCTCAGCAAATTCCCCAGTGTTACTTGTATTGTCACAAACACCATATTGTAAGGAAGCTACATTAGCAACAAGCAAATGGATTTGGGGGAGCAGAAATCCACATGGTTGAGACTTTCTGTATCCTTTGTTAAAAAAAAAAAACAATTTTGGTCTCCTAGCAACATTGTAGGGAAATCCATCAGGGGTATGAAATTAGATGGCCATGTAGGCGGAATACCTGTAGAGTTTTCAGTTTTATGAAAAGCGTTCACTAAAAATTATATATATTATGCAAAATGTTACAGTAATGTAAAGTTAAGGTAGAAATTGTTCAACTCCCCCACAGTTCTAACAGTACCCAGTAGCTCAGAGTCTACAATATATGGGGGAAAACAATGAAAGACGTTATGTGGGATGCCAGATAAGTTAGCCATTCATGATAAGGCAGAATTTCTTTCTCAAAAAGAGATTTCAAAGCATCCTGATCCAGGCTCTTTTTTTGTAAAAAACCTTCTCCTAACTTGGGAGGTGGATGGAAATGAAGTTTCTTCTGTAAATAAACAAACAAGTGAATAAGTAAGTTAGAATTATAAAATTCAAGAACATGGATACAAAGCCCTGCACTTCATAGACAGTGGACAAGTCAAATCCTGGCCTGTGCAGGCCCACTTTTTTACCCTCTTTCTCACAGAGTGTTTGAAGACCAGCTACATGTTATTTTCATGTGTGTTTTTTTACATGCTTGAGTGTATTTATATGCTTTATACCAGTTCTTTTAAGATCTTTGTCTGCCAATAATATCACTTGTGCCATTTCTGTTTCTATCTTATAGATATCTTTTTCTTCTGGTTATAGGTTATGCTTTCCTGCTCCTTTGTATGCCTGGTAGTTTTTACTTGAGGTCTAGAGACTCAAGTATGAATGTTACATTGTTGAGTGTGGGATTTTGTCAGGGATTTCCCTCCATCCCCCTTTAAAGAGTATTGGATTTTGCTCTGGCAAGTGGCAAATTATCTGAGAATATGAGCATTTTCACACTTACCTTATAAGCTTTGTTCCAATGAACCCGAGACAGTCTTTTTATTCTGGGGATAATTTAGCCTCATTAGCAAAGTATGACCTTGATGCCTTGTGTATGATGAGGTCTCTCTACTCTTGCTGGTGAGAACACAAACTACTCCCAGTTTAAACTCAAGATTGTTCTACTTAATGCTTTCTGGTGTGCTTTCCCCCAGGCCTTGGAGAATTTTACCCCACACATATTCAGATCAGTGTAAGGCCTCAGTGGGACCCTTCTGTAGATGTTGGGAACTCTCTCTGTAAGCAGCTTCCTCTTCTTTGCTACTCCGCTCCGCACACTCAGTGTACTTTGCTTTCCCCAAACCCTGATCTCTCTTTCTTCAATTCAATGAGACCTCTAGCTTCTTTTGGGCCTTCTTGCTTCTGGGACTGGACGCCATCTCCAGGAAGTAAGCTTGTGTAATCACAGGAATGACCCAGTTAACATCACCTCCCGTCTGAATCATGGTCTGGACTGCCTGTCAACCATTGTCTGAAAACTTCTGTTTTATAAATTTTGTTGTGTATCTAGTTGTTTATAACAAGAACGCAAGTCTGACAGCAATTAATCATCCTCGAGTCAGAGAAAAAAAGAAATATGAAATTATACTGCCTTTTGTATTCATGTACATAATGATTTTTATTGGTTCTCTTTGTTTTTTCATATAGATTGGAATTACTGTCTGATATCACTAGCTTTTTGCCTGAATCATTTTCTTTAGTATTTCTTAAGGCAGGTCTGCTACCAACAAATTCTCTCCTTTTTTGTTTATCTGAGACTGTCCATTTTGCCTCCTTTTCTGAAAGATAGTTTTGCTGAATAAAAGATTCTTGGTTGACAGTTTACCTTCAGTACTTTGAATATGTCATTGTTGCTGTCTGGAATTCATTATTTCTGATGAGAAGGGAGCTATTAATCTTACTAGGGTATCCTTGTATGCGATGAATCATTTTTCTCTCACTGTTGTCAAGACTTTTCTTTTTATTTTCGGCCTCCAATATTTTTAGTATGATGTACCTGATTGTGGATCTCTTTGAGTTTATTCTATTTGGCACTTGTTGAGCTTCTGGGATGTAGAGATTAATATTTACCATCAAATCTGGTAAGGTGTTGCTATTATTTTTTCAAAGTTTTTTGCCCCTTTCTATCCTCTCCTTCTGGTACTCCAATTACACATATGTTGGTGCACTTAGTAGTGTCTCACATGTTTCTGTTTATGTGTTGATTTTTCTTCATCCTCCTTTTTTCCCCCCGGTATTTCAGATTATGTGACGTCTATTGATTTGTCTTGAAGGTCATTGAATTTTAATGATGTCAGTTTAAGTTTCCTATTGAGGCCTTGTAGTAGTTATTGTACTTTTCAACTCCAGAAATTTCACTTGGTTCTTTTAAATAACTTCTACCTTTTTAAAAAAAAATTTTTTTTCATGTATATTTATTTTTGACAGAGAAACAGAGCATGAGCAGGGGAGGGACAGAGAGAGAGGGAGGCTCCAGGCTCCGAGCTGTCAGCACAGAGCCCAATGCGGGGCTCAAACTCACAAACCGTGAGATCATGACCTGAGTTGAAGTAGGATGCTCAACCAACTGAGCCACCCAGGCACCCCAATAACTTTTATCTTTTTATTGACATTTTTATCTGACGAAAAACCATATTTAATGTTCCTTTAATTTTTAAAACATGACTTCTTTTGGTTCTTTGGATATAGTTACTGTCGCTGCTTTAAAGTCCTTATCTGCTCAGATGAGCATCTGGGCCCCTTAAAACGCATTTTCTATTGCTTTATTATTTTATTTTTCTTATACATGGGTCATACTTTCCTAGGATTGTGTTAAATGTCTCACAAATTTTTTGCTGAAACGGGTACCTTTAAAGAAACATATTGTAGCAAGTCTAGGCCCTGATTCCTCCCAACTTGGGCATTAGTACTGTTGGTTTGATGCTTTGTTTATTTGTTTAGTGACTCAGCTCAACTGATTCTGAGAAGTCTATTTTGCCCGCAGTGCATACTGTTTTATGTCCTTGCTCAGACTTACTCCTCATTATTTTAATCTTTTAGTATGGCTACCTAAGGATCACCCTTGGGTCAGCTTAAGCCACTTAATGATCAAAGGCTGTATGTAAGCCCTCCTAATCAGTTATATTTTTATCCTTTGCTATTGAATATGTGTGTGTGCCTTGGAGGCTGCTGTCATAGTTCAGAGATTTTTATGGGTTTTTCCCTATGTTTAGCCAGGAACTAGAAGACTGGAGGTTCTGTCTCTGATGTTTTCTGAGAGGGCATGCACATGCATTCTGTGGATATGCACATAGTCTTCCACACTGCCAGGGATGAAAGTAATTTTATTTGTAAATATGGCTTTCTAGAAGTGGCTCTTACTAGAGTAGCTAATTGTTTAGTTAGTGTTTAGTGATCCGGTGGGCCTTCTGTCCTGTTAATGGGTCTCTGTGTAGAGATTTTTTAAATAAAATAAATAGCTGAATCTCTTTGAAATATATCATAAATCATATAGGAAAAGTTTTCAGGAAAATTGTCTTAAAGTTATAAAGGTAGAAAAACTCCATGTAATATTCCCTCATGGATTAGTGTATATTGTTAATATTTTCTAAAAAGAAACACTCTTTCATCTTATTTAGGGTATTTAACTACTTCTCACTTATTTGTGCAGCAAAGACTGGTTTTTCCCATTCTAGCTCCTATTGATTTTGAATATATTTTATGCGAACAAAAACAACTGATTCACAGCATCTTCTAATATGATATTTAAAATATTTTCTTCACTATTTAAATCATGAAAATTTCTTTTTTTGGTCTGATTATAGAAAGATTACATATCCCTTCTAAAATATTTTAAAATGCAGAAAATTAAAAAAATAAAAAATCACCTAAAATATCACAATGACAGAAAACCACAATTACCATTTAAGAACATGCTTCCAGGTATTTCAGAAATATGCAAATAAGTTTTGATCTTCTTTGGTAACTTCTTTTTCACTCACCAGTACCTGTGCTAACATTTCCATATCAATAAATGTAGATACACAGAATCCATTGGGGAGTGTTTGATTTATTTTTTACCAAAAATGTAGAATTGTAACAATACACCTGCATTCAAAGCACACTAATCATTGATGAATGCAGCATTCATTTTGGTTTCTTTTATTTTTACCTTCATCTCAATCCCTGGGCCCTTCCACTCCCCTTACATATATACAACTTATAATAAATTTGACATACATCTTTAATATGTATGTATCTTTATAAAACATATAATCTTGGCTTATAGGTACATTTTTATACCTATTTGTAGGTGTATCTATATATTATGCTATATTATTTAATATTATTACATATTATATTATATATTATTTATTGTATATTATATATTTAAGTCAATAAATTATATAAGTATATCATATATACTTATATATAATAATATATACACCTACAAATAGGTATACAAGTGTACCTACAAACCAATATTATATTTTTTATAAAAATGTATACATATCTAAGGAGGTATGTCAAATTTATTGTAAGTAGTGTGTATGTATACATATATCATATGTATAATATATAGTATATATATAATAGATGAACATATGTGTTTATATACTGCATCAGCAAATAACAATATACGCAAACACAAAGTACATTAACACAGTTGAATATAGCAAGCCACACAGGAATACATTTTTGTTCGTAATCCCCATTTACACAATTTTCCTTTTGACCTATTTTGGTGACAGGCAGAGTCTCAAAATTGCTTTTTGTGTGATTCTGCCTAATCATTGTACAAAAGAAGCAAACATAAGTGAAAGAGTCAGAAGATTCACTCTGGCACCTCCTCATTTTGCTCAAAACCTAAAATTGTCTCTTTGCAATTTGTGATGATGTCTTTCTGCCCTTGACTGTTTAACTTGGCTTCTCCCCTTCCTCACACCTTATTAAATCACGCACACTCTTCTTATTTCAAAATAAGGATCTATATTTTACAGTAGTATTTTAAAAAATATATTAGAGGGCCCCTGGTGGCTCAGTCAGTTAAGCGTTCAACTCCAGCTCAGGTCATGATCTTGCAGTTCATGAATTTGAGCCCCGCCTTGGGCTCTGTACTGACAGCTTGGAGCCTGGAGCTTGTTTCAGATTCGGTGTCTCCTTCTCTCTCTCCCCCTCCTCAACTCGTGTTCTCTCCTTCTCTCTCAAAAATAACAAATAAACATTTTTAAAAACATATTAGTTAGAAGTTTAATGGATCTTTTAAAAGTGATGCCAGTATTTTTATTATGGCATGGTTGCCTATGTTAGAGTTCTTTTTATTTTATTTTATTTTATTTTATTTTATTTTATTAAATTTACATCCAAATTAGTTAGCATATAGTGCAACAATGATTTTAGGAGTAGATTCCTTAATGCGCCTTACCCATTTAGCCCATCCCCCCTCCCACACCCCCTCCAGTAACCCTCTGTTTGTTCTCCATATTTATGAATCTCTTATGCTTTGTCCCCTCCCTGTTTTTATATTATTTTTGTTTCACTTCCCTTATGTTCATCTTTTTATAAGATTGCAAGGTTTTGGAGTGGACTATCTCAATCTATTTCTCTCCTGAGCTCCATTACTGTTAGTGCGTGAATTTATAGAAGTGTTATTTATTTCAAAGCACATATATTATATTCCCCCAGGAATGGGTCCCCATATTACCTCCAATCTATATTCACTCACACATCCCTTGAAAATTTGTGGTATTCATAGGATGAATTTGCTGAGTAACAGGTTATATGTATATGTAATTTTACTGTATGTACTTTGACAGATTTCTTTTTAGTATCTCTGTACCAGTTCATATTTCCACCAATGTTTTCCCTCTACCTTGGTTTTTAACAGCTAAATAATATTCCATCTTATGGAAGGGGATACTATAATTCATTTACCAATACTCTACTTTTGGACCTTTGTGTTATTTCTAATTTCTGATATATTAAGCCTCATAGATATGCATCCTTCTGTATAAATCTTAGTCCAATGTTTTGACTAGTTTTTAAAGCTAATTTCCTGAAAGTGTGGAAATAATGGAAGATTAAATAACAATTATATAATGCTTTTGATGCCCATTGCCAAATTGCTTCCCAGAAAGCTTGTACGAGTTAGAGTTCCCATCAGAAATCCCTCCTGTGTTAATTCACAAAATATTTATTAAGTGCCTAGTATTTTCCAGGTACTGTTGGAGCTATTGGAGATTAGGCAAAGAATGATCTCCATTCTTCATGGGGGCGGGATGGGGGAGGAAGCTCAGGAAGGATATGATCTCAGTTGGGAGTGAGCCTCAGGCTGTCCCCACAGGAAGCTCTGCCACAAGTTATAGTGTGGAATTAGTCTCCCCTGGAGATAGGAGGTTAGGCCATCTGTCATCCATGTCTGCTGAGGTGGAGAATGCAGAATGGGATGCTGGACAGAGAAGCACTCTGTGAAAATCTGAAACAACCAGGGGAAAATTTAGAAGTCCATCTACTCCATCCTTTTCTTCCAGGGTAGATAATATTCACCTTATCCTAACTAGAAAGGAATTTGGGACTGTCATACTTCTTCAGGCCAAAACTGAATCTTATTTCCACAGGTGTGGTTATAAGTGCAGATGGGCAATAACCTCCATTCTAGGTAAGGAAAGATGAATGAGATTCTGTTGGGTGCATTAGGAGGCAAAGCTAGTATCACAACTAGAGTGACCAACCAGTTGGGTTAGTCTAGGACTGAAGGGTTTCCTTGGACAGAGCATAGAACTTTCATTTTTTTTTAAGTTTATTTATTT
The DNA here is from genome assembly GCF_014898765.1 of Herpailurus yagouaroundi. NCBI lineage: Eukaryota > Metazoa > Chordata > Mammalia > Carnivora > Felidae > Herpailurus > Herpailurus yagouaroundi. The sequence goes on along the minus strand of NW_024412376.1, from coordinate 83,816,830 downwards.
ATTTTGAGAGAGAGAGAGCACAAGCAGGAGAGGGGCAGAAAGAGAGAGAGAGAGAGAGAGAGAGAGAGAGGATCCGAAGCAGTCTCCATGCTGTCATCGTAGAGGAGCCTGACACAGGGCTCAAACCCATGAACCATGAGATCATGAACTGAGCCAAAATCAAGAGTCGGTTGCTTAACCAACTGAGCCACCCAGGTGCCCTAGAACTTTTATTGTTAAAATTGGAATCATCTAGGGAAAATCAGAGTACTCAACCACCCTGAGTCTCAATTAAAGACTCAAATTTTATAAATATTTATTGTTACAAATTGTAAGTTTCCACTTTTCTCCAACCGTGTGTGATATTCTTTGAGTTTATCATAACTGTATTGTTTATAAAGTCAAAATAAATCTACCCCCAATTTCATAATTTTCACATTAATTTATCCTTAACCCACAAATTTACCCTTAACCAGGATCTTTTATTATTATTTTTTTAATTTTGAGAGCTACGAATATTGCCAAATGGCAAAAGGAATCAAAGGCAAAGTTGAACTCAAGAGAGATAAATGACTTAGAATTTGAAAACTTAGTTCCAAGTAAGTGAGAGTTGCTCCACTCTAGTTCTCAGCCTTTTATAATACTACATTTTCAGACTGCAAACAAATTTTGTAAAGGCGTTTCCATCCATTCTTGACTCAAACGTCAATGTCCAGAGCTTTCACTTGTTGGCCTCTATCACCACATTTATTGATAAAATATGCACAGGGAATTTGTAGATGCAGAATAAGCTAGAGACAGAAAAGCAGGAAGAGAAACTGGAGAGGAGAGAAGGACCAAGCAACATTGAAGTGGGCCAACAAAAGCATTTTTAGGACGGGGAGTGCCAGACAATGAATTCTCAGTTCAGGTTCTCACAGTAAGTTTCTCCGTTTCCGTCTCCAGTAAAGTCTTTCACACATGCAAAAGTTGTGTGGGTTACATCTTACAGGATCTAAAATATAGGGGTTTGTTTCACCTCAAGGTTGACACGGTTTGAGAGAAGGACTACTGGAATAGTATGGAAAACAGTTTCTACAGGTGAAATACTTCTGTGGGCAAAGATGCTCAGGGCTAGAGATCACCACGCAAATAACTCAAAGAAAGCTTTGGAATGTATTTTCCGCAATCTATGGAATGGGGAGTTCCAAACACCTGTATGTGGATATTAAGGGACAGGGTGATTTTAAGTCGGCTGGCATCTGGGTAACAGGTGTACATTTTGTGACTCCCTAATACCAGGTGTAATTTCTCCTAAGTGCCTTTTCTGTTCTATCCAAGACTGACCATACCTGCAGAAGCCAGTCTTGACTGCAACCAGCATATCAAATAAGACAGCCTCTGTGTACGTGGTCTTTCCCACTCTATTACACCATGCTAGCCTGCTATTTCTAATAAGGTGCAGTCTCATTCTGTATCAATCACATCTTCCCACTACTCAGTACCTACATCTATATTTTCAGAAACGGAGAAGGTGAAATAAATTTAACATGGAAAATTTTCTGCTACAAAATCTGCTGTGAAATAGAACCCTTTTTTGTTGATGGGCTTAGCCACCTTACACAAATTGAATGATTGCTCTGCAAAAAATATGCAGCATGTAAACCTACCAGCAATGTTGTCAATTTGTTCTTCCCTGATAGATCAAGGACAGAATGTCAGCAATTCATTCTGGGGAGTCACAAAAATTATAGATGAGGAAGATTACTTGATATAGGAAACTTATCAGCAGATGCAGCTTGTTACCAGCTGTGGAGGAAATAACTGTTATACTTGCAAATGAGGGGCTTTATCACATGCTTCACTGCATCACTGTAAACACTTTCTGGGAGCCTTTCACCAAGGCATATCTGTACCTATGCATCCTTCTGGAAGCATTTATAAAGCAGAAAAGTTGAAATCAACTTTGACACTAATATCAATCTTGAACATCTTCCAAGACCTAGTTGATTTATTTTCCTGGGAGAGAACGATGAGAAGGAAACTGATAGTTGCCATTAGGTCACCTACTGTAGCCTCTGGGGACAGCTCATTGCAATATGCTTGATTTTCATTGTATGTTTTTGGAACATCGTGAACAATAATGCTTCCATAACTTTCTTTTTTTGTTTGTTTTTGATGTTTTCGTCTCTTTATTTCTTTTCATTCCTTTTTTTTTTAATTTAAATTCAAGTTAGTTAACATATAGTGTATTAATGATTTCAGGAATGGAATTTAGTGATTCATCGCTTGCATATAACACCCAGTGTTCATCCCAGCAAGTGTCCTCCTTAATGCCACTTGCCCATTTAGCCCATCCCCCTCACAAAACCCCTCCAGCAACCTTCAGTTTGTTCTCTGTGTTTAAGAATCTCTTATGGTTTGTCTCCCTTTTTGTTTTTTATCTTATTTTTGCTTCCCTTCCCTTATATTCATCTGTTTTGTATCTTAAATTTCACATGTGAGCTTCTATAACTTTCTAAGGAGAATTCATGCAAATGTATATAAAGGAAAGTTTCTCTAATAAAATAATTTTCTCTTTTACCCATTGCCATAAAAGTAATTTCCTCTTATTCTTTGTTAAACTCTGTCAACTCTCTCATGCCCATTCTAAGTCTTTCAGACATTTCAGAAGGCTTTTCCTTCTTCCAGACATTAAACTCCCTCTGAAGGAAAAACAACACAACATATACACCATGCTGATTATTCTGGTGTCAAGACGCCCGATTCTAGCTCTACAGGTTGTATAATGTTTCAGGTACAGACTATTACCCCTCTTCTCCTTTGATACTTAACTTTCTTAGTTGTAAAATAAAAATTGGATTTTTACATTTTTTCCAAAAGTTATGATTTTCTGTATTTAGTGAAAACATTCTAGAATCCAGGCTTTCAAACTTCTTAATGTTTTTAATAATTACAATCTAAATCACTATCCATCTGTGTCTGGACCAGATTCTTACTCTTAGATACCAGGAAGAAGCAGAAGGAATAGAGAATAAAGAATTATTTTTACTAAAAGTGCTGAGTTCCAAAGGTTTGACAAGCTGGTAGTCGGAGATAAAGCCATCGGGGCATAAAAGGAGAGAGCCATTTATTCGTTCACAAACTTCTATCAAGGGCCTATAGCGTGTCACATAGATATCACAGGTAGAGAAATGAACAAGACACAGGAAATGATGAAAACAATGCACTACAATAGTGTTAACGTTTGTCACTGTAATTAGAGCACAAAAGAGGGAGGTCTCGATTCTGGCAGAAGGCTTGGAGTCCAAAAACTTTACCTAGAATTTCTTAGACTGGGATTGGAAGGTAAGTACATTTTAGCCAGAGAAACAGGAAGAGAGAAGGAAAAATGGAAGAGGAAAACAGAAGCCCTCCTCCCTTAGATGCCTAAGCATGCAAGTGGGTGACTGAATATTCAGGGAATAATCTTGTAAGCATCACACACATACTCCTCTGCATCAGTATTTGTCTTCAGAATTGAAGTCTGAAGCCTTAGTTGAATGAGACTGTTATTTTTTTAAGATCCATGAAAAAATAGATATTTAATGACTGCTTAATAATGAAAAGGGGAGCAAGGGACCCTATTTTGATTCTTTTGCAAATTGCGAAGCTCTGTCTTCCCTCCTGATGGTATTGATAATGGGGGAAACCCTGAGGCATTTTCTCTTAGAGGCAAAAATAACAAAGTCAAGTTTGCCCCTTGTCCAGGCTGAAGTTCCTCCAACTTCAATGGGCTGCACTATTCTTTATTCCTTAAATCTAACAGGAGTGTAGAACATGAGTGCTCTTTTCCTGGTGGAAATTGTGTCTTTCCACTTTACTCTAACTTTATGCGCATTTTAGTGGAGAAAAAGAGAAGACACCATGGAATGGGAGCTATCTGCTGCTAGAATAATTTTCCACTCCCCAAAATGATCAAAGGAAAAATTCAGCTTTTTCCTGTTTCTGTTCTCCACCTTTGCCCTACATACCCAGGAGAATTCTCTGTCTGACGGGTTCTTTGCGTTTTTGTGGTGCTACAATAAAGACAAGCAATCTCAAAGGTAGTGACTAGGAAGAGGAGAAGGAATTAGCCAAAGTTGTTAAATTGTTTTCTATGACCAAAAAGTGAGGGAAGTCTGGGAAAATGAAGAGAGAAAAGCTACATGTGGTAAGGATGGATGAGAAAATATTTGAGAAGTAAGGGTGTGAATATTTGAGGTGTTGGGAATACTGCAGCAGATAATGGAAGCAGTTAGATGATGAAAGGAAATTTAACATGTATTTAGACACCCTTAACGGTTTCCATGAAATACTGGTAAAAACTTGGAGAGCTGTAAAATTTATTGTGATTTCCAGGACTACATTTCTTTAATCATACTGTGCTCTAAGATTGGACCCTATGGCTCCAGTTTAACAAGAATTATGCTGTCTTGACCTGTAGGGTTACTAATCAACAATATTAATCCCATCTGTCCATTACAGTAGCCACATGTGCTTATCAAGTGCTTGAAGTATGGCTAGTCAGGCTTGAGATGCATTGTCACTATAAAATACACACAGGAGTTTGAAGACCTAGTCCAAAAATTTTAAAGGCAAGAAAGCAAAATATCATATTAATAATTTATATATAAATTACATGTAGAGATGGGAATATATTGGCTATATTAAGTAAACATTATTACTTTTTTTAAATTTAAAACAACTTTTGTAATGTTTATTCATTTTCGAGAGAAAGAGAGAGACAGAGCATGAGTTGGGAGGAGCAAAGAGAGAGGAAGACACAGAATCTGAAGCAGGTTCTAGGCTCCAGCTGTCAGCACAGAGCCCCACGTGGGCCTTGAACCCACAAACTGAGAGATCATAACCTTAGCTGAAATTGGATGTTTAACAGACTGAGCCACCCAAGTGCCCTGTAAAATATATTAATAGTAATTTACCTGCTTCTTCCTTGTTTCTACATGACTACTAGACATTTTTAAGTTACATCTGGGCTCACAATGCCAAATTATATACGTGGCTTGCATTATGACATCTTTGTTGGAGAGCAGTATACTAATTTATAACAGAAACTAACCTCAAACAAAAACTAAACACTCTGCATGAGAAGGACACTGAGTTTTTCTGTGGCTAGCAAACAGTAGAACATAGTAGTTAAATTCATGAGTTCTAGAGTCCATATTTCTGGGCTTATTCTTGGCACCAAGATCTAGGAGTGAAACACTTGGGTGAAACACTCAACACTTTTTGGCCTCTGTTTCCTAACCGGAAGAATGGAATTAATTGATAATAATACCTTCCTCACAGAGTGATTGATACAGGTAAAACATTTACAATAGTGTTTTACATGACTGGAATAGTAGCTTTTTTTTTTAATGTTTTATTTTTTTAGAGAGAGAAAGAGAGCACAAGGTAGAGGCAGAGAGCAGGTGAGAGAAAATCCCAAGCAGGTTCTTCACTGTCAGCACAGAGCCTGACGTGGGGCTCGATCCCACAAACCGTGAGATCATGATCATGGCTGGAACCAACATCAAGAGCCAGATGCTTAATTGACTGAGCCACTCAGGTGCATATTAACATTTAATATTTAACACATTAGCATTAGCACCCTGGCATATTAGCTTTTATTCTTACTAGTCTCAGGGAGGGAAGGGTACTAAAATGTATCAAGTGTTCTTTTATTTTGTTTATGTCTTTCTGAAAGCTCCACAAGGGCAGAGGCTGTTTATTTTGTTTTCTCCTTTACATGCAACAGCTAGAACAACGTGTGGTAGGAGCATATTTATTAAATATTGAATGAATAAGTCTGGACTGGAGAATCAATTAATGGACAGTTTTATTACCCCCATTTTAGAGAAGAGGAAATTGAAATTTATGTAAATTCAGAGATTAAAAGGTTAGATGAAGCTACAAAATTCATGGACAACACTGAGATTTGAATCCAAATTTGCATGAACATTGACAGTCTGTGAATTCAAGGAGCATCGGATCTAGTTAGAGAAAGAAAATGTGTTTCAACTTAGAAGACAATATTAATACTACCAGTTCATAGATGATACTATTTACATAACCTGATCGATGATTACTAAAAAAGCCCAGCGTGGAAAGACTTCATGTCCAGCAGGTATGTGCAGGAGAGCATTGGAAGGGCCGAGACAGAAGCTGGACCCCTAGAGACTCATTAGGTGTGGTTGGGTGAGGGCTCGGTCTGGCAAATGAAAGAGACTGAGCACAGGTGTGGAAGTGGAAACCCAAAGACAGGTTTTGAAGCTCCAAAATGGATCTTTTTGCCTGGAGAAGACAGTTCATGTAAATTCATTAGTAGGATTTAAGCAGAAATAAACTTGAGGTTACATCTTAGGTTTTGAGTGAAGACTGAGGTAAAGAGTTAGACCTTTGGCAAGCAAACAATAGGATTTTTTTTTCTTTTTTAGGTAGTCACGATGTGATAGTAACAGTGTGCAAGAAGAAGCAGGAGAAGGATATTGTGGGTGGGGCAATAATTAAGGAGGCTATTGCAAAATCCAGCCATGTGGCAGTAAAGATAAGAATGAGAGATTTGGAAATAGGAATGGAAAGAAAAAGAGCAATTTAAGAGATGTTAAAAACAGTGTTCCGGCCCCAAAGACCCAATCTGGATGATCAGTCACTAAAAGTAAAATATGTGGCCTTTCATTTTCCTATTTTTAAAATAATTTTTCAATTTCCTATTTTTAAAATAATTAAAATTTCCTATTTTTAAAAAATAAATCATTCTTGATTTATCTTGAAATAGCCCTCATCTATTTTGTTACAAGGTGTAGCCATCCTATCAGAAATAGCTAATGAATTGAATCCCTCCTTTCATTCCTGTGCTTTAGCACAAACTTTTGTATTATTTCATCTTTATTTATTTATTTATTTATTTATTTATTTATTTTTTAAATTTTTTCTGGGGTTATTTATTTTTTCTGGGGTTATTTTAAGAGCTTCTGTGTTGGATAAGAGCATTCATTCATAATTCTTTCCTTCTCTCTCCATTTCTGTCTTGGCTTCCTGTGGGTAGGACACCTCTTGTCCTCTAGCCCAGAAATTTCTACCCTTAGATCTAACAATTCTGTTCTAAAGGAGGACTAGGTTCTAGTAAAATTACTCACAACCTGTAGAGGGATTTTGGAAACAAAAATTCACCTCGTAAGTCACAGCTATGATATCAAATGGCCTGGGAACCCTGCTTGAACTTTCGAAAGCTATGCCCTTCCATCTGATTTTACAATTAATCTTTTAAGAATTTATTATTGTCAATTGTCTATATCTGAGTGTTTCCCTCATTGATCTGCAACGTCTTTGAGATTTAGGACTATGCTTTGGTAATCTTTTTTACGTCTAGTTTTTAGAACAATATTTGGTACTTTTAAGTCCGTAAATATCAGAATAATGAATGACTAACATGGAGATATCTTTTTCGATGTCATTTTGCTCTGCTAGGTGTTTAATTTTCCACATCCATTCTAGAAGCATCTTATCAATTTCTACCCCTCAAAATTTTGTTGGACTTTGATAGCAATTGGGTTGAATCTATACATCAAACTGAGGAAAAGTGACATATTAACCACATTGGGTCTTTCAATCTGTAAACATATTCTATCTCCCCATTTCCTTCAGAAATGTCACATAATTTTCAATGTAGAGGTTTGACATATGATGGGTTAAATTTACACCTAAATGTTTTGGTTTTATTGTTTTTTTTTTAAATGATATATTTTTTTAATTTTCATGTTTTATTTGTTTGTGAAAATATATTAAAAGGCAATCGATTTTTTTGTATTCCCATGTATCTTGAAATCCTGCTAGATTCATTTATTAGTTCTGGTGCTGTATTCTATGTACACAGTCATGACAGATTTAATTCTTTTTTTTACATATTTTTCTTAATTTGTTTTTCTTGCCTCAGTACAATAACTAAGACCTCCCGTACAATGTTGGATAGAAGTGGTTGAGAGTGACCATTCTTGCCTTGCACCATTCTAGAAATAGGTAGCAGGATAGGGTTGAGGATGTAATTACCACTGAAATTTTATATAGAAGCTTTACATAAACTGTAATAAATAAGCTATGAGAAGGGACAGAGGCCTTTCAATGGAGGGAGAAAGCTTTTTTAAACAGAGTAATTACTTAAAGATTTAGACATCTAAAAGAAATTCATGAGAAGGTAATTAATTAGTACTTAAGAACCATTTCTTTGAACCCTTTTAGTATTGTAGAGTATGTCTGCTAACTGGCTTTTGTGCTAGCTTGAGTAATTTATGGTAGCCTTTTGCACATTTTTCTGCTCACTCACAAATTTCACTACAAATGGAAAAGAGGCTTAGTTATTAGAGTGCTGTAGACAAAATGAGTGAAAGATATTGCAAATGATGCCAGTTACTGTCATCCATTAGTATTCCACCCCAGGCTGCACGTCATAGCAGAGCATTTCCTTGGAGTAGCTGTGAGGATGGGGTTAATGAATCTTCTTGGGAACACAAATATGGCTGTGTAAAACCTCCTTCTGTTTATTGGATTGTTCTTACACTACAGTCAAAGCATGTTGAGTTGTGTCTCATGGCATCATTTAAGCAAAGTAAGCCCATATTCCAGTAGTTTCTGTCTCTCTGTGCAACACACCTCCCACACTGTGCTTTCTGGGCAGCAGAACCCAAGCGGCTCCAGGCTGATCAATATGCCTTGAGACTTTTATTTTAGAAGACTGAGGTGGGGCAATTTTCTCTTACTTATAGGAATAGCAAGTCAAAGGGATGATGAGTTGATTACAATTTGTTTAGTCACTTTCACTTACTTAAGTGGAAAATAATATTAATGGAACAGGATTCCTGTTCAGATACAGATAAAGTAAGTCAGCCACAGAGGAAGCAGTTAAAAGTCACTCAGCCTCCTCTGTGCCTCCCAGTGAGTTCACAGGTAACCTTGGGACAAGACTTCTTTGTTTAGAGAATAGTTACTTGAGTGCCCTCCCCTCTTTCTAGGCAACTGTGAAGTGAAAGCCATTCATTGTCCAAACTATGAGTAAGGATACAATAGACTAGGAATTAAGCAAAGTCTCTAACTTTCCAAATCCAAATTAGGGAGTTGCTGAACTGATTTACTTCAGAGCCCCATGGCCCCTAGGAGGAATGAAATCACAAACCAGTCCCTTGAGAATAAAAATTAGTCATCACAATTAGAATGGATCAGAATGGTCCCAACAAGTCCTGGTGGAAGAGAATGACAAAAAGGCCCCTGCAATAAAAATTCCTTCAGTTAAAAAAAAAAAATCTAGAGTGGACATTCCACTCATGATGAGAGCTGATTGCTCATGGTCATGTATAAGTGCTAATTCTATCATGACAGGAAAAGATAGGATTCAGTAGGCCGAGAGGGAAAGATTAGGACCTGAGGTCTCTGGGTGGGGAAAAACACGTATTTTGGAACAATGGTAGCATCTGACCACAGCAAATCCCCTCAGGTGTAAGATTCCTATTAAGAATGCAATAGACACCACCTGGTATGTAACATTACCCTCAGGAATCTGACAAAAGACTTGACTAAAAATAAATAGACCATAATGTATAACCCACAAGGAACAGAATGGCCATAGACAACCCCTCATACAACGAAAACGAGCAATCAGGAACAGACAACCCAGCACCTAGACCCATCAAGCCAATAAGGGTAGAACCTGAGAAGGAACAAGAGGGAAGGGAAGAGGGAGGGCTGACCAGAACCTTATAAAAGAAGGACCCTTCCCTATAGTTCTCCAGCATTCACTTTCCAATGTTCCTCTCTGTAAAGAGAGCTTTCCTACTATTCTTCCTTTCTGATCTTTTTAAAAAAATTTTTTTTTTCCAACGTTTATTTATTTTTGGGACAGAGAGAGACAGAGCATGAACGGGGGAGGGGCAGAGAGAGAGCGAGACACAGAATCGGAAACAGGCTCCAGGCTCTTGAGCCATCAGCCCAGAGCCCGACGCGGGGCTCGAACTCACGGACCGTGAGACCCTGACCTGGCTGAAGTCGGACGCTTAACCGACTGCGCCACCCAGGCGCCCCCTTCCTTTCTGATCTTAATACTCTAATAGACTTTTGCTTGCTGTTCATTTTGTGTAACCCCCCCCCCCCCTTCTTCATTCTTCAAAGCGGTGAGACAACGAATCCCAAGTATTGAGATAAAAATCCTGCAACAGCAGCCTCATGAGGGATAGGCATGATGACCTGGAATCCAGAAGACTTTTCTAAAACGTTAACAGTTTTTCGCCAACACCCACAACACCTGATTTGAAAAGTTGTGGAGAATTATTTTAAATTCGTAAGCAATAGATCTGCCCAATGGAAAAAAAAATATCCGTGGAATTGGTAGGAAAGATTGGTGGGGCAGCCTATAACAAATGATGTGAAGATGGGGCGATTCATAGTCATAAGCATCTTATTTGCTGTTGCTGGCAATCAGAAGAAAAACGACTAGAGAGAAGAGATCCCTTTGGAGATGGTTTAAGGGAGGAATCTAGGAACTGGAGTCAGGTTGGATACAGGGGAAGTGAAAAGGACTTGCTAGTTGACAAAAAAAAAAAGAACTTTTTGAGAAAAATGGGTGAACTGGGCTGCTTGGTTGAAAAGGGAGTCAAGTTCAAATCATTTTATTTTTTGTGGAACTTTACCAACTCTTTCCCTTTAGGTTTAAATTTTTTAAATGTTTATTTAAATTTTTTTTGAATGTTTGTTTGTTTGTTTATTTATTTATTTATTTATTTATTTTGTTTACTTCTTTTTGAGAGAGACAGAGACAGAATGCGAGTGGGTTAGGGACAGAGAGAGAGGGAGACAGAGAAGCAGAAGCAGGCTCCAGGCTCTGAGCTGTCAGCACAGAGCCTGATGCGGGGCTCAAACTCATGAGCTGTGAGATCATGACCTGAGCCGAAGTCGGACGCTCAACCAACTGAGCCACCCGGGCGCCCCAAATGTTTATTTATTTTTAATGTGGAGAGGGAGAGAGAGAGAGAGAGAGAGAGAGCAAGTGGGGGAGGGGTAGAGGGGGGGAGTGGGGAGACACAGAATCCAAGGCAAGATCCAGGCTCCCAGCTGTCAGCACAGAGCCCTACGGGGGCTCAAACTCATAAACCATGAGATCATGATCTGAGCCTAAGTTGGATGCTTAACCAACTGAGCCACCCAGATGCAACCCCCCGCCCCCCGCTCCTTTAGGTTTAAATGCTAAACTTTAGCAAAGACAGTAGAGACACAAACTGAAGCAATGCTTAGCCAACAAAGATGCATGTTTTCCTCCTGCTATACATTTAGTTTTTAGACTTGTTAGTTTTAACTGTCTCATTTGCTGATGTGTATTTTTAACTTTTGCTGCTTCTGTCAATTCTTGTCAATTCTGAAGAACCTCTCCATTTCCAGAGACTTTGCTAAAAAAGCAACTGACAAGCGCCTAGTACATTGCACCCTGTGGGCACTCAATAAACACTTCTTTCCTAACTGCCTGGCTGAATGTGTCTTCAGGAACATGGGCAGTAAACTGAACTGCCTTAAAAATAACAGATGGTGCTATCTGGTAGGCATTCCCCTGAGGCCTTGTTAAATACACAGTTAATGTCAGAAGACACCTGAGTGTTGTCACCTGTTCAAAACAAGTTATACTTCAGTCATTTGCCGACGTATATGCATGTGTGTGAAAGAATGAACTAAAGTCACATTGTGCCCAAAGCACCTGATATTTGTATGAGGATAAGAAAAACCAGCTTATTGTTGCAAAATTGATCAAGCCTGGAAGATGAGATGTTCTGAGCTTTAATAAACTTGGACAGAGTTTGAATTGGAAAGTTAATTAGGGATGTATGGGGAGAAAAAGGATACATTGGGGGGGATGAGAGCAGGTACATAACATTGAAAAAAACAATAGAAGGGCAATACATTTCACTACACAAATATTTAAACTGTTCTACATAAAAATAAAGGTCATATAAAAAAATGAGGAATGTATTTTCAGACACTCAGTGTTAAATTGTTAGTATGTAAGGTACCTCTAAAAATAATAAGAAAATCACTAAATGTGGTGCCCCAAAATTCAATTCTTCATATGTGCCTCGTGTAGGTCATACAAATTCCTCCATGATGCCGCCTCTGCCCATTGTTTCAGATTTTCTCATAGCTACCTCCTTTCCAAGTTATTGTCCAGCCAGACTGGAATTTGCATTTCCCCAAATGTACCATGTCTCTTCATGTCTATGTTTTGGGGCTCCAGCCTAGAATGTGTTCTATCTTTGTTCACCTGGCAAATTCCTGTTCATCCTCTGAGACCCATCCCCAACATCCCTCTCCTGCTAATCTTCCCAATCACTCTCCCTTTAACCTCTTCTCACACCTCAGCCAAGAAATTCTCTGTAGTTTCACTCTATTTATATTGTTCCATAATTTATAACACATGTTATTCACTTATTTACATATGTATCTCTTCTATTACTTAGAGATTGCTTAAGAACAGCAAGGTGTTTTATGTTTCTCTGTATCCCAAGTTTCTGCCACTGAGCTTGACAGAAGAAATTAGGTGCTAGCTGATAGGAAACTGAATTAAAACTTTTAAGCCTCTGTTGGTTGCTTTAGCACATCCCTGCATACGCAGTGAAAGCATAATCTTAAGTCAGATCATTGCATGCACATACACACACACACACACACACACACACACACACACACACTCTCTCTTCTTCATAGGTGCCAAGTTTAGAGCTTTTGTTAAACTAGAGGTTTTATATATGCAATTTCCACCAAAGTATTTGAAAATGTAAAAACTATATTACTTAATTACTGAGTCTTCACAAAACTATACCCTCAATGCTCAAGAAACCTAATGGCTTCATTTCCTTCACTCTGGAACTACCAACAGGGAAGCATATTATAAACACACTTAATGGCTTACTAAGTAGAGCTGTAATAAGGACCTAAACTTAATGTTCCAGTTTGCTTTCCTAGACCCCATAACTTGCTCAAATGTCAGGAAGGCGTGCCCACTTTATTCTCACCCACACTTCCTTTCACTTATCCCAGAAAAACCATTTTTTTTTGCTGCCATAAATGCCAAAAGTAATTTTTAATCACAGATTTTATTTTATGTAGGTTATGAAGGGATTCTCACCAGTCTTAACATTGTTTTTACATTTTCAGATAAGTTATTCCACTACAGCCTAGATGGTATACATTTTAAGATGTGACTGAAAAGATATGTACAGCAACATCTCATGTACCAAGGATTGTGGTGAATGTGGCTATGTTAATTCAAATTCCATTGGTGCAGTGTGGTCCTGCAACTGTCAGAGCTTTTAAACTCTTCAACATTTTAGAAGAAAAAGCTTCCAAAAAATACCTTATGCTTTTATGTATCCATAAAGAGAAAATCAATTCGGTGAAATTTTCTTAATCATTCAGAGCCATCCGTATGAACATACATTGTTTTGTGCCCTAAACCCTTAAAGTTTAGTCTTTAGTCATAAACCAGTCCCATCAGCATTTTAGGATTTGCCTCTATGCTAACAGATTCCAGATTATTGTGTTTTAGGCCTCTTTAACTTTCTTTGTTTACCATCGAAACTCATGTTTTGACTGTTAACGAAATCAGTCTCTAGCTCTCAGTGCTCCAAGCTTATTACATTGCGACCATGCTCAGTCAACTTTGGGAGGATGGAGAGTGGTTTAATTTCTCTCTGGATACAACAGTTTTCAGATTTTATATTTAAAAAACAATTTCCAGGGTACCCTGGATCGGCTGGAGCAGGTCCATGCAAGGCCAATTGGGTCCATAAGGAAGCTGACTGAGATGGATTTAGGAGAGCAAGAGGGTTCCTAGAGGCTAACTTCTGGGAAAGGAGAGGAAGGGAGGGAGGAGGTTGGTCAAGGAAGGCCTCAGAGCACAGTGAAGGTCTGACAGAGTATTGGCCAACCCAACAGGGAGCTCTGAGGCACATAGCACCCATTAGAGGAGTCCCACGTTGGACAGAAATGGCGGGGTCCTGGTAGCCCACCAGTAAAGTTGAGGACTTCCTGGGAGGAGTGTGGCCTCTGCTTGACCGCCAAGATGGATCCTGAAGCATGCGCAGCTGGAGGCTATCAGCTAGCTGCTTTCTCTGCAGCCAAAGAGAAAGTTCTTCCTTAAAGAGAGATCAGAGAGGTGCACTTTCCTGGCTTCATGGGTACATATACCATCTGGAATGTATCTGAAAAGAAGTACAAGTTCAGAGGAAGATAGGAAAAGGTAGCTGTTTTCCTATATAACCTTCATAAGTATAACCTTTATAACCTCATAACCTTTATAAGTTTATGGTTAATGTGAATGGGTGTAGAAGCAGAGTCTGACGGGAAGCAGTCAGTGAATCTGAGCATGAGGAGGGTGGTGATCAGTGAAGCAGGGGGTCCTGGCCAATGAGGATAACAGTTAAATAACCAAATGATCAAAATTCTTACTTATCTTAGCAGCAAATTGACCATCCTTGGAAGGACCCAATTCAGAAAGATGTCTGGTAGAAGGCAAGGCCACCAAGAGAGTTCCTGAGTAAGTTGTCTATATTTGTTTTACTTTGTAATTCTGCATATTAAGCATTTTAATTACTTTGATGTTTTACTTTTTTTAACACGAAATTTAGAATCATCTGGCCTGTTTCAGAAAAGTTGGTATTTTTGTTGTAATCACATTAAATATATGAATTAACTTAAGAACTGAAATCTTTATAATGTTGAATCTTAACTGAGAACATAATTTGTGGTTTTTTTTTAATTTAGGGTCCTTATTTATTTTAGGAGTGTTTTAAATATTTTGTCATTTAAGTTTTACATATTTAGTATCAAGTAATTACTAGGCATTTCTTATTGGTGTCATGTATGTAGTTTTCTGATTCACTGTTTTATACTTGGTGTCTTTTATATATATGAAAGCTATATATTTCTCAATATTAATTTTAGCATCCCTCCTTATTGAATTCTCTTGTTTTTGTTTAATTACTTTGCATTTTTTATTAGTTATTTTTTTAAATAATAATAATTTCACCTCCTCCTTCCCAACTTCTATACTTCTAATATCTTTTTCTTACCTAATTGCCATGACTTATAACTCTAGTACAGTGTTAATAGTACTGTAATATCGGTTACAGTAATTGCTTTTAGCTGATATCCTTGTGTTTCCCTAACTTAGTAGGAATTCCTTCACTAAGTTAAATACTGGCTTCAAGGCTGATTATACGTTGACACATTCGAAACTGTTAGATAAGTATTCTTCAATTTCTATTTAGTGATAGTTCATACAATTAAGAAATGAATTAAGTTTTGTCAAACAACATTGCAGCATCTACAAAAATAATTACATAACATATTGCATTAATGGGTTTCTTAGGGGTGCCTGGGTGGCTTGGTGAGTTGAGCGTCCAGCTTCAATTCAGGTCATGATCTCATGGTCGATCAGTTTGAGGTCCATGAGTCTGAGTCCCTCATTGGGCTCTGTGCTGACAGCTCAGAGCCTGGAGCCTATTTAGATTCTGTGTTTGCCTCTTTCTCTGCCCCTTTCCCACTCACACTCTGTCTCTCTCTCTCTCAAAAATAAACACTAAAAAAATGGGTTTCTTAATATTGAAACATCCTTGTTCCTTTGGAAAGAAGTCTTGTACAACTTGTGTTACTCCTTTTGTGAACTGTTGACTTCTATTCTCTGATATTTTATTTTGAATTGTTTTTATTGATATACATAAGAAATATTTGTCTATAGTTTTCATATTTTTTCCCAGTTTTGCTATTAACATTGCATTCACTTTACAAAGTATTGGAAGTTTTTCTATATTTTTCTATGTCCTGGAAAAATTCAATAATATTGGAATTAATTACCCATTAATGGGTGGTAGAATTTCTTAGTGAAACTGTCTGTATGTGATGCTTTTGGAAGATTATATCTTTGATAATTATATTTCTTTGTGGAAATGAGTTTTTATTGTTTCTTCCCCCTCTGAGTCAGTTTGTAAATTATATTTTCTTAGAAAATTATCCCTTTTATCCAAGTTCACATGTTATTGCTTTAACTCATGATTTTTCATTTCTTTCATTTATGTGGCTGTTATTACTCATTATTTCTTATTCTATATATTTGTGCATTTTTATTTTGTGATGAGATGTTTGTATAGCATTATTTGTTTAATAAACTAGGTTGCTTGTGCATTTTCTTAATTTTCTAATTCATTAAAATTTATTTTATATTCTTTTTTTTCTGCTTTCATTCTTTCACTTTTATTTTTCTAAACTTTGGAGTCAAATACTTAGTTTATATTTCCACATTTTAATTTTTACTGATAAAATTTCACTGCCACAAGCTTTACTTTGAGTAAGGCTTGCACTGTATCCTGTAGTTTTGGTTTTTGCCTTGTATTTTCCTTTGGACCAAGAGTTGTTAAAATAAGCATTTTACATTTCCAGGATGGGAGCCTATTTTTCTGATGTTGTCACTGATTTCTTATTTTATTCTGTAATGTTCAAAGAATTTTGTCTGTAATTTTTTTTGGAACTTGTTGAACCTATTTTTTTTTGAGGCCCTAAATACAATTTTTGTGCATGTATCATATTCACATGAAAACAAATGTTCTCTCTTATTAGGGTATTGAGTCAGATATGCATTTATCAGCTTTACCTTTGTAGTTACACCATTTCAGTGTTTTGAATCTTTCTTTTATGAGAAGTGCTTGCTTTGCACAGCAGTGTGGGTCAGTAAAAATAACCTGCAAACTAAAATTAGACAAAGCACTTTTAATAACCAATTGGAAAAATTATACTAGTCTATGATTTTAGAATTGTTTTGTCAAAAACCTTAAAACTTCTCTTATTATCGATTTATAGAGAAATGAAAAATTCTAAGACAAAAAAGCATATAAAAATTGTAACAAATTGATATTTATTTAGTATTTAACACATGATAGAAATTTAGAATTATTCCATGAATTTGTAAAAAAATTATTAAGAGAAGTTTGATATTCTTATTCTTTAAATAACTGTACAAAGGAAGCATTTGGTCTATGCCTTGGCACATCATCATACTTCTTTCTAAGTTTGGATCAGCTTCCAGCATTTAATCCTTTACACATTCTTTCTTTTTTTTTTTTTTTTTTTTTTTAATTTATTTTCGGGTGGGGATAGGCAGAGAGAGAAGGAGGGAGAGAATCTCAAGCAGACTCCTTGCTTCGCACAGAGCCCGATGCAGGCTCAATCCCACAAACTGTGAGACCCCTACCTGACTCGAAATCAAGAATGGGATGCTTAACAGACTGAGCCACCCAGAGACCCCAATCCTTTACACTTTCAGTGTTGTCAGATATCTCTGAGAGTTTCTTTAATGTGAAGTTTTTCACTGACATCACTTCTTCTGGGAAATTTTCATCACAGTTGACATTTTCCTCCTGTGAGTTCCTCTGGCGGTACATCTAGAAGTATCGACATTCCATCAGCGGCTCTGTCTTTTATGACTCCCTTGAAAGCCATTCAACTTTCACTTTGAGCATTAGCACTTATCCTTTTTCTGCCACTCTTTTGTGTTTTTTGCCCAATTCTCTCTTTTAATTACTTATTTTTGGAAAATATTATGTGGGTTTATCACTGAGAGAGAAAGTGGCAACACACTTACACGCTTTGCTGCCTGTATGTGAACTGAATAACAGAGGCTCCGTGGCCCGTCACTACCAAACTTTAAAAGAAGTGACATAATTGATCGTTGATCGTAAGTGCATCTGATATTTACATAGAAATTTACGGAATAAAGAGCCGATAGCAAAGTTTGTGCGTTATGTAATTACTCAGAGTTAATATACCGTGGTAACAGACGTGGAAAGTATATTGTCGGGGAACTGATGTTCTGAATCATGGTTATTGAAATATATGCATACTAGAACCATCCGGAGATGATTACATGAATTTTGTCTACCTGATATATTTCAGACTCAGAGAAGTGAATTCAAGTCATATTTTCTATTTTTCTAACATATCCTGAAATTTCTGTTTCATGAAAAACTTTACTATGTTATCAGTTGGTAAATATTCTAGAACTGTTTTCTTTGTTTAAAATTCTACTCTGGCCATTCTTATTTCGGCTAGTGTTTTTTGGCTTTAATTCTACCTTGTTTGATATTTTTACCTTGTTTGAAGTTGTGTTCTTGCTTCCTTTCTGTTTGAATTTATTAGATAAACTTCTATCATTTTGTTTTTAACCTTTATAGACCTTTTGTTTCAGGTGGCTTTTTTGTATATAGCACAGAATTCAATTTTGTTTTGTTATCTAACTGGAAATAACTTTTCTGATTTTATTGAGATATTATTGACATATAACATCGTGTAAGTTTAAGGTATACAATATGATGATTTGACATATGTACATATTGTGAAAAGATTACCACAGTAAGTTTGGTGAACATCCATCACCTCACAGAATTACAACTGATCTTGTGATGAGAATTTTTAAGATCTACTCTCTACTTTCAAACACAGAATACAATATTTATTTTTAAACGTTTATTTATTTTTGAGACAATGCGAGAGACAGAGTGTAAGCAGCCGAGGGGCAGACAGAGGGAGACACAGAATCTGAGGCAGGCTCCAGGCTCCGAGTTGTCAGCTCAGAGCCCAACGCGGGGCTCAAACTCACGAACCGCGAGATCATGACCTGAGCCGAAGTCAGACGCTTAACCAACTGAGCCAATCAGGCGCCCTGAATATAGAATACGATATTGTCAACTGTAGTCATCACGCTGTACAATACAGTCCCAGAGCTTATTTATCTTATAATTAAAAGTTTGTACCTTTTACCTTCCTTTGATCAATTTCCCCAGTGCTTCTGCTTATGGCAACTGCCAATCTGATCTGTTTCTATGTGCTTGGTTTTTTTAGATTCCACATATAAGTGAGATCATACAATATTCATCTTTTCTTATCACTAGTATAATGCCTTCAAGATCCATCCATAGTGTCACATATGGGAGGATTTCCCTTTTTATGGCTGCATAGTATTTCTGTGTGTGTGTGTGTGTGTGTGTGTGTGTGTGTGTGTGTGTGTTACATTTTGTTATCCATTTTTCTGTTTATATTTATAAACAACTTATATTGTTTTCATATCTTGACCATTGTAAATAATGCTGCAATGAACACGGAAGCACATTCCCACCAACAGCGCACAAGGGTGTCTTTTCTTCTATATTCGCACCAATGTTTGTTATCTCTTGTCTTTTTGATCCTACCAATTCTGACAGGTGTGAGGTGACATCTCACCGTGATTTTGATTCGCATGGGGGTATTACACTCAAAATATGTATCATTCTCTAGTGAGAGAAATATTCTATAATCAAAAAGCCTAATCTATAAGTGTTCTGAAAAATAAGTTGATATTTGAATTCAGTGTCTTCTAATATTTTCTTCTTTGCTCTTCTCTCTCCTCCTAGAAGCACTAATCTCCTCTCCTGACCTCACTCTTCCCTTCGCTCCGTGGTGGGTGATCCATTTTGGTTTTTATTAAAATCTACCAGTCCGGTAGTCCAGTCCTTGCTCTCACATTTAGGTGACACATTTAGGGCATTTAGGAATCAACATCTTTCTTCTAGCAAATAATTCATTGCCCTTAGGATTAAAATTTAACCTAAAGAACTCACCACCTTTGAATATTTTTTTTTACCGATTCACTTTTTAATATGATATAGACACCTTATAATACCTTCAGAAAGTACAGAATGCTACAAAAGAAAAGCAAGAAAAGGATGACAACCCTCAGACAGGCCCATTAGGAGAGATGTAGAAATGAGTAGGATTTTTGGCATCCCTGAAATCACATTCTCCCAATCAAATAGACTCTAAATGAAACAAAAATTCTAGCATTATATTCATTCGTCTATCCACCCAAAAATACTTACCGAGCCCCCACTCCATGTAAAGTATTGTGATAAATGCAGACAACACAATAGCATATGACATAGTCCTTGTCTAGCACAGGGTACGGTGGATGCTTATCAGAGAGGTGGACACAGTTTACAAATGGAGGCGAAGGGCATTGGTGTAAAACTGCCTGGTGGGGGCACTGCGGTCAGGTAACAGCAACTGTGAAACCTCAGAACTGTGAGGAAGCAGAAGTGAACTAATAGCACAGCCACAGCGTGGAATGAAAAATGGAAATTTTAAAAGAACTAAGGTTGAAAAGGTAAGAGAAGATGGAACTTGTAGGTCCTGCTAAGGAATTTGATTTTTATCCTTAAGACGATAGAATGCTCTTGATGGATTATAAGCAGACCAGTAACATGCTTTTCTACAAAGACAGAAAAAAAAAAAAAAAAGGCAAGGAAGAGACATGGAGGGATGACATTTAACTGCCTTATTTTACTAAAGGTGTGTCATGACAAAAACCTGAAGTGCCATTTTTTACTAAAGACTGGTTATCTTTTAATAGTTAGTTCAAAAGGTAATGGCATTTTTAAGAACATGGAATTCTTCACAATGGTTCTTTAACCTTTTCCTTAGCAGAAGTTAACATCACTCCAGCGCAGAAACTCTCCTTATCAGATATCTTTTATTCTTACTGGAGGATTTGTCCCAACTCCTGTTGTTCAAACCATTTTTATTGTTATCTTAAGACTCAGCTCCTAACATGAGCATGTTTTATTGCCTCCACAATGGTTGTCCTTTATTTACTATTTACCAACACCTTCAGTATTTGTAGTTTGGTAAGAGTAGTTTGCAACCACTCAGTCTTTTTTTTTTTTTTTTTAAATGTTTTTATTTATTTTTGAAGGAGAGAGAGAGAGACAGAGCATGAGCAGGGGAGGAACAGAGAGAGAGGGAGACCCAGAATCTGAAGCAGGCTCCAGGCTCTGAGCTGTCAGCACAGAGCCCGATGCGGGGCTCGAACCCACCAACTGTGAGATCATGACCTGAGCCGAAGTCGGACGCTTAACCGACTGAGCCACCCAGGCGCCCCTGCAACCACTCAGTCTTATGTCAGGTTCGTTTTGGGTCCTCCAAGCTTGGTTTACTTGAATACAAACAGGCAAAAACTGGAAGTCACTGAATCCAGCAATGCTGTTCTCTAATACCGGCACTTTATCAGGTCACTTTGCCTGTCTTGATTTTACTTTGTTCCCTCATAAGCAAAACAAAGGAATTGGTTTAGATAAGTTCTAACCCTGTAACTTAGAGCTCTGGGATTCACCTGGGGATACTTCAGGAGTCTCTAAAAAGATGTGACCAGGGAAACAAATCTCCTTTTTCACCTTGTATTTCAAATTGGACAGCGATTCTTTTATCTGTCTTATTTATTAGGTTTTTGTAAAAAAAAAATTTTTTTTTGAAGAACAAGTTAATAAAGTAAAAAGAATTTGACAATAGCTGATCTACGTACCTCCCTAAGGTCTATTTCAGCTCTCACATTTTACCTTTCTCTCTTCTGGTTTTTATTTCCCCAACATACTTCACAGTGCTTCTGTGTTGGCAATATGTATCCAAATGGTGTGTCAGAAATAAAGAAAATCGTTCAGTAAATGCCTTTTAAGAAAAGAATGAATGGAGGTGCCTGGGTGGCTCAGTTGGTTGAGCATCCAACTTCAGCTCAGGTCATGATCTCACACTCCGTGAGTTCGAGCCCATGTTGGGATCTGTGCTGATAGCTCAGAGCCTGAAGCCTGCTTTGGATTCCATGTCTCCCTCTCTCTCTGCCCCTCCCACACTCATTCTCTGTCTCTCTTTTTTCTCAAAAATAAATAAACATTAACAAAAAATTTAAAAAGAAAAGAATGAATCAATGCATTGGTTTGTTAATCCCCCGCCATTAATATTTATAGATAACCATTCTGTTTAGCCACTTTTCAAGACAATGGAGACAGAATTGAAAATTAGATAAATTCCTGCCCTCTTTGAATGATTGGTCAGTTGAATCGACTCATTCAGCTACAATTATTGGACGCCTAATATTACTGAAGCTATTTCGTTAAGTCCTAGTTATATTGAGATGTATAGAACCCTGTCCCTTGCCTCAAAGATTTTACAGTCTGCTAAGCTAAAAACATGTAAATAGATTATTGCAATAAAAATTGATTAAGTTGGGGCGCCTGGGTGGCTCAGTCGGTTGAGCATCTGACCTCAGCTCAGGTCATGATCTCACAGTTCGTGAGTTTTAGCCCTGCATCAGGCTCTGTACTGACAGCTCAGAGCCTGGAGCCTGCTTCCAATTCTGTGTCTCCCTCTCTCTCTGTCCCTCTTCCCCCTCATGCTCTGTCTCTTTCTCTCAAAAATAGATAAATGTTGAAATTTTTTTTAATTGAGTAAATACTATTATAGAATTATGATAAAAGTACTGTGAGTGTTCAGAAAAAGGAGTTATTGACTGTGGCTGAAGTAGTGAGAAAGATTTCACAAAGAAGCTTGTGAACTGAGTTCTGAAGAACGAAAACGATTATGCTGTGTGGAGCAAATCTCTAAATGTGTCGCAATAAGAAAGTATGTAGATAACACATACTTTATGTACGTGTTATGCCAAGAGTTATGCCAAGCAGGAGCTTGGCATAGCTACACGCCCTGGTGACTGGACATCAAGGAAGAAAGGCTGCAAAGTCTTTTTCGCTTCAGATTATACACGTTCTTTTATGCTAGTAAAAAGTTTTAGAGCTTCATAACTTAGGACATGGAGAGTTAGCAGAGATTTTTAAGGAGTAGTTTGGCAGGATAGATTTGTCTCTTAAAAAAAAATGACGTGGATGTAGAATATGAAAGATGGACTGAAGTAAGAAGCATTGAATGAGGAGGGAGATAGTAAAAAGGCTGTTGCAGGAGTTGATAAAGAAGAGACGATGAAGAGGGGCTGATCAGATTCGAGAGAATACTTCAAAATCGGTTAAAATGACACGGCAACTGGAAACGACGTAGTACTCTAACACCAAATGGTGTTGGAAAACCTGGACAGACACGTGCAAAAGACACTGCACCACCATCCTGTACCATACGCAAAAATGAACCCAAAATGGATTAAAGACCTGAATGTATGACCTGAAGCCATAAAACTTGTAGAAGGAAACATAGATGGTAGGCTGCTGGACACGAGTCTTGGCGACGAGTGTTTGGCTTTGATGTCAAAAGAAAAGGCAGGGGCGCCTGGGTGGCTCAGTCGGTTAAGCGGCCGACTTCGGCTCAGGTCATGATCTCACGGTCCGTGAGTTTGAGCCCCGCGTCGGGCTCTGTGCTGACAGCTCAGAGCCTGGAGCCTGTTTCGGATTCTGTGTCTCCCTCTCTCTGACCCTCCCCCGTTCATGCTCTGTCTCTCTCTGTCTCAAAAATAAATAAACGTTAAACAAAATTTAAGAAAAAAAAAGGCAACAAAAGCAAAAATAAAGAAGGGAGACTACATAAAACTAAAAGGCTTCTGCAGAACGAAAGACATCGTCACCAACATGAAAAGGGAAACTATGGAATGGGAAAAAAAAAATTTGCAAATCACATATCTGATAGAGGGCTAATATCCAAAATAAATAAGAACTCCTACAACCCAATAGCAATTTAAAAAATCTAATTAAAAAATGGGTAGAGGATCTGAATACACATTTTTCAAAAGAAGACATACAGAGGGCCAATAGGCACCTGGAAAGTTGCTCAACATCATTAATCATTAGGGAAATGCAAATTAAAGCCACAGTGAGATATCACTTAACACCTGTTAGAATGGTTAGTATCAAAAAGAGATAACAAATGCTGGTGACAGTGTGGAGAAAAGTAAAAACTTGAGTGATGTTCGTAGAAATGTAAACTGGTATAGCACTGTGGAAAACAGACTAGAATTTTCTCAAATTTCATTAAAAATAGAAATACCATATGAGCAATTGCTCTTCTGGGTATTTATCTGAAATAAACAAAAAAACTAACCTGAAAAAATATACGCACTCCCATGTTCATTGTTACATTATTTACAATAGTCAAGTTATAGAAACAAATTAGATGACCATTGATGGAAGAATGGATAAAGAAAATCTGATATATATATATATAATATAAAATACGTAATATTAATATATAACATATTTTATATATAATGGAATATTATTTGGTCATAAAAAATAATGAAATTTTGCCATCTGTAACAACATGGATGGGCCTGAGGGCCTTATGCTAAGTGAAATAAGTCAGACAGTAAAAGACCAAAGTGATGTTTGACATAGCTTGTATGTGAGATCTAAAAACCAAGCAAAATAAAACAAAAACAAAGCTTATAGATACAGAGAAGAGATTGGTAGCTGCCAGACACTGGGGTGGGGGGGAGGGTGGGGAAGTTGATTAAAGGGAGTCAAAAAGTACAAACTTCCAGTTATAAAACAAATAAGTCCTGGGGATGGAAGGTGCTGCCTGACAATTATTGTTAACAACACTGTAGTGCATATCTGAAAGTTGCTAAGAGAGTAGATCTTAAAAGTTCTCATCACAAGACAAAAAATTCCCTATATATGTTTGGTGACAGATGTTAACTAGACTTATTGTGATGATCATTTTGCAGTGTATACAAACGTGGAATTATTATGTTGTATATGTGGAACTAATACAGTGTTGTATTTCCATTACACCTCAATAAAAAAACCAATGTAGTACTCTAGAACAGGACATGAGGGCTTATTCTCTGTTCCATCCTATTGAAGACAAAGCAAAAAATACACATTTTTTTTAAGTTTATTTTTTTTTATTTTGAGAGAGGGAAGGAGAGCTCACATGAGCGGCAGAGGGGAAAAGAGGGGCGGGGGGGGGAGGGAGAGAGAGAATCCCAAGCAGCCTCCCTACTGGTAGCACAGAGCCGGATGCGGGGGCTTGAACTCACAAATTGCAAGATCGTGAGCTGAGCCGAAACCAGAAGTTAATTGCTTAACCGACTGAAACACCCACGCACCCCCCAAAAACATTTTTTTTAAAGCTCTTTCTCACCAAACATGACCAGCAACTGTTATCTCTCAAGTAAATATACACTCAGTCCATTTGTGGAGGTTAATAGATGGCTTAATTAAGGCCTGACAAGATTCTCTAGGATAAGACATAAAGGGCAATTCTCATTGGACAGTCCCTGTTAGATGGAATGCCACAGGCATTATTAATAATTTCTCCAGGCATTTCTTATCCAAATGAGGAATTAACACAGGAGCGTTATCTGCAGTCACTATTTTTGTTCAGTCAAAACGCGTGACAGCCACAGCAGGTTAGTCATCTTCAAGTTGACCGCAAGTAACAATATCAGACTTGTGACTCGGCTAAGGGCGTTGTCAGGACGGATTGTTTTCTGAGATAGCAGATGGTTTGGAAATCATCTGCCGTGACAGACCGAACTGACTAGAATTTCAATTCTCCGCTCTGGGAGCGGTGATGAGAAGGGCACATACGGGAAATTAACTCTCCTGGTTTAACTGAAAATGACAACACACTGCGTGGTCAGAGCACAAACTGGTCTAAGAAGGAAGGATAAATGAGAGGCAAGTGGGACGTTCCTAATTAACTTCAATACACTTCGAGTAAATTTCCTTAACCCAATATTATGGCACATATGAGGACAGGTGATTTATGCATTTCAGGGCTTGATTTTATAATTTCACTCTTGAAGAATGAGATAATCAAACAACAGAAGGAGTATATTAACTGGGGACCTGGATTACAGTGATTCAGAGTGAGGTATCTGGTAATTGAATCTAGTCCGTTTATTCAGAACAGGATGCAAATAAGTAATTTGGACATCTTGAATGAGCTCCACCAAGTCAAAAACCTCATGAAAATTTTGTAAATATGCATGCACTTTAATGCAATCTGAGAGTAGAAAGTAGTTTACAGTGATTTCAGACTTCTATTTGGTCATTATTGTTATTATTATAGTTTTTAAAATGTTTCCCCTGACATCTTTCCTGTGTAAATGAATATGTCCCAGGGACACTCCAGTAAATGAGATAAACTGACGTAAAATATTAAATAATTCATGTCCTTGGAAGCCACTGAGATTTTGCTCATGTTTTTATGGAAACCAAACCAATGTCGTGATGCAGAAAAAAAGTCATCTGCATATGAAAATATCTCAAGCGTTATCCTTTAAGCCTGTATGTGTGCTCAAGAAGAAAAAAAAGAGTAAAGGGGAACGAGTTGAAAGAATACAGCAAACACCACTGTATAACAGGAGAGATAACTAATAGGATTTTGATTTGGTATTGCTGTGTCGTGTTTGGAGGTCATGTCACTGCTTTTGCCATTGTTCCTGTGGTTTGAAGTTAGACAGGGGTGAGATTAACAGACACACAGGACCAGTGGGACAGGGAGGGGAGACTGGGACAGAAGATGTAGCGCGGAGGAGCAGAAGGCGGTCTGAAATGAGTAAAAACCTGGCATATTTGTTGTTCCAAAGTCTGCCTCTGTCAGGGTCGGATCTGGGGCTTGTTACATAACCTCTCAGGGTGACTGTTTTCTTATCTATAAAATGTAATCATAATACCAGCCTCACAAAGCCGTTATAAATTAAGGAGATAATATTTATAAGCAGATTAAAGTGTCTGGTACAGAGAAGGCACATAAAATTTGGAACCTACCTGACCATTCTGTTCCAGGAAAAGATCTCATACTGCCAGCTTCCCCTGAAAGGGAACCTTGCAGATGTTCCCTGTGTAGTAACAGGGAGACAGTAAACCAATGAGGCTGTGAGTTAATTTTGAAGACAAAGTTCTTGGTCTTAAATGCCAACCCTAACTTACCAGTGATGTGTTTGCTTGTTATTTTAGCCCCAATTTTTTCATCTACATATAAGATGGATTATATAAAAAGGATAATATAATACATAATCTTATAAGGATATATATAATAAGGACAATGTATATAATAAGGACATATATATCCTTGTTAATGAGCATAAGGATATAATATATATAATAAAGATAATATTAGCACTTACTTTATTGGAGGTTTGCAAGGATTAAATAAAATCATCTGCATTAAATCCTTAGCTCTAAACGCATGGGAAAGACTGTAAATGTTACCTCTGAATGTCAATTGATCAGCCCCACATAATTATAACCAAGAAAATTTTGTCTGTAATAAGAAACAACCAGGGAGGATATTTTCCTTTGTAGCATAGCACTTGCTATGAAAATGTACCAAAACTCGGGTTTTCAATTTAAATG
Source organism: Herpailurus yagouaroundi (assembly GCF_014898765.1). Lineage (NCBI taxonomy): Eukaryota > Metazoa > Chordata > Mammalia > Carnivora > Felidae > Herpailurus > Herpailurus yagouaroundi. The sequence continues at coordinate 83,789,666 of NW_024412376.1, read as the reverse complement.
TTACCTAAATACGGTTTGTTCCAAAAGGAACTCTTGCCCTTTTAGCAATAACTCTGAGCTATTTCAATCACTGTTTCAAAGGAAAGGCCTAAAGCTATTCCACTTTCCAGTATTTTGAGACATTGGTGAGTGATCACAGGTGATCAAGAATTACAGCGCAACCCACTCTCAAAATAAGGAAAGGATACTAGGTGAGTTTGCATTTGTGCAGCTCTTCTGTGAATACACTACAATCCAGTCCATACTGTGTGGGGTGGCTGTAACTCAAGCAAAGAGCATAGTCTTATGGACTTGATGAGTCAAAGGACAGAATTTGGAACTACCAGAGTGGCTAGAAAGTAAGAGGAGAAATAAGGAAGAGCTACAACAGTGCGTAATCTGCTCTAGTCCTGGTGATGAGGGAGTTAGGGCAAGTTGAGGGCAAAATACAGGCTGGCACACCTCCCCCCACCCCTGCCGCCCCTCCTGTGGGATCTGTGTGATGCTCCTTGGACACTTCCAGCTACCCAAGAACAAAGGAAAGGGGTTTAAGTGCTTGCCATGGTGATGTGGGAAACTAAGGCAAGTGAAAAATTAAATTCCCTGACTGCCTTACAGCACATTGACAAGTCCTTGAAACTGGCAGAGGGACCTTCCTCTAGGAGCTCAGCTGCCTCAATGATGACACTTTGCTAGGGGCAAAAGGGAACTTTAGCTTAACATTATTCCAACCTCTAGGATTCTGTAAATCTACTTCCTTTATCTCAACTGCCCCAGGATATATGCTGGCAATCAAGCTCCAAGCTTACGGACCACCGGGGGGCCCCCCCCCCCCGGCCCCACCCCCATGCATCCGAAGGGTCTCACGACTGAGGTTTTATTAAATGGTAATAAATGGTGTTTCCCTAACAATAGCTAGCCTCTCAAGGTCCTGGAAACTTTGCTTCCAAAATTCCTTAGAGATTTACTTTATCCCAGACTCCCTCCTAACCCAAGGGTATATAATGAGTTACCCATCAGGACCCTAGTGCAGCTCTTCCTGCCCATGGGTCCTGTGCCCATGCTTTAATTAAATCACCTTTTTGCACTGAAGTTATCTTTAAGAATTCTTTCTTGGCTGCCGGCTCCGGGCCCCATGAACCCCACCATCACCCCAACGCTTCATCACTGGGATAAACCTCAAACTGCAAATGTACAAAAGAGGCATAAAGAAGCCTGGCTGAATGATTATAGCTAAAAGGCTGAGGGAAGCCAACCAAGGTTTTGACTCTATTTACAGTGTGCGATGCACAATTCTGGTTTGTTGCAGCCAAAGTTAACTGCTTGCTAAAATAAAAATCAATATTCTTCAGAAGAAGAGAGCAGAATATAAAGTATCTTTAATGTAACATATATAGTATTCAGTGTATAATTAAAAATCACTAGTCAGAGGAAAAAGAAAATAGAAAAATGTGGCCTGTAGTAAAAAAAAAAAGATGGTCAGTAAAAACTGACCTTGACATGTAGGAATAAGTAGATGAGTTTTCAGTAGCTAAAATTAGTTACCAATATAATTTAACATAGCTTCAAAAATCCTTAATAAAATATTAGCATAGTTAACCCAGCAATATATAAAAAGGCAAATATATCATGGCCAAGTAATTTCTGTATCAGGAATACAAGACTGAACAGCAAAAAAAAAAAAAAAAATCCATTGATAATTATCTATATTAACTGAATAAAAAAATGAACCATATCCTTAACTCATGTAAGATATAGAAAGATATAAAAAAAGCACTTGACAAAATTCTATACCCATTCATGTTCAAAATTCTTATTCAACTATGAATAAGAGATGACTTCTTTAATCTAGTAAAGAACATTTACAGAGAAAAAAAAACACAAAACAAACAAAAAAAAATTCCACATACCAAATGATCAAAAACAAAAAACTTCTTCCTTTAGGGTGAGAACAAAGAAACAGGTATCTGCTCTCACCACATCAATTCCACATTTTTCCAGTGTATATACCTGCAGCAGCAAATGGAACCTGAAAAGGAAGCAGTAAAACTTTCTTATTCATAGGGGACATGATTATTTGCATTTAGAATCTTAAAGAATGTACAAAACAATGACGAGAACTACCAAATGCAAGTCAGCAAGGTTACAGAATACAAAATTGAACAAAATTCAATTTTACTTCTAGATTCTAACAAGAAACAACGGAAAAATAGAAAATTATTATCTTATAATATATAAGAATTATATAATTATTCTCTTATAACCAAAAACTAAAATGAGAAAAAAAATTAACAAAATATTGGAAGACCTCTATACTAAAAACTACCAAAGAGTGCTGAAGGAGATTAAAGAGGACCTAGATAAATAGAGAGATGCTGTATTCCCAGAGTAGAAGCCTTGGTACTGTTCAGTTTTCCTAAGTAGAGTTATGACAGTAGTTTTCACATTTTTTGTTTGTTTCAGAACTCTAAAACTGCTTTATCTTTATGGAGGATTTCAAAGGATTTTATTTTCTGTGAGTTATGGCCATTAATATTTACAATATTATAAATTCAGACTGAACAAAATGGACCACCGTAATGTCGTATTTTATCTAAAAATAACAACAAATCCATTGCATCATCTTAAATATGTTTTATTTTTAAAAAGCTACATTTTCCAATTCAAAACAAAAAATTATTAGAGAAGAGAGGCACTCCTTTATATTTCTTGCAAATTGATCTGACTTCATAAAAGACTACAGATTCTCCTGTATCTAAAATAGTAGGTTTTATGTTTACTTTAGTGTGATAGGTTATTTTGCTTGAAGCATATGAAGAAATAAACATATCACACACACATATATATTGGGGGAGGTGGCTATTATTTAAGGCCTTTTAAGATACCTGTGGATATTATTCTTTGATTCTACACCAAAACTTGCTAAGAAAATAGTGGAAACAATTATAGTACCTTCTGATAAAGGCTATGGTGAGGGAAACACATGATTCTATAGAAGTACATAGACAGGGCCACTAATGAGGATGTGGGTAACAGAGAAGACTCTGCAGGAAATGAGGGTTAAGCTGGCTGAATGCAAGTTAAAGAGCGTTCCAGGAAGGGTAAATAGTCCAGAAAGGATAGGACGAGTTCACAGAATCAAAAGGGTGTCAATATGGCCCTGTTTATAGTCACATGGAGTGTTGAAACAGGGACATAAAAATGCCAAAGTGTGAAACTCAAGAGATAATCAAGGGCTTGAATATGAAGACTAGTAACTTTGGACTCTTCTCCAAAGATAATGAAAATTGAATGAAGGACTTAAGCAGAAGAATGACAGCTCAGGAAAGCCAAAAGTTGAAGGAGATGGACTGGTTAGCCATGTGAGGTACAGTAGAGAGGTCCAATAATATAGTCTTAAGTGTATACCTTGATTTTGGCCCTGACGATATTATTTGTGACTTCCATGAGACAAAGTGGAAGGTGGGCTACATTGCAGTGAGCTAAGGAGTGAATGGGGAATGAAAACGGTGAGGGAAGGCTTGTTTTCAATGGACTTGTCTGGGAACAAAAAAGTAGGCAACAAGCAGTAATCATAGGCTGAGGGGTAGAAGCCAGTATATTGAGAAATACCAAAACTGAGAAAAGGACACAGAAGGTGCTTTGCTTGTAGACGTAAGACAGGCCTGCTCTACTAAGGTGAAGGTTGATTGTGGTATATGGATTAATTATTTTTACAATCATTCTACTATTTTATTTTATTTTTTTTAATTTTTTAAATCTTTATTTATTTTTGAGAGAGAGACAGACTGTGAGCAGGGGAGGAGCAGAGAGAGAGGGAGACACAATATCCAAAGCAAGCTCCAGGCCCTGAGCTGTCAGCACAAGAGCCCGATGTGGAGCTCGAACCCACAAACCATGAGATCATGACTTGATCGGAAGTCGAACTCTCAACATACTGAGCCACCTAGGCGCCCCATTCATTTTACTATTTAAAAAAAAATATCTTTGAAGTATGTTGTCACATTTTTCTCATTTTGCTTAGTCAAAGTTTATCTCCCAGCAATATGAAAACATAGACATGGTTCAAATCCTAAATAAATCATTTTACAAACTCACATCAGTGGTGTCTGAATTACTGAGCTTTTGTTTTCAGCCAAAATTAGAGAGGATTACTTGACTATCAACTTATCTGAAGAATGATCGGCATGGCTGAATTTGGAACGAGACCTACTAGGAAACCCATCTCAGTCCCTCTGCAGTAGACATCTCATGCGTGATGTTTTCACCCCTTTGTTTATTTATTTATTCTGTTTAGGAGGCTTGAGCTTCTTGTACCAAGCCAGCTGGTTACAAGCTCCAGAGTAGTGATTTTTAGTGTTTTTTAAAAATTATTTTATTTTTATTTTTTTAAATTTACATCCGAATTAGTTAGCATATAGTGCAACGATGATTTCAAGAGTAGATTCTTTAATGTCCCTTACCCATTTAGCCCATCTCCCCTCTCACAACCCCTGCAGTAACTCTCTGTTTGTTCTCCACATTTAAGAGTCTCTTATGCTTTGTCCCCCTCCTTGTTTTATATTATTTTTGTTTCCCTTCCCTTGTGTTCATCTGTTTTGTCTCTTAAAGTCTTCATATGAGTGAAGTCGTATGATTTTTGTCATTCTCTGACTAATTTTGCTTAGCATAATACCCTCCAGTTCCATTCACATAGTTGCAAATGGCAAGTTTTCATTCTTTTTGATTGCCAAGTAATACTCCATTGTGTATATATATACATATATGTGTATATATATACATATACACATATATATGTGATATATATATGTGGTATATATATATATATGTGGTATATATATATATACCACATCTTCTTTATCCATTCATCCATTGATAGACATTCGGGATCTTTCCATACTTTGGCTACTGTTGATAGTGCTGCTATAAACATGGGGGTGCATGTGTCCCTTCGAAACAGCACACCTGTATCCCTTGGATAAATACCTAGTAGTGCAATTGCTGGGTCTTAGGGTAGTTCTATTTTTAGTTTTTTGAGGAACCTCCATACTGTTTTCCAGATGGCTGCACCAGCTTGCTTTCCCACCAACAACGCAAAAGAGATCCTCTGTCTCTGCATTCTTGCCAACATCTGTTGCTGTCTGAGTTGTTAATGTTTGCCATTCTAAACAGATGTGAGGTGGTATCTCATTGTGGTTTTGATTTGTATTTCCCTGATGAGGAATGATGTGGAGCATTTTTTCATATGTCAGTTGGCCATCTGGATGGCTTCTTTGGAGAAGTGTCTATTCATGTCTTTTGCCCATTTCTTCACTGGATTATTTATTTTTTGGGTGTTGAGTTTGATAAGTTCTTTATAGATATTGGATACTAACCCTTTATCTGCTATGTCATTTGCAAATATCTTCTCCCATTCTGTCAGTTGCCTTTTAGTTTTGCTGATTGTTTCCTTCACTGTGCAGAAGCTTTTTATTTTGATGAGGTCCCAGTAGTTCATTTTTGCTTTTGTTTCCCTTGCCTCTGGAGACGTGTTGAGTAAGAAGTTACTGTGGGCAAGATCAAAGAGGTCTTTGCCTGCTTTCTCCTCGACGATTTTGATGGCTTCCTGTCTTACATTTAGGTCTTTCATCCATTTTGAGTTTATTTTTGTGTAGGGTGTAAGAAAGTGGTTCAGGTTCATTCTTCTGCATGTTTCTGTCCAGTTTTCCCAGCAGCACTTGCTGACGAGACTGTCTTTATTCCATTGGATATTCCTCCCTGCTTTGTCAAAGATTAGTTGGCCATATGTTCTTGGATCCATTTCTGGGTTCTCTATTCTATTGATCTGAGTGTCTTTTCTTGTGCCAGTACCATACTGTCTTGATGGTTACAGCTTTGTAGTTATAGCTTGAAGTCTGGGATTGTGATGCCTTCTCATTTGGTTTTCTTTTTTAAGATCGCTTTGGCTATTCAGGGTCGTTTCTGGTTCCATACAAATTTTAGAATTATTTGTTCAAGCTCTGAGAAGAATGCTGGTGTTATTTTGACATAGAATTCATTGAATATGATTCAATAGATTACTACCCATAGATTGCTTTGGGTAGTATCGACATTTTAACAATATTTGTTCTTCCTATCCAGGAGCAATCATTTTCCATTTTTTTGTGTCTTCTTCAATTTGTTTCATAAGCTTTCTATAGTTTCCAGAGTATAGATTTTTCACCTCTTTGGTTAGATTTATTCCTAGGTATTTTATGCTTTTTGGTGCAATTGTAAATGGGATCTATTCCTTGATTTCTCTTTCTGTTGCTTCATTGTTGGTGTATAGGAATAAAACCAATCTCTGTGCATTTATTTTATATCCTGCAACTTTGCTGAATTCATGAATCAGTTCTAGCAGTTTTTTGGTGGAATCTTTTGGGTTTTCCACATACAGTATCATGTCATCTGCAAAGAGTGAAAGTTTGACCTCCTCCTGGCCGATTTGGATGCCTTTTATTTCTTTGTGTTGTCTGATTGCAGAGGCTAAGACTTTCAATACTATGTTGAATAACAGTGGCAAGAGTGGACATCCCTGTCTTGTTCCTGACCCTAGGGGAAAGCTCGCAGGTTTTTCCCATTGAGGATGATATTAGTGTCGGGTTGTTCATATATGGCTTTTATGATCTTGAGGTACGACCCTTCTGTCCCTGCATCCCATGTATAAATCCCACTTGATCATGGTGAATAATTTTTTTAATGTATCATTGGATCCAGTTGGCTAATATCTTGTTGAGGATTTTTACATCCATGTTCATCAGGGAAATTGGTCTATAGTTCTCCTTTTTAGTGTGGTCTCTGTCTGGCTTTGGAATCAAGGTAATGCTGGTTCATAGAAAGAGTTTGGAAGTTTTCCTTCCATTTCTATTTTTTGGAACGGTTTCAAGAGAATAGGTATTAACTCTTGCTTAAATGTTTGGGAGAATTCCCCTGGAAATCCATCTCGCCCTGGACTCATGTTTTTTGGCATATTTTTCATTACTAATTCGATTTCCTTACTGGTTATGGGTCCGTTCAAATTTTCTGTTTCTTCCTGTTTCAATTTTGGTAGTGTATATGTTTCTAGGAATTCGTCCATTTCTTCCAGGTTGTCCATTTTATTAGCATATAATTGCTCATAATAATGTTATTGTTTTTATTTCTGCTATGTTGGTTGTGACCTCTCCTCTCTCATTCCTGATTTCATTTATTTGGGTCCTTTCCTTTTTCTTTTTGATCAAACTGGCTAGTGGTTTATCAATTTTGTTAATTCTTTCAAAGAACCAGCTTCTGGTTTCATTGATCTGTTCTACTGTTTCTTTAGTTTCAGTAGCATTAATTTCTCCTCTTATCTTTATTATTTCCTGTCTTCTGCTGGTTTAGGGTTTATTTGCTGTTCCTTTTCCAGCTCTTTAAGGTGTAAGGTTAGGTTGTGTATCTGAGATCTTTCTTCCTTCTTTAGGAAGGCCTGTATTGCTAGATACTTTATTCTTATGACTGCATTTCCTGCATCCCAGAGGTTTTGGGTTGTGGTGTTATCATTTTCATTGGCTTCTATATATTTTTTAATTTCCTCTTTAACTTCTTGGTTGGCCCATTCGTTCTTTATTAGGAAGTTCTTCAGTCTCCAAGTAATTGTTACTTTTCCAAATTTTTTCTTGTGGTTGATTTTGAGTTTCATATTGTTGTGGTCTGAAAATATGCATGGTATGATCTCGATCTTTTTGTACTTGCTGAGGGATGATTTGTGTCCCAATATGTGGCCTATTCTGGAGAACATTTCATGTGCACTGGAGAAGAATGTATATTCTGCTGCTTTAGGATGAAATGTTCTGAATATATCTGAACCCATCTGGTCCAGTGTGTCATTCAAAGCCATTGTTTTCTTGTTGATTTTTTGATTAGATGATCTGTCCTTTGCTGTGAGTGGCGTGTTGAAGTCTCCTACTATTATGGTATTACTATCGATGAGTTTCTTTATGTTTGTGAATAGTTGATTTATATATTTTCCTGCTGCCACATTTGGCACAAAGATGTTTATAATTGTTAGGTCTTCTTGATGGATAGATCCCTTTATCATGATATAATGCTTTTCTGCATCTCTTGATACAGTATTTTAAAGTCTAGATTGTCTGATATAAGGATGGCTACTCTGGCTTTTTTTTGTTGACCATTAGCATAATAGATAGTTTTCCATTCCCTTGTTTTCAATCTGAAGGTGTCTTTAGGTCTAAACTGGTCTCTTGTAAACAGCATAGAGATGGATCTTCTTTTCTTATCCATTCTCTTACCCTATGTCTTTTGATTGGAGCATTGAGTCCATTGATGTTTAGAGTGAGTACTGAAAGATATGAATTCATTGCCATTATGATGTTTGTAGAGTTGGAGTTTCTGCTGGTGTTCTCTGGTCCTTTCTAATCTTTGTTGCTTTTGATATATATATATATGGGTTTTTTTCACCTTTTCTCCCCTCAGAGAGTCCCCCTTAAAATTTATTGCAGGGCTGGTTTAGTGGTCACAAACTCCTTTAATTTTTTTTGTCTGGGAAACTTTTTATCTGTCCTTCTATTTTGAATGACAGCCTTGCTGGATAAAGAATTCTTGGCTGCATATTTTTCTGGTTCAGCACATTGAATATATCCTGCCACTCCTTTCTAGCCTGCCAAGTTTCTGTGGATGGGTCTGCTGCAGACCTGATCTGTCTTCCCTTGTAGGTTAAGGACTTCTTTTCCCTTGCTGCTTTCATGATTCTCTCCTTGCTTGAGTATTTTGTGAATTTGACTATGATATGCCTTGTTGATGGTCAGTTTTTGTTGAATCTAATGGGGGTCCTCTGTGCTTCCTGGATTTTGATGTCTGTGTCTTTCCCCAGGTTAGGAAAGTTTTCAGATCTGATTTGCTCACATAACCCTTCTACCCCTATTTCTCTCTCTTCCTCTTCTGGGACCCCTATGATTCTGATGTTGTTCCTTTTTAATGAGTCAATGATTTCTCTAATTCATAAATCATGCTCTTTTGTCTTCATCTCCCTCTTTTTTTCCTGCTTCATTATTCTCCATAAGTTTGTCCTCTAAATCACTGATTCTCTGTTCTGCCTCACCCATCTTTGCCACCACGGCATCCATTCAAGATTGCAGCTCAGTTATGGCATTTTTTTATTTCATCCTGGCTTTTATATCTGCAGAAAGGGATTCTAATCTATATTTGACTCCAGCTAATATTCTTATTATCGTGATTCTAAATTCTGGTTCAGACATCTTGCTTGTATCTGTGTTGGTTAAATCCCTGGCTGTCTTTTTTTCCTGCTTTTTATTTTGGGGTGAATTCCTTAGTTTCATCATTTTTAAGGGAGAAAAGGAATTAATGAGGTAGAAAAAATTAAAATTGAAAATATTAAAATTAAAAAATATATTAAAATTAAAAAATTACAAACACACTCACAATAAAAATCGAATAAATGGTGCTAGATCCTATGTGTGTTTTGGTCCGGGTGTTGAAAGTGGCCCCCCCCCCCCCCCCCCCCCGGGGGGGGGGAGTAATTTGAAAATTTGAAAAAATGAATATGCTAAAGTAGACTAAGATGAAATGATGGATATAAAATAGAATTTCAAAAAACTTACATAAAAGTAAAAAATAAAGGAGGAAAAAAATTAAAGAAAAATATTTTTCATAAAAATTGAACATAAAAATGAATTTTTTCTCTTTCTGTATTCAAAAAAAAGAAAATAAACCAAAAAAGAGAAAAAAAAAGAGAAAATTGAATAGATGGACCAGTGAACAGACTGAAATATGACTGAAATTACTTCGTTTTCCCCTACTAGTCAAATCATGAAGCACTTTACAGTCCATAAACTAATCAGGCAGTGAGACTTCTGTTCTTAAAGAGCGAGGTTGGCCCAGTTGGGCGGGGCTTAGTGTAACAGCTCCATTCTCCACTAGATGGCACTGCTAGCATACTGGGGTGGACTGTAGTGGCGCTTGTAGGTGCGTATGTGCATGAGCGGGAGCGGTGAAAATGGCATCACCCAGCTACCCAGTCTCTAGTACCAGAACTCTGTTCTCCCCAATCAGCAATTGCACACGTGTCTTTCATCTTCAGCTTCCATCTACTCCTCAGTTCCACACTGTCCATGACCGGGCCCCAGGCAGCACATCCCTCCCGAGTTTTGTCTCAGATGTGGCTGCCTTCCCCAGCCCCCCACTTCTGAGGGACTGCAGCCTTTCCACTCCGCCCCTCTGCGGAGAGTCTCACCCAGCAATGGCCAGGTGCCAGCTGCACCCAGGAACGCTTGTGGGACCGTGCTGCTGCCGATGCCAGAGACTGCAGCCAGGTGCCAGCCCACCCCAGAAAAAGTTTACTAGACAGTGTAGCAGCAGCACCTCAGGGATTATGGAAAATCATAACACATCTGGCACCAGGCTTTACCCCTAACACCAGTGAATGTGGCCATTCTCTGGGGTCTGTTGTGCCCAGGTGGCCTCACAGCCTCTACCAAATGTCCTTCCAGTGTGTAACTACTTCTCCCCATGTGGCTCAAGAAACTCCCAGACCCCACTCTGCTCTTGGGGATTTGCCCTTACCACCAGAGCACTGCCAGTTATCGAGCTGAAGAGTTTCAGACTCTGCACTCCCCCTGTTTACATTATTAATGGAATTTAAACCCTCTCCTTTCTCCTTTCTTCCTTTTTAGTTCAGTCCCTGCAGCTCTTTCCAATTTTCCACCTTCTCTCCAGCTGCTTTTGGGGAGGGGTGCTTTTCCCATATTCTCTGCCCCTTCCCCCATCTCCATCCTCTCTCCTCATGCAAAAGCAGCTCCCTGCCCTCCGTGGTTTCTCTCTCCCCAAGTTCACCTCTCTATGCCACATACCTGCTGAATTCTGTGGTTCAGGTTATGCAGATGGTTGTGTCAATCCTCAGATAAGATTTCTAGGTGTGCACAATGGTTTAGCGTTGGTTTGGCTGTATTTCATGGACAGGAGACACACAAAAAACTTCCATGCCGTTCCACCATCTTGGTTCCTCTTACCTGATTTTTAGTATAGTTAAACGGATAAAAATACTTGGGACCAGTTTATCAAATAGAACAGAGAGTTTGTTAATACCATTAACCTGCCTGAAACTGATGTGAAATTTGGCCCATGATCTGTTTCCCCACAATTTGGGGCTGTCATATATACATCTTATTGCTATGACAGGACAAGAATCCAAGCTTACTGGCTGAATGATACTTGATAACCATGTGTACCTGATGAAAGCCACTTGGGTTTATATGTTGGTAACTCAGGAGCCTGATGATAACTAGAATTTATAGCAGTCATTTCTCTTCTGCATTTCTCTGGTGTGAACAGATAAATTTTTTTTCAGAAAGCTTGAAGCTGTAATAACTCAAAGCATTGCCATAGAAACAAGCCACCACCATCAATAAATCAGGGGTGAGAAAAATATCCCAAAAATGTATAATTGCTGGTGAAAACTGCCCAAATCAAATAAAATGGTATGAATTTTGATCCAGGTGTATGTGTGGGTATATAATGAGATATTAAAAATGGAAAACAATTGAATTAACAATTGAATGCAAACAATTCAAGTGTTAGAAAATAGCATTTGTTACACGTGTATTTTTATTGCAAATGTGAAGGGTCGCACAAACACAATATTGATCTGGAGTAAATCGGAGCAGTGCTAACTTACCATGTATAACAGGTTCTATGCTGGGGTCATTTGTTCTCAGCAATAAGTGATTATTTGAGCTGGTACTGTAACAAATCAAGAAACACAGTACAAAAACATGCAAGAACCACGTGGCTATTATATGAGTTTTCAAGATTTGATAAAAAAGAGCCATGGTGTACATGGGCCACTGGTTGTAAAATATTGTATTGGGTAGGTATTTAATTTAGGTGCCAGTTCTATCTGTAATTATGTTTCAGATTACCTGGTTCAAGAAGACTCTAAAATACTTAAGACGCATCTAAGATAAAAGCAAACAGAGTTAAAGTGATAAAATGAAAAGAAAATGTAATGGATACATCATAGACAAAAATAAGCTCAAATGGATTAAAGACCTAAAATGTAAGGCCTAAAATAATAAAACTCCTAAAATAAAACATAGGCAGTAATCTCTTGGACATTGGCCTTAGCAACATTTTTCTAGATCTGTCTCCTCAGGCAAGGGAAACAAAAGAAACAATAAGCTAGTGGGACTACATCAAACTAAAAGGCTTTTGCACAACAAAGGAAATCATCAACAAAACAAAAAGGCAACTTACTGTATGGTAGAAAATATATGCTAATGATATATCTGATAAGGAGTTAATATCAAAAATATATTTAAAAAAACTCATAGAACTTAACACCAAATAAGCAATCTAATTAAAAATAGGCAGAGAACCTGCAAAAACATTTCTCTAAAGAAGACATACAAATGGCCAACAGACTCATGTAAAGATGCTCAAATCACTCATCATCAGGGAAATGCAAATCAGAACCTCAATGAGATATTACCTCACATCTGTCAGAATGGCTGGAATCAAGAAGACAAGAAGTTAACAAATGTTGGTGAGCATGTGGAGAAAATGGAACCCTCATGCATTGCTGGTAGGAATGTAAACTGGTTCAGCCACCATACAACCCAGTAATTCTACTTCTGGGTTTTACCTAAAGAAAATAAAAACACTAATTTGAAAAGACATATGCACCCCTATCCTTATTGCAGCATTATTTACAATAGCCAAGATGTGGAAGCAACCAAGTGTCCATCAACAGATGAATGGATAAAGAAGATGTGGGAGATGCACACACACACACACACACACACACACACACATAATGGAGCATCAGCCACAAAAAAAGAGTGAAATTTTGTCATTTACAACAACAGGGATGAACCTAGAATGTATTATGCTAAGTGAAATAAGTCAGAGAGAAAAAGACTAATACCATATGATTTCACCTATATGTGGAGTCTAAAACAAAACAAAACAACAAAATAGAAACAGGTTTATAAACACAGAGAACAAATTGGTGGTTTCCAGAAGGGAGAGCATTTGGGGGGAGGGGTGAAATAGGTGAAAGAGATTAAGAGGTATAATCTTCCAGTGACAAAATAAGTCATGCAGATGGAAAAGTACAGCATTGGAAACATAGTCAATAATATTGTAATAGCTTTGTGTGATGAGAGATGGTAACTACATTTTTCATGGTGAGCATTTTGTAATGTATCTAGCTATCATATTTTGTATACCTGAAACTAGTCTAATATTGTGCGTCAATTATACTTCATTAAAAAATAAAATGTAATGTGGTTTAAAAAATATAAATAGTATAAAAATGAGAGTAAAAGGGGAAAGAGCTATAAGTGGGCTGAAGTGCACCATGGCTTTACCTAGAAGAGCAAAAATTAAAATATCATTTAGAATTGGCAAATGACATAACTCTTAAGCACTTGACTCTGATTGTCTCTCAAACTCTATTGGTTCTGTGGGACAATGGGGTGACTTGCAGATCGTTATACAGAGCTTGGTCTGGAGATAAGTACTGGACAGAGGTGTAAAATGGGAAGAGTTTACATATCAGAAATGGCACAGTATGTCATTTACTTAATCTAATTTAGGCCTTGTTGATTTTGAAGTAACTGGCTTCCTAATCTTATTTCTTCCCCTATGTTCTCTCTCTCTCTCTTTTCTCAATGCCTCCCCCTCTTTCTCTCTCTCTTCCTCACTCCTTCTCTTCTCTCATTCCTGCACAAACCACTGAAGACTGATGCTGTACAGCAGTCTGAGGTCAGAATTTTTCCAAACAAACAAACAAACAAACAAGAAGTGCTGGCAAGGAAGTGGAGAAAAATGCGTGCTTGTGCGCTGTTGGTAGGAATGCAAACAAGTGTGGCCACCATAGAAAACAGTATGGAGGTTCCTCAGATAAAAATAGAAATATCCTATGATCCACTAATCGCACTAGTAAGTATCAACCCAAAAAATACAAACACACTAATTCAAAGGGATACATGCAGCCCTATGTTTATAGCAGCATTATTTACAGTAGTCAAATTATGGAAACAGGCCAAGTATCCATCGATAGATAAATGGATAAAGAAGATGTGGTATATATACGCAATAAAATATTATTCAGTCCTAAAAAAGAATGAAACCTTGCCATTTGCAATGACCTGGATGGAGGTAGAGAGTATTATGCTAAGTGAAATAAGTCAGAGAGAGAGACAAATACCATATGATTTCATTCATACATGGAATTTTAAGAAACAAACAAGCGAAGGGGAAAAAAGAGAGAGAGAAAGGGAGTCAGAGACAAATCAAGAAACAGACTCTTAACTATAGAGAACAAACAGATGTTTACCAGAGGGGAGGTGGGTGGGGAGGGGATGGGTGAAATAAGTGAAGGGGATTAAGGAGTGTGCTCGTCATGATGAGCACTGGGTAATATATAGAATTGACGAATCACTATATTGTACACTTGAAACTAAGAGAATACTGTATTTACTACACTGGAATTAAAAAATAATAAAAATTGCAAAATAAATAAAAAGTACATTACACACACACACACACAAATGTATATAGACTCTTAAAAAAAAGAGTATTTGAAGTAAAATTTCACTTCAACTGTATATGGCTGCCTAGGAAGATAATCGGATCTTCTAAGTGATGATAGCAGCACAAAATGACAAACGGAAAAGGAATGTATTGGAATGGCTGATTTCTATCACGAGAAAAGTAAAGAACCAGACTCTGGGAGGATGGAAATCAGCGCTGGGGACAGCAGGTAGCAGAACCCGATGAACAGCCTTTACGGAGGCTTCCCTTGAGGGAAAAGAGCTCTCTACCTTTTTGAAGTATTTTTAATGCTCTGCTCAAAAGTGAACTCCAAGAAACTACCTGGATCACATGCTAAATCACCAGACCATATCCAATAGGTAAAATATAGTAGGTCCAAATGGAAGAAAATTAACCAGGAAAACAGAATAAATGCTAAGTGACAAAAGTTGCCAATGTCTACTGGAAATGTCATAATCTTTGTGCCCACACTGGTAGGTTGGAAGAAAGGGGCCAGAATAATTTATTCAGATATTAGAGATGTTAGGAGGCTAAGGAGTAGAGAAGAGCCGAAGAAGGCATAAGGCATAAGAATTCGAGTGGTTTATGGGAGCCCTCCCCGCTCATCTCCACCTCCTGGTCGTCTTTCCCAACTGCGTCATCTCATAGAACTTATTCTGTACTCACATTCACTCCTGCTTGTTCATACCTTTCTCCTTCTTTATGGTGTGGCTCCTGTCCAGGGACATACAATTTTCAAAGGGTTTCCATCTTTCTGGAATTTCTATGACTGTCCCTTTCAGAGAAAGTGCCTGAAGTTGCCAATGCCCATCCTTTCCCAGCACAAACGGAACTAGTAGTAGATGCCCATTGAAACTGTCTCGTGTCCCTTTCTGTGGTCTCTGTGCCCACTGAGTTAAAGCTCCCGTGTGGTGGAGCTTTTAGACTTTTGGCTCAAAGGGAGGTTCTAAGCTTATGAAAATAGATTCAATCTCCTTAAGTCAAGGTCTGTTCCAAACAGCCACTGGTGGTGGGGAAGATCCTGCCAAACCCAGAAACCACGGGTCTGTGCCAGTAAGCTGGCCACGGTTTTTCTGTTTTTTGTTTGTTTGTTTGTTTTGTTTTTTGTTTTCATAAGTTTCACATTTCTGTACAAAGTTTCATTTTCTAATTTGGAATTGTAAAGATTCCACCTGCCTTCACTTTGGGGCGGTTTGGAAAGCACTAGAAAAAATGTAGGGCGTAATCAAACCTTTCTTAGGTGGATTTTCATTTTTTGCTATGGCACCATGTGGAATTAAGAAAAACAAAACAGCAAAACAAAACAACAACAACCGTGAGGGCCACTACGAAAGCCACGTGCTCGCAAAGGCTTTCGGCTTCTCCTTTCCATACGTACCGCCAAGGGAGGTCCCTGAGACATTACAATGCCAGCTTCGGGGTCCCAAATGCCAGCCTTTTAAATAGCAGCGACACGGTAGCCGTGGGAACACAATAACAGACTTGTCATTTTTGTATGTTTGAATATGTTTATGTCCATAATCAGCTGATTATGAGATAAACGCATGAAGATGAAAGAGCAGGGTGGCATTTTAATCATTCTTACCCAGGACAAAGATAACTATTTTTTGGCATGGAAACTTTCCACTTTTAGTAAGAGACGAGTGTGAGTGGGGCCGAGCACGCTGTCAGTTCCACCAGGTTGGATTAATTGCCGAAACCCAACAAAAATAGCCTCTCACGGTTCCCATTGTTCTGCAGCTGTCGGCTTCAGAGCGCTTGTTGTCCCCTTCCTTGTGACTAATCATCATGGTTGCCCAGTTTCCTTTTTTGATTTCCCACCAGAAGTTGTGATGTTTCATAGGAAGAGAGGGCAACCCTCCCAGCATTTCTTTCCAGGCCTTTTGAACACATCCGTCCCGAAGCACTTGTGCTTTTCTCCCGATCCCTGAATTTCTTGACCTGCCTGGACTCCGAGACTGTGTTTGTGAGCAGGCATGCTTTAACCATTTGATAAGGGAGCCTGAGTGGCTTCCTGTTTGAAAACAGGTCAAAAAGATATGAGTCTTAAATGGAATGTGTGCACAAGTCTTAGGCCTAATGCTTTGTTTGGTTTTGTTTCAAAAAAATCTCACTTTGCTTCTTGCTGCTTTGTTGAAAAGAGTTTTAAGATTGCTAAATGTATAATCTGCTTTCTGAGTTTAGCAATTACTGCAAAAGGTTATATCATGTATTTATAGAACCTCATTTAGTTGAATGTCAAACTTCTAGCAACTTAATTCTTCAGAACATAGACCTGTACTTCAAGGGGAAAAGAAAGACCATTAACCTGGTTGCAAAAACTCCATGCACTAAAACCCAAACGCTTTTCACTTAGAAAGGTTTTAAAACTTGGCACCCTGCCTGGCATATATTCAACGCTAGGTAAGTGTTTGTGGTTATCATCAGAACTTATTAGCTGCTCTACAGACATATCTAGCAAACCTAGTTAACATGTTTCTTTGAAGAAAAGAAGGAGATCACTGACAGCATTTTCCAATGATGGCAAAAGATAACAACAGAATGAGAAAGTTGTGAAAATCTGCACCTGACATTTAGCTATAATAATGGGACAGAAAATTTCAAAACCACCATTGCAGTAGTAAGTTGCCCGCTTAACCTGCCGAGGGATCTGAAGTACATTAGACCATCCTTTAGAGACCCAAGCCTAACGATCATCACAAACTTTAAGTCATCAGGGAAAAGTCCAATTAGGTTTCCTGTATTCTAAGAATGTAATGCAAAGTAATATTAAAAAAAAAAAAAAAGTTTAAAAGGGGTAGACTGAGGCCCTAAACGGGACTGTCATCAAGTATCTTGAAGAATCTATGTAAATAAGCAAGCCTCTCCATCAGTGATCTCAGTTCTCAGTGACGCCTTGCTGGATACACTGATGGCTGTCAGATCTGAAGGTAATTCACCACATAGTCTGATGCTCTCCATGCGCCTGGCTTAAAGACAGAGGGGAACCCCACAGTCCTTCTCTCCCGGTGCCGCGCCACGTCTGACTTCCTTTAGAAAACAGCTGTCTTACTGTTCGGGAAGCCTCCAGCCTGCCCTCCGACAGAATGCGGCTCCTTTGCTCAGAATGAGTCACCGCGTCTATTTGCAACCCGCCTAACTGGTGTGTGTGCGCGGGCATCGGCTCCCCACAGTCAGCGGAGGCGGCATGGCTCGGACTTAGGATTCACAGTATCCTCCAGTTAGTTCTCTGACCTGTTTGTGTTTGCTGCAGGCTCGCTCCAGGTCACCACACATTCTTTTCCTCCTCTGTCATCACCGAAACCACTAGCAACCGTGTTGCGCCTCACACTTAACTTGTCTAGTCATTTTACGTCTGTGCCTTTGTTCCCAACGTGTGTCTCCCCAGACAGGTACCTTCCTCCCTTCTCTCCAGCCAGTTACCACCGCTAATTCCTCCACGGCTGGCCATGGTTAGTTTGGGGCAATGTTGTTCCCCAGGGGACATTTGGCAACGTCTCAGGACATTTTTAATGGTCTGACCTGGGGACAGGTGCTACTGGCATGCAGTGGATAGAAGCCAGGGAAGCTGCTAAACATCTCACGGTGCCCACGCCGGTCCACCGCAACGAAGGATCGTGGGGTCCAAACGGTCGATAGTGTCAAGGTTGGAAGACCCTGCACTCTCCCTGGTCCCTATTCTTCAAGTCTCAGCTCAAATCTCACCTCCCCTGGAAACTTCCCTGCCCTGTACTTCTTACTGTATGAGCTGGCTGAACTCCCCCTACTCTTTTTACTTCTAGTCCTTGCTATGTGCTCTTTCTTCAGCATTTCTGTACTGTAGCAAATTGCCTTTGTGTTTATGTCCTCTTCCCCAATTGGCTGGAAGTTCCTGCTGAGCCCGGGGCAGGGTCTTTTTCATCCATGTGTGGCCAGCACTCACACTAGGGCCTAGCTTATTGTTATACATTTTTTTAATGTTAGAATGATTGAATGACAAAGGAACAATCTTTTTTTAAACTTTATGCCTTCGTTTTTCCATTAATTATTTGGCAGCATCAGAGACATCTTGCTGATCCTCTTGAGAATCTTTAAATGCAGAGCAAGTGGTTTTTATCTTCCTACGTTATGTCTGTGTTCTAGAGCATCTCCGCAGGGATGGCATCTTTGACGATAAACTTTGGATGGTGATAACAGTACATTTGAAGCTAACAGTGAGCCCATCTTTCGCTGCTAATAATTGACCGCACTGGAATTTTCTATTTAAGGTGAAAGTCACTGAAGTCAGATTGTCTGTGTTCAGATCTGGGATCTGCCATGTTCTACCTGTGTGACCTTGAGCAATTTACTTAAACTCTGTCAGTTTTCTGTCCAAAAAATGGGGGTGAGCATAGTACAGAGCTCATACATTTTTAAATGAAGATTAGCTGAGTTAATACTTGTAAAATACTTAGGAGTACCTGGCACCCAACAAGTGCTATGTAAGTGGTTGCTGAACAAGGATGGAAGGAGAGTCGGTATCAACCCCATGTCGCTGTCATGAATGCATCGAGTCAGGCAAACACATCTCATTCTAACATGTCTCTCTATTGCACTCTTGAAGAGAAACCAACGGACCCACGCTAAAAGATAAGCGTATTCACGACTTGCCAGCCATGTGTCCTGATCAAACCAAAATAACTGTGCAGAGCTCATCAAACTTTTTGCAGGCAGGTGATGGAGTGTCGCGTAATCTTGGCACAGATGCAAAAACCACTGATCATCTACGGTTGCCACCTGCTGCAGCATTCTAATTTTTCTGCTTCAAACACTGGCATTTTAATCATTCTGCCCATAGCAACTCATGTCCTTTAAATTAGCATTAAAAATTTATTCTTTTGGTTTATCCTTCCTGAATCAAGCTAATTAACTATCAGCTGAGAGCCCTTTAAATTATAACCTGAGTGTGTTACATTTTCTCATTTATAATGCCTCGACTAGGCAAATTGAAAACCCAAAAAGGAGTGAATTAATTAATGTTAATTAAAGGGTACAGCGTGGAACGGATGCCAGGTCAATCTTTGGAGTGCGCTTAGAAAGCCATTGTCGGGACTAAGTTGACCCTTGCAGCACATCACTTTGGACAAAGGACTTTGCCATGTGACTTTGTAAAAAGGGGGAAAAGAAAGCTAGAGATAAGACTAGAAGCAGCACTGAAGAAGATAGTACTTATCTGCACATTACATACGTTACATATGCAATATTACAAATTCTCTGTACTAGGAAAACAAGTAACCAAATCAGCTTTTGAAGTTTTTTTTTAACATTTTCCTGAAATCTCCCGTTTATATTTTTAATTAGTAAGTATTCTCTGAATGTCTCCTACAGACAAGGTTTTATTAGACACTTAGAGAAATGGAAAGATAAGAGGGTCACCACCCAAAGAACTTAGAATATAGAGTAGCACTGTCCAACAGAACTTTCTGTGATAATGAAAATGTTCTCTATCTGCACCAGCCAATAGAGTTGCTACATGTGGATATTCAGTACTGCAAATGTGGCTTGTGTGACTGAGGACTTGGAGTTTTACTTTTATTTTTTTATTTTTTTTAAATTTTTTTTAATGTTTTTATTTATTTTTGGGACAGAGAGAGACAGAGCATGAACGAGGGAGGTGCAGAGAGAGAGAGGGAGACACAGAATCGGAAGCAGGCTCCAGGCTCCGAGCCATCAGCCCAGAGCCCGACGCGGGGCTTGAACTCACGGACCGTGAGATCGTGACCTGGCTGAAGTCGGACGCTTAACCGACTGTGCCACCCAGGCGCCCCTTGGAGTTTTACTTTTAATTTAAATTTAAGTAGAATAGCCACATGCAGCTACTATATTGACTATTTCAAATCTAGAAGGTAAGACATCCTGCATACTGCTTGTTTTTATTACTTGAAGATTTCCAAAGGTTGGCAGTCAATGTTTTTCTCATGCCATATCATTGTACTTTTCTCTCTCTCTCTAGCTTGCTCACACACACACTGTTCTGTTTTCTATTCAGTGTAATATTCATCAACTTAAACTGATTTTCCTCAGTGCTGTGATGATCAACTTAGAGAGAAGAAACATATCAGAATTTCTGGAGTGAAGAAGAGAAAACAGCTGCATAATAAATGTTATAATTTGTAATGAGAAAATGAAAAAAAAATACTTACACTCAAATTATGGGAAAGTGAAATGGAGAGGGAGTTTGTAGCATGCAAATGGTTCTCAACACAACGTGTACCTGTTCCCAAGGGGGGAATATCAGAATCTAGGAAGAGGTGGGAAAGAGGCTCTGACTTTTTTATGTTGAACTAATTGGTGCATGGGTTTACAAACTTTAGGAAATACTACCTTTACTTAAGAACATTTAAAACACATTGGTATTAAAGTACTGAAGGGTCTTTTCATCACATGCATGCCATGCACGTAACCATTATCTCAACAGCATGGGCAATTCACTGAGTGTTCTGGGGACAAGCAGCTAGGCGGTCTGGGGTTCTCCACAGAGTTGCTGACACAATTATGAGTTGTGTATACTAGACCATATAATTTGCATTTTACCTTAATAGTCTTCAATGAAAACAAAGGTATTAGGAATATAGTTGTGAAAAAACTGGTTTATTCATAGTTTAACAAACCACTATGAGTAAACAAAAATGCATTCAATGTACAATAATAGTAGGACTCATTAATCATGACAAGTTATTTGGTTTTTTTTTTAATTCATATTTATAATTCAATCGGTGTATTTTATAAGTAAGGACTAATTTCATGAGGTTTGGTACATTTACTTATATTTTCAAGCTATTTTATGTTCATTAAAGATGGATTTCAGGTTCAGTCATTTTCATTGTTGAGCTATTATGTTTCCTTATTTACCCCACCATTTTGTGCTTGACTTGAATAATACGAATATTGCCACCTATAGGTCAAAATGATTTTTTTTGTTTGTTTCTCAAGAACGCAATGTGGAAGAACTAAAACCCCTTGGAGAACAGATCTTTCAGATACTTGAGTTTGACAGCTTCTTAGAATTCATGCTTTTATCCATCTTTTTCCTTTTTTTTTTTTTTTTTGTAATTTTGCATGGGAAACTTTTTCAAAGATACTATATAAGTCCCTGACTTCTCAGTTGTTACAATGAAAATAATTAACATGTTTTTGACTATAAAGAATCATCATCAGTATAAATTATTGATCCAGCTTCTTTGGCCCTAGGCAAAACCATCACAGACTGTTGTACCCTTTGAGTATTTCACTCATTAGAATATTCGGTCACTTGTCTGGACTGTCCATTCACTTTTCACTGCTGACAGTATATATTCCTCTCTGACTTTTTAACTCTTCCATACGTTACTTTCAGTTTCTGTAATTAGAAACAAAACAACTACCCGAGTTAGAATTGTTGGCAAAATAAAAGTAATTTGGAAGTAAGTGTGTGACTAAAGTATTCATAAATGTTAGTTTAGGGCTTTGGGGACACAGACAAATTTTTGTAACTTGCTTCCTGATGCGCAGCTGTCTTTCTAACAGATAAGAATACTGCATAAAAGTTCTGGAGAGGTAACTCATTAATGACTTATTATTTCTAAGACTTATTCAACTATTAACTTTACTTTTATATTCATATGTGATAATTCTCCACACCTGAAGTGAAGTGTCAATTTTAATAAAAAGTTTTTATGACATTAAAAATATTTGAAAATCTATTATTTTCCATAAGTCTTCCAATTCTAGTATCAACATGCTATGTAACAGTTACTAAAGATGCTATACTTTTCTCCAAATTAGCAGAACATATTATTTGGAGCAAGCATGCAGAACATTATTTACTAATTTGTTAACTCATTGGATTCATAGATAAGACATATCCTGATATCCAGCAGGCTTTGAAAAACTAAATCACTCCCAAACTTTTAACTTAGAGGTGTCATATTCAGGTGGTTTGTGTAAGGCCTTGGACATTACTTCAGCACTTCAGAGAAATCTGGAGTAGATCTTACAGTCTAGCTTCTACTGTAGACTTTAACATTTGTCAATAACATCCTAGTTTGTAACTTTTATGGGGGAAAAAAAAGAGCTCCAGTTGGGCATCTATTATCTTTATTTGGAAAAGTTATTATCTCTCTATGTAAAATAATTATTATTTTTATTATTTTTAAAATGAATATCAGATAAGCAATCCATAAATAAAGACAAATTAGATAAATTGGGGAAGGACTCAGAAAATACACCATCTAGTTCATCTTGAAAAGACCAGTGGACAGTGTTTCTCCAGATGTTCTGGGAAGAAAAATATCCCACAGTTTCATGAATTTGAATAGTATCTAATATTAACCTCTTCTTAGATATTCATAATTCATTTTATAGTATTAAATATTAAGCATCCCCAAATGAAAAACCATATGCCACTTTGACCCAAATTTCGCAAATTTTAGACCTTGGAATCCTTTCCTCTTGAAATGCTATTTAATGTCCTATTGAACCACCATATCTGGGCACACATTCTGGTTGTCCCTGGCTACTCACAGATAGATATTTGCTTCTCCCCTCTTTCCAGGCCACAACAGATCTGCACTTTTTTTCAACTTTGAAAGCTTTACATCGTCAAATCACCTGCTATTGTCCAGCTAAATGTAGCAGTCATCGCCTGTGTCACTTTTGGGCAGAGCTTTAAGGGCCACCGTGCAATTAGCCACATTCCCCTTTCTCTGCAAAAAGAAACTAAAAGTATGTATTACGGTGGAAGCTGGCTCAGCTGGGTTTTCAGCCTCCGAGAACTGAGGGTTATTTGTTAAGGCAGCATAACTTAGCTCATGCTGAATAATACAGTAGACTACACAGCAAAAAACTTGAAAGTATAAAACAGTTTATAAGATTCCCAAGACGAATTGTAGCTCCAGAAACACATGTTAATGGAATTCTGCAGCCGTTTTGCCTTCCTTAAAAATCTTAGACATCTCAAAGGAAAAGTGAATACACTGAGAATGTTCACTTGGTGCAATTGTGATCAAGCCAGAGGACCTCAGTTCATGATTACACTGGGAGCTCTGAAATGCTTGCAGGCACACAAATACAGCAGAGTTAATAGTCATCCAATGTCTTGGCTCACCTCCTCAGGAGCATTTCTTTCTGTACACTGTCCTCACCTCAGCATTTCTTATTGTTCTCTCTACTCTCATAGGATTAAAAGTTTCTAAAATCTGAGTCAGTCTGTAAATTTGACAAAATTAATGTTGTTTCTCTTTTTCCTGAAAGTTGTTCTCCCCATTTGCTTTCTGGGACTCAAAAAAAAGGGAGGGGGGTGCCTGGGTGGCTCAGTCGGTTAAGTATCTGATTTCCGCTCAGGTCATGATCTTGCAATCCGTGAGTTCAAGCCCCGTGTCGGGCTCTGTGCTGACAGCTCAGAGCCTGGAACTTCCATCGCTTCTCGGCCTTTTGGCTAAGATCAAGTGCAGAGCCTGGAACTTCCTTCAGATTCTCTGTCCCCCTCTCTCTCTCTCTGTCCCTCCTCTGATCACTCTGTTCTCTCAGAAATAAACATTAGCAAACAAAAAATTTTTAAAAATACTAAATTAAAAAAATTTGGGTGCTCCAGTCCCAAGTGGGAGCTCAGATTTCTCTATTGAATAAACTAGAGGTAAATGGACTTCTTCAATTATATACAGAAGAAGGGACAATTGATGTTATGTGTGAGGACATATGCTCTTTCCTGCCAGGAATTGGGTTGCTAAGTAAAGGAAACTTTACATCAGTTTACACTTGTATTTGGTACTAACTGTAGGAAGAGAAAACTCAATGTGAAATAATCTCTCAGTTATCAAAACTACATTTCTGTGGATTTTCCAAGCCACCTTGACCCTTAGTCCCATTACTTTTTTTCTTGCCTGCAGAACCCTGGAAAAGCTGAACCAATGAAATAGTTTAGAACAAACTAAAAAGAATAAGAGCTTATTTTCTTCTAAGGTAGTAACGTGTTCCCTTGACTTGGTCAGCTCTTCTGTAGAAACATTAATTCTTCAATCTTCTACAATTTTCTCATTCCTTCCTTTAACAATCACTTGGTAGTGAGTGTCCACTATGGGCTAGTTATTGGGCATACAAAGAAAGCAGTGAACACAGAATTTCTGCTTTTAAAATAATTCAAAATCGTAAACTGCGTTTCTTATAGAGTAACCAAGGATGATGTGTCATTATTTAAAGTAAATCAACTAAAAATTTTTAAAAAGATTAGTTTTATTTATTTATCCAGTCAATAAACCTATTTTAAGTGTTCAGTAGCCTCATGTAGCTACTGGCTACCATATTGAACATGGCAGAGGTAAAACATTTTTATCATCTTTTGAACAATGCAGATGTAGGACACTAACATCATCACAGACAGTTTTATAAGATAGTATAGGCTCTAGGTAATAGAACTTACACATTTGTAAGCAATAATGTTGTGATGACAGTCTTCAGTAAGGGGTACATAATGTCAGTGATATATAACTTTGCTTGGGGAAATTAGAAGAAGGCAAGAAAGATTAAGTAGCAGATGGCCAGAAAGACAAAAGAAGGTAATTCTAGACCGTAATGTCAACATGTGCCAAGGCTCAGGTGCTTGAAATAATGTATTTTTTGAAACTTGGAGGAAACTTAGTATATCTAGAACAGAGCATGGATACAAGGCGATGTTAAAAGTTATCAACATGAATCTCAGGGAAAGCTAAAAACATACTTTAAGCAGAAGTGTAACATGGTCAAATACTTTTTTAGAAATAAGATTCAAAATATACTACAGATGGATTAGTAAACTGAGACAAACTTGTGATTCAAATATGTGGGAATAATCGAAAAGACAAACATTGGGTTTTAAAATCCTATCCAAAAATTTGTGGATTAAAATAGGAACATAAAATAAACAAAAATTGTAGAGTATGGTTAAAGCCATTGGTCCATGAGGCTTCATATTAAATGTGCTCTAAATCAGATGAGGACCAGATCCAGACTTACTGCCTGAAGCCAAGACCAGTAAAAGAAACTAAGCCATTTTTTCCATTCATAGGTAGATTTCAAATACTTCTAGTATCACACAAGAAATAAAGAGTTGGAACAAATGGAGAAATACTTTTGAATTTCTGGAGGAAAATGACTATTAATCTAGAATTATAAGCCCAGTTATACTGTTATTTAAAAATCAAGGCAATATGACTCAGTGACTGATCCCTAAGCTCATTGACAGATGAAGAACACAGCTAGCTGTGAGAATTAATGTCAATTACAGGACACGCTGATCATCAACACTTGAAACACGCTTGCAGCCCTAAGTTCTTTTCAGAGCTATGCCAAAACAAAGCAAAAAAATCAAGGAAAATAAAGATATTTTTAGGTATCAAAATAAATCAAGAGATTTCACCACCCACAGTCTCTTGTTAAAAAGTTAATTAAGGGAGGTACTTAAGCAAAATAAAGTTTGAACCCAGAGGGAAATCATGATATACAAGAAAGAATGCTGTCCATGAAAATTTAAAAATAGGTTAGTAAGTTTATTTAACTATTAATTGAAAAAAAAATAAACTGTAAGAAAGCTGTAAAATCTATTTCATTAGCTGTAAAAATATGAAGTATTTCATGTTAAAAATAATATTAAGAACTTCTAGTTTGTAGTGTAATAAAGAGTGTGGAAAACATCACCCCATCCTAATAAGAAATAAAAAGCTGAAAAAACTGAAAACAACTCTTCTAAGATCCATCAAAAAATTGAGGTCACAGTGCAAACCATTGACCCCAAAATTAAAGAGACAGATAGACATACACAGAGAATTACAACTTATTTGTTACCCATGAACACAACCCACACCAGAACCAGTGATATAGTATAAAAACCTAAATTGTATTTTAGAGAATTCTATGAAACATTTAAGAAAGAAATTATATGAATTCTCTGGAATCTCTTCCAAAATACAGAAGAAGAGGAAATATTTTCAAACTCCTTCCATGAGACTAGCATTACCCTCAGACCAAAACCAGACAAAGACATTGTGAAGAAAGAAACCTAGAGATTATTATTTTTCAGGAACATAGATGCAAAAATCTTCAGTAAAGTAGCATCAAAACAATCTAACAACGTATAAGAACAATTAGACACAATGTTCAAACAGGAATGTCCAAGTGGAATTTATTTCAAGTAAGCAACATTTAGAATATGGCTCAACATTTGAAAATCAATTACTGCAATCCAGCACATCAACAGACTGAAGAAGAAAAATCCCATAATCACTTCAATACATGCAGAAAAAGAGTTTGACAGAATTCAATGCCCATTCATGATTAAAAAAAAAAAAATCAGGAAACTAGGAATAGAGGATGACCTCCTCAAAAAAAGATGACCTTCTCAAAAAATTTTTTTTGCTTATTTACTTATTTTGAAAGAGTCAGAGACAGCATGAGAGGGGTAGGGGCAAAGAGAGAGGGAGAAAGAGAAAATCCTAAGCAAGCTCCACACTGCCAGCACAGACCCTGACACGGGGCTCAAACCCATGAAAATGTGACATCATGACCTGACCCCAAACCAAGAGTGGGATGCTTAACCTACTGAACCACTCAGGCACCCAGACCTCAATTTCTTAAAGAAAAGCTTAAAAGTACCCTGCCATTAACATCATATTTAATGTTGAGAAACAAGAAACTTTTCTACCAGTTCTGGTACAAGGCAAGGATGTTTTCTCTCATCACTACTTCTCTTCAATTGCATATTGGAAATCCTAGATAATACAGTAAAACAAGAAAAGGAAATTAAAAGTATACCAATTAGGAAGGAAGAAATAAAACCATCTTTTTTCCCAGATGATATGATCATTTATGGAGAAAACCTCAAAACAAACAAACAAACAAAGAAACAAACAAACAAACAAACAAACAAAAAACTCCTGGAATGAATATGTAATTATAGCAAGGTTTCAAGACATAAGATTAATATACAATAATTAGTCTCCTTCTCATATGCCAGAATTTGAAACTCAAAACACTGTAACACTTCCATTAGCACTGAAAAAAAATAAAATACTCAAGTATAGATCTAACAAAATTTGTACAAGATCTATATGAGGGAAACTACAAAACTCTGATGAAAGAAATCAGAGAAGAACTAAGTAAATGGAAATATATTCCATGTTCATGGATAGAAGGACTCAATATTATCAAGATCTTAGTTCTTCCCAACTTAATCTATAAAAGCAATGCAATTCTAATCAAAATCCCCAGAAGTTATTTTATAGATATTGACAAACACTCTATGAAGAGGCAAAATATCCAGAATAACCGGCACAATATTAAAGGAGAACAAAGGTGGATACTAACACCACCTGACTTCAAGACTTACTACAAAGCTACAGTAATCAAGACAGGGTGGTATTGGTGAAAGAATAGACAAATCGATCAATAAAACAAAGTAGCCTAGAAGGAGAACCACACAAATATGGTCAACTGATCATTGACAAAAGAACACAAGCAATACAATACAGAAAAACCATCCTCTTTGATAAATTCTGGTGAAACAACTGGACATCCACGTGCAAAAAAAAAAAAAAAAAAAAAAAAGAATGTAGATACTGACCTTACACATTTCACAAAAATTAACTCAAAATGGATCATAGACCTAAATGTAAAATACAACACTATAAAACTCCCAGAAGATAACATAGAAGAAGATCTAGATTATGTTAGATTTGACAATAACCTTAGATACAACACTAAGGGCACAATATCCGAAAGAAATAATTGATAAGCTGGCTTTCATTTAAATGAAAAAAAAAAATCTGTTCTATAAAAGACAGTGTCAAGAGAATGAAAAGACAAGCCTCCAGAACGAGAGGAAATATTTGCAAAAGACCTATCTGATAAAGGGCTTATATTCAAAAGACAAAAAGAACTTCTCAATCTCAACAATAAGAAAACAAATACCTTCCCTAAAGAATGGGCCAGAGACTTAAACAGACACCAAAGAAGATATACAGATGGCAAATAAATATATGAAAATATGCTCAACTCCATATGTCATTAGGAAATTTCAAATTAAAACAATTATGAGACATCACTACAAACCTATTAGAATGGCCAAAATCTAATATGCTGGCAACACCAAATGCTGACAAGGATATGGAACAATAGGAGCTCATTCATTGCTAATGTGAATGTGAAATGGCATAGCCACTTTAGAAGCTCTCTTAAGACAATAGTACTTAAGATACTGTGATCTTGGCATAGTGATAGACAAAGAAAACTGATAAAATACTATAAAACATGCAGAAATAAACCCATGTAAATAAAGAAATGTGATACATGTAAAATTAGCTCTTAAACCAATAAATTCTGGAGAGGCTACTTATTGAATGGTGTTAGGACAACTGATTGTCCTTCTGAAAAATAAAACTGAAATTAGATTGTCACACTATATACTAACATTAATTCTAGTCATTTTTGTGAATTTCCAATAAGACAGAATTTCATAATCAAGACACAAAAGTACAAATCCCAGAATTAAGGATTAGTATAGTCAACCACATTAAAATAATAACACCTGTAGAGCAGATACTTTCATGAGCAAAGTTAGAAGACAAACCACAGATTGAGAGAAGATACTTACGTGCATGTAACGCAGAAGATGAGAATTCTTAAAAATTCTTCAAAGTAAAGAATAGTTACAAATCAATAATCTAATAAGAAAAAATGGTAAAGAATATAAATAGGCTCTTTATAGAAGATGAAACCAAATGCCCAATAAACATGTGCAATAACTTTTAATTTAATCTCAATAGTAATCAAATTTGCATCTCTTAGATGCAAATATGATAATACTGGAAAAATGTTTAAATGAGGTGGTGCTGAGATATTGGTGAATATATGAAGAAATAAATTTTTACATCCACATTGGAAGACAAATTTTCACTAAATTTGTTACAAATGTGCATACCTATAGTTCAGCAATAATACTTCCACATATATATTCTTAAGAAACTCTTATACATGTTCACAAAGAGATATGCACAGCAATGTCCATTATGATATTCTCTATCATAGTATATGTCTTAAGACAATTTAAATGTCTACCATCATGGGTGGATATATTATAATATATTCATAGAATGACATAGAAGGGAATTCTTTGTGTCCAATGTGCAGAGGAAATGTTAATAGTCATAAAGAATAAGTAAATCTGTTTCTTGGTAGCTAAAACTGAGGTAGCAAACAACAAGTTATCAATAATAAGTCAATAAAAAAAACCCAACTTGCTGATCACATCTGCACTTGTGATATTTGAAATGTGCTCTTCCGAGGGCACCTGTCAACATGTCACAAAGAATAAAGCAAATATCAGGTCAGCACTTCTAGATCTCTGGTATAAATGCTCCAGTGTAAAGCATGATTGCTAATTAAAGAGTTTAGTTCTTGCATTGCCTTCTTTAAACCTTGACTTCATTGTTTCTTAAAGTTCTAACTTATTATGTTTCTTATGCCACGAAATATCTTCTTTCTTAATACAGCTAAGCATAGACAATGCATCTCCTGTTTACTGAATTATTGCCCTATAAGACTCTGTTGACTCTATTGTTGATTCTAATATTGGAATAAGGAAATGCACTCTTGAAGGAATATAAAATACTTTATTCCACTTACAACCACTTCTTTGCTGGGAGAGGACTTACATCACACAACTGACTTGGATTCATTCCTAAGTTTAGACATAGATAACCTTTTATTCTTTGTAACTAAAAGAGAATGTCTTGTTTTCTTTCCACTGGGAATAAATCATCTTAAAAATATACCAAAGAACAGTAACTAGAATTTTTTTACAGGGCACTGCTTGGTTTCTCTCAATCTCACTCCCTCCCTCTCTCTCTTATCTTAGTACTGTTGACCTTCTGTTATGACTCTGTTAAATTAACATTTGTTAAGTGGAGCACAGGGTGCCAGATGATGAGCCAGGGTTCAACAACAGACCACAAGAGAAATTTAAATAATTGAAGTAAAGAAGTTTATTACTCACAGGTCCTAGAAGAAGTACCCCGTAAGCCACACAGAGAGGTTAAGGCAGAGTGCAGAGAGAGCAAGGACCTGAGACACAAGCCTATATTGGGATCCATGGGTGGAGCGCTTTGGGGTTTCCAGGCTAGGGACAGGTAGCTCAATTTAAAACAGATGAATTGGTCTTTGGTAATCCCCACAGGGGTCTTATCTAAGGGTCCCATAATAGCATACAGGTACTGGGAGGCTGCTGTTATTTGGGGCGTGTACTTGCATGAGGGACTAGTGTCGATGTAAAGCCCCCGAAGGCTGGTTGGCCAAACAAAATGGATACCAAGGCAGCAATACCATGAGTGGTTTTCAGATGTGACAACAATCTAGGTGTGACACTTGCAATACTCTGAGGACCCGAGGATAGATTTGCTTCATTAAGCTGGACAGTTGGTTTTCCTCTTTTTCCCTTAACAATTTTATGTTCATCCCATCTAATTGTTAAACTTCCTTCTATTGACATATTGTTTCCCAGGGTGTTCCGTGGATAAAAGAGTAGATATTGGTGCCCCCACCCCCACCCACCCAGCCTCAGACCCAGCATTTATATTTCTATCCATAGGACATTGTGACCTAGCCACTGGTTGCTGAGTGGTTTGTTTTGTTTTTGTTTTGTTTTGTAAGTACAACTGACATACAACATTTGAGAGTTTTTCATTAATGCACATAATACCTTGGGGTGTAAAGTGCTTACCCATAAGTGTCCCTATTCAGCTCTTCTGCCGTGGGGTGTCCTGGGTCAACTGGGTCTTCAAGCCTGATCAGTAAGTGCAACAAGCCATATAATCAAGATGCAGAAAGGAAAGGGAGTTTTGATCCAAGATCTGATCATGCCATAGCTTTACATGTGGTAAGAGGAGATGTTGGTCATATAATATGCTGATCATGGTTATTTCATAATTCTGCTCAAAAATAATGCAGGGCAGAGTAGGAACAGGGCCTGATTCCTGGTAAATGGGTCTAGTGAGAACAAAGTAGAAAGTGGCTTCTCTGCTTAATCGTTTGGGACTTAATGCAGTGGCTCTCTTGTCCTCCCGGGGCCTCTCAAACCATTAAGCACGAGTGTACCCAAGAAGAAAGTGGCCAGATCAGGATCAGATTTGGGTTTCCCCAAAGAGTTATGCCACTTCTTTGCATCAAGGAAGTGCCCGCCATACTATGTGTACCAGTTGGGGCAAATTAGCTATTGTAATGAATAACATTGGTCTCAGTGGCTTAACACTTGCAAAACAAATTTTTTAAAAGTTTAGTTCTTGTTCTTGACATAGTTCCATATAGGTCAAGCCCTCTCCTAAAAATCTCTCTTTGAGAGAATGAATCAGGAAAAAACCTACTTCCATTGTGTCTTTGGGTCATTTTGAGTTCTCCTCTTCCAGTCATATAAAAGAAGTCATGAGTCAGGATCATGCAAGTTGTTTGAGACGCCAGACTTGTAGGCCTTATACACCACTTTCATTCACATTTAATTGCCCAGAACCCAGTTATAGAGCCCCAACCCAACTACAATGGAGGCTTTTAAAATGTGGATGTTCAATGTGTCCAAGAGGAGGTAGGATTGGCGAGTATCTAGTAAGCTCATGATAAAACCATTACGATTTTTTCCACTCCCTGCTACACGCAGTTTAAAAGAAAGAAAGAAAGAAAGAAAGAAAGAAAGAAAGAAAGAAAGAAAAAGCTCCTGATAAATTGACTGGATGCCTTGTCATTGTTTCTAGTCAGCAAAACGCTGGAGGCTCAGCTGGGCTAAGTCTAAGGTTAACTATATCCAGCTATTGCTTGAGGGTTCAGCACATCCAGAATTTTGTTTCTTCTAAAGTTAAATTTAGAAATCTGGGTCACTACATAAGTTATCAGCATGAAGTTAAGTATTCTCTTGTTATAGCTGTGATCTTGTGTCTGTTAAAAATTGTCAACCCTAGAGACAGGCTGCCTAGTTTGTATTCTGGATTGCTACATATTGACTTTGGGCAAGTTGTCTCATTTTCCTTTTCCATAAAATTGGAGAAATATACTTAACACCCTGGGAGTTTGTGAGAAATAAATTTGAAAATCTGTGAAAAGCACTTAGCACAGTGCCTAGTTCCTGAGCCACTGTTATTACCATTGCCTTCAACATTTACCAATGCTGGATTATACAATAATTGGGTCCTAGTCCTATTTACCCAGAATCTGAATGACTGTCCGTTTTGATCTGTGGGTATATCCATGGAAAGGCACTGTCTAGCCCCTAGTGGGCTGGGGGCATCTAGGGCAGACAGTTCAGAGTGAGGCCATGAGAGAAACTGTGTAGAACCCCCCAAAAATGAGGGATCTTGAGTTACCTATGCCAACAGCCAATAGACAAGAGTGACTCGTGAGAACATAATCCACTGCCAGGTCCAAGATTCAGTTAGACTCCAGTATTCAAAGAATCACCATTGAGCCTAGGTAAGCCAGGGTTGAATGGAATCATAAGAAAGGCAATCTGTGGAAAACTTGGATCCAATACTCAAACAGGCACCATGACCCTGTTCTAGTAATGTGAGTGGGTAGAACAAAAGAAGGGAGAAGGGTGGCCCATAGGAGGGACAATGACAACAGAAATAAAATACCTGTACAGAATAGGAAATGGTTTTGCTAAAGTTGCCTTTTATTCATATTTGAGGCACTACACTGTCCTTCTAAAAAAATCTCTGCTTTACTCCATCATTCCATTTCTCTACAAATGAGGTCTTGCCTTATTCTGATCAGTAATCCTGCCTCTCCATCTTAGTTAAAGTCTGAGATTATTTTGCTCTAAAAATGCCACATTTCTCCGATGTCCAATAGTTTTGTGGGCCTCAGTTTGTCATTCTAGATCCATCACCTCTACTTCCAATCATCCACTGGCTCGCCTATCTGATTATGTAGCAAAATTTATTTTTTACATTTACTTTTTGACCCTGGAAAATTCTGTTGGCTTACCAGATGCTAGACTGTCAGGGTACAGCTAGTCCTACTACAGTTCAAGGTCTGATCCTGCCTCTGGTCATATTTGGGAAATCCTATCTCTAAGGAAGACACATCGCGCTGAATTAAAGTTGTATCAAGAATTCAACTGATCAGGGGCACCTGGGTGGCTCAGTTGGTTGAGAGTCCGACTTCAGCTCAGGTCATGATCTCACAGCTCTGAGTTCGAGCCCCACGTCGGGCTCTGTGCTGACAGCTCGGAGCCTGGAGCCTGCTTCAGATTCTGTGTGTGTGTCTCTCTCTCCCCCAACCTACTCGCATTCTGTCTCTGTCTCTCTCAAAAATGAAAATAAACATTAAAAAAAAAATTCAGTTGATCAATAGAAATTTTCCTTTATTGACGTTTACTAAACTTTTTGTAAAACTTTGAATTGAAGTTTCTTTCAAATTCTCTGGCATCTACAAAAATAAACTTTGGCATTTTTTTTTATTTTTAAACAAGTCTTCACACGAAACACTTATTTTCATATTTTATATCAGTACGTTTTAAGCTAGTTCTGGGTTCCTTGTGTAACCATTTCCCATGTTCATTGCTTGTATCTCAGGCAAAAAATGCTTTCTCTCCAGGGTGACTGGGTGGCTTATTTTGTTAAGCTTCTGACTTTGGTTCAGGTCATGATCTCACAGTTTGTGGGCCTGAGCCCCGAGTCGAACTCTGTGCTGACAGCTCAGAGCCTGGAGCTGCCTCAGATTCTGTGTCTCCTTCTCTCTCTGCCCCTCCCCTGCTCATGCGCGCTCTGTCTCTCTCTCTCTCTCTCAAAAATAAATAAAAAAGGTGGGGGTGCCTGAGTGGCTCAGTTGGTTAACCATCCGACTTTGGCTCAGGTCATGATCTCGTGGTTCAATATTTCGAGCCCCGAGTCAGGCTCTGTGCTGGCAGCTCAAAGCCTGGAGCCTGCTTCAGATTCTGTTTCCCTTTCTCTCTGCCCCTCCTCCATTCGTGCTCTGTCTGTCTCTCAAAAATAAATTAAACGTTAAAAAAATTTTTTTTAAATAAAAAAATAGGAAACTGCTTTCTTTAGGCAGCCCGGTGATATGCCATTTGAAAGGAAATATTGCTCTTTGAACATTATGAGCAACCTTGCTTAGTTTTAAAGGGCCTCTTCTACACATTTCCAACATGACTCAGAGAGAAAAATATGTTTGCTCCTTGTCTCCAAGGTAAAAACAAGGTTTATTTCCTTTGGGGGATATAAAAACAAGGAAAGGGCCATGCTCAGCAAGTTTCTTCTGCGAGTAATAATTTCTTAATCAAGATTTCTAATCCTATTTCCTCTTCAGAATCTCATTAAATATTTTAATCTACCTAATTACAAACTAGACAAACTGCTTTGGTATAAGATATGCCTTTGCACATAACATATCTTGTCTTTTCCCTTCATGCCACTGCTTCTAAGATTTGAATTTCCACTCTTGGTATAGTTTAATAGCTCTAACATTAGAGTAAACTGCATTTTCCGGATGATGATGGGGGCTGAGACCAAAACTATATTCCCAGCTGAATTTAGATTACACTGAAATCCAAAGTCCTTCATAAAGAATAGTGAAATACAGAAGAAAGTTTTAGTTTTTACATTTTTTATTAATGATCATAATTAATAACCAAAATAATTAATTTTCCTTGGCTCAAAGTTGTTAATTCCTTTTCACTGTTGAAAGGCACACAATGTACTTATTTTTAAATGACCATTTTTAATTTAAGAAGGAAGATGTAGGGGCACCTGGGTGGCTCAGTCGGTTAAGCGTCCGACTTCAGCTTAGGTCACGATCTCGTGGTCCGTGAGTTCAAGCCCGCGTCGGGCTCTGGGCTGATGGCTCAGAGCCTGGAGCCTGCTTCTGGTTCTGTGTCTCCCTCTCTCTGCCCCTCCCCCGTTCATGCTCTGTCTCTCTCTGTCTCAAAAATAAAATAAACGTTAAAAAAAATTAAAAAAAAAAGAATATGTAGAATCTTAGACTTGATAAAAAATTAACATTTATTTTAGACTTCTGTATAGAGTTATTATTCTCTAAACCCAAAGAATATAATATATTAATTTTATATTAAAGGTAAGTTTCCAACTTACTTTCCTAAAGGAGAAAAGCACCATGCATTCACTTCAATTTCAATCAATATAAGTTTTCCTTTAAATAAAGTAGCACAATTTAACTTATGCATACATATATTGGTGGTAGAAGGATAGATTATTATTACCTACAAAGAGAGTAATTTGGCATTATCTATCAAAATTTAAAATTCCCACATCCTTTGAGCCTGCAGCCACTTTACTTTTCAGAATTTTCCCTATAGATGCACTGGCTTATGGGTTAACTGATGTACATAACAGAATTTTCATGGCAATAGAGCTTGAAATAGCAAACGTGGGATACAACTTTAATGCGTATCAATAGGAGACTAGCTAAATAAATTTTGTTAAATACATACAATAGAATAAAATGTAGCTGTAAAATCTAATGTACTCATTCATTAAACAAATTAAAATTTTTATCGTATGTCTACTATGTGCCAAGTGCTGTATAGACTGAATAAAAAAGAACAGAATATTCAATAATAGTGAAATCAACTATATAAGGTATAACATATGTATAGTGAGAATACTAGAAAAATAAGCAAGAAAGAAAAGAAAAGAAATATTTGACACAATAATGACTGAGAAATTTCCCAAATTAATGTCAGACACCAAATCATAGATTAAGGAAGCTCAAAGAATACCAAGCAGAAAATGGCAAACAAAAAAATTATGCCTAGGCGTATATTTTTCAAGGAACTCAGAAGAAACCTTTCCTATAGAGGAACAAAAATAAGAATTCCATCTGACTTCTGAGAAACCATGTAAACAAGAAGAAAATGAAGTGAAATATTCAAAGTGTTGACAGAAGAAAAACAAAAACGAAAACAAAAAACCTAACCTGGAATTCGGTACCCTGAAAAATTGTCCTTCAAAAGTGATGGAGAAATAAAGACTTTCTCAGGCAAACAAAAATTGAGGGAATTTGTTGCCAGCAGACCCGCCTTTCAAGAAATGTTCAAAGAAGTCTTTTGAGGAGAGAAAGAAAATAATATAAGTCAGAAATTTGGATTTATATAAAGTAACAAAGAGCATCAATGAAAGAGTAAGTGAAGGTGAGATGCAAACTTTTATTTTTCTTAGTCTTAATTGACCTAACACATAACAGTTTGGGCAAAATAATAGCACCAACCATTTGATTATGCATGCTTATGTATCTATCACATATACATATGCTTATGTATGCTTATATATAAGTGAAACAAATGACAACAATGGTACAATGAGTGGAGCAACAAGTGGAGAATGACAACGAGTGGAGAAATTAGACTGATTTTGCTAGTAAAAGGTACTCAGACTATCAGTGAAGTGGCATAGTGTTATTTGAAAGGGGACTTGGATTAGCTGTAAATGTATATTGCAAACTCTAGGGCAACTGCTAAAAAAAGTGGAAGGAAGGAAGGAAGGAAGGAAGGAAGGAAGGGAAGGAGGAAGGAAGGAAGGAAGGAAGGGAGAAATATAACTGATATGCTAAGAAAGGAGAGAAAATTAAATCATATAAAATCCTCAACTGAATCCACAAAAGGTAGTGCAAGGTGAGTAAACTGAGTCTACTGAAGGAGCACAGGACTAGAACCAAATGGCCCCTCCTGTTCAGTCACTTTCAGACCTAACTAAATAT
The DNA here is from genome assembly GCF_014898765.1 of Herpailurus yagouaroundi. Classification (NCBI taxonomy): domain Eukaryota; kingdom Metazoa; phylum Chordata; class Mammalia; order Carnivora; family Felidae; genus Herpailurus; species Herpailurus yagouaroundi. Next base: position 83,752,394 of record NW_024412376.1, on the reverse strand, counting down.
TGTCAGCCTCACTATGCATCCACAACCAGCGTTGTTACATTCTCTCATAGGAAACATAAGGTCCCTGGCTAGTTCTTTGGATCTTACATGTCTACGAATTACCCAATTTCACAATGTTGGTCATTGATGCTTCTATGGATTAATATAGCCACCTATATATTGAGATTTTTATACTCAAAAACAACTGTCACCATTTCCCACCGTTCCAGCTGGGGAGAAGTTAGCTCCATTTATGCTTCCCCAGACATCAGGCATGATTTCCAGTCTTTGCTGGAGGATGGAAAGGAAACACCATCATTATTTTATCTTGAAATTAGCCTGGCATCCAGATGTATTAAACTTTCACATGCATGTGCATAGTTTTCACCTCAATGATATTTGAATATAGTCTTGGGTCAGCTTCCCCAGGAGAAGACAACGGGATAAGGATTCAATGCAGAAGGGCTCCCAAGAGAAACCTGTGAAGAAAGGAGGTAAGTAGGGCAAGACAAAACACAAGCAAGGCACAACTTCAGGCAGAATCCCAAACTCGGTCTCATCCTGCAGGAGACCTCTGGCATCTAAATTCTACCCCAGCGTGTATCCCGACTTGAGGCAAGATTGCTGAGCTTTCAAAACCTGTGCCAGTCTGTCCTTGGTAAGGGCCATCCTTGAGGACATGTGAACCCTTCGGGAGGGATGCTGGCTGGCGGTGCATGTAGGTCACCACAGCACCACTAGCCCAAAGGCAGTCATCCAAAGAGAACCGAGGTGCTAGCCTCTAGGGGCCAAGCACACTCCAGCCAGGGAATGGGCACAGAGAAACACTCGAAGGGATCTTAAGGAGTCTGGTGAGTACCGAAAGCATCTGCTCACGTATTACTGCATTATCTGTCCTAAATAAAAAAGACAAAAATGTGATTAATCACTGACACATGTTATCAAAAGCCAGGTCTTTCCTTAGGAAAAAAACCCCTTAAAACAGATACTGATGATATTTGTTTTCTATTTAGGACAAACGCCCAAATCACCATATACATTTCTATTTTTGTCTAGAATATGTGCATATATTTCAGAATATATATTTCCAGATGTATATGTGATTTTTAAAAGGAATTTGCATAAGTGAACCATTACTCCTATTCACAGTCATGTTATTTCATATCCCCCTCCCCAAATTTTCCTTAAGGATTCATTTCTCTCCCTTTGAATCCAGTCAACTCATTCAGGGTCCTGATGGCTTTACTAGAATACACTAAAATTCTAATTTTTCATACCTTCCAATTTATAAAAACTACACTGAAGAAGATGTCCAGTTTTTTTCCTTTATCAGGCAAGGAGAGTCAAGGCTTACTTACATCTGTCTACTCTTTGGCAAATACTTAAAATGCTTTCTCAAAATAAAATTTAAAGTAACATGAAAAGTTTTGGGCAGAATCCTACCATATCTTTAGACAATGCAAAATCAATCAAACAGTCAGAGAGATTCTCACTTCTTAACTACTCTATCCCCATAATCTTGCCCTTTTAATTCTTCCTACATTAAAGGTCAGGATTATCGGCAATGAGAACGGAATAAATTTAAGAGGAACAGATCACTCAGGACACGATTTAGAGTAGTTATTCCTAATTTAAAGTTTCAAACCCTCAGAGTATGTAAATAAATATAAAAAGCAAAAGTCATATGAACATCATGCATTTATGTGGGACACAGACACATGGATTCAATAAGAGGATGTTTATTTCATCTGAACTAAAAATCATATAAACCCAATATGACAAGACTCATCATATGCTCATCAGAAGCTCTGTTGGCAGTTACATCTGCTTGACTTAAAGATCAGAATATGCAAACAAATAGTTGTTTAGGGAATTCAATTATTTTGTTGAACCGATTATCTCAAAATGGAAGCCCTACGAGTGAAGAACAATAGAGGAGATTCCTCCTCGGTGAAAAGATTGAGCACTCTTTCCCCCTTCTCTTACCCATTTCTAGGGTGACTCAGGTATCTAAGACTGATGACGAGTTCATCAAGAATACTGGTTACTGGGTGAAAATGCAAGCAAAATCTCCTGTAGACGTGTTCCTGTGCTATCTAATATCTTAATACTCAGAGCTCCGGCCTAGTGTTGCGAAGTTTTTGTGTTGCACAACAGTGCCAGGCTGTAGGGCTGAGTGGGGGCTGACATCCACCCTTGCTCAGGAGCCAAGCTGTGGCTTGCAGGCTATCCCTACACTAAGGGAGTGTCTTTTCCTAATTACCAAATGGCACCACAGAGGCCAGTGGCAAGCCTGTTTATCTTATCAAAGACAACATATCTGACCAGATAGTTTTCTCTTTGGATCTGAAAGGTTAGCCTTCAGCCTCGAAACACTTAACAACCTCGATACCAAATTATGAGTGATTAGTTAGGTCATTTCCAAAATATTCCCAACTTGGTTTCAAGCTGCCAAGGGGAAAATTGTGTAGTTTGACACACACAGATATGATTATGTAGCAATGAAAATATACTTAGCAAGAGAACTGGTTTACCTACTGGAAAACATATATCCTTCTCATATGGGTCACATAATTGAACTTAACAATCATGTTCCACAATGCGACATTTTGTCATTTAAATGGGAATACTCTCAGGGTCAGAGAAAAGACAGCCTCTGTGGATTCTGCGATTTTCTTAAATATCTACTTAGTAACACCGCCAAGACCTACCATTTAGATTTTATGACACAAATAAAATTATCCCTGTAGGTCCTCAAATTAACCTAACTCTCTCCCCTGGTATTTATGACTAGCATTTTGTATTCACTAAATTCAGATGCCTCAATGTATTTTTAATAAATAGATATAAATAACCTAATCCTAAAAATGTCCAGGCTATCTTTCTGTGACCTCAAGGAGCTTATAGAGCTTCTGTTGTTATGAAATGTAGACAAGAAAAGGCTGTCGAGTATTTAATTTTTTATATTCCATTTTCTTGTTTCTTTCCATTGCTTCATTTACTAGATTCTGTTTCAAAACTCAAAAATACAATACTTGATAAACATGCCCTCATGTTGTCATCCAAAACTTGATTTTTTTTCTTTTATGAAAAAAGAAGAGTTTTATTCCACTGATTTTTATGCTTTCTACTAATGGAGGATTCTCAAAGATTTAACTCTTCATTTCTGACCACTACCCCTACCCTCATCCAAATAATGGTAGTCCTTCAGTCTCCAATGTGTCTCTCTCCTTCCCATCCTGCTACTAAACACACACAAGCACACAAAGGAGCTAGAGAAGAAATCTACTCCCCCGTTTGTTCTTACAAAGACAGGACCCCTGTAAATAGAAGTATTGGTTACTAGAGGAAGACTTATGTAGAGAATAGGATGATGCTATGAAGAATAATCTGGAATCATATGAAATCTTGAAAAGAAGGTACACACTTCGTCTTGCACTGGGCTATCTCCCATAGTAGAGGTAAAAATAATATAGTCACATACCTAGATATCCTACAGCTTGCTATTTACTAAGGGAATGACGTAATAACACCTGAAAGTGTTAGATAGTATTTTAGTGCTAACTAAAGGTCCAAACAGAATTCAGAGATTCAATGGTTTGCAGCGGTCAAGAAAGTTTTTATGAATGTGAAGGGACTTGACTTAAGGCTTTAAAGGAGTAAGATTTAGGTGAGTGGAAGAATGCAGAACGCCATTCCTGGCACAGGATGCAGCATAAACAACGTGTAGGGGAGGAGCTGAACAATATATGTTGGTCAAGGACAAGGAGATAGAAGGAGGAGTCTCAACCAACAGAAATATAGAGTACTTTCCAGAACATAAAATTGCACTCTTCAGACAGCGGGATAATGCACTGGATGACTGCCTGCTTATCCATCTCAAAGCTGGAATTAGAATATCCTTATTTAAAACTACAGATTTACATTTTTTTCCCCAATGGTTCATTGACTGAGTGGCCCACCTCCAGGACAGTTTGCTATTGGCATTGCTCAGAGAGGCGGATAGAGGAAGAAAGAAAGAAAGAAAGAAAGAAAGAAAGAAAGAAAGAAAGAAAGATAGAAAGAAAGAAAGAAAGAAAGAAAGGAAGGAAGAAAGAAAGAAAGAAAGAAGAAAGAAAGAAAGAAAGAAAGAAAGAAAGAAAGAAGAAAGAAAGGAGAAAGAAAGAAAAGAAAGAAGAAAGAAAATCTAAATAACTCAATCTCCATTTCAAAAGAGAATTTCAAAATGCAGAAGCTTTTAAAAAAACATACATGAAGCCATCCTTCTCACTTTAAGGGCAATGACCATTCTATGTGAGAAAAAGAACAACTGTGTCTAGCATACTTAACTGTGGAGGCCACAAATACACTATTTCTCCTGAGTTAGAAGCCCCAAACTTGAATATTGTAGAGCACAAGGCAAGTCATGAGATTTCTGTACAATAAGCTGGATGCCTGTCATCCCTGGGGAAAATCAGAGATTGACTCAACTGCATAGTTTCAAAGACCAACCTCAATAAGCTTATTAAAAGTAGATGCCCACCCTTCACTCTCTGAGAGTACAAATTCCATTTCTGTTTCCACACCTCAGTAATAGTCCCCTTGCCCCCTCCAAAAGTGTACAACAAAGAAGTGATTCCTGCTGTGTATACCATTCTGGAGCTGGTAGAGGGGCAAGTGACATTGGCTCTGTATGAGTCTTTAGCTTAACTACAGTGACTTCTCTATCCTGTGAGCACTTGAGTAAAATTTGCACATGAAATATGATGTTAATGATAACTATGGGGACACCTGGCATTTGCTCTCTAGCCCCTGACATTTATGTTTCCACTTGGATTTTTTTGGCTGACACTCAAAGCTGGATTTTCTTCATGGCGCCCTGCCTGGCAGGAGAATCTTGTTTGACCTGGTAAGAGTGACGCTGTGCGCTGGAGAAAACTTTGCAGGGAGTTGGATCAAAGTAAGAGATAAATGCAATTTTTGCAAAACCTGGCTTTGTTGGAGCTAGGGTTGCTCCCTGCAGGGACTTTCAGGGACTTTCAGTAGAAGGGATCCAACGCAGATGGGTGCTGTGCCGCACGGTATTTTATGCATGCCACCTACTGGTGCACACAAAATGCACGATGTGAGATTTGACACGTCCTCCCAGTTCCAGAATACATGTGCAACCTGGCAAACTCATTATCTGATCAGAGTAAACTGCACCCACCTTTGCTGTTTATACAACTATTTAAATTTTAAAATGTCATTTATTTCTCCCCCTTAATAGGGATGTGATTTTTTTTACTGTGTTGGTTTTTTAGAGGTTTTTAGAAATGGTGCCTGAATTATGAGCAGAGTAGAATTTAAAAGGTCTGTAAAAAAACCATTGCTTTGTGAACTAGGTCAGAAGGGAAAAGACTTCATTAGTGAGCTAGATAACAGAAGGAACTAAATGAAGTAATGCTGATAGAGAAGAAATGAAATAAACAGAGTAGAATTATCCCCACATAAATACTTACTTTTTGTTCTTATCGATGCATTTTTCAAGGAATACAATGGTCAACACCAAAGGAGAGCCAAGAAAACATTTCATTAAGATTTACTTGAATTGAAAGTGAAAAGAAGAGATAAAGGGGAGGAGGAAGATGGCGGCATAGGAGGACGCTGGGCTCACCGCGCGTCCTGCTGATCACTTAGATTCCACCTACACCTGCCTAAATAACCCAGAAAACCACCAGAGGATTAGCAGAATGGAGTCGCCAGAGCCAAGCGCAGACGAGAGGCCCACGGAAGAGGGTAGGAAGGGCGGCGAGGCGGTGCGCGCTCCACGGACTGGCGGGAGGGAGCCGGGGCGGAGGGGCGGCTCGCCGGCCAAGCAGAGCCCCCAAGTCTGGCTTGCAAAAAGCGGAGGGGCCTGACGGACTGTGTTCCGACAGCAAGCGCGACTTAGCGGCTGGGAGGTCATAAGTTAACAGCTCTGCTCAGAAAGCGGGAAGGCTGGAGGACAAAGGGAAGGAGAGCTGCTGAGCCCCCGGACGACAGAGCTCAGTTTGGTGGGGAACAAAGGCGCTCGCCAGCGCCATCTTCCCCGCCCATCCCCCAGCCAAAATCCCAAAGAGAACCAGTTCCTGCCAGGGAACTTGCTCGCTCCACGCAAACACCCAACTCTGCGCTTCTGCGGGGCCAAACCTCCGGCAGCGGATCTGACTCCCTGCTGCTGCCACAGGGCCCCTCCTGAAGCGGATCACCTAAGGAGAAGCAAGCTAAGCCTGCCCCTCCTGCCCCTGTGCACCTTGCCTACCCACCCCAGCTAAGACGCCAGATCCCCAGCATCACAAGCCTGGCAGTGTGCAAGTAGCCCAGACAGGCCACCCCACCCCACAGTGAATCCCGCCCCTAGGAGAGGGGAAGAGAAGGCACGCACCAGTCTGACTGTGGCCCCAGCGGTGGGCTGGGGGCAGACATCAGGTCTGACTGCGGCTCTGCCCACCAACTCCAGTTATACACCACAGCACAGGGGAAGTGCCCTGCAGGTCCTCATCACGCCAGGGACTATCCAAAATGACCAAGCGGAAGAATTCCCCTCAGAAGAATCTCCAGGAAATAACAACAGCTAATGAGCTGATCAAAAAGGATTTAAATAATATAACAGAAAGTGAATTTAGAATAATAGTCATAAAATTAATCGCTGGGCTTGAAAACAGTATAGCTGACAGCAGAGAATCTCTTGCTACAGAGATCAAGGGACTAAGGAACAGTCACGAGGAGCTGAAAAACGCTTTAAATGAAATGCATAACAAAATGGAAACCACCACAGCTCGGATTGAAGAGGCAGAGGAGAGAATAGGTGAACTAGAAGATAAAGTTATGGAAAAAGAGGAAGCTGAGAAAAAGAGAGATAAAAAAATCCAGGAGTATGAGGGGAAAATTAGAGAACTAAGTGATACACTAAAAAGAAATAATATACGCATCATTGGTATCCCAGAGGAGGAAGAGAGAGGGAAAGGTGCTGAAGGGGTACTTGAAGAAATAATAGCTGAGAACTTCCCTGAACTGGGGAAGGAAAAAGGCATTGAAATCCAAGAGGCACAGAGAACTCCCTTCAGACGTAACTTGAATCGATCTTCTGCACGACATATCATAGTGAAACTGGCAAAATACAAGGATAAAGAGAAAATTCTGAAAGCAGCAAGGGGTAAACGTGCCCTCACATATAAAGGGAGACCTATAAGACTCGTGACTGATCTCTCTTTTGAAACTTGGCAGGCCAGAAAGAGTTGGCACGAGATTTTCAGTTTGCTAGACAGAAAAAATATGCAGCCGAGAATCCTTTATCCAGCAAGCCTGTCATTTAGAATAGAAGGAGAGATAAAGGTCTTCCCAAACAAACAAAAACTGAAGGAATTTGTCACCACTAAACCAGCCCTACAAGAGATCCTAAGGGGGACCCTGTGAGACAAAGTACCAGAGACATCACTACAAGCATAAAACATACAGACATCACAATGACTCTAAACCCATATCTTTCTATAATAACACTGAATGTAAATGGATTAAATGCGCCAACCAAAAGACATAGGGTATCAGAATGGATAAAAAAACAAGACCCATCTATTTGCTGTCTACAAGAGACTCATTTTAGACCTGAGGACACCTTTAGATTGAGAGTAAGGGGATGGAGAACTATTTACAATGCTACTGGAAGCCAAAAGAAAGCTGGAGTAGCCATACTTATATCAGACAAACTAGACTTTAAATTAAAGGCTGTAACAAGAGATGAAGAAGGGCATTATATAATAGTGACAGGGTCTATCCATCAGGAAGAGCTAACAATTATAAATGTCTATGCGCCGAATACCGGAGCGCCCAAATATATAAAACAATTACTCATAAACACAAGCAACCTTATTGATAAGAATGTGGTAATTGCAGGGGACTTTAACACCCCACTTACAGAAATGGATAGATCATCTAGACACACGGTCAATAAAGAAACAAGGGCCCTGAATGAGACATTGGATCAGATGGACTTGACAGATCTATTTAGAACTCTGCATCCCAAAGCAACAGAATATACTTTCTTCTCGAGTGCACATGGAACATTCTCCAAGATAGATCATATACTGGGTCACAAAACAGCCCTTCATAAGTTTACAAGAATTGAAATCATACCATGCATACTTTCAGACCACAATGCTATGAAGCTTGAAATCAACCACAGAAAAAAGTCTGGAAAACCTCCAAAAGCATGGAGGTTAAAGAACACCCTACTAACGAATGAGTGGGTCAACCAGGCAATTCGAGAAGAAATTAAAAAATATATGGAAACAAACGAAAATGAAAATACAACAATCCAAACGCTTTGGGACGCAGCGAAGGCAGTCCTGAGAGGAAAATACATTGCAATCCAGGCCTATCTCAAGAAACAAGAAAAATCCCAAATACAAAATCTAACAGCACACCTAAAGGAAATAGAAGCAGAACAGCAAAGGCAGCCTAAACCCAGCAGAAGAAGAGAAATAATAAAGATCAGAGCAGAAATAAACAATATAGAATCTAAAAAAACTGTAGAGCAGATCAACGAAACCAAGAGTTGGTTTTTTGAAAAAATAAACAAAATTGACAAACCTCTAGCCAGGCTTCTCAAAAAGAAAAGGGAGAGGACCCAAATAGATAAAATCATGAATGAAAATGGAATTATTCCAACCAATCCCTCAGAGATACAAACAATTATCAGGGAATACTATGAAAAATTATATGCCAACAAATTGGACAACCTGGAAGAAATGGACAAATTCCTGAACACCCACACTCTTCCAAAACTCAATCAGGAGGAAATAGAAAGCTTGAACAGACCCATCACCAGCGAAGAAATTGAATCGGTTATCAAAAATCTCCCAACAAATAAGAGTCCAGGACCAGATGGCTTCCCAGGGGAGTTCTACCAGACGTTTAAAGCAGAGATAATACCTATCCTTCTCAAGCTATTCCAAGAAATAGAAAGGGAAGGAAAACTTCCAGACTCATTCTATGAAGCCAGTATTACTTTGATTCCTAAACCAGACAGAGACCCAGTAAAAAAAGAGAACTACAGGCCAATATCCCTGATGAATATGGATGCCAAAATTCTCAATAAGATACTAGCAAATCAAATTCAACGGCATATAAAAAGAATTGTTCACCATGATCAAGTGGGATTCATTCCTGGGATGCAGGGCTGGTTCAACATTCGCAAATCAATCAACGTGATACATCACATTAACAAAAAAAAAGAGAAAAACCATATGATCCTGTCAATCGATGCAGAAAAGGCCTTTGACAAAATCCAGCACCCTTTCTTAATAAAAACCCTTGAGAAAGTCGGGATAGAAGGAACATACTTAAAGATCATAAAAGCCATTTATGAAAAGCCCACAGCTAACATCATCCTCAACGGGGAAAAACTGAGAGCTTTTTCCCTGAGATCAGGAACACGACAGGGATGCCCACTCTCACCACTGTTGTTTAACATAGTGCTGGAAGTTCTAGCATCAGCAATCAGACAACAAAAGGAAATCAAAGGCATCCAAATTGGCAAAGATGAAGTCAAGCTTTCGCTTTTTGCAGATGACATGATATTATACATGGAAAATCCGACAGACTCCACCAAAAGTCTGCTAGAACTGATACATGAATTCAGCAAAGTTGCAGGATACAAAATCAATATACAGAAATCAGTTGCATTCTTATACACTAACAATGAAGCAACAGAAAGACAAATAAGGAAACTGATCCCATTCACAATTGCACCAAGAAGCATAAAATACCTAGGAATAAATCTAACCAAAGATGTAAAGGATCTGTATGCTGAAAACTATAGAAAGCTTATGAAGGTAATTGAAGAAGATTTAAAGAAATGGAAAGACATTCCCTGCTCATGGATTGGAAGAATAAATATTGTCAAAATGTCAATACTACCCAAAGCTATCTACACATTCAATGCAATCCCAATCAAAATTGCACCAGCATTCTTCTCGAAACTAGAACAAGCAATCCTGAAATTCATATGGAACCACAAAAGGCCCCGAATAGCCAAAGTAATTTTGAAGAAGAAGACCAAAGCAGGAGGCATCACAATCCTAGACTTTAGCCTCTACTACAAAGCTGTCATCATCAAGACAGCATGGTATTGGCACAAAAACAGACACATAGACCAATGGAATAGAATAGAAACCCCAGAACTAGACCCACAAACGTATGGCCAACTCATCTTTGACAAAGCAGGAAAGAACATCCAATGGAAAAAAGACAGTCTCTTTAACAAATGGTGCTGGGAGAACTGGACAGCAACATGCAGAAGGTTGAAACTAGACCACTTTCTCACACCATTCACAAAAATAAACTCAAAATGGATAAAGGACCTGAATGTGAGACAGGAAACCATCAAAACCTTAGAGGAGAAAGCAGGAAAAGACCTCTCTGACCTCAGCCGTAGCAATCTCTTACTCGACACATCCCCAAAGGCAAGGGAATTAAAAGCAAAAGTGAATTACTGGGACCTTATGAAGATAAAAAGCTTCTGCACAGCAAAGGAAACAACCAACAAAACGAAAAGGCAACCAACGGAATGGGAAAAGATATTTGCAAATGACATATCGGACAAAGGGCTAGTATCCAAAATCTATAAAGAGCTCACCAAACTCCACACCCGAAAAGCAAATAACCCAGTGAAGAAATGGGCAGAAAACATGAATAGACACTTCTCTAAAGAAGACATCCGGATGGCCAACAGGCACATGAAAAGATGTTCAGCGTCGCTCCTTATCAGGGAAATACAAATCAAAACCACACTCAGGTATCACCTCACGCCAGTCAGAGTGGCCAAAATGAACACATCAGGAGACTATAGATGCTGGAGAGGATGTGGAGAAACGGGAACCCTCTTGCACTGTTGGTGGGAATGCAAATTGGTGCAGCCGCTCTGGAAAGCAGTGTGGAGGTTCCTCAGAAAATTAAAAATAGACCTACCCTATGACCCAGCAATAGCACTGCTAGGAATTTATCCAAGGGACACAGGAGTACTGATGCATAGGGGCACTTGTACCCCAATGTTCATAGCAGCACTCTCAACAATAGCCAAATTATGGAAAGAGCCTAAATGTCCATCAACTGATGAATGGATAAAGAAATTGTGGTTTATATACACAATGGAATACTACGTGGCAATGAGAAAAAATGAAATATGGCCTTTTGTAGCAACGTGGATGGAACTGGAGAGTGTGATGCTAAGTGAAATAAGCCATACAGAGAAAGACAGATACCATATGGTTTCACTCTTATGTGGATCCTGAGAAACTTAACAGGAATCCATGGGGGAGGGGAAGGAAAAAAAAAAAAAAAAGAGGTTAGAGTGGGAGAGAGCCAAAGCATAAGAGACTGTTGAGAACTGAGAGCAAACTGAGGGTTGATGGGGGGTGGGAGGGAGGAGAGGGTGGGTGATGGGTATTGAGGAGGGCACCTTTTGGGATGAGCACTGGGTGTTGTATGGAAACCAATTTGACAATAAATTTCATATATAAATAAAAAAAAAAGTGAAAAGAAGAAATTGATAATCAAAGTTTATTTGATATCAGAATCTGTGCAGTTCCTTTCCCCCACTATAGATACCCTTCTCCATCCTTCTCTACCCTGGTCTTTCCCTGGTTGGCTGACTTCCTGGGATGACATGGAGTAGTCTAGGTGTCTTGCTGCTGGTCAGCTTTGGCTGTTGAGGGGCAAGATGCTAGAAAGCCAGGCTCTTTCTTCCCTAACTCGTCCCTGTTTTGCGGCTGTACCTCTGGCAGTAGTATATTCTCCATACACATTAAAGCCCTCTCCTGGTAGCTCCTCATCCAAAGTCCCAGTGCTCCTTGGGCTCTGGTCACTATCCCTTCACATCCTTCTTTCAAACTTAGGGTTGGTAAAAGCTTCCCACTATGGCTAGTGTCTGGGTACCCTCTCATCATTTGATTCTCAGACTCTGAAAGTAGGAGCAACAGCCTCTTTCTGAACCAGCTGGTGGCCAATTCTGAACCCTTCCAGAAGTTTGACCAATAAGCCATCCTAGGGTGCCAGAGCTTGAAGGCATTCTGGGGAATGGAGTCCGTTATCTCCATTTTAATGTTTTTAATGTTTATTTATTTTTGAGAGAGAGAGGGACAGAGGCAGAAAGAGAGGGACACACAGAGTCTAAAGCAGGCTCCAGGCTCTGAGCTGTCATTACAGAGCCTGAGGTGGAGTTTGAACTCACCAACACCACGAGCCTTGAGATCATGACCTGAGCCAAAGTCAGATGCTCAACCGACTGAGCCACCCAGGCACCCCAGCTATCTCCATTTTCAAAACAAGGGATCTGAGGTTTGGAGAAGTGGCCCAAGTGCTCACAATAGACAACGAAACAAGCTGATCTAGACCTGCAGTTCAGGTCACAGGCTCTCAGTTCCTCCCAGGGTACTGTATCAGTTTCAGTGTTATTAACCTGTAGAAGGAGAGGAAACCAGTATATGTAAATTAAATCCCAATGCAAATTTTGTGTGTAAATTAATTTTGTATTTATCAATATGTACTGAGAAGGATTTTGACATACATATTACATCAGATAGCAGCTCATGACACGGGGCCGAAGGTTTTGTTTTTACTGTGGTAACTTTTGTTGTGCTAATGTTACTTCCTAGCATTCTAATTTTCCTACTGGGGATATTACACTTTAAATGACTCAAATACCTAAATTATCACATATTCTAATTGACCAATATGTCTAGTAAGTTATTTTGAAATGTAGCAGTATACCAATTGAATAAAAATCAAAGGCGGGGGGGGAGGTGAGGAAGTATTTTCCTTCAAATGGACTCCAGAAAGACTGGAGGGATCTGAAGGCCTGAGTTCTGGCCCCAGTCCTATCACTGACGCCATGGCTTCCTTGGCTGAGGGTCCACTTACACATCTCTAAACAAAGTGGGGGGTCACGTAACTTCTTAAATTCTCTTCCATCTCCTCTATCCCATAATTCTACAAACCAGAATGTGGAAGCAAGAACTCCTCCAGTTTGGTCATTAATAAAATGCAGAAAAAATTTTTCAAATAATTTTTGATTTGCTTTATATTTTTTTATCTTTTGATTTGACAAATACAAAAAAAAGAAAGAAAGCGTAATTACTCTTTCCCCAATAATGCTAGAATTAATGGGAAATAAAATGTTGAAAGTGAAGTTCTAGTGTCTCTTAGCTAGTCTATTAAGAATATATTTGGGGCGCCTGGGTGGCTCAGTTGGTTAAGCGTCGGACTTCGGCTCAGGTCATGATCTCGCGGTCCGTGAGTTCACGCCCCGCGTCGGGCTCTGTGCTGACCACTCAGAGCCTGGAGCCTGTTTCAGATTCTGTGTCTCCCTCTCTCTCTGACCCTCCCCCATTCATGCTCTGTCTCTCTCTGTCTCAAAAATAAATAAACGTTAAAAAAAAAGAATATATTATATTATATATTAATAATAATAATAATATAATAATATATTATCATAATATTATATATTATATTAAGAGCAGTTTTTCTGAATGTTTTCAGTTGAGGGAGAGAAAGGAAATGTTTTCAAGTCATTGACTAATTTCAAGATCTTCTAAGGGTTGTCCACAATTTCAGGGGTCCACAACTAAGACACCTATATACTTAGTTTAAAAATTCTTGGGGCGCCTGGGTGGCTTGGTTTGTTAAGCGTCCGACTTCAGCTCAGGTCATGATCTCACGGTCCGTGAGTTCGAGCCCCGCGTCGGGCTCTGTGCTGACAGCTCAGAGCCTGGAGCCTGTTTCAGATTCTGTGTCTCCCTCTCTCTCTCTGCCCCTTCCCTGTTCATTCTCTCTCTCTCTCTCTGTCTCAGAAATAAATAAATGTTAAAAAAAAATTAAAAAAAAAATAAAAAAATAAAAATTCTTTTGTTTTCAGCAGACAAATAATTATATATTTTATAAGCAAATTTCCATCTTGAACCTTTCCCTAATAGTCTTTTGTTGTGACTTAAATAACCTGGACTTTGTGTGAAAATAGGAGTCAAATCCCAGTTTTATTGCTACCTACCCAAGTGAGCTTGATCACATTACTTGATTCCTTGTATATCATCTTTATCTTCAAAACAGAATGAAAGTTTTGTTCTTATGAGGGAAATGAGGTAATATATGGAAAAGGGCTCTGGATACCATTAAAGGATTTATCTAAGGTGGTTATCGTTTTTTAGCCCTTAACACAGGCCTGACCACATGGGTGCCCGATAAATACTTGATCAAATAAATAAATTTGATCAAGTGTATTTATCAAATACACTTGATCAAATTTGATCAAGTGTATTTATCAAATACACTTGATCAAATCAATCAATCAATCAATCAATTCATTTGAATGAATAAATGGTAACCATTTCCTTTCAAATTCTCTGTTGATATTGTCACCATAAGAGCTTTTGTTTAAATCTAGGCTTTCCACTGGAAGTTGTTTATCATCTTAGCTACGTATGTGTTAAAAGCCATTATGTTAAAAGATGCTAATGGATGTGTAGTACTACAATTCTTGAAAATACTGAAACAGCTATAGTTGGAATCCTCTGGGTCAGTATCATAATAGTTTAATGTGTTGTTATGAAAGCACTTAGAAGGGACACAGAATAACCTCAAAATAAAAGCAGTTCCCTTCTTTCCCTTCTCTTCCCTGGAGAGATTCACTGTTTAGTGGATGCACTGGTCAGGAAAGTCTGACTTCAGCTGTGGTGAAAAATCTCCAAACTCTATGTCTTAAACAACTAAGGTTTCTTTCTCACTCGTGATATATGTCCACCACAGGTCCCTTAGGAGCTCTGTTAGTTGTAATTAATAATGAGCTCAGGCTGATAGAGCAGATATCATCTCAAACATCTCCAGTTGCCACACCACAAGGATACAGTTCTGGAGGGTCTCATGTCAGCAGCTCGAGACACCAGCCTAGAAGTGGCATACATCTTGTCTGCTCACACCTCATGGGCCAGAACCAGTCACAGGGCCCCACCCAATCATGAGCAGCCTAGGAAGTACCATCCTACCAGGGTCCCAAAATGCAGAGACCCAGAAATACTTGGCAAGCTGTACTAAGGATTGCCATAGTAGAGGCATAAACTAAGCCTTTTTTTGGACCACCTCAACCGATCTTTAACTCATTCAATCACTGAGAAGCCTTGCTTCAAGCCAATCAAAATCTTTCCCATGTTTATTCTGAGGAGAAAGAGAAGCAAGAGTTTGGGAAGAGAGACGGTTAGGAAAAATGGGGAAAGGGAGGGTGAAGGAGAGAAGAGAAGGATAAACAGAAGAGCAGGAAGGGAGGAAAAGAGCAAATCAAAGACATTACAATTTTTTCCAGAATATTCATCATCAGTTAAAGGATATGCATAGCTATAGCATTTGGAGAGACTCCAACTTCTCTTAGAAAGTTCTGGAATTGCTAAGGTTCTTAGATTTTCTGTTTGCTGATTCCTTATCTAACAGCAAAGGTTAACATTTGAACATGTAACCATTTTCAAAGTGATTTCACTGACATCACCCTGCAGGATAATTGTTACAACCCCTTTTATGAATATCAAACCTGAAGCCCTCAGAGGCTGAATGAGAAACTTTTCCACCCGTGAATGATGTCGTGGTGAGGTGGGTCTTGGAGTAGAGGGCCACAGCTGGGAAAGGTGTAAGTAAGCAGAGTGAAAAGAAATAAAGGGGAAATTGTATGGTTCCAGGAAAACGACCCAAGAATGAGAAAGCCCTGACTCCTAGGTTGGTATTATAAAGTAACAGAGGGGTTTGGGTTTCTGAGTTCTCTGGTCTTTTTTAAGGGTGGTCTTTTGCACTCTGGGTGACATTCTAGATGATTTCAAAGCCTTCCCAGTAATCAGAGCAAGTGGTCAAAGATGGTGAGGTATGAATCACATTTTCCCAGGACTTGTTCCGAATGCAGGGTATAAGACAGCAAGCTGTGACAGAGCCACCTGTGCAAATACCCAGCTGGGTAAGCCCTGGGAGCTGAGGTGTTGAAGAAGGACTTCCACCTGTGGCCTTGGTTACTGCCAGGAGCAGCAGATGGCACTCGCTGGACATAGATCCTGACAGCCTGGGATACCTATGCATAAAGAACAGCCTGGTGCGTTCATTATTCCTCCCTGGATGTGACCACTCTGGGCAAGCCCCCAAAGTCCCCAAATCTGGAAAAGAAATATTCTATTAGATTCCGTACAGTTTTTCCAGTACCTAGAAAGTTCTTAATTCCCTGATATATGTTTTCTAAATCTGTATTTTACTTTTGTATCTCCACTGTTTCCAAAAAGATTTCCTTATAATCCTCACATAGTGAAGTATTTGAAGTAAACTATCATTTTGAAGGTGAATTTTTTTCCTAGCAGAAAATGTTTTCTGGGAAGAACTTTTAGGCACCCAGTCCTCTGACAAACATCCGATGAGCCAATTATTGCATGGAACTTTAAAAGTGGAAAGGCCAATGATTATTTTATGCGTTTGTTAACCTCATAGTATTGTCAATGTGTTTTCACAGAATTCTGGGAGGGGTGGAGAGGGTGAAATGAGCCCTCCTACAAGTCCCCCACAGGGAAAGCCTCTGTGACTATTTCCCCTTGAACTGTGTTGCTAATTTGGCCCTGGGCACAGCCCCAAAATGCTGGCATAGCCCCTGGAAGGGGGTCCCTGTTCCGTCTCTCCTCCTGACCCACTCCCTTCTCCTGCTGCCACTACCGAGGGCCCTGCCTCAGGTTGGCAAAGCCTGTGCAAAGCTGTCAGAAAATCACACTTTTCCTACCCTCCTAGGGTGCCACCCACAGGCCTGCCATATGCTGCTGGTTCCAGGGAAGGGTCTCTGCCTAGATCTACGGAACACACATTCTCTGAAAATTCCATTGGCAAATGTTCACGAGCAAATCAAGTTGAGGGGGAGGTTTCAGAAATTCTCCGCTCACCTCCCGGCACCAGAAAAGGAGCAGATGGGCAGCCATTTAAAACTTCATTGTATTCTGGTCATTTTTCTCATAGTCCTAAAACATTAGAGAGCAGAAGAGTTCTCTCAGCCACAATACTGTGAGAGACTTTCTGCGGTCCTGGGACCCAAAGTAGAGACAGAGAATCTTAAGCAGGGTCTATACTGAGCAGGGAGCCCAAAGCAGGGCTTAATCCCACAACCATGAGATCATGGACCTGAGCCCACCTCAAGAGTTGGATGTTTAACCAACTGCGCCGCCCAGGCACCCCAAGGTCAGTTATTTTTCAAAGGAAAGAATTGAAACCTGGTACCAGTTATTTCAAATTAACGTATTTCGAAGTCCTAAGTTATATGTTTAAAATGAGAGCCACGTTCACTTTCTATTTCATTAAATGTTCATGTTTGTTTTAACAAAAGGAAATATTCTTTTATTTGCCTTCTCCTGGATAAAACTGAGGTTTCTAGCATGTAATGGGCGACTGTCCTTAAAAAAAAGACTTAAAACTTTCTGAGGACAATCTACAGCTAACTACAGCTACATGGCCGAGTTCTACTCCAATAATACCACACCGTGAAGGTTTTCCTAGACTGAAGAAAAGTTTCCCTTTGCAATCTCAAGTCTTTATATTAGAATGTAGTTATGATTAATTGCAACTTGGTGGAGCTGGTTCTAGCTTGGAAAAGGTTGTAAAAGAAATCATTCTTAGTTGACATTGTTTTTATTTTTCATATAATTCACAAACTGTTACTTTATACTTCCAGTATTCTTATAAACAGTTTACCACTTAATAGTTCTCAAAGACAATAAATAAATCAATACATTCTGATGCCACCCATCTTGATAAAATTTTAATTATCAGTAATGCAGTGGTTTTCAAATTTTCAAATATTTGATATAAACTTCAGATATAGGCAAAACCCAAATAATGCCTCTTGTAAAAGATTTCAGAAGACCTCTAAACGGATCATTTTTCTTCTTCAAAAAATGTGCACATATTTTCCATGGACTTTCCTACAAATACAGATCTAATGAAACAGTTTATTTTGCTAATAGTATATTCTACTTATAAGTACTAAGCACAGCTGAGTACATGAAAATTTCTTGGTCAATATAAAAAAAAAATAATTGAAGATTGGAAAGGTACTGCAGGGAGAGCAAGACTACTAGATGAATTCATTTCTACAAGTTTGAATTTTTTTTTTTTTTTTTGGCCTTACAAACATTAGAGAAAAATCAAAATCCCACCCATACATAAAGTAAACCTACAGGTAGAAGGTGCTAGATGCATAAATAAGTTTGAGAACAGAAATAAAAGGGAAATCTCCTCTTTTCATCCAGGTTATCTGGAGAAACATTAGCCTGCTGTTAAAAGTATGAACTCAGGTTCAACCGACCCAGCTGGGTGACTGGTTTTCCCACATACTAACTGTGCCTTCATAGCGGTTGCTTGAAGATTCAACAAGAAATGCTTGTAAAACAATACACACAATCCTGCCCTGTGGTAGGGGCTCAGTAAATGTTATGTAAAAGGCTGTGTAATTTTTCCTGGATTTATAAAATGATACTCCCCATCTCCCAGCCACTCAAACATACAAAACTCTAACAAAAGATGTATTGACTCGTAGTTGTTAGTTTCACTGAGAAGACAATCTGACAAGGAGAGTTTCAGTTGACAGTTTCGTGCCACAAAATGTGTTGTAGAACTTCCACGGAGAAAGCATAGTAAGAAACTTGGGAACTTGGGCCACTGGTAGGAAATATGTCATTATTGTCCCTTTATTGAGCCAACAAATATTAATTGTGCACTCATGTCCATACCAGCTCAGTGCTGGCGGTACAGCATACAAAGCCTCATGGCTCCTGATTTCTAAGACCCAACATCTGTGGGAAGATAAAACATATTTTTAAAAATCTGCACTTCAGGGCTTTATATGCCAATTGTTAGAGGTGTATGTCTGTGAACGTTCTTAAGAAGGTGAGATTCCGTTCAACGAGGCCAAGGGGAACAGCTTCAAAGGGATGCAGAATAGAGCTGGACTGGGCTTCCCAATAAAGGAATCCAAATCTCTCACCACAGCCGCCAGCCCCCACTCAGCTTGGCTGCTACCCCTCTGCCATTATCTGGAATCATCCTCCCTGAGCTCAAACTGTTCTACCCTCTGCTCTTTTTTCTATGCCTCATCCCTACCATTTATTTCTGTTCAGCCTTGGGACCTTGGTACTTGCTGTAATTTCTCTGTAATGTTTGGCCCCAACCTCTTGATACAGATGAAGTCCTTTTAGTCAAGTTTCAGGCCAAGTGTCTGCTCAACTCAATTCTCTCTCCTCTTTGCTAGTTGGCTTTCTTTGCATCTTCATAGTTTCTACTCATCATGATAATGTCTAGCTTGTGGCTGGATTTGGTTTGATATGGTTCCAGCTTCGGCTTGACATGATCCTTATTCCAGCCACAAACTGACTTAGTCTTCTTGTCTCTTGGCTCAAATTCTCAAACCAGGCCTTCCTATTTAACATCAGACTATGTGCTTCCTGGCCCAATTGTCCATAGTCATAAGGTTGAGGCTATGGTCGGGTCGGATAGATTATAAAAGAACTTATAAGGAAGGAAAGTGATAAATCTTGTCTGATACTCTGCTCTCCTGAAGTATTTTTCTGAGTTTATTATTAAACTATTTTATTAATTCTATTAATTTTGAAGTGTGTTCTTTTGGGTTTCTAAATATTCAGATTATCATCCCAAAATAATAATTCTATTTTCTTTTCCTTGTGTGTTTCTTAATCAACCAAATGGAGGAAACATAATAATACTGTGTCTCTGGATTTCTTGTGATGCTTAAAGGAATTAATATATGTGAAACACTTAAGACAGTATTTAGCACAGAGCAAACAATACATATTGACTACTGTTATTATTATTATTAATTTTCATGGACTACTCTTTTGTAGGACTTTACAATTTGGCATAAGATGTGAGAGGTTGATAGAGTAAGGATAGCAGGTAGGAGAAGCTATTAGAAATGTGAAAATATAAGAGCTGATAAGCTTTTACATGTTAAATTATAAGCAGGTGATTTGGTTAGAAACACTGAAATGAATATAAAATTTAAAAAGTAACTTTACACATTTCCACCAGGCAAGATCTTTCAAGAAGATATCTGCTTTCTTTCCTACTCCTTTTGATCATTATGATCAATATTCACTAAGGACCTACTACTATTTGCCAGGCCTTAATCCACATGATAGGCATCTTAGATTGGGTTCCCCCAGAAGTGGAGCCTGAGATAAGGATATGAGTGTAAATAGTTTGAGTTCATTTGAGTGATTCCAGAAAGCATCGCTAAGGGGGCAGGAGGCTGAGATAGGGGAGAAAGGAAGCCAGTAAAAGGGGTTATTACATAGGTTCCACTATGGACTCTGGGAGCCAGCATATCTGAGAGTCACGCCAACTGGGGGTGGGGGGGGGAGGGGGAGGGCAGGCAGGATACTGCTCCTGGGAAGTGCTACCTTTTGGGCACTTGCAGCCTATATAGCATGGAGATAGATACATGCCATAACATGGAATAGCCAGAGAAAGTCAAAAGCCAAGAATCAAACTGCTGGCTGTTGGAAGTGTGCAGGTGAGCATGCAGAGGTGATATGTACAGGAAAGGAAAGCACCAGCTACAACAGAGATTCAAAGATGGTTTCTCTCTTCAAGACGCTCTTAGCCCTGTAGAGAAATTAAAAAGAAAAAAATCCTCTGTGAAATATCTAATTGCTTGTGACATGTTTTTCTGCAGAGTCTTAATAAATTGTCTAGGCACTTTTATAAGCTTACCATTAAAAAATAAACCATGAAAAATAGCGATGTGAGCAGTTTACTGAGAGTTTGCGGGCTACGATTATATAAAACTTGTTAAGATGAAATTGATTTTATTGCAAATTAATAACCATTACAAATGTTAGCTATGTCTTATGGTTGTTTTGATGGTTAAGTTAAAGAAGATAAAGTAGATATGAAATATTAAAATAATGCATAACACATGTAATCAGTCAATATATGGTTATAAAATATAAGCCCCATATATATTCATAGTTAAAATAACAAAATAGTAAAAATAAAATAATACATATGAGCTATATATGGTAAAATAGATCATTACTAAAACATTTGCTGACCCTTCCTCATAAGAAGATCGGACTCAGACTTGACCACATGATTATTTTGATCTGTGAAATGTGAGTGGAACTAACATGAAACATTTTCAAAAAATGGTTTAAGAGATATCATTTGGTCCAACATTGCTCTTTTTTCTCTATGGCAAGACCAGCATATCCTAGGTTGATGTTTCTCTTTCATCCTCAGTTTCAGAATGAAGACAAAACAGGGCATCAAGCTGACTCATGATGGTCATATAACATGAACAAGAAATAATCCTGTCATTGAAAGGCACTAAGAAAGACTTAGGAACTGTTTATTATTGCAACGTAATGTAGTCTAGGCTGACTGATGGAATATGAATGGGGAAAAAAAATTCATGCACCTAGGTACATAGTCTAAATTCCCTGAATACAAAGGGAAGTTCGAAATCACGTAGTCAAACCAGGATGTTGTAATGTCTCTGGAGAAGGAAAAACAAGTAAAGTAGCTATAGGCATAAAGTTGAAAACAGTAGCTCTTAAAACCGTCTGAACTAATGTCCTATATTTAGAAAAAGTACTTGTTTAATACACTGAAATGGAATCCATATATTATGTGTTTATAGGTCTGATTCTGATTTTCGTTTGTTTATTTACTTATTTGGTTTTTTAGATTCCACATATGAGTGAAACACAAAGCAGGATCAGTCCTATATATACAGAGAACAAACTGATGGCTGCCAGATGAAAGGGGTGAGGGGGATGGGCAAAATGGGTGAAGGGGAGTGGTAGATACAGACTTCCAGCTATGGAATGAGTGAAATACAGGTAAAAGACACAGCGTAGGGGATATAGTCAATGATATTGTATTGCCATTGTATGGTGATAGATGGTAGCTATACTTATGACAAGTATAGCATAATGTATAGAGATGTTGGATCACTATTTTGTATAATTGAAGTAATGTCATATTGTTTGTTGACTGTGCTCAAATAAAGAGACTAAAATTTGAAAGACTTAATACATTATGACCCAATGACACACATACATAACTTTTTAAAAATTCTAAACAATAGTCTATTATAAAACAGGAGAAATAAAGGGGAAATGACTTATAAGGGAAAATAAATTTCAGTGCTATTTTATTTAAATAACATGTATTTCAACATGTAAGTGTACAGACATGATGATACATGAAAACACCTACATAATGCAAAAGAAATATAAGAAAATGTGTTTAGAGATCCAAGAGGCTACTGGAATAAAAAACAGCAGTAAGACATAAAATAACAGAGCAGACTGGTTAATTTGATAGAGAGAAAAAGAACTTTAATTGAGGTAGTAATAACAAGATAAGATAAATTACAGATTGTGCAAAGGAGAAAATGCAAAAATATATGTTTCATAAATAAGCTGGACCACGCTTATACCACTTACATCAAAATAATATACTTCTCATAACATGTTATGGATATTTTTTAAAAAGTATCACAGAAAATTTATCTATTTTAAAATCTCAACACATATCAATAAATATGTAAACATATAACTTTCTTGTATGTAAAAAGACCTCAGGCATATAATGGAATACTACTCAGCAATAAAAAGAAACAAACTCGATATATGCAACAGCTTAGTTGAAATTCTAAAGCATTATCCGGAGTAAAAGAAGCCAACTTCAAAAGGTCATAGACTGTGTGATTTCATGTATATTACATTCCTTAAAAAGACAAAAGCTACACTGACCTTAACAGAGAACAGATCACTCATTGTCAGAGGTTTGGGGTGGGTGAAAAGCGTAACCACAAAGGAGCAGCAGTCTGAGGGAGTTGTTTGGAGTAGCAATACTCTATCCTGATTGTGGTGGTGGTCACACGGAATCCATACATGCGCCAAAACTCCTGTATATATGAGAGAGAGGGCTGTGGGCTGGCAGGCTGGAGACCCAGGAAAGTCAGTGGTACAGGTGAAGTGGGAAGACGGTCTGCTGACGAAGTCCCTCTTGCTCAGGGGCGCTGGTCTTTTGTTTTAATCAGGCCTTCAACTGACTATATGGAGCTTACCCACATTATGGAGAGCAATCTGCTTTACCCAAAGTTCACCAATTTAAACATTAATCTCATTTAGAATCACATCCAAGTTGACACATTAAGTTAACCATCATCACCATGGAAACCATATCCTTCATTACACAATGGGAAATTGATGAAATGGACAAAAAGAAAAAGTAATATAAAAAGTCATGGTCAAATCAAGAAGTATCTTAAAAATAAGTAAATAAAGTTATTATTTTTTTACTTTCATGTTTCTTATCATGGACTTCTATATTTGAAGAGTATGTGATGGAAGAAAAACAATTTTTAAAACCGGCTTTATTAATGAAATTTAGAGATTTTCCTATATTTTGTCTGTTCATTTATTTTAATTTTTAAAATTTTTTTTATGTTTATTATTTATTTTTGAGAGAGAGAGACAGAGACAGAGACAGAGAGACAGAGCACAAGTGGGAGAGGGGCAGAGAGAGAGGGAGATACAGAATCAGAAGCAGGTTCCAGGCTCTGAGCTGTCAGCACAGAGCCCGACGCGAGGCTCAAACTCAAGTAAATGAGATCATGACCTGTTGAAGTCGGATGCTTAACCTGCTGAGCCGCCCAGGTGCCCCATGTCTGTTCATGCATTTAAAAATGTTAATTTAAGTCAGTCTGTGATGGAATTCTCAAATTCTCAAATATCTTTCATTCCAGGTGGTTCTCGCTTTACACAGTACTAGACTAACTGATACTCTGCCTTCCAGAATTGTGCAAAGTGAGGACTCAGTTCCAATATGCACAGGTTTCAATTAACATGGTGCTGTGCAAAGAAAGGACTGCCTGTACATATTGGACTGTGACTACAAGTGCAGAGTGAAGCAGTTGTACATGTCAGCAGCTCCAATACCACAAATAGCATTGTTCACAGCAGAGTGAGCTTCTAAAATTGTAAACCACTCTTGGTAAATTTCCAAACCAAATAAAGAAAAATCTTTTCTTGGTTTTCATGGTGTTCGCGTTCCTGGAAAATTCAGTATGTATTAGAATGTACAGAAAATTAGAATTAGAATGTACAGAAAACACTTTGTGGTTAAAGGAATATCCCTAAATTCTGGTGTGCTAAACATCAGTAGCAAACCCCTCCTCCCGTCTTGTGATAAACAAAAATCCCCCACAAATTTTCAAAATGCCTCTAAAGAAGCAGTATACTCTCTAAAGGAATGACTACTTACAGCCTTACGAACTTACCACAAAAACTACCCACTTAAGGTTCTATTATGACTAAATTTCAGGAAACCTGTTTTTCTTATATAATGATTGGACAAAATTAGCATTCAAGGGTTTAGGAAGCTCTGACATTTACTACCTCAAGTAAAAATTGCTAATAAGATCATGGTCAATTTGCAACTCATACAAGAATAACTTCTTTGGCTCAATAAACTTGATTGAAATCTAGGGCAGGTAAACTTGGTTTTGGTTAAAAAATGTTATTGGTATGATTGGTTATAGTAATTGTGAAAGCCGACTTTAGTAAAATGGGAAATCATTCACTCAAGCCTACACATTTTCTTTGTTTCTTTGGTTCTTGTTAGTTTTCTCATTGCTGCATTATATCAAAACTAATAACCCCTGTAAACCTGATTCTCAAGGTAATAGGGACAGGAGAATCATCGGGAGATACTATTGCCTGCAAAAGAAACTAGCCCATGGACAGATAGAGTGAAAACGATGTCTTTGACATCATTTGGTAAGTGTGCCACGTGATTCAGTTCATGAGCAATAGATACACTGTTGTCTTGTTTATTTTAAAATTCTGTTTCTAAACTAAACTTTCATGATAGATTGCCAAGACAGTGTGGTTGCGATTCATGTAAGTGTTTTGATATCCACTAAAATGACAATTGACTACTTCAGTTATGCTTTTGATAACATCATTCATTTTGGATCATTCAATTAGTAACGACAGTGGGGTCCTTGATTATAAGACACTGTCACTATTTCTGGAAAAACATAAAGGAATGTGCTTCTCAATGACTGTTTATTACTTGATAATTATAGAGCCTTTGCCAACTATTCTCTGTGTTTCAAGAGCTCCTATTTTTTCTCAGGATCCAACAGTTCTTTGTTTTAATTTATTTTCCTCTTAAATACCTCCTGCTATTTAGGCAATAATTCCTTCTAAATCAATTGTTAGCTGCAGTTAATGACCAGTTGGATAATTAATAGCTCAAAGCAAAGCTGAGGGTGTTCCCTGTTCTAACACACCATCAGACTCTAACTGGGGCATTATTGTTAACGTAGCCTGTAATCACTGGCTTCTCACAGCCTCCTTGCCACAAAGTATTTTATTTTAACTTAAAGGGATGAGGTGAATGGGAAACGGGTGACAGCATTATAAAATCAGTCATAAGAATATACGTATGTTTAAATTATTTGCACGTCCAGGTTGGTTCTTATTCCAGAGGAGCCGCCTCCAGCAGGTGGTAAAGTTGTGGCTTGTGCTGTCCATCCATGGCAGTAATTCTCTTCATTTAACCCTCCTTCACAGTATCTTCTCTTCAACCTCCAGGCCTCTGAGCCTGGTGGAACTGCCACAGCTTCGCGGCATTCCGAATCTTTACTGTCCCCAAACCGTGCTCTTAAGTACCGTGCTCACTGACAGAGGGGGGAAACCATACCGCACATTTGCTGCCCGGTAAACATATGGTTTACCAGCGACACCTTTTGTAAAGCTAATAGAGAGGAAGGATATGTGCTTAATAATTAGTGTAAGAAACTCAACATCAAGTGTTCTCTTCCTAACACCTTCTGCCTTGTGCTGTGTGATCACAGGGAAGTACTTAGCAAGTCGGTGCTTCTTGTACCGAAAATTCTGACAATCAACCAGAACTGAGAGAAGCTGAGTATACATCAAGTCCAGGAAAGAGCCTAGAGGTGCTGCAATGGTTTGTTTTTTTCTACAGTTTCTAGAGTTTTGCTTTTTCTAGAATTTTTTTTTTTTATGAACATGGTGCGTGAAAATAAATGCCAGGCAGAGATTTTGTGATTTACTAGAGTAATGCTCTTATTTCTCTATGCCTTCCTTTTAACCATCAACCCATTGGCATGGTATTGGCAAGATAGCTTTGATGATATCATCCAATCTTCTCTGTATATTTACAAGACATTGAGGTACCATAGGTAGAAAGGTTAAGATATGAATATTAGCCTTTCTCCTCCTAGAGTTCAAGGCAATAGACTATTGCTGGATGAAACAGGATTTCACCATGGAATCATAAATCTCAAACCCCAGCTTCAAGGACTTACTGACAACACAGTGACATGGGCTTTTATCGATGACAGTGGAGGAGAAGAGTCGGTGGAGCTAGATAGAGGAAGGAAAAGTAGGACTATTCATGGTTAGGGAAGTCCCTGAAGTGGAAGATACACAAACCCTGAGGGGGGGAAAAAAAAAGATGAACGTGAAAGATATCATCACATGCAAAGCTAGTAAAGGTCATGTGGTGCACTTACTCACGTGAGAACCACAAATAATGCTTTGGCTGAAGTACAAAGGCAATGAGAGCCGGAGCTCATGTCCTCTGCTCTCCGACAGGATTTCAAACATGGTTTACAGGCTGCGGCTTAGATTGTTAGTAAAGATTACTCACTAGAGCTCCGGTTTATCTACATTTTATTATTTTCATAATTTCTGAAATGTCATTGTTCACTGAAACTGCCCCAGATTGCCAGAATAAGCAAAACATACCCATTATGATCATAAATTCCCCACAGGCTCCCCGTCTATGGAGATGATTAACACAGAAATAACTTTTTAGCTAAACTAAGTTTCCAAGTGGATTACCTTCCCATGAGACTACCTATAATGGTCTAAACTTTGAAATATGATGTTCCCATTAGAGGTGTAATAGATATTTTTTGCTCTGCATCAATATAAATAGGCTTCTGAAAACAACAACAACAACAACAACACCAACAACAACAACTTTTGCTTGCTGAGTATCTAGTCTATTCCAGGTGCTGGACTTTATTTCATTTAATCCTGATAGTAAATCTGCCTGGTTACTGTTATTACATTCATTAAATTGTGCATACCAAAGACACTAAGATTCAAGCACAGAACCAGGTTCAAGCACAGGTAGGCCTTCTCCAACACCATTATATCCAAAACATAGCACTGATCTTTGAATCTCACAACAATCTCTAAATCAGAGTGTGTTATTGATCGTGTCATCTCGTCAGCTTTCAAGTTTCATTCTTGCACCAAATTTGCTTTATGTTTTCCTAAAATTTATTTCCAGCCATACAATTATCTGAAGAAAAGAAAGAATATAAGGTCATTCTTGCCTATTGAAGTCTCTTGATTAAAATTATATGGCTGACACTGTAATGGAATTCCTTGCCTCAAAGCTCATTTTCATGGCTGAATGAAAACCCACGGACAAGTAAACTAAAAGTGTGCATGCTCAGAACATGGACCACAAAGCCATGGGAGCACTCAGGATTTTTTTTTTTTTCCTACTATGTTCAACAGAGTTTTTTGAGAATCAACCATGGGCAGGTATACCTTATAGCTGTGTCAGTCTAGAAGTTCAACTGAAGGAATACTAAACAGTTCATGAAGGAGCACATTATAGTAATGAGAGAGTCAATAGCAACCTTCGGGACTTCTAAATGATCTTTGCAATAATTATAGGTGTGGCTCTGGAATCGACATTACTTCCACATTTGTCAAGGCAAATGTCTATGCATGTCCCACTTATATCAAATGCAGTTTCTTTTAAATTGGCTTTTTTTTTTTTTCAGGTCCATCACCTAGAATTCTCAACTTTCACACAGGCTGCTGTGTGAACCTACTACAGCTATTAATTAGTTATGGACTGAAAAGCTAAGCATAATCTATAATCCTATGAGTCTAGGACCATGTCATGGTAGATCACATAACAATGTTTCAGTCAGTTGGGCTATGTTTACTTTATGTAAGAATGTAAGACGAAATAAGCCATGCACAATAAATTTATTTCTCACACACAACCGAATGAACATGTTTGGCTTTTAAACCAGACTAATTATTCACACAGTTTGGCAAATATTCAAAATACTGCAGGAGTGGGAACTAATGCAGTAAAAATAATTTTCACACATTTTCGTTTTCTGTGAAAATTGTTCTTCCAATTCCCGTCCTAAGTGTTTATTTTACAGGTCGTTAGAAAATGTTTAATCTCCACCGAACTGTATTCAAAGCAGTATTATTTTCTGTCCCGTCATGTTACATCACCGGCGAATAATAATCCAAGAAGGTGTTGTTGCAAAGGAAGTCACTTGGGAACAACGCTTGGTTTTGAAAGTTTCCAGTTTGCAAAAGAGGAATCTCAGCTATGACCCAGCTTCAGAAAAGGAGGTGGGAAGTCAGGCCTCCATCTTGGGAGGAATTTCTGATTAAAGTAGTGGATTGTGTGGCCTGAGTTTGAGTCTTGAGGACAGTTTAAAGAGCACATATCATTCAGGTGAACCATCAAGTGGGAGAAATATATAGCTTTTTTTTCCCCACAGTCTGCATTTATATTTGCCTCCCAGTGAGTGCTCCAGTGAGTATGGAAAGAAAATGGAAGGTGAAGCTGAGGGTAACCATGTCATAAACACCACTGTAGGCATTCACTTCCATCTATTGAATTAGCTTAGAAAATCAGAGCTACCTCTTTAGTTTTATGCATAAGCAGAGAAAGAAACTAGTCAGTTTGTTCTGTTTTTAAATGAACAGCAGTCATAGATATCCAAGTTTATCTTTAAAAAAAACCTGGCAAATGTTCTCAGAGAAATCTCCATGATTTACAGCAATATGAATTTCACCCTGGTAAGTTGTTTTCTCCAAGATTTGCCTTTCTTAATGATTATTGTCCAAAGGTTATGCTGTCATAGCCAATGGACAATACTCTATGGAGTCAGAGACGCAGTAGTCTTCAAGAGTTTTGTTTAAGCTCAAATATGTCCAATGTAAAGAGCAAAGTTTGTGCTAGGTTAATCTGCAGTTTTTTCAGCCATGGTTGACTAATTAAGAGAAATAGGGAGAAAGGAGATTGCTTGGAAAGACATGGATATTATAATCAGACTCTTTTCTTCTCTGTCAATTTGAGGGTAGCTCATGTTGATAACGTTGATATCAGCCTCACCTACCTTTTGCAGATCCTAGGACAAGAATACTAACAGAGCCCAAATTATTTAAAACATAGCAATGAAGTTTTCACTTTGAAAAGCACTTATTACATAAAATATATTCTGTCTTCTTACCTAGACAAACATCCTTTAAAACCACCTGGATCATCAGATTGGAATTTTAAATTCTTGGTGTTGTGGAGTCGCACGCTGGGAAGGCAGTCGTAGGATCTGTGGCCTGGGCTGTGAAGCTGGTGGAAAGTTATTTTCTAAACCTGATCCAATTTTCCAACATTACTTCAAGAATGTGCAGATCAAAACTGAACAGAATATGCTCTGCCTCCAAAAACAAGGCAATGTATACGTATTTTGGAAAAGATAGCCATCCAAAATAGTTGCAGGGCTGAAGAGAGTATTATTTGTCTGAAAATGCACTTATAAGAATCAGCTTATGCCTGAAAGTAACCAGATAAATGCAAACTAACTAGACTTGAACAACAGTGGTGTTAATAGCAAACGTAACAGAAAAGTGAGTTCTTGGCTCTCACATGTCATGTCACTGCCACGTGCGTGCATCACATTTCATGGCGCTATCACAGCTTGGTATGGCTGACTAAAATGTTTTTTTTTTTTATCTTTTCAATTTTCAATTTTCAACTTTCTAGCAAGATTCTTTTGGAAAATTTAGAACATAATTTTTTTTGTTAGTTTATTTGAAAATGTTTTCATTGTTTTCACTTACTTTTTCCTAACTCATTCTATCAGCACCTATTATTTACCAGCTACTCTTCCAGGTATAAGATCCACAGAGATTAAAAAAAAAAAAAAAAAAAAAAAAGACAAATTGTTGTCAAGTCAGGGACTTCCAATATTATCTGGCCTATCGAGGGTTAAATATTTACCTTTGGTAATATTATTTGAGTGCTTTGAAAAATGCATCAACATTTTCTCAGAAAAAATGAAAGCAGTATTTTGCAGGGTATTTTCATGAAAGTAAGGCACAGTTTGAAGAATTCAGGTTTATGTATGAGAAGGAGGCCAGCGGTTTCACTTGGCTACTTACTGCTCTTATGAATTATTAAGCCTGTCTTCCCTGTCTGTATAACTAATCTGTTATTGAGTGCCCACTAAAAGGAATTCTCATTTTTTACTTTATTATCTCATTTGTTTCCCTTATAAAAACGCAAGCCTCCAGTCCTCCTCACAGGAGAACATCATCTGTGACTAGCAGCTTTGGAGGTTTCTCACAGCTCTTTAAATATTCCTTCCTGGTTAGAAAAGGGTCTAATTCTATGTTCTGTACAGTGTGTAACTCCACAGCGGAGCTCAATAAATGTTAAATACCAATAATAACCATGGTGGTAATCAGAATTCCTTTTGATATAAACTACTTTGTCTCAACCTTGTTTTTACCCAGGGTCTCCTAGTAATTGTCTGGCATTTTCCCTGCTGTTCGTGTCTTTTTTAATTACATCCTACGGACGTGACTGTGAAAGCATCTTGAAGCAAATGGAAGAGAGGCCTAATGCTTTCTACACAAAAGGAGAAGCAGAAAGCAGGTGCCTAGCAGTCCGAATAAGAAAACTCAAAAGAAATGGGCAGGGTCTTGCTTTCATTCCTTATAAATACAGAAGGGGGGATGGAGAGAGACGCAGTGTAGGGAAGAAAGGAGAGAGCAATCCACTTGTATAGTGCTGATGAGAACACATACAGCCTTCTTTCATTTGTTTACACTTTAGTTGTATCGGGGAGAGTCGGTGCCTTATAGCAATTCCCAGTCACAGGATAAGGCATCTGCTTAGGGCTGGAGAAAGAAAATGGGTAAATAGCAGTTATTAATTGACAGCTTTTGAGCATCTATTTCACAAAAAAAAAACCATGTCTGCAGCCCAATAGAGAAATACGAAGTTGACTTCACCTCTTTACTTAGAGTCCAAGTTCCTAATTGAAAAATCAAATGTTTTCAGGGACTTAAGGGTATGGTTTTTGGGTCACTACACCCTGGATTTCAGAAGTCATGTTGACATAAGATTACTGAGGTTATTTATGATAACTGTTAAAGGACTACTGAGACTGTCTTAATCTAATGGGTAATAGCAATAGCTTTAGGATAGAGTAGTTTATCATATAGATGGCTTAGATTACAGAGGCATTGCTATAAGTGTAAGGAGAAATATGAAAATAAGAAAATTTAAGAAAAGTGTATCAACTGCCTGACATGTGCACTTTTGCTTATTTAGTTTCCTGTGATCGTGATGCCAACCGTGTGTTGGCATCTTCACTTTCTGGTTGAGGAAATCATCTAAGAGAAGATAAGTAACATTCCTCAAGTCCTAGGTAGCCAACCCAGGATTTCTACTTGCGTCAATCTGATTCCACAGTGTTTCTCCTGCGGACAAGTGCTAGTGATTGATTTGAGAGGAAAAGGAGATAAGATTAAAACTTGACTCCATATTTTTCTGGCCTTGAAAGGAATGAGACTCATAATGTGTGTCCCTGAAGAAGCTGGGGGTTCGGAAGAGGTCTTGCTAAAAGAAGGCAACTTATGTTTAATTACTGCAAATGGCATCTTCTCCTTGGCCAACCATATTAAAACTTCTATAGACTATCACAAAGGGAGTGGGGTCAGCAAGAATCGACAGAGAAGCACAAAACCGTCAATACTAATGGAAAACCAACCTAAAGCACAGGACCCATCGTCAGTAATAGAAGAACATTCTCTGTAGGACAGCACTGCAATACGGAGTTATCAAGCTATTCTCCCTCATCTGGCCTAAGGAATAGATGGTCTTTTTTAATTTTTTTTAATTGCCAGTCATTGACTAGGAGGCATAACCATGTTTACTCAGTAGAGCACTCCTAATTTTACTCCTTCTTATTTTTTTTAAATGTTTTTTCCTGTTGTTGTTGTTTTGTTTTTGTTTTTGTTTTGTTTGAGAGAGAAAGAGAGTGTGTGAGTGGGAGAGAGGCAGAAAGAGTGAGGTGGACACAGGTTTCAAAGCGGGTTCTGCACTGACAGCAGCAAGCCCCATGCAAGGCTCCAACTCACAAACCGTGAGATTATGTATGACTTGAGCTGAAGTTGGACACTCAACCAACTGAGCCACTTACGCACCTTTATTTTTCCCCTTCTTTATTCCTGTATGAAATAGCTGCCTTTTTTAAAAAAATTTTTTTAACGTTTATTTATTTTTGATACAGAGAGAGACAGAGCATGAACGGGGGAGGGTCAGAGAGAGAGGGAGACACAGAATCTGAAACAGGCTCCAGGCTCTGAGCAGTCAGCACAGAGCCCGACGCAGGGCTCGAGGCAGGGCTTGAACTCACAGACCGCGGGATCGTGACCTCAGCCAAAGTCGGACGCTTAACCGACTGAGCCACCCAGGCGCCCCTGAAATATCTGTCTTTAACAGTTTTCCTAGTTTGTGATTATCCTTCAAGTTGAACCTTGCCTGGTCTCCACTCTGCCAGCAAAATTAATCAAGACTCCATTACGAAGTCTTGTATTTACTCTTCTTTAGAAACACATTATTTATTAAGTGATTCTATAAAATGGTTGTTAAAGATTTAGTGGAAAATCTAGTGGATTTTCCTTCCACTAGATTGTGAGCAAATTTAGATATACAAATTACCTTTTATCTCTAGCTTGGACACACTGACTACGTAACACATAGTAAATACTCAACATGTAAATGAAAACAACAACAACAACAACAACAAAACTCTGGCTTAAGTATTCATGAAGGCCCATTCCTGAACAAAGACCATGTGCTGATCCAATTAGAATGAATAACTTTTCTTTCTAGTTATTTCCTTGAGAATAGATGTTTATATTAAAAATGGTCTTATTTTCTCGAAAGGTCAAGCATTGCCTAAAGATTTCTTAAAACCTTCCAAGCTATGGGGAGAATACCCAGAAAAATTTATGTAATCTCCCAAAATTAGTATGTGATGGTAACCTCATTCATACATTTTAAGCCATATTTATTAAGTGTTTGTGTTATATTGAAGAAAAGAATCAATGAGCAATCACAGTGCCTGCTTTCAAGAAGTTTATAGTCTGGTGGGAAGGAGACATTTTATAACTTACAAAAATAATTATTAAATTACAAGTGTAGAAAAATATAATTATAAAAGTACCATGTGGAAAATATGGGAGCCATGTAGACATATAGCAGGAGAGACTCATCTTCAGTGAAATTACTGCATGGGGTGCCTGGGTGGCTCGGTTGGTTCAGTC
The DNA here is from genome assembly GCF_014898765.1 of Herpailurus yagouaroundi. NCBI lineage: Eukaryota > Metazoa > Chordata > Mammalia > Carnivora > Felidae > Herpailurus > Herpailurus yagouaroundi. The sequence goes on along the minus strand of NW_024412376.1, from coordinate 83,718,909 downwards.
TGACTCTCGATTTCGGCTCAGGTCATGATCTCACAGTTAGTGAGATCAATCCCCGTGTTGGGCTCAGCACTGACAGTGCAGAGCCTGCTTGGGATTCTCTCTCTCCCCCTCTCCTTCTGTCCCTCCCCCACTCATGCTCTTTCTCTCTCTCTGTCTCTCTCAAAATAAATAAATAGACATTTAAAAAAAAAAGAAATTACTGCAGTAGTCTGAAAGAGATAATGTTGACTTGGGCTAGGGTTGTAACAGCTCAGATGGACAGAAGTGGATACATTTGATATGTATTTCAAAATTTGAACCAGTAAGACTTTGCGATGAATGGAAAGGTGAGAAAGAGAGAGCAAGGGTGACTCTCAGTGAGTATGATGCCATCTACAGAGAAAAGCAACAATGATAAGAGACAACGGACAGCTGACAAGCAGACAAGAATAAGAAATTCCATTCTGGACATGTTTACATAAAGAGTGTTCATGTGAGTGAAACACAACTATACAAATAAGAGTTTTTTTGGCTTTCAAATAAAATTTTAAAACAATGTTCTCCACTGTTATTTCAAAAACCAAATAGAGTACAGCGGACTAACATCATTCACAGCTCTCCCAAAACTTTAAATATCTCGCCACATTTTTATAGGTCCCTATATTTTGAATCCTACTCTCTTAATGAAAATTGTAAGAAAAAATATTTTTCCAGGTTCTTTTACACTCAGGGTGCAGACATGTGCCTTAAATTCCATCAACCAGGTGTACCCGCTGAGACTTTGATTGGAAGTGAACTTCTGAAAGCAGATGGCCAGGCATTGAATTTTCTGGAGTCGTGCCATTGTTTTCGGGTTGGTGTGGTACCAACAGTCACTATGAGGCCAGTCATAGGTGAGGCTCTATTGTTGTTCCTGAAAGCGTAGGGCCTATTTCTCCAAATCTCTTAATGATTCTCTGAGCTGTGTAACAATCTCTAGTAATTGACATTCTGTTTAAAGCAGCCAGAGCTATTATCTACCACTAAAACAACTCAGAGTCTGATTGATACATAGTGACAATTAATATATTAATATATTGACAGAACATTTCTACTTATATGTCTTGTTGTATATTGAGCAACATATCTGCTTCAAAGTGTGAAAATATCACACAGAGATGCTTTTAAGCAAATAGGCTAATCATTTTTAACTTCATAATGAAGTTCAGGGAATGTAAAAGAATGCCACAAACAAAGGAAATAAAGTTCAGAAACTGCAGGAAATGAATATAGAAGTTAATCCTAATAAGTCTATTTATAGTCAGTGTCTGGGAGACAAAAAAGGAAAATGGAAAGGAAATCTCTGTATAATTCTAAGTTAACAGATGGAAAATTGTTGCATAACAAGAATACTCACACTAGGCTTTCAACTTTTCAATTTACATTGAATTCAGAAAATGGTTTCCACAGCAAGGCCCATTATGTGAAGCATGTAGAAAAAATTTGATATATTGCAGTTGATATGCATAAATTTACACATTTTCTAGTAGGTGTACCTATCTAAAACAGGAAATCAGTCTTGTTGAAGCTATAATTAAAGACAAAAAATGTAAAAAAAAAAAATAAAAGCTTTTTAAAATCTAAATGTTCTTACTCCATCTAATTCTGCCTAGCTACCCATAATATTCAGCTAGCCACTTGAAGTCTGCTCACAAATGACATGTTGGTCTAAAAAAAAAAAAAAAAATTGAGGAGCATTCAAAAAACCAGAAAGTTACTTAGAAATAATATTTCACTGTCTTAAATCTAGATGCAGGCTGTCTTAAAGGGAACTAATATTTATTTCCTGCCATCTGCATGCCAGGCCTTGCATATGTCCTGTCTTGACAACATCCTCCAGATGAAGAGCATGAAATGTAGGGAAAATAGGTATCACACAGCTTATCAAGGGACAGATCTGAGATTCGAACCCATCACCTGGGACCAGAGCTGTAGTCTTTCCCCTGTACCACACCATCTCTATGCAAACATGGAAGCATCGTGTGGCAGCCACCAACCCCATCAGCTACTGGGCTTCTGACTACGTCTTGCCCACTCAAGATCGCCCTCTGAAAATTTGATTCCCCAGAAAAGCCTTGTTCTGTGATTCATTTTATCCAGCGGTGGCTGACCCCCATCCTTTATTCATGCCAGGGTTGAGCTCTGTTTTCAGTTTTTCTGCTTGCTCTCATAATGATTTTCCTCAGTTCAAGTTCCATTCCCAACATGCAAGTATGTCTTTTCCATATTTCGAGTGTAATGTTTCCCATCTAGTCCACCTGGTCTAGACCCACTTAGGTACTGTCTTAGACCTTGGGTTGGATTTTTCACTCTTGAATCCATCTAAATCTTGAGAGGAAAGGACAGGGTTCTTGATTTGACCTTGCTTGAGTTTTTTTTCATTTACCTTTAACAAGTTCCAATCAATTGGAACTTGGGCTCTGGACCAAGTGCTTCCAAAATGCCAAACCAATGCAGCCAGCACTTTCCTTAACTATATTCTAGAACAAGCTCTTAATGAAAAGACACTGCAGGACAAGATTCCCAATGCTATACTAACATCAACAGTGACAATATGTGACATTTATAGTATTTTACCCATTATAAAGCACTTTCACATTCATTGTCTGTTTTAAAATAGTAAATACACATATTATCCAGCCATTACAGAAAAGTAAAATATGGATCCTAAATATGAAATGATTTACCAAATATCACAAAGTTAATTGATGGATCTGGGTCTCAAACTTAGGCGTTTTTATTCTAAATTCCATCTTTCTGGGAAATAACAGCTTTTATGACAACTATACTAAACCATCCAGTAAAATTCACTAAAAGATATTAGTGAAACAAATAATTCAACTTTAATGGGTTTTTAAAAATCAGATATAAAGAGCAGGAAAAATTCACTGTAGGAAAAAAAAGTCGCTAATTCTTCTCTGAGGTACAAGTTAACAATATCAGTGTTTTTGAAAAGCTTTGAATGTTTTTTGACAGTGTGGGGATTGGTTTGTCTAAATTAGCAATTGTATGCAATTGAAGCTGAATTATTGACAGACATAGGGAACTGGAAATATTTATACAAACATGTGTAGGTCTAACATATTCTATCTCACTGACATGCAACACTTCATTAATTTCTGTCTTCAACAATAGGGTCCACACTATCAAATTCATCTCTGGAAAGCTTCTAGTAGAAAATATAACTAAAAGTGTAAGGCTGTAAACTAGAACCAAATGGGGGGGGGGGGGGGCAATGAAATTAGCTGTTAATATACTTCAGTAAAAGGAAGAGATTGTTACCATCTGGAGCAGCAAGGTCAGCAAACCATGACTCATGGGCCAAACCTGGCCCATCACCTGGTTTTGAAACATAGCCACATTCATTGACTCGTGTATTTGCTATGGATGTATTTGTGCTACAAGTGCAGAGGTGAGTAGTTTCTAGGCACCCAAAATATTTACTATGTGTTCTTTTCCAGGTTAAGTTTTACAGTTTGGTCCTTTCCAGATTAATACTATTAGTCTGTAGTCACTGTGGAAGGTTTCCAAGCCTCAGTCCTTGGGAAGAACATGAAAAGCACTGAGAGGAGACAATTCAGGCAGAGAATCTAGAAAGAGCACAGGCGCATCCTTAAAATATGCTTGGGGATGGTCAAGGGAGAGGGAAGGGTATGGCTAGACTCAAACAGAGGACTGACTGTGGGAACTGAAGAGATGTAAATTTGAAAGACTGACACAATTTGGGGGCCTTGAAGGTCAGGCTCATCAGTTTGAATGTTCTCTGAAGAACTTCATTGGAGTACCACTAAAGGTATAACCCAAATAAATCTCAGTGCCATTGTCACCCAGGTTTGAATGGGGTCATGGAGCAAGGAGCAGTTCAAATACAAGCAAATAAAAATTAAAGAAATGCTTTCTTTTTCTATTTTTCTAGCAACATTAAAAGGATCCCATTTACCCAAACAAATAATAATAAAAAACAACACTTCTAAAAATCTTCTTTCCTTCCCTCTCCTATTTTCTTACCTTCCATACTCCCCCTCTCCCTCACATAACTCACACCACATTTGATATTATCTTCCCCCCACTTTCCTACTTTCCTCCCCTCTTTCTCTCCTTCTTATTTCCTTTGTCTCCTCCTTCATCAATCCATCAGTTCTGCTTGATGTCATCTTGGGGACCCTAGAAAAGATTGGATTCTCTTTATAATAGGGGCTTGTAAACTTTTTCTGTGCTGTCGAACTCACGGCAGTCTCATGAGGTCTACAGACTTTATCTCAGCACAATATTTCTACATGTCTAAAATTAAATGCATTAGACTACAAAGGAAACGAATATATATTGAAACACTAAGAAAAAATATTTAAAAATATATTGAGTAATATATTTCTTTAATCTATCATCAAATATAAGAACATCTAGTGATAGGATTAATAGAATTAATAACTACTACATACAAGGTGGTGATTAGCATAAGTGGCATTTTGAGATATTGGCAACAACTAAAATATGATATACAATTATCTAATATGATGTATAAATATCTATGACTTCTACCGCATGAAAACTCCAGGTATTATTATTAACATTACTATGGTTTGTTGTCACTTAAATTCATAATTCAAGACATTTAATTTTAATTACAAGTTATTGAAAACAGTGATAGAGGCTTTACTGTCTCATGTAGATGATCTCCTATACACTAAGTTGAGATTTCTAGCCTTAGGAGGCGAAACTAAACAAGCAAAGATGAAAATCTTTTTAAGTAAGTAGGGAAATAGAGGTATATGGGAATTCTCACATGGGACTTTTTTTTTACCACTAATTTTTTTTTAGGAGAGGGAGAGAGGGAGGGAGAGAGAGGAGCCTGAATGGGGAATGAGAGAGAGGGGCAGTGAGAGAGAGAGAGAGAGAGAGAGAGAGAGAGAGAGAGAACCTTAAGCAGGCTCCATGTTGAGTGCAAAGCCCAAGGCGGGGCCCCATTACATGACCCTGGGATCATGACGTGGGTGAAATCAAGAGTTGGACACTCAACCAACTGAGCCACACAGGCACCTCACCACTAAGATTTTTGAGTAAGAAGGAAAGTTCTAACAACAGAGCTTTATATATATTATTTTGACAGTATTCAAAACACACTGGGAAAAAAAGAGATGTGAATAAGCTCGTCAAAAAGCTTTTGAAATAATCAATACATGAAGTGAACTACATGGGCTACATTCTATTTGGAAATAAAAGGGGAGATCTTACTTGAATTTAGAAGGTATTTTATTTATCCAGCTCCCACACTTATATCAGGGGTTGATGACAATTAAGGAAATATTTCCAAAGCATAGTGAATATTTTGTTTCACAAGACAATGTATTCCCCAAACTCTGCAATACTGTCAAACACACACACACACACACACACACACACACACACACACAAGCATGCACAACTAGAGAAAACTAGTAAAGTTGTTAGAAATCTAGTACACTGAAAGTATTCAACAAGAAAGTGCCAGAAAAGTCTCCGAAAATACAAGTATTTTGAACAATGGTTTATCTGTACATCACAGAATAAACATTAAGAGCTGGAGTTTAAATTCCCACTTTGCCACTTGTTAACTGGGTAAACTTCAGCAAATGTCTTTAGGCATCGCTGTTTTTCATCTTAAAAATGAGAACGATACGAGTGATATCTACTCTCGAGGGCATGAAAAGAACAATTACTCCATATATGCCAAAACTCTAATCATGGTATTGTATACAATGTAGGTACTCAATGCATGTTGATTGTATTTCAAAATGAGAGTGTACTCAATCCACAAATTAAGATTGTATCATTAAAAATCATCTTCAGATGAAAGGTCTCATGCATTCCCCCTCTCTTCTTGGCTAAATCATGTGTGTGTTGTCCTAGAAAGAAAGCTATAATTTGGCTCCCCATAAAATTTCCTTGATCCTGAGGCAGTACTGAGGCTGTAACACTTAAGCATTTAGAGCATTAGAAAGTTGAGCATCTAAATAGGGTACTTTGAAAGAATTTTGATTACATTGTGTACTCTCATCTTACTGCCTTGGCACGAAATAATTATACTCTTTTGAACACAAGGTTTCCTTATACCAGCCCAGATTCCTGAAGTTATAGAGTCTCAGCAGATAGAGCTTGGTGTTATGAAATGTGGTTTCACCTTGTTCTCTTGATAACAAAAGCAATGGTTAAAAGAAGGAATTCAAATCCCATGCAATAGCTGGTAATGTAGCACAGAAGGAAGGCAGTACTTAAACTCTGCAAAACACACTTAAGGGTATGCTGGGTTTTCTCTGAAAACAAACAAATAGTGGCTTTTAAACTTGCTTTCTTAGAAAAAAAATAAGTGCTCCTCTACTGGCTTATAAGAAAGGATGCACACACTACCTATTTAAGATTCTTTCCAGTGAAGACATATTTTAATAAATTAAGCCTTTTAAAAACTGCATTTCGTTCCAAGAGAAAATGTTGGCCGTGCTCCTTTGATTGGCCAGAAACATTTGTTGAGTCAACTGCATATTCATGGTCGTTTCTCTGTACCTTTCCCCAATCTGGCTAAGAGTCTTTATACCTTCCAGATTTTATAAGCCATCGGCAGCTTCCCGCCCATCATTTCAATTGAGCAAGACAGGACCATTAAATTGAAAAATAGAAGCCAAGGTGAAAGAAAAAATGTGATTTGTCTTGGCCCCTCTCCTGGACATTAAGTTTCTCCTCTGGCCATTTACGGAGTTTGCCTGAGAGATCACCATCCCATAGCTGGTCATTTATGTGACCCCTTTCTCACTAAAACCACATCAAATCCTGTTCTCTGATTTTACCTTTTGTCATGCCAGTCCGTTTACCGGAGTAGGTTTTCTTTAAAAATTGCTTTTGACTAAGACCTCATGGCCAAAGATTTATTACTTTCTGCCTCTTCCTTTCTAGCTTGCATTTCAAGAGAATCCTCATGCTCTTCCTGTAACCCACACACTGATAGAGAAACATTATGTTTTGACTCCCCAAAGTTGGCATAATCGCAAGATCTGTGTGTGGGAGCTGTAACCATGCTGCCACAGGATGAGAGGCAAAGGCGAGTTTCATAATACTGCTACCATGTAGAAGGCACAGCATTGTAAAACCGCAGAAACAGGACCTCAAAGAATAGATAAGATAGAGATCACGGTTTAAATGCATTTTGAAGCCAGGTAGATAAAATTATACTGTTCCGAGGCTCTGAGAGCGTAGGGGGGGGCCTCTGGTGAATTGACTTCAGTCACTGAATTTAATTAAACACTGTGCTATGCAAAGAAATCCTGTAAATGGGCCAGATTCTACCTTTAGGGCATATCAGTTTTGTGATCCATCACTGGTCAGGTGGCTACCTCCTATTCATTTAACCTTCACTGAACAGTATATTCTCTCCATAGATTCTCCATATTCTCTCCAAAGTACTGATTTTACGCGATCCCCAAGAACGCCCTGTCTGCTTTTCACACCCAATAGTCAATCCAAGGAAAGTTTGTGCAGTCTTTTTCTTCCTGAAACACATCTCAGATATAATCATTTTAGTTTTAAAGACACAATTGCAGTGAAGATTGTAATCACTTTGCTTTTTGGTCTACCACAAAAACCTTATAACTTATATCTCTGCCTTCATCAGTCTATGCTGCACAAAACCTCTGAAACCATCTTCCCTAAATATATTGTGATGGCATTGCTTCTCTACCTAAACACCTGTAGGGGACCTCAATCATTCTTTTTGCTTATTCTAAATCCTTAATAATGATGAAAAAGTTTCCTATTAACACATCCATTTTTAGTTAGGCTTCCCCATCACTTATTCCCAACTAACTCATTGTTTGTGTTAAGCAAACTTGCTTATTACCTCAGAGGCTAAGTCTAGTTTCTGAATTTCGGCAAACATTTTCCTTTCTCTGATCTCCCAGGGATGTCTTTCCTGTTTCTTTTTCATAAAACTATGTCCCTTGCTCCCTTGAGTGATGATTACCATCACTCAGCGGTAATCGTTGATATAGCTGCTGCTACTGTCATACGTGAAAATCTGTAAAGTGCTTCCATCCCTAGTTTGGCGTGAGAAAATTTATTTTTCCTAGTCACTAATTTTGTTGTTGCAAGTGCTTTAGGCTCCCTTAGAAAGGGAGGCATTGTAGTACTTCTTCAGAAATACTAAGCCACTGTTCTTTCCACTGTAGCCATCTTGATAACTGCTCCTATCCCATAGCTATCCTTTTAACCTAATTATGTAATCAGAAAATTGCAAATATTTTAAAGTGCCAGTGATTATGTATCTATAGCAAGGTTTACCTTCCCTAAACCAAAAGAGGCCAGATTTCTTGAACAAAGCGTTTCATGACCAGAAACAGAAAGAAGAGCAAAATAGAGGAAATTTGTTCCAGAGTTTCCAGCAATATTATTTATTGGCAATTTTGTCTAATTCTGGCTTGTTTAAATCTGAATCATAAGAGAGTCTTAATACCAAGTAATTACTTCCTTTGGGATCAAGATAACTAAGGGAAATAGCCTTGGTTTGAACTATTTAGAAGAATTGAAAGTGGACTTGTTTTACAGATAAATGGCCTAAAGACAAAGGTAGAATAAGTGACTAACGGATCACTGGTGGATAAAGAAGACTTAAAATTGGCACCATTTAAGGCTTTTATGCCAAATACTTCTGGATGCCACTAGACAGGAGAGGAGGTTCATATTTTGAGAGAGAACTAAACTGCCTGAATATAATGTGAACAGAGATCAAACAGTGTTTTCAAAAAAAGCCTCTTCCAAACTGTATAAGAGGACCATAGGTATCACCGGACTCATTCCCATTCTTAGTCACTTGACTCCATTTTCACTCACCCATGTAGACAAAAACAAAAAAACAAAAACCCTAATATATTCTCCCATTTGCTTTCCATAAAAAGTCTCATGTTATCCATGATAAAAATGAAGTTCAGGAAAATTGAAGATATTTCTTTTTTTTTTTTTTAACGTTTATTTATTTTTGAGACAGAGAGAGACAGAGCATGAACAGGGGAGGGGCAGAGAGAGAGGGAAACACAGAATCTGAAACAGGCTCCAGGCTCTGAGCTGTCAGCACAGAGCCCGACGCGGGGCTCGAACTCACGGACCGTGAGATCATGACCTGAGCTGAAGTCGGACGCTTAACCGACTGAGCCACCCAGGCGCCCCGAAGATATTTCTTAAGAATAGCTAGCTAACAAGATGGTAACGCCATAATGCAAACCTTGGTTTGTTGAGCTCCAAAGCCAGTGTTTTATTCTTACTGTTCATTATGAACATATTTAACTACTGGGGTCTGGGGATTGGTTCACAAGTATGAGTGTGAAAGCTTCTTCATCATGACCACCTCACTGGATTTCCAAGTCTCTGTGCTCCTTTTCTTGAGTTTAAGGGTATCATGGGATGCCTTAATGGTGTCCATATGGGATACATCAGGTGGGACTAGAGAAAAGGCTCAGGATTCTAATGGGCTTGACCTCTGTTGAATGTCACTGGTCAAGGTGCTGACTCCTGACAAAGAGAAGAGTGAAACAAAGGGGAAGGTAATTTGCACTGGACTCTTGGATGAGGTGATGGACGGTACTTGCCCGGATGACATTTGAAGTCTGCAGAGAATGATTCAGCTCACACACAACCTCTGGGTGTTCATTCCTGACTGTGTGGCCCCTTTGAATCCAGCGATGCTCTATGCCATTGCTATGCTAAGTGTGCAGGTTTGGTATCACCTGGGAACTTGGTAGAAGTGCAGAATCTTGGTCTCCACTTCAAATCTACTGAACAAGAGTCTGTACTTTAACCTGATCCTCAGGGGATCATTATGTTAGAGTTTGAAAGGTATTCCAATACGTCATTTCTATACCAGGCTTGGGACAGAAGAAATCTTTGTGACACTGTCTATAGTCTTATCTACCTGGACCTCCTCAGAATCTGTCATTGTAATTGCCTCTCTGGAATCTGTCTAGTAAACAGAACCCAGGGTTCCTCTCCTTGGAGGCCATCAATCCCTCTATTCTCATCACCTGCCTCTGTCTCCTCTTTCAAACCCCAGGAGTTTGTTTGTTTGTTTGTTTGTTTGTTTTTTCTAGCCTATGTGGGACACTACCCTCTTTCTATTATTTGCCCCAATCATTTTATCTATCTGCATTTAGGTTCACTAAGAACATACCTGCTTCTGGACCAGAAGAGCCTAAGAGACTGGGAATCTCCTTCTGATTTCTACCTTGCCTCAACCCTGAGCTGAGCTGTTAATAGCTGTTAAATAGATTTCTAGAAAATAATGCCTTTATCTGCTTTTTACTTTAAAAGCACATAGATGTGAGAAATGTTTGCGGATAATTATGATTGACTTAAAATATCTCTGGCTTTGAGATCACTCAGTTATACAACAAGCCCATTTCCTTATACTCTGGGCATATGGGAGGCCATCCATCCTAGCAATTAGCAATATGAGCACTGATATATAACCCTGTCACTTCCTAGCTGAGTGGCTCTGGATAAATCCTTAATCTCTCTTAGCTTCTTCTTATGAATGAGCATCATAATATTATGCCTATCTCAGAGCCTTTTTCTAGGGCTGAATGAGAAAAATGCATGTAAATGGTAATAATTCTCTGCTATATGATATGCCTAAAAAGTCAAGCTTCTCATATTATTTTAGAATTACTAGCCATGAAATGTTACATTCACCTGTACAACTAGAAAATTAGGAAGGATTTGAATCTGGACTCCTAGTGTTTGAACTTATTATATAAAAATCTGAGTTGGAATTATCATAATATTAATAATATATTTATTGGGCATTAACTACGTACCACATTCTCATACATTGTCATGTATAATCCCCATAACTCTTGTGAGACAGTTCCTTTTCATCTTTCTCTTTCACCATATCACCAAACCGATTTCCTTTGTTCCTGGACACATAACTAGAGACTAGATGGATAGCCACACTTACACCAAGTCTGGCCATATGACTGAGTGGAGTGGAATGTATGAGTCAAAGATTGTACTTGGCCCACTAAAACCCACCATGTGCCATCCTCTGTATTTTTCCTCGGCTGTGACAACCTCAAAAACTATATGTTGGAGATGGAGGGGTTGCAAGATAGAGGGAGTTTGGGTTCTTCACTGCTTCTTAGAGGAAAGACACCAGCAGATCTAGAAAAAAACATTTTTTTTTTCATTTTATGTAAGTGAGAAATAAACCCCTACTGTGTTTAGTCTCCAGCAATCATTTGTTACAACAGCCACTCTGACTTTAATTCACTTAGGAGATTAAGCAGTTTACCTGAGGACACACAACTTATAATTGGGGCCCGGGAATTCTAGGTCAGTTGAATCCCAAAGCCTGTGGTCTTGTTCATTAAACTAAACTGTCATCAAGCTTCCCCCAGAAGCCAGAGAGCGGTTTGATTGTAGCACCCTAAAAAATTATGTCAAATAGTAAAACTAGCAGGGGATGAGTCCGAAATCTAGAAACACCTGAGCTGGGCTGTTTTTGGAAGCCAGTGCATGAATCGGCCGATTCATGAGCCCTGGGAATTTCCCACAGCTGTCATCAGATGGTCTCAAGCAATGCCAATTTATTAGGAAAACAATTTTGCCTTAAGAACCTGTCATTGATTTTCTGAAATCTGTTGTCAGCTTCACTTCTCTCTCTATGGGGTAGTCAACTGGTGACGTGTATGCTTGGAGCTTCTAATGAGGTTAGTAATGGTCTTCTAAACTCCCCACGGAGCTTTCACATCTCTAATTGAGAATCAGCCTTGAAATTGGCCAGAGACCGGGGAATATTCTCAAAGTGCCTGCTCACAGTGACAACTGTTTGCTCAGAAGGCCCACTAGGCCTTCTCCCTACTAGAGCCTTAGAGAATCAGGGCCAGCATTACTCCACTTGGTGGAAGAGAAACTTTGTAGTCAAGCAGAAAAACAACATCTGTGATAACAAGGGTAGACACTTGCATGCCACACACAGACGACAGAGCTCTTTCAAGTGTCAGTAGGCACTGAGACAGTCTTCATTTCACTGATGAGATTCCGATGAATCAGTGACGTTGAGAGTCTTGCCAAGAGCAGAGTGAAATGGGGGTTACATCTTGGCCTCCCAACTCCAAATCCATCACGAACGATTCCGGCTCCCTGCATCTAAATTCTCAATGATCGCGGTCAGCTCACAGCAATAGAAATCAGAAGGGCTGACTCTCACACTCTCTCAAGCGATGGAAGCCGACACACAAAATAATATGGCCCGTGAGCGAGGGTCTGTTCTGGCATTATCCCTGTCCTTCTGTCTGGCCACTCAGTACTTGTGTGCTCGCTTCCACCAGACTCGGGCCCTTTGGATCTGTCAGGAACTGCTGCTTTGTCTTACCATTTCTGTGGCTTACATAGCATTGAAGATGGCTTGTATAATTAATTTTTCGACTTCCAAAGTCAGGAAGCAGAACTCTCCCCAAGTCTGGCTTCTCGCTTCTACTGAGGCCTCATCCTGGCAAAAGCAGGGGAAAGAACTTTGGCAGAAGGCAAGATGGTTTTTCTCTGCCCTGCAGACCTCCCCTGAGGCATGTCCTGAGAATATTTACACAATGTGAAGGGAAGCATCAGGTTTGTTATTTCCAAAAGGCTCATTCTGAGCTGTGAATCTGTTTTCCTCACTGTAGTTACCTTACTACAGCTAAGGTATATGCAACAAGTCACATCCTGATGAGTTTAATTGCCCCAATTGAACATAAGTGCAGTGGAGGAAGGGGTTTGTTAATGCATGAGACTTGACTTTTACACACATAAAATAAAACCCCAAGTGGAGATTTAATGTCTTACGAAAACTTGTGCAAGAATAACTTTTAAGGGAAAAAAGAGCTGCTCAGATTTGTAGACGAGAACACCTCATGAATAAAATATAACCATACTTCGTTAGTTTTAAGAGAAAAAAAAAAGGCTAGTACCCTTCTCTGTCCTTCCCATTCGGCATGGATTAATGGAGACAGTAGGTGCTCCAGAGTCCGGAAGACCTGGATTTTAAATCCCTCTGTCCCCCTCCAAACATTGTGATGACGACATTGTGATGAACTCTCAGTTTTGGTTTCCATCTGTGTAACTTGGGAGGTAATGCCCATTTTTCCTGGGCTGTTGGGAAATTAAAGGAACTGGCACAAACATAGTGCCTGGAATAACACCCGGGATATGATCGGTGTTCAGCAAACGTTGGTTCCTCCCTCACTCGGCACCACAGAATCAAGAAATGGGTGGAATAAAGAAAAAGCAGAAACACCAGAATGCAGGACAGAAGGGCATTGTGAAATCTGGCCAAAGATAGGTTAAGATATTGATATGGCAAACAAAAGCATGACAGGAAAAAACAAGTTCCTGCTCCTTGAGGCTCCTTCAAAAGAAAAAGCACTGTAAATGAAACCACTGTAAAATTCACTATAGCTTGCTTTGCTTGGGGTCTATTGACCACTGTAAGTGACCGCAACTTATAACTAAAGGGCGGAAAGAGCAGGAGCGATACATCAGGTGATATTAACTACCTTCACCAATAGGAGTTCATACATAATACCAATAGTTGAATCGTAAAAACCTGGTAACAGACACGTTACAAATGAGCACAGTAAGAGAAGTAAGGAGGGGGGAAGATACAAGGTGATGTCTGTGAAGAGACAATGGTCAGAGAAAAATTTCTAGTGGTGATGCTGGCGGAAGGATTCTTGAACTCTGAGACGTCTGCTAACACATGTAAAGGCGTGTGCTGGGGCGCATAGTGTTCAAATAAAAAAACGAATGGAGACCAGCCTTGAAAATTTCTTGAGCAGACCAAACCAGTTTAGTCATACAAACAAAGCTTAATTTAGCTTATTTTGCAAGACTAACTTGACCTGGGTCATTTCTTGTTCTTGCCTCTGGAAATCATAAGCAAAATGTAAACTGTTTCACAAGGTTAATATGAGGTAACCACTGACGAAGTCCCTATAATTTAAGAAAATTATTTGATAACCCAGTCACTGTGAAGAATAAATATTCACTTGTCTTTTGGGGCACCTGGGTGGTTCAGTCGGTTGAGCATTCGACTCTTGATTTTGGCTCAGGTCTTGGTCTCAAGGTTGGTGAGATCAAGCCCAGTGTCAGGCTTCGCACTGACAGTGTGAGATTCTGAGATTCTCTCTCTCCCCCTCTCTCTGTTCCCCTCCCCCTGCTTGTACTCCCTCTCTCTCTCAAAATAAATTCAATAAACATTTTTAAAAAACAGTCATTGCCTTTTTACTGTATCAACTTCTTTGTAATAACATACCCCTGAGCCTCATTTCATGTTTTGGTTTGAGTGCTCCTGGTTTGCAAACTATTTTTTTTTTTTTTTTTTGGTGTGTGCACAACACAATTTTACTAATTATTACTTCGCTGATTCGTAGGTTTTACTTCTGCTATTTTTTCCTGAACTTTTGACCCAAAAGGTAACCTTCTTCATTGCCTCCAAGCCTTTAGAAAAAGTCCGCTCCACCATTGCTGTGTAGGAAAAATTAAAAGAGCACAGAGTTCCATTTTACATCTGGGTTTCCTTTGGGTACAAAAATTAAACTAGGGTGCCTGGGTGGCTCACTTGGTTAAGCGTCTGACTCTTGATTTGGGCTCAGGTCAGGATCACACCGTTCGTGAGTTTGAGCCTGGAGTCAGGCTCAGTGTTTTCCTAGGGAACCCACGAGATTGACCAGTCCCCAAGTTATCAGATTCCCACAAGGCAGCATACACAGGCTTTTCTAAGGACAGCGCTGCCGGGTCACCTGTGCCAACATGTTTTTGCAAAGAGTTCAAGACAGTTTTCAAATATTTTCAGAGGAGCATGTCTCTCAAATCCTGGAAGATTAGCAATGTCAAATGTCTGATATTTGGGTGATGCTAACCTTTTTTTAGCCCGGCATCCTATAAGAGCCACTTCCATATATGCATGGGTTTATTTTACCTTTGTATCAATGCTGAGCAGTAAGTATTATTACCTCGTAGATGGGGAACACATGGCTCATCGAGATTTGGTAACTCACAGCTACATATTCATTGTGTTATGGAACTGTGCTTCGAACTCAGACCTTTGGACTCTAAATTCACACACCTTCCACTAACTCACATCCACACCACTTCTCAGCTTGTAACTTATATCCCACGCCTATATTCCACTCTAATCCACGCCTTCGGGAGCTTTCTATTTTCACACCTGCCTAACTCCCGTAATGAGACTATGGCAGATTGCTTTTCTCAGCAACGGTCACAGTGATATTTCCAGTCTCTCTTGCTCCTCCAGACACTTGCCATTCTCCCCTGAAGATGTGAAGCCTAGTCCCGCCCACCCCTGCCCTTGAACCTGGATCTGCCTTTATGACTGACCCAACAGGAAGGATGAGGTAGAGGTGACGTTGCATGACTACCAGGGCTACGTAGTAAATGGCCATTCAGCTTCCTCTGACTCTATCTCTCCCTCCCTTTAGACATGCACGTGTGGCCCAAAGTGACAGGATGTGCAATACGCTGAAGCAACCATGCCAGAAACACTTCACGGGAAGACCACATGCCCAGGGAGCCCCAGCTGTTCTGGCCCACAGCCTTTTGAGGCTTCCCAATCCAGGCACCTGAAATACAGGTGAATCAGACTTCAGACTGCGAGCCACCCCACTGATGCCCAGGGGGACAGAAACAAACCATCCCCTCCAAACCCTGTGCAAATGCCAGGTTCATGAGCACAGTCAAGGTTGTTATTGTTTTAAGTCACTTATGTTTTTGCAATTTTAGTAGGATGGGTTGTTATGCATCGAGAGGTAACTGAAAGAGTGGCACTCGTAGAGCAACAGAGAAAGTAGGCATTTAGATATCATTTTATTTATTTAAAAATATTTTTTTAATGTTTATTTATTTACTTCCGAGATGGAGAGAGAGAGAGAGAGAACAAGTGGGGGAGGGACAATGAGACAATGAGAGAGAGAGAGAGAGAGAGAAGAAATGGAAAGCAGGCTCCAGGTTCTAAGCTGCCAGTACACAGCCTGACTCCGGGGCTCAAACTCACGAACGGGGAGATCATGACCTGAGCCGAAGTCCGATGCTTAACCAACGGAGCCACCCAGGTGCCCCTAGATATGTTTTTAAAAGAATGAATTCAAGCCAATATACAGAAATATATACTGCTGTTAAGATATTTTACATTTACGTTGTCATTAATCTTTTCAAACTAAAGGGCTCTTAAATATAGCAAAAATTAATGCCAATCAACCACATAGTAAATCTGCATTCTGGAAGATACGTGCGAATCTTGAACTTTTTACATTTCTTAAGAGGAAATCATTTCGTATTTTCAGACAATGAAATCATACTTGAGAGTTTTTTAGCCCAAAATAATGAATTTCACCACAAAATTGGACATATTACCTCATTTAATGAAGGAGCTTCTTGACAGACATCAGTTCCTGTATCTTCATCTGTTATAATTTAGAGAGAGGAGTTTCTTTGGAGGTGAATTTATTAGACCCTTTGGAAAGGGGAGTGTGACCCCTGGGGGCCGGGAAGTGCCAGGACACCTTTCTCGGTGGACAGGTAACATGAGAGCCACAGGACAGGAATATGAGGGTTTGGAGCCAGCATATGGGGAGAAGAAAACCCCCTCCTACCTCAGCTGGCGGTAACCAGCAGGTGAGCTAACTTAAGGGAAAATGAAAATAGGGTCGTAACAAGGTGACAAACTACAGATATTAGGCATCTGTCATTACTGGGAGAGAAAATAAAACAGGAGCATCCTACGTGCCTGAAGATGAACATAGCTATTTCATCTGTACTTTTCAGAGTGGATCTCAGAGAAACAACTCTGCCGGGATTGGAAGTAGTTTCTCACGGGCGTCTGGGTAGCACTGGGCATAGTTACAATGTGGAATAGGTCTCCAGAAAACAGCCACGTTCCTCATCATCAGGACACATACAGCTACACCGACTCCTGGGGAATAGAGGGAGTTTATCTTGTTCCATATTCATAGGCTACTGACCTTGCTATTTACTTGGATACAAAGAATATAAAATATCAAGACAGTCAGAAGCATGCACTGGCAGAGATGGGGCAAAGGACGCTCTCCTGATCTGGCTCTGTGGCCACATTTTAAGAAGGAACCAGAAGAGGGTACCTCACATCATGCCTCCTCATTTCCCCCCACTTCACCCAACTTTTTCCAGTTAAACTCAAGTTTTTACAGAAAGTTTATTATTGGCAAAATTCAGGGTCAGACCTCGAATGGTGAATGCAATAGGAAAATGCAAATTAGAACAGAAAAGGGAATTTTAATTATGCCAATAATTACAACTGTTTTTCTTTTACCCTCTGCTCTCAGCAACTCTCAACCCTCTTCTCTCACGATACTGTACAACTTCCAAGGATTTATGGTATTTATACCCCCCGAAATATTTTGGTGCGTAGAGGGAGTTTAGAAAATAATACCTCATGTTGTTTTGTTAATCCGGCCTTTTAATGATATTTCAATAGTTCCTTTTATAAGCTCTTATGATATACAGAATTTTAAGTTGTTCCTCAATATTTCCACCACCCGTTGTACACATCATGTATAATAATTCTCTCCCCTTGAGTGTGGGCAGAACTTATGAACAAGATAGTCACTCCCATGATTATGTTACATTATACCAAGACTCAGTTACAACAGGCTAGAGAGAGTCTCCTACTACTTTGAAGATGTAAGTTGCCATGTTTTGAAAGGTCACATGGCTAAGACCGGAGGGAAACTTAGAAATTGAGAGCAATCATTGGCCAATAACCAGCAAGAAAACAGAAACCCCCATCCTACAACCATAAGGAATTGAGTTCTGCCAACAAACCATCTGACCTCAGAATAGACCCTGAGCTCTGGATGAGAACAGATACCTTGACTTCTCATGTGGGTGGGACCATGACCAGAAGACCTTCATCAATGTAGAGACAAACTTTCTGACCTACAGAAAATGTGAGATAATACATGTGTGGTACCTTAAGATACTAAATTTGTAGTTATCTATTATCCAGCAATAGAATACTCAAACCACTCCCTCCCTGACCCCTGCCAAGTCTTGCTCTCAAGATAGTATCATGTAGCACTTACCATAGTGTGTATATATTTTATTATCAGTATTTTCAAACTACAGAATTGCTAGAGATTTGTCACAGTCTTTGAATATTTCATCCTGTGGTATGTTTTACCCACTTGTGCTAGAGGCCTATAACCTGAATCAATATATTTTCAGCTTTGCCCTGTTTCTACTTCATGTACCCATGAAAAGAAAATGAATAACAAGAATGACATTTATGTCACCCAGGACAATGGAAAGAAGGGATGTTCCTGGTGAGAGAGGGTGGACACCTTCCCTGCCCCATTTCCTGTGCCCTATCATCCTCCACTACACATACTCATCCTTTTCTTACCTCACAGCTGTTTGTGGCTGCATGGTTGGCCGAGAATACTACTCATGTTGGCCCTAGAAGTACCCCCTCTATTTCCATCTCCATGTCCTCTCTTCAGGGCTTATCAACTTCAGTTGCTTCAGAAAACAAAGTGAGGTAAGCTGTTGGTTAAATTTCCAGAAGTAGGAAATGTCTAAGATTACTGCCATTTACAACAATGGTTGATGTCATAAATCATCATGGAAGACAAGAAGTTAAAATGAAGAAAAAATATAAATTATTTAGAGTAAGCAAGGCAACTCTATCATCTATTTATCTATATATCTATCTATTTATCTATCTATCCGTTTTAATTTATGACATATTCCCTCAGAATACCACAGAATGTGACCTAATTAGAAGATAGGGTCATTATAGAGGTGCTCAAGTTAAAATGAGATAATCAGGATAGGCTCCAAACCAAGATGATTGGTGTCCTAGAACAGGGGAGATTTGGACAGAGAGACAGCCATAGACTGAGAGAAGACAATATGAGGAGACACAGAGACAAAACAACCATTTACAAACCAGGGACAGAGGCCTAGACAGATCCTTCCCTCACAGTTCTCAGAAGGAACCAATTCTGCAGACAACTCGATATTGGACTTGTAGCTTCTAGGGCTATGAGACAATAAATTTCTGTTGTTCAACTGCCTCAGTCTGTGGCATTTTGTGAAGGTAGTCCTAGAAAACTAATACAGCCCCAAGTTTTGCTCTGCATGTTCCTTGTCTGGTAAGTCATTGTATTCATTCTGCTGTTTGGTCACCATTTCTTTCTTGAGTAGATCCCAACTCCAGCCTTCTCTGTACAAGAAATGTTGTTCCTTCTCCCTTTATGGTATTATTTTTTTTTTAATCTCATTTACTCTCTGTTATCCGTAACTGTCCCATGGACGCTGTAGGAACAAGCCCTGAAGAACATATTGATAACTATTTGATGAAACCAGGTAAAGGTGTACAAATTTGGATGTGTTAGACAAAATGGGGGATTAGTGACAAAATCTGCCTGGATTGATTAGAGAGTTCATGCCACAAAGAGATGTTACAAAAATCAATGTAGGCATACCTTGAGGGAACTTTGGAGAAGTCTGAATTTTATCCTCCAAACATGGGAAATCACTGAGGAGATTTGGCTCTTGTCTTTCATTTGCCAGGAGTGTTACAATGGATCTGGCCTTTCAAGAAGATGCATCTGGCTATACATCATTTTAGAAAACAGATTAGAAAAAGGACCATAGTCATGGAGATCAGATGGGAGGTTATGAAACAGTCATGGGCTAAGGTATTAAAAACCTAGACAATAATCATACAGTAGAAATGGGAAGAAAAGAATTTATGTGAAAAATCTTATGAAGAAAGAGTCAACAAGTCTTACAGGACTGTAAGATGACCTTGAGTTCTCCTGCTGGGAAAAGCAAAACTGATTCACCTGATAGTGATAAGAAAACAACAACAACAACAAATAGCAAGTAGCCTTCAGTAGGTATTAATAGTGATTAGAAAAATATTAAGAGTTACTAATAACATGTTTTTGTTTCCTAGGTATCTTCTAGAAACCTCTTCTCAGATATGACATTTAAAGAGTTGAGTTGCTGTTCTTTGTTTGATAAAATCGTATGCAAAGAATTTAACCTCTTTTTGGGGTAGAGATACTGTTTCCTTCCCAAGTGAAGGACAATGCCATTTTTTTTTTATATATATATCAGGAGAACTAGATTATACTTACTTTATGTTGCTGGAATAAGTACCGATATGCACACACACTCACATCCATACACATGTATACAAGCCTTCCTAAAACTGTATTATAAGTGACTGTCTTCTTCAATACTCTTCAGAGGTACCATGAGATTTAATAAATGTTAAATTGTAACCTAAATACTAGTCATGAATCTATTCACCTCCATTATTTCTAAAGAACCAAATTTAATATTAGCTAGACCACCTTAATGTAGAAACGCGTGACCAACAGGTCAGTTTTACAATTACTCAGGCTTCTCTGACTCCCTCATATTTAAATCAATAAACTTAACATTATTAAGGACTCTGCAAATCCTTATTTGCTTTTCATCACTTTCTTCCCTTGGATTCATTTAGTGCAAATAAAATGTGGAAGATGACAACTAAAGATAGCAAAAAAAAATGCTACATAAATATCAGGAGCACTTGAGAATTTGGGGGAAAAAAAGAAGCAATCTTCATACTTCACAGACATTTACTCTTGGAAATATAAACATGATTCTGGACATATTGAAAGGTGTCACTATTTGAAGTGTGACAAAGCAATGTAAACCCCAGAAGCCGTAAAATCACAATCTGCTATTATATGACATACCTAAATCTCCAATCATTTGGACGTTACCTCCCTGAGCACAAAGTTCCAAGGTTTTTGCAAACTTTTTCATTCAGCTCCATACCTCAACCTCGGCCCAACCAGGGACTTACTGCAGTATAGAAATGAAGTTCCTTTCATTTCAGTGGGAAAAATATGAAAAGAAACAACCTTTGAAAAATGCTGATGAAATGTAACTTTTCCCCATAATAATTTTCTGGCATTTATGACAAAGATTCTCGATTACTTACAACTTCCAGTGAATTTCAGTCTTGGCTTAGATACAACCTAAAGAACTGACAGAGGAGGGATATTAATATATCTCTGAGCAGTGAGGGAGTTGTTTTTCAACTGAGGCTGAAGCAGGCAGTGTTTGGAACACCTCATACTTCAATGAAATCCAATTTTCTCTTACAGGTTTCACTTGGTAGCAAGAAGTCACTCTTATTGCGTGCTTAGATTCCAACAGCATCTATAAAAAAAGAAGCGAAATATAATGATGTTTAGGAGTTTTTTGTTGACTTGCAAATGTACTTTCATCTTGTCTGCTTCCAGTGAATTCTAATCACTGAGGCAAGACCGCAGACTTCTAACGATTTGTGGAAAATTATGTTACCAGTAGTTTCACATATCCCCATGTCAGAACCCTCTGGGTTTGGTGGAAGCAAAACTGTCAGGGATTTGCTGGCCGACTGGCATAATTTTACAGCAAATGATAACTGGTAGGGAAGGGAGATTTCAACAGGGTCCTATGCCATGCCACAGGGGGATATGTCATGTGAGATTGGAAACTTTCTTGTAGGGAGACATGAAAAGGTTCACAAAGATTCATGGATACAACTAATATTTAATACATACTTACTGTTTGTCGGGCCTTCAAATCATGAAGTCACCCCAGGCTACCTGGAGAAATGGAAGTTGGAAAACCTGATTTAACCTTGGGAAGAAAATCCAACAGGAAACAGGTTGTTTATAGTCATTGAGGTACCTCAGCAGCTCGTTCTGAAACCAACTACCATCATCTAGAACCATTTTCAGGGTTTTCCAAATCTGAGAGATAGCTTACAATGTCTTCTTCAATTCCTTGTACATATGTGGGAGTTATCATTGTTGCTATCATTTTTGTAATTAATAGAATATCAACCACATTTTAAATATGGAAAGAGCTTGGGAGAACTTGAATGTCCCTAGTAAAAGAAGAGTCTCTATTCAGAAAGAATAGCTTTGGACTTTAGTGCACCAGGTTTTCATTTTTTTTTTAAATCTTTATTTATTTTTGAGAGAGAGACAGAGTAGAGTGTGAGCAGGGGAGGAGCAGAGAGAGAAGGAGACACAGAATCCGAAGTAGGCTCCAGGCTCTGAGCTTTCAGCACAGAGCCCAATGCGGGGCTCAAACTCATGAGTTCTGAGATCATGACCTGAGTCGAAGCTGGACGCTCAACCGACTGAGCCACCCAGGCGCCCCAGGGCACCATGTTTAAACTCCAGGTTCAGGAATGATGTGAAGGTAGGCCTTATAAGGAAATGGATGGCTTTCCAAAGACTCTATGGTTAATTACCCATGAATATGTGCTGCATTCCTCAAGGTTCTATGCAGGTTTCATAGATACGAGGTAATAAAATCTGTATTTATTTAAGCTCAAAGCGAGGTCTCAACTATTCTGTGTATTGTATCCAGAGTCACCCCCAACTGGGGGGTGTTGTATCCATGAATCAGTTCCTTTGTTTAGCATTTCATCCACATCAGATACAATTTAACCACTTTATATAACCTTAGTAAACTTCCACAATAACCCCATGAGTTAAATATCATTAATATCCCTGCTTTGAAGACATGAAAATGAAGGCCATGGTCAGACAGCTAGTTTGTGGTAAAGCTCGATTTTGAACTCAGCAATGATCTGTAACCACTGATTTTCCTGGACCTGATGTTGAACACCTTGCTTACTCTACTCGTAGTAGTTTGTCATCCACACCAAAAAAGGAAATTATATAGATAGTGAAGGAAGATTACTGGTAACATATTATCCTGGAAAATAAAGGCCACTGAGTCAGAGTTAGGTCTGAAGAAGCCTTTCCAAGAATTCGGGAATAACGGCTTACCACCAGTTCAATAAAAAATTGATGAAACTATCCCATCTTTTGCTAGCAGTCATCTTGATCCACAGCACATCAGGAAATTCCTGTCTCTTCACCCTGACTGTTGGGCATCGACAACAGAAATGAATATTGATGGGGGGGGGGAGGTATAGTTTAGCCTATATAACACTATTCAGAGCAACAATTATTATTTAATTTCACGAGAAGATTCAGGTAATCCTTGAGAGAATAGAGCATTTCAGATTCTATCTGTTTTGTTGTTGTTGGTATCTTTTTTGTTTTGATTTTGGTCAAGGGAAGTCATGTTGATAATAGCAGATAAAAGTAGAAAAAGTCCGAAGTTGAACCAACAGTAGGATGTGCGGCTCTGTGTGAGATACATTGTTTTTGCTGTTGTTTTTTTTTCCTTTTTGGCATATCAGCATTTTTGTCAGCAGAAACTAAACAGATTTTTCCTCAACCAAAAATCCATTCCTATTTCTTCTCATTTCTTTCTCTCCCTGGCACCACGAAATTGCTGGAGGGGATGACTGGGCCACTGGATCTAAATATACTCAGCTCTAATCATATTGCATCAGAAACTGCTACTAAAATTGAGCTGTAACACATTAGAAACATCCAGAGATTTGGCTCTCAAAGAAACCATGTTTTCTGTCTTCTGAATCCCCAAATGCCTTCAGGGGAACAAAAGAAAACCTACCAATACAAAGATCTAAAGGACCTCGTAGACATGATAATGAGGATACTTTTTTTTTTCCCCCTTCCTGCGGGAAGAAAAATCCTTGTGGGTTTTCTGCCTACAGAAGAGAATGGTGTGGCATTCAGCCTGTTCACTCTTTTTCCTTGACTTCTTCAGGAACTTTGTATCCCTACTAAAGTACTGTTACATAAATGGAGGTCAACTGGCCAGCCTATAATGGTTGCAGGAGTTTGTAAGTTTGTTTTACTCACCAGTATGTGCACTCAGTTGAGAATTAGCAGAAGCAGCTAGCTTTATTAGCACTGAAGCTGAGCTTCCGTAGTCTAAGGAACTTGGCAAACCCAAGCTCACAAAACACCGGGTCCTCCCCTCCACCTCTACCACACACACACACATACACACACACACACACACACACACACACACACACACACACACAATTTTTTTGAAACAGCATCCCACTCTGGACACCAACAAGACCAAGAAGCTCATTGAAGAGAGCACCTCAGAGATGAGAAGTGGTAAGAAAGTGTAAATGATCTACAGTTTCTGAAGGAATGGATGACTCTTAAGAGAGGCGCTGTGCTCTAAGCTAGTGAGTGGTTCCATGTTCTTTGTGCCGTGACTCATATTCCAAACCCTGTGTCCTTCCTGCTTTGCCACAGCAAAGCCACCTATAGCACTGTTTACCTCTGCTAGAAAGTCACTATGTCTTCAAACTCTGCTATAGGAGCCTTCTTCTTGCTAAAAATGGCAGCCACATCATGTCACCAAAACTGCCTCTGATAATTTGCTCTTCCTTTTCATGAATGCCCAGAAAACTAGAGTCAATGCAAGATACTTGGAATGAGACAAGGGATAAATTAAGGTTGTTAAGACTTTGATGAGAGCTGAGTAGCTTTTCAGCTTTAGCGTGATCTGACAGATGGCTTGGAAACCCTGATGAGAGCTTCAGATGCAGGGATTTCATCATCAAGGATGCAGTTCTGGCAAACGTTGCCCCGCTCCCTCACTTACATAGATCTCTTAGACTTTAATTGTAAGCTATCAACTTTGATTTCTTTGATAGTTTTGCAATCTTGTTTGTTATAACCAAATATTTGCATTTTGAATACAGATAGATGATACATAGGTAGATAGATAGATAAACACAGAGGTTCTTAACTCATTCTAAATGACATTTCCAGGTTTTTATAATGCAAATTTCTCTTTTGGTGCAGCATGCTAGTCAGGAATGTCAGTGTTTCAAAATGATTCCAATGTACGTGTGTATGTGAAGTTCATCTTATTCTATTCTCTTTGGACTTGGTGCAGACGTTCTTTTCCCCAAGGTTGTCTTACATTCAGCTGAAGATGAGGAAATTTTAAAGCTAAGCCCATTTGTAAATTGGGAATTGCCTGCCAACAAAAGCCATGTGCGATCTCAAATCCTGATTTTAATCAGAAGTTTCCAATTTTTCACTAAGTAAACCTTTATGCCAGAATGCTCACGAGAGAATCCTGAAGTGTCATTAGCATAATGGTGCAGCCTTAGGGATTATGAGCAGAACAGATCTGGGCTGAAGTCCAACTCTGCCACTAACTAGCTGTGTGACCTTGGGCCAGTTTCATTTGTATTAACCTCAGGTAGTAGCTCTCTCATTTGGCTTTTGTGGGGATCAAATAAGCTAAGGCATGAAGAATGCATTGTTTAATGTCCGAAACATGATGAGTACTCAGTAAGTATTACCTAATGTTATATTTGCCCCTAGAGCTTTCAGAGAAACTGAACACACGTCATTTACAAAAGAACAAAAAGTAGACTGGCACCAGCCTTTTCATCAGAAAGACTGAGGCTAACAGACAGTAAGAATTACTTTCCAAGTTTTGAGACCAGGAGATCTAAAATTCCATAACCAGCCAAAGTACAAATAACATATGTCAATGCCCACCAATCAGAAAACCACCAGGAACTCACTAATAGTTGAGTAAGATTGAGTTTATTCATTCTTGCTGCAGGAAAGGAAGATCTCACCACTTGGGGAAGCATGGGCATCTCTGTAAGCAGGTGTTAAGACAGTTTTGTTATAGGATTTAGTCCTGTTGCGAGTGGTGTTGTAAAAAAGGCAAAGGGGTAGGCTTTGCTTTGATTTAGGCATTATCAGCAGATCCCATGATTAGGTATCTTAATAACTGTTATCTGGAAATCAGGAGAAATGAACAGGTAGGTCTAAACTTAATTGGCATGAAAGCAACAGTCATTCATATTAGCTAAGAGCAAAGAGCCTGGACACTTGCACGGTCGGATCTGTGTTCTTGTTTTTGTATGTGCTCAGACCTGATTATAGAGTGATCCTGTTTTTTTTTAATTTTTTTATTTTAAATTTTATTTTATTTTATTTTATTTTATTTTATTTTATTTTATTTTATTTTTTACTTGAGTGTGATTGACACACAATGTTATATTAGGTTCAGGTGTACAATTCAGTGATTTGATAAGTTTATACATCATGCTATTTTCTGTCCCATTAAATCCTGTGTTTTCTATTTGTTTCATCACGGTCATGTGTCTGATGTTGGCGTTCTGTGAAATTGCTTATTTTACCAGGGAGCATAACTATTACCGGGCCTGCTACCAGTTGATGGAATTTGTTACTTCTCAGCACAAGGAAAAATAAGGAAATTTTCAGACATGCAAGGATTCAGATATTTTATCTTACATACACTTTGTCCTAAAAATTTACTTGACAATGTAATAAATTGTGAAATGAAAAACTGTGAAATGAACCTAGATAAAAGAGAATTTAGAACCCATGCAGTATTGACACTAATCCAGGAAAGCTGGGCAGGTGTTTCAGGGAGAAATCAGCCCAATCCAGGTAAGAGAGACCTACTAGAGAGAAGAAGAAACAAGAATAAGTAGAATACCTGGGTGGGATATAGACTTGAAAACATGGAGGCTGTGATAAATTCAAACACTACAAGAAATAAATAGGAAACTCACGTATTACAAATAGTAAATGTAATTAAAGTACATTGTCTGGCTATATCCCGAAAGAATTAAATAATGCAAACACTTTATATTAATTTCTGTTAGGAGTAATCTCTAGATAAGGATTGGAAAACATCCATGGGAATTAGAGAATGTGGATATTTTCAACCTTGACAACATTAAAAATAAAAGATCAGATGATGGAAATCTACAAGTGGAAAAAAAGGGAGAAGGGCTGAAGGAAATTGTAGGGACAATAATATCATCAACCTTCAAGGTGGAATTTAGGAGAGTCTAAAACAATTTGACAGAGTAAGAGAAAATTGTATCATTAAATTACTTGTAATGCAATAATAAATAAGAAAATCTAACAATTAGTTGTATTACTCTGTTAGGAGAATGCAGGAAAGGGAGCTAAAATGATGGTATAATAAATGAGACAAATCCTCATTTATCAAACTAAGAAGTCTAAATTGTTCAATCAAAAATAGCAACATGTGCTTATTTATTGGAATGGTGGAAGTGATGATCAAAGGAACCAGCCCAGTGAGTTAAAATTGCTTCCTCTCAGCAGCAGGTCCAGAATGAGAAAAAAAAAAAAAAATGCAGGAACAGATGCATTTTCTTCTGTCTGAATCTTTTTATCTGTTCAATTTTTTGATATGCGTAGATTATTTTAAACCAAACTAATGTTTATGTACTTATTTATTTATTTATTGGGGGGGAGGGGCAGAAGGAGAGAGAGAATCTTAAGCAGGCTCCACACCTAGCACAGAGCCTGATGCAGGACTCTATGCGGGGCTCAGTCTCACAACCCTGAGGTCACTGCTTGAGCCAAAATCAGGAGTCGGATGCTTAACCAACTGAGCTACCCAGGCACCCCTGATACGAGCCATCTTTTAAAAAAATTTTGCTACATAAAAAAAATGTTTAATGTTTATTTATTTTTGAGAGAGAGACAGAGTGTGAGTGGGGGAGGGGCAGAGAGAGAGAAAGTCTGAATCTGAACCAGGCTCCAGGCTCTGAGCTATCAGCAAAGAGCCTGACACAGGGCTCGAACTCACAAACCACAGGATCATGACCTGAGCCAAAGTCGGACACTTAACCAACTGAGCCTCCCAGGCATCTCAATGTAAGCTAATTTTGAAAAGCAAAAGAAGTAGTTAGAAAATGAGCGTGGTCCTTGCTTAATAAATATTTATTTAACAAATTATTCACTCTAGATTAAATACGAGAACAATATAGTTTAGAATCAAAATTTCAGTAACATTTTGGACTGTGTCATTTCTTCAGAGTAAACAACAGACAAAAACAATATAATATAGTAGTGAATCATCCAGATCCTTCAAAATTAACTAGCTACCTGAAGCTATTTTCTAATCCTACAACTTCTGAGTAACTAATAACATTGACAACAAGTAGATTGACTTCTGCAATAAACTATATTCCCTGTGCATTCACCTGACTTCACCAGTGTGAAGATCAACAAATTCAGGACTTTGACGAATGACACATGGCAGCACATCGCTGAGTATAGCTCCGTGCAGAATCCAAGACATGATGAGAGACAGCACTCCCCACTGCACCACACAGGGCCTTTGGGGATATGTGCTAAGAATAGTGACTAGATATTTGTACCTCTCCTTTACACTCATGCCCCACAAGGTCCCCCACCGTTATTTGCTTAGATCCCAGAGCTTCTCTGAAGCAAGGCTGCTGTACAGAATCATTCTGAATATCCTAATGTGAGATCTCAAGAGCTTCCCCACAAATGGAAATGAGGCTTCTGTTTGGACATACTTAGTCTAGTGGTAGTTGTTTTTGACCACCTAGTATCAATTTTCACTTTCTAATAACATCCCCATTAAGGAGGAATTGCCTCTTCACCATTGAGCTCAGTTTGGTAGAACTATAATGGGAGCGGTTGACCATTCTAGCCAAGGAGTAGGTTCACGACACAAGGTCACTAGAGATCTCCTTTCATGGAATCCAAATCTCTAGAAGAAGGACCAGGTCACCCAGGTCCCAGCTCACGTAGGCCTTTCAAGAACAGGCTACTCCTGCAAAAAAGCATTGTTATGGCTCTTGGCACCCAACTCTTAGGAGTGCTTGAGATCTGCCTATTTCTAAGATTTGGTCTCCACCCATCAATCCTGTGAAACCATGTAGTCTTGAATGAGCTAGCTTTTGCTACGAAAAACCAAAGAATCGTAACTAGGTTGATGACGTATTTACTGGTAGAGATTTTAACCAAATGGAGGATAATGACATCAATAAAGTGAAGATTATTTTTAATATATGAGTATAAAAAGGAGGACAAGGGTGATTTATTTTCTTTCCCAGTGTATTACAGGGAAGATGATATCTACATGTGTGTTTTTATGAAAGACAGAACTAGTGGTAGGGAAGAACGCAGAAGGGATTGTTGCTCTGGAGTGTACCAGGATTTTGTGCAATTCTCCATGTGCTAATCATAATTCCAAAAGGAAATTAGAATGCGGTATGTGGTATAAAGAGGAAGGAAAATTTAAACATATTACCTAAGGAGAGAGGATTAAGATTGCATGCAATTACAAATGAAGAATAAATGAAGGGGCTACAAAATCCTCTGGTAAGAAAACATAATGCAAATAGGAAAAAGTGGAGGTGACAGCTGCTTGGTTGCAGCAGAGAACACTCTCCGAACTACTGATGTTTCCAAATTATATATATGTTTTTTTATTTTTTTTTTCAACGTTTATTTTATTTTTGGGACAGAGAGAGACAGAGCATGAACGGGGGAGGGGCAGAGAGAGAGGGAGGCACAGAATCGGAAACAGGCTCCAGGCTCTGAGCCATCAGCCCAGAGCCTGACGCGGGGCTCGAACTCACGGACCGCGAGATCGTGACCTGGCTGAAGTCGGACGCTTAACCGACTGCGCCACCCTGGCGCCCCCCAAATTATATTTCTAAGGTTTAGTTTAACAAAGCATACAGAAAAAGTGAACCTTAAATTAGATGTTACAAAATTGGAGGAATTATGTTTATCAAAAGATATAAGAAATACTGTTTTCTGAAAAATAGCTGGGGCACCTGGGTGGCTCAGTTGGTTGAGCATACAACTCTTGATTTCAGCTCAGGTCATGATCCCGGGGTCGTGGGATTGACCCACATGCTCCATGGAGATCACGGAGCCTGCTTAAGATTCTCTCTCCCTCCCTCTTTCTCTGCTCCTCTGCCCTGCTATACACACACACACATACACACACACACACACACACACACACACACACACACTATATATATAGCATATACATACTATATATATAGCATACATATATATATACACTATATATATAGCTGTATATATAGACTATATATACAGCTATATATATAGTCTATATATAGAGCATATATATATATACTATATATATATACTATATATATGCTATATATAGTGTATATACTACATATATGCTGTATGCTATATATATGCTATAAATACTATATACTATATGTATATAGTCAGTTATATACTATATATATGTATATATATATAGTCAATTCTCATTTCAAATAAGATACAGACTTAAAATATAGAGTACAATAAAACACTATCACTTTTACCATACCCTACGTTTGAGAAATAGTTTCAGGGGTTGAGGAGTAAAAATTTGTGATTAACTCAAAAAAAATTTTTTTTTTTAAGAAAGAGGATGAACTCTGCATTTGGTGGGCAGGTGACAGTCTCATGAAATAACACTTTAAGACTTTATTCAGTCTATCTGAATTGACTTGAAAATTTCCTGGCAAGGTGTCAAATGAATGGCAACAAACAGTGCTTTTTTGGATGCCTGATGAGGTTCCCTAGGAACCAATATTAATTTAATCTCACTGAATGTACAAACAGAACAGCATCCTCTCTGAGGCAATAACTGAACACAAATTATATTTTCAAAGTTCCTGGTAGTCTAGGGCATCAACTTTATTATATTTAGATCAAATGGGTTTGGGATTTTGGTAACAACTTACCACTGAGTAGGGTTAAAAAAAATCTCTAAGTAGGCAGGCCTGCAGCAAAAAAATAGCTAAATTTAACAAGTGAAATGTCCTCGCTTGCTTTATTTGTTTCTGTTTATAAATGGAAGGTACATAGGGGAGACAGAAGGCAAAGAGACTTCTTACTCTAGCTTTGCAAGAAATCTCAGAAAAGAGATACATGGAACACATTGGGCCGGGCTCAGGCGGAGGGAGAGTTGGTTGCTCAGAAATGAGTCCACACCAGCTTCTGGGTCTCTGCTGCACGTTGTAGGGAGTGCGAAATTCACTCCCTCTGGTGGATGATGTAGCCAATTCAATGTGAACTTTCTTCACACCTGTCTGTGTTTCTAAGGCAATGGAAGCTGCCATAGATGAGCAATATGATGTAAATTCCAAGTTACATTGAGAAATTTATTGTTTTTTTTAGTAAAATCACACCCCTAATCGCTCAGTGCCTCAACTGCCCCATTTGTAAACAAAGAAAATCCTTGCTTACACAGTCTTCACTGAGATAACTTAAAGATTCATGAAGTCTGAAAAATACTTTTCCTTAGAGAAAAAAATTGCATGAATCCAAGGCTTTTCCTAACCTATTAACGAAATCTTGACTTTCCCACAAAACTGCATACCACCTGCATTCCAAGTAAAAATATGATAATTTTTTTATCAAATTTGAAATTACTTGAGGAGATCTGAGATACTTCCATAGCTCAGTCCAATATAATTATGTACCTTACATAATGTTCATTATGACAATAAAATGAAAACCAGAGAAGGGAAAAATAATCAATAGAAGATTGGAGTGCTTGCGGCTCCAGGGGGGCTCAGTCCGTTAAGCATACGACTCTTGGTTTTGGCTCAGGTCATGATCTCACTGCTCTC
The DNA here is from genome assembly GCF_014898765.1 of Herpailurus yagouaroundi. NCBI lineage: Eukaryota > Metazoa > Chordata > Mammalia > Carnivora > Felidae > Herpailurus > Herpailurus yagouaroundi. The sequence continues at coordinate 83,687,420 of NW_024412376.1, read as the reverse complement.
AAGTTAGCATGGGGCTGTGGACTGACAGTGTGGAACCTGCTTGGGATTCTCTCTCTCTCCTCTCTCTCTGCCCCTCCCCCACTTGCGCATGCTCTGTCTCTCTCTCTCAAAATAAAAAAAAAAAAAGATTGAAGGCAAATATGCCTCACTAATTGTGAGGAGAGATAATTATCTACTTTATATTACTCAGATGAGAAACTTAAATATAAAAGAGTAAATAAACGAAATTTCACTCCCAAATGAGTAGTGTTACCCTAAAAACCATATTTTTTCACTGTTGACACATATGTACTCAGTTTTTGGAATCAAATATGACGGAGTTTTTTCTGTGTTCATCTTCCCAAACGAGAGAAAGGTCTTTGACAACAGACACCTTGTCTTTTCCTGGCTTATCTCCCAGGGCTTTCCCCACCCGGGCCCTGCACATGGCAGTGGCCATGGCTATGCATTCCCAGTCCTCACCACCCCCAGCCTGCACACGTCTGGAAAGGAGCAGCAGCAGCAGAAGACATTAATGAAACCTTATACTCAAGGTGAGGAGACACGCTTCTGGATAAGCTCAGAAACTGCTCCAGTCTCCTTCTCTACTCTTTTGCCTGCATTTAACATTCCTCATCTTTGAAACCTTTCTCACATCAACTCACATTCCTTCGCACCTGTTGAGCAATCTCCACTAGGTAAACAACTAAAAGAGGAAGCTAGTGCCCCATCTCCTAAATTTTTGTCTTTCCCTCCTCCGGGCCATTCTACTCACCTCCCCAAACAGGTACACCCATGTAAAAACGTTTCCTGAATTTACAGGGCCAACAAACTCCTCAGCCTGGAATCAGAGACCCCACATTCCGATGCCTATGTAGATTTCTTTTATTACCTTACATCGATCTTCTTGATTCTTACTCTTTAACAATATAGATTCCTTTGAACCCCTTAGGATCAATAAATTAGATTTTTTTTTCTTCCTTGAAATAGTCTTCTCCTTCAAACATTTACCAGTCCTTCAAGGCCTGGTCCAAATGCTGTTTTCTCCATGAAAAAGTTCAAATCTCTACAAGTAGAAATTCTGTCTTTCTTTCTGACTGTGCATTTCTCTCTGTCTCTCTCTCTCTCCCTCTCTCACACACACACACATACACACACACACACATCACCATCACCACCACCATCATCATCTTTGGAATACTGGAGTAGTTCCAGCTTCAGGCTGGCATCATAATTATCATGTCTGTATCCAACACCCTCTACTAGGTACTAATCCTTTGGAGGCTAGAGTATCTCATCTAGAATATGTGCTTCATCAATGTGAGCAACTATATAAACTTTCTCTTTTTCCATTTTCTCATTCGCTTCTGCAAGCAACCAAATGAGATGGAAGGGTGAAGGAAGTACAAGTTAAGAAAGGCAGGGCATCCCAGAGGGCCAAAATCGGCTTTCTTCCCCTCCCTCACTTGCTAATTTATTCTGTATTTCTATAACCTGATGCTTTGTACAAAGAAGAAAGTAAGTTTTAGGTGGCATTTCTTAAAGAGAAAAGTGAGGTATAGTATGTAAGATTGCAAGAAAAAGGAAGATTGCATTTTTTTTCTTGTTCCATAATTCATTTTATTTCCCATTTTCTACAGGAGCCACTAGAACAAGGCAAAACTATTTATATTTTAAAAGGTAGACTGTGTTCTATCATCTATTCCCAAGATGAAACGAATAGAGGATCAATCAACCCGCAAACAGGCAAGGAAGGAGATCGCCCTCCACTCTCCTATCATGTGTCTCTTTCCTCGAAGTTACTCCTGGTCAAATGGGACAAAGGCCTTTCTGGAATCTATAAGAGAACACCTTGTCATGTCTGTGTGTTAGCACAGCGTGATGGGCCAGTCAGTGCATCACAAATATTCATCTACCGCCTATGGTGCTTCTAGAAGATTGCAAGCCTTTGGGGGCAGAGGAAGACCACATGCTGCCCTTCTGGGACTTTCACTCTTAACATTGCAAACAGGCTTCAGTCAAATAATTAAATAACTGGTAACATACAAATTGTTATTTAAGAAAAGCACCACACACAAATGTTGTGGTTAATCTCTTCCAGATACATGTGAATGACCATGGGCAAAAGCAACCGCATAGAACACGCATTGATTAAGCTCTTACTAAGGATGCTACATTAAAGGTCTTAGCAAAATCCTTGGTAGAGACTATATGTTCTATAAATGACAAAGAACGTATAAATAGCCCCCTGCTATTACATAGTGGAATTACATATTTCCACACCTAATTCCACTTCCATTTCACTCAAATTAGACTAGGAGTATTATAAAAGGCACGCCACCTTTATAGTATTAATTGGTGTACCAACCCAAAAGAGTTGGTGTACAAAGCATCCAGAGGCCTAACTAGTGGTGGGAATCTCTCTTTTTCCTCACTACCTACCCTTTTTAAGGTCTCTGCAAGCTCAGTTCCTGGTTTATGACAGATGGTATAGTAGAGAAAACATGGGAGTTAGACTTAGCTAAACTTGGATGTAAGCTATGCTCAACCAGTGATTGGGAAGATAAACTTAACTCATTTGTGAAATGGAAATAATAATATTTGCTGCATAGAACTTCTAGAAGCCTGATATGAGGGCACATACAAAAGGACCAAAGAGGACCACTGGCAGGGAGGACTGGGATGCTTGAGCTGTTCTTTGAGGACAGACAAGATTCAGTTCTATATTTAAAGGCCGTCGATGACAAACCAGCCATGCACTGATACCTTGCAAGGATAATGGGGTAGTCTTCCCATTTGTCCTAAGCACAGTCTGAGCACTGATGTAAAATAGTGGTTAAGTTTCTACCAGCAAAGTGGCTCAGAGTGGAAGACGGGGGCAGCCTGCTTTGGCGTCTGTTTACCCAAATGGAGCCCAAGTCAAACTCAAAGGCACCTCAAGAGTCAACCTACTGTCCCTGTTTCATCAAAGCTAAATGGCAGATCCTGTTTCTGCCTTACTTACAGTCTCATTCCAAACCGTCAGCTTGGGCTTTCTTTATTATACCCTGCAGTCTCTAAATTGCTGTGCAGGATTTTCTGAGAACTCGTCCGTGTGAACATCGTGTGCTGCTGGATGTACGCATGCACTTGCACAAATAAGTAATGGAGAGCTGGCTTGGGAAGGAGGAATTACGTTTTTTTTTTTTTTCTTCAAATGACATATTTGAGCATTAAAAACAATGCATTCTGTTCTCCTGCTAGCAAGGAATAATGAAACTAGAGCGTCGCCTTCCCAGTAGCTCCTGCCTTTGAATCGTGCAAAGCAGAAAGGATCCTCAGTTTATAGGCAGCAACAGCCTCCAGAAGCTACAGGAACATTGCCAAGAGCTCTGAAAAACCTCCACAGTTAATTGGGAACCGGCTTATTAGTGACACTTTTGAGAGTCAGGTTGTCATTGAAGAGAAACGAAGGAGAACACGGTGGGCGCTGTAGCCTGGAATTAGGCAGTGGGAGGGAGGGCTGGTTCCTTCTCCTCACAAGAACATTGCTCTGTAATTTTCTCAAACGCTGTGCTCAGCTGCTTGCAAAAGCCCTGAATCTTGGGAGGCTGCAGGCAACACCTTAGCCTCCACAGTGGCTTGAACGCTATCCCCCACCATCCACATTTGGAGAGCTGGGTGGCCGTTTCAAAGATACCCTGAATCAGTTAACGCAACCAAGATAAATGCGTCCCGCCCTCTGAGTAGCAGCCTCTTGAACCCGTGTCTCCATTTTTTTGTGTAGCTAACTCAGAATGTTTATTTCACAATCACAGACAATTCCAGTAGCAAATGATCCTCAGGTTTTTGTGTAAATAATAAAAACTCAGCAAAGAGATAAATAAGCTGAAGAATTTAATATATTTTTTTAAAATAACATGTCAAAATACCAGTCAGGTCATATTTAAAGTCAGGCTCTTGATGCACCGTAAGAAAGGAATTGTTATTATTATTATTTAGGAAGGTGATTGCCAGTGACAGTCCAGCTGCAGTTAAGCAGAATGCTATGTCCTGAGTGTTGCCTTTGAGTTTCTCATGAGATGTTGCACTGGTAACAAACTGCGTTTCTCTGCTCCCTTCCTCCGGAAGGATCGTCCCTGATCTGGATAACATTTTTTGAGTCCTGTGCTAAGATTCTGGTCCTCACTACCCCCACCCACAGAAGATGAAAAAATCTGTGTCTTTGTGCATTCGCCATGAGAGCTGTTTGAGCTGGGTAAGCATACACCTCTTCCATTTGATACGCTCCCTGCTGGATGAAATGATGGAATCTACTTGCTGCCCTGGTGGACAGAAGGAAGCCTAGATCCTGGAATTAACTCCTAGGTTCTATACTGAGGTGGGAACAACCCCAGGAAGCTTTTCCTGATGGTACTACAAGTCCATTTGAGCACAGAGACTGCATCGTGAGAAATATGGTTGACAGGCATCTGTTTACTGCCTTATTCCACCAATTGCCTTTCTCATCTCAGCAAATTCACTCCACTTTCCTCATCATAAGGATTCAGCCTTCGTGTATTCCGCAGTTCAACCCAACCTGTAATACAATAGTTCCCTGAATCTCTCTTTAGCTCTTGCTCTTGACATACACAGACACACCCACATACACCACCCCAAACAAACATGCATTTTAGGGGCACACAAAATCGGGCTGGTTGCCTACCCAATAGTTGACCATTTTCCCCTCCTTTCTTTTTCACTGGAACAGTCTGCCTCCCACAAAAGAACCTAAAATAACAGTTAACAGCATTCCTAGCTTTCTCGCTGCCAGAGGTGCTGATGTGACACAGTTCTAGGGTGGCCATGTGACAGAATCCTAGAGTGGAAACGTGACATGGTTGTGGGGTACACTGTGACAGTCCTGCAGTAGCAATGTGATGATGTGTCACATTTCTAGAGTGGCCACATGACAAAGTTCTTGGGTAGCAAAGTGACACATTTCTGGTATAGACATATGACGCTATTCTGGGTTGGTCAGTTGGCATGGTACTTGGGTAGCAACGTGACACAGGTCTCAGTTGGCTATGGGACACAGTCCTGGGATGGCAACGTAACATGGTTCTGGAGTGGCCATAGAAACATTCCTGGGATGGCCATGTGCCAGGTATAGGGTGGCTATATCACACAGGAGGTGACCATGTGAAACAATTCTGGTCAACACAGCCTGAAAGACGTCTGAGAGAGAACTTCCAGGAAAGAGTCTCCCATATAAAGAGGGATATGGAAAAAGACCTTTCTCACCACTGGAACCTCCCTTTTCCTTCCCACTTTGGAACACATTTACATGAAGTTAAGCAAATTCAACCTTTAATATATTCTTAGTACTTCATACTTTATTTTTTCATAATAAAAGATTTCTTCAAGTCATATAAAGACTGCAAACTCCCTCCCATTTTCCCAAATATTTTGTGCAGATACTGCAATTGTGGCAATTGTGTGTGTGTGTGTGTGTGTGTGTGTGTGTGTGTGTGATATGATATGAACGAGGTTAGGAAGCACACAGAGAAAGCATTTACCAATCAAGTGTTAGTAACGTCAATATCTGTCTTTCCCTGTTTTCCAGATGCATCAACACAAAACGAGACTTTCACGAAAGGTGAATTTGAGTAGAATCCTGCTTCACTCCAAACCTCTCCATTTCAAACCTTGGAACCACAAGTGTAGCCTAAGGAAAGGAAATAGAGTAAGTAGGGGTAAAGTTTGAACTGAATAGCAGATGGCAAGTTAAAAAGAATGTGTTTGGCTCTGAATTACTGAAATTAGACTTTTAAGATTAATGAGATTTTTCTTGAGTCAAACTGACCAATTAGGAAACGGGGTACCTAGTAGAAAATGAACTACCATTGAATATGGAAAGTACTAATTATTGGGTCAAACAAGTGCTTTTCGTGTTTATGCCCCCAACAAAATGAGACTACAGTAAACCTGTCGAATAGATTTAACGTACTTCACAAATTTCATTCAAATTTATTTTGGATAGTCACAATGGACGCATTCTTTCAAACATTTTATTTTTTTTATTTTTTTTGATGTGTATTTATTTTGGAGAGGGAAATAGAGTGTGAGCAGGGGAGAGGCAGAAAGAAAGGGAGACACACAGAACTCAAAGTGGGCTCCAGGCTTCACGCTGTCAGAACAGAACCCAATGTGGGGCTCAAACTCACAAAGTGTAAGATCATGACCTGAGGTGAAGTCAGATGCTTCACCAACTGAACCACCCAGGCGCCCCTTTCAAACATTTTAAAGAACTTGAATCAAAACAAGCAGCCTATGAATATATGGGTTTAATGCCATCTTTCTGCGCCCCCACCCCCCGCAAAGTTATGTACAAAATAACAGATCCAGGTTTGCTCCTAACTTTTATGCAGGAATACAAAACAAATTTTGCTTCCCATTTTGGTTTCAGAACCCAATAATTTTGTACACAACTAAGATGAATGTTGCACAAAGGGGCAGCAGATAAATTTCCACATATTGAGGAGTTGGGGGGAGGAACATAAAATGTATTATTCATGAAACATTCTTGAAAATTATTTTAAAAACTACTCCAATAGACCAAGCCATACATTAATATTTAAAACTCCAGGATGATGAAGGCATAAAGATTGCTGATGAGTGAAAATGCCATTGAATATAAGTTAAATTCTAAACAATTATAATGAATTTGAATACTTTAAATTGAAGGAAATATTTATTAAAAATTGTTTCGCACTCACCATTGCTTTATTTTTTAATTTAATTTATTTTTTTTAATTTACATCCAAGTTAGTATATAGTGCAACAGTGATTTCAGGAGTAGATTCCTTAATGCCCCTTACCCATTTAGCCCATCTCCCCTCCCAGAACCCCTCCAGCAACCCTCTGATCTCTGTATTTATGAGTCTTTTATGTTGCACTCACATTTTTTCGAGTTTATTTACTTATTTTTTGAAAGAGAGAAAGCATGCATGGAGGTGGAGTGGAGAGAGAGGGAGAGTGAGAGAGAATCCCAAGCAGGCTCGGCACCATCAGCTCAGAGCCTGATGTGGACCTCGAACCTACGAACCATGAAATGGTTCACCTGGTTGGCTCAGGTTGACCTGAGCCAAAATCAAGAGCAGGGCACTTAATAACTGAGCCACCCAGGTGTCCCTAGCACTCACCTTTTGATGGTCACTTGGGTTGTTTCTGCTTTTTGGCTATTATAAATAGCTACCACAAACATTTTTTGTACACTTTGTGAACATATGTTTTCACCATCCTTTGTATTTTTATATAAATATCATAATTCAGCTTGTTACCAAACAAAACCTGCTGGGAATTTGATTGGTACCACATTGAATCTGTACATCCAATGGGGAAAATGCTCATCTTAGCAAAGCTGAGACTTAAGATCCATGAATAGATATATCTTTTCAGTAACTTAGTTTTTTAATATCTCTCTGCAGTGTTTTGGAGTTGTTCTGTAGACATATATCTTCTGTCAAATTTACACCTGAAATTCTCATGTTTTAAGTCCTGTTATAGACGGTACTTTTTAAAATTTTAACTTGTGATTTTTTGTTGTAGGATGTAGAAGTGCAATTGAATTTGCATATTGATCTTGTTTCCTGCAATCCTACCAAACTCATGTATTAGGACTTATTCGTTCTAGCAGAGCTTTTGGTCAATTACACCAGATATTCTGCACAGATAGTCATGTTATCTGCAAATAAAGATATTTTTTAATTCTACCTTTCCAACCTAGATGCTTTTTTTTTCTTATTCTTGCCTTATAGTGTTTGACAGAATCTCCAATGTTATTCTTGCCTTATAGCATTTGACAGAATCTCCAATACGATGGTGAATAATAGTGGTGACAGCAGACATATTCAGTTTTCCAGAGGTGCTTGTGTAAAATTGGTATTACGGGAATTATAAGAAATCTCTGTGTTGTCTGCCTCACAGATTTCCTGACCAAAGAGAGGAAATGCATCCTTTTCTCCTCCCTTGCACTCGGTGCTCAACTTTGCCATTTCTTCCCTGTCCCTTTTGCCAGGTTCCGGTAATATTAGCCCAATTTAGGGACTTGGCCCTTACAGACAAGTGTTGAGGCAGGACAGATGTATGCACTGTCAAAGTTTTACTGAGTGTCTGCTGAATATATAAAATGAATCCCTCATTATGCCTTATTGGTCAATGGCTAGCCTCCAAGTGCTTGTCTCTTATTCTTAGCCGAAGGCTTCAATAGCCAGTTTCCAGAGAATAGGAAAGGTGCTATTTGAAACTTTATATTACTTGTTACATCAGCATGCATTGATTTTCTTTCCTTTACTACAGGATATTTTGTGTTATCCCATTACCACAAGAAGTAGAACCAATGTTCTATTCCAATCATTTTTTTCTCTTTTCAGGAATAAATAAATTACCTAAGCTAAAGCTCTAACCTCTCTCATTCATTCATTCATTCATTCATCCTTTCAAGCATCCCATCAACAAATATTTACTAAGTAGTACCAGGAACCATTCCAGGCATAGAGGATATCGTGGTAAGAAAAATAGACATCATCTATTTTATTACCTTAAAAACAAAAAAAAAAAAATTACAATTACAATAAGATATGATATCCCAGGATGGATAGTGGGCACCCCGGAACAATCGGTTAAGGTCAGTGAGTCAAAGAGAACATTAGCATTAGGTATTAGGTGAAGAGATAAGGAAAGTTTGAGAGAGAGGAAGTAGAATGCCAAAAGGCCTTGGAGGTTAAAAAAAAAAAAAAAAAAAAACGAGTGTAACATGTTTGAAGAATTACAGAAATTTATGTTGGGTCTACTGGTGAAGACAAGAGCAGAGCAATGGCTAGGTCACACAGGGTCAGCTCAGGTAAGTTACACACCATAGATACAATGTTAAAGACACCAAAGCTTCTAAGCATGGAAATGATACAATTAGGTTTTAGGGGTTTAACAATACAATTCGGTTGTAGTATGGAGATTAGGCTGGAGGACAGATTTGCATCAGGAAATCTATTAGGAGATGTTTGCAGTGACCCAGCCTTGAGTGGATAAAAGGTCAGATTAGTTAGGTTCATGGTGGTGGAAAAACCTGAGACATGATTAGCAGACGGTTTCAAAAGAATTTAGATTGCTAACTTCAATGTTGAAGCCTGGGGCAGGATGTTGGATGATTATGGAGATGTTAAAGATAACTTGGCTTCTGTTCCTAGCCAAATTTAGATATGCAGTACAGAGGGAAAACTGATGAATTGAGAATTTAGAGATTGAATGTGAGAGCCGAAAGCAAATAAGTAGCCAGTGACCAATTGCCTATAGGGCTTTGAAACTCAAGAGATGTCAAAGCTAAAGTGAATATTTGAAAATCATCATATTTAATTTAAAATTTTCATCTGACATTAGTTTTCTGTCTTCAATTTTTTTTTTTTATGCATTTTAAATAATCTTTTAAAATGTGAGTTCCGGGGCTCCTGGGTGGCTCAGTCGGTTAGGTGTCCTCCTTCAGCTCAGGTCATCATCTCACGGCTCATGGATTCAAGCCTCACATCAGGCTTTGTGCTGACAGCTCAGAGCCTGGAGCCTGCTTCGGATTTGTGTCTTCCTCTCTCTCTGCCCCTCCCCTGCTCATGCTCTTTCTCTCTGTCTCTCAAAAATAAACACTGAAAAAAAATAATAAATGTGAGTTCCATGTTCCTCAAAAAGCTAAAAATGGAACTACCTTACAATCTAGCAATGTGCTTACTAGGTATTTACCCCCCAAATACAAAAATACTAATACAAAGGGATACATGCACCTCAATGTTTATAGCAGCACTCTCAACAACAGCCAAATTATGGAAAGAGCCCAAAAATCCATCAACTGATGAGTGGATAAAGATGTGGTATGTATATACAATGGAATATTACTCAGTCATAAAAAAGAATGAAATCTTGCCATTTGCAATGGCATGGATAGAGCTAGAGAGTATAATGCTAAGTGAAATAACTCAGAGAGGCAAAAACCTTATGATTTGACTCTTATCTGGAATTTAAGAAATAACACGAACGAGCAAAAGGCAAAAAGAAAGAGAGGAAAACCAAGAAACAGACTCTTAACTATGGAGAAAGAACTGATGGTTACCAGAGAGAGGGTGGGTGGAGGGGATGAGTTAAATACATGATGGCGATTAAGGAGGGCCCTTGTGATAGCACTGGGTCTTGTATCTAAGTGATGAATCACTAAATTCTGGTGATTTATTGCCCTGAAACTAATAGTACACTGTATGTTCACTAACTGGAATTCAAATAAAAACTAAATAAATAAATTTGAGTTCTACATCACTGACTTGGGTTTCAGGTACAGAATTTTCATTAGATGCGCAATCCATTTTCACCAAATTCGCTTTTCATTTCATCCATATCCTCTTATTTGTTGCACACATAGTCGCACAGCCTACATTGCATGGCTTTGATTATATTGAGACTGTCAAACAGTTTCCAAATTCACTTTGGTTTTCTGTAGTAAAACATTTCAGAACAACACTCATTCATTTCCCATTGAGGATGTTTTCATTCAGTGTAACATAATCTTTTTTTCAGGAGCCCTGAGTTAATTTGTCCTCTCACTCATTCTCAGCCAAAAAGAGTCTCTTATTTTTGGTCCTCACAGAAGCTGATCCTGGGAAAAATAATCTCAGGTATGTAGTTGGGGGGGGGGGGCATGTAAGAAACACCGGCAGAAAAAAAGGAACAGATCTAGGAAAGGGAAGTCATTAATAAAGGGTGAATCGCCAAACCAGTCACATCTGTGAGTAAATCCATGGGAAAACTCTGAGAACCAGTCCACAACTCACACCTGAGAATTATTCCACCTGTGGGGCTGGGGAGCTCTGAATGACCTTAAGTGGCCTGATGTCATACTTCTGGGTAGACCTGCATTCGACAGCTTAGGTGAAAGCTGCCAGGTAAAGAAATGGGCATATTGACTGTTGGAGACCTGTCAAAGGCTGCTGAAGTGTTAAGTGCTAGGCAACGTGGCATACAGGGTCTGCTACAACAACTCAATTTTTTCCCAACATGCAGGGAGTGTGGGTGTCTCCTTATTCTCTTTACTTCTTATTCTGTTTCGCCCCCCCAACTGGATGTACTGAAGAACAATTCTGATGATAACCAATGGAAGCTGGCATCAGACTCCACCGTAGAAGGCTCTGTATGTCATAGACTTAATGTCCCCTCAAAATTCATGCATTGAAGCCCTAACCTCCAGTGAGGCTGTATGTGCAGAGAGGGTCTCTAAGGAAGTAATTAAGTTTAAAGGAGGTCATAAGGGCGGGGCCCTGATCCAATAGGATTAGTGTCCTTATAAGAAGAGGCACCAGAGATCCCATACATATTTTCTCTCCTTCCCCCTCTCTTTCTCTTCCTTTCTTTCTCCCTCTCTCTCCTCTCTATCTCTCTTCCTCCCTCTTTCTCTCTCTCTCTCCCCCATCTTCCCTCTCTCCCTCCCTGTAAACACATAAAAGGAGATGATGTGAACCCACAAAAATATGACATCCTTCTACAAGTCAAGCCAGGAGGCCTCAGAATGAAAGCTACTTGTCAACACCTTGAGCTTAGACTTTTCGGCCTCCAGAACTATGAGAAATAAAGTTCTGTTGTTTAAACCAGGCAGACGGTGGTATTTTTTTAATGGCAACACAAGCAGACTAACATATTTCCCTAAGACTGCCCTGACTTCAGATGCCAGTCATGTTTCAGGAATCCCTTGGCCACCTGCACTTCTAACTGGCTACAAATTCAAGGGTTTCTACAACATGCCCCACCCCCACCCAGGTTCAATAATTCACTAACATGACTTACAGAGCTCAGTCAAGTGCTGTAATTATGATTGCAGTTTTAATATAAAAGATACACACAGGACAACATCTGGGAGGAAGGGCAGACTTTTCACACACCTTCCTGTGGGGTGAGGGTATGTAACCCTCCAGGCACACAAATGTGTTCCCTGCTGAGCTTCAGTGTCTGCAGTGTTTTTGTTGTTGTTGCTGTTGTTTTTTTGTCTGTTTGTTTACATTTATTTATTTTTGAGAGACAGAGAGAGACAGAGCACAAGTGGGGGAAGGGCAGAGAGAGAGGAAGACACAGAATCCAAAGCAGCTCGAGGCTCTGAGCTGTTAGCACAGAGCCCGTCGTGGGGCCTGAACCCAGAAATCATGAGATCATGACCTGAGCCGAAGTCCGACACTTAACCAACTGAGCCACCCAGGTGCCCCATCTGCAGTGTTTTTTTATCAGTGTTTTATTATGTAGGTATGACTGATGGACTCATTGGCCATGTGATTGAACTCAATTCCCATCCCTGCTCCCTTCTCTGGAGGTTGAGAAGTTGGCTGATACCATGTAGCTCAAAGGTCCAACACTCTCATCACATGGTTTGTCTTCTTGGCCCCCATCACGAGTCACTCATTAGCAAAAAATACGAAGGCCCACTATAAATAAAAAAGAGCTCCTATATTCAAGAAATTACAAGGCTTTTAGAAGCCAGAAACAGAGACCGGGCAAATTCTTTATAATACCACCTCTCTATGTGGAGACAGTTGGAACTTTTTAAAAAAATTTTTATTTAATTATTTTTTAAAATTTATATCCAAATTAGTTAGCATATAGTGCAACAATGATTTCAGGAGTAGATTCCTTAATTTCTCTTACCCGTTTAGCCCATTACCCGTTTAGCCCATTCCCCCTCCCACAATCCCTCCAGTAACCCTCTGTTTGCTCTCCATATTTAAAAGTCTCTTATATTTTGCCCCCCCCCCATTTTTATATTATTTTTGCTTCCCTTCCCTTATGTTCATCTGTTTTGTATCTTAAAGTCCTCATCTCAGTGAAGTCATATGATATTTGTCTTTCTCTGGAGACTGTCAAATCTTTTTTGATTAGATCTGGAGGGAGAGTTGTTACGTATTACCAATAATTTCTCATTTCTAGTAAGCTTTCATTTTGTGTATTTTTCATACGAAGAATCTTTGTTTCCTCTACCCGATCTTCTAAAAAAATGGAATACATTAAAACTGTGTTCTTTTCTGTAAAAGACACTGTCAAGAGAATGAAAAGAAAAAGTGAAGACTGGGAGAAAATATTTGCAAGAGACACATCTGATAAAGGACTTGTATCTAAAATATAGAAAGAATTCTCAAATCTCAACAATAAAAAAACAACTCAATTAACAAATGGGCCAAATACCTAAATGGATACACCACCAAAGAAGATATGCAGGTGGCAAATAAGCATATGAAAAATGCTCCACATAGTGTGTCACCAGGAAAATACAAATTGAGATACCGGTACATACCTATTAGAATGGCCAAAATCCAAAATAATGACAACAAATTTTGGTGAGGATGTGGGGGAAAAAAAAAAAAAAAAAAAAAACCTCCCATCCTTTTGCTGTTGGGAATGCAGAATGCTACAGCCATTAAAAAAATTTTTTTTAACGTTCATTTATTTTTGAGACAGAGAGAGACAGAGTATGAACGGGGGAGGGTCAGTGGGTCAGTGAGAGGGAGACACAGAATCTGAAACAGGCTCCGGGCTCTGAGCTGTCAGCACAGAGCCCGACGCGGGGCTCGAACTCAGGGACCGCGAGATCATGACCTGAGCCAAAGTCGGCCGCTTAACCAACTGAGCCACCCAGGCGCCCCGCTACAGCCATTTTAAAAGGCAGTTTGCAGAGCCTGGAGCCTGTTCCGATTCTGTGTCTCCCTCTCTCTCTGCCTCTCCCCCGTTCATGCTCTGTCTCTCTCTGTCCCAAAAATAAATAAACGTTGAAAAAAAAAAATTTAAAAGGCAGTTTGGCAGTTTCTTACAAAACTAAACACTCTTACCACGTGATCCAGCATTCCTGCTCCTTGGTATTTACCCGAAGAAGTTAAAAACTTATGACCACACAAAACCTGCACACAGACGTTTATACCGGCTTCATTCATAGTTGCCCAAACTTGAAAGCAACCAAGTTCTCTAATAGGTGAGTGGATAAATAAATTGTAGTACACCCAGACAATGGAATATTATTAACACAAAAAAGAAATGGGGTATCAAATTGTGTAAGTACATGGGAGAAGCTGACACGCATGTTACAGAGTGAAAGACGCTACTCTGTAAAGGCTTATGGTATGATTCCGACTATATGACGTTCTGGAAAACGCAAAACTATGGAGACTGAAAAAAATCAGTGATTACCAGCGGTTAGAAGAGAAGGAGGGGTGAAGAGGTGAAGCACAAAGAATTTTTAGGGCAGTGAAAATACCTTGTATGAAACTACAATGGTGGATACATGTCATTATACATTTGTCCAAACTCAGAATGTACAACATCAAGAGTGAACCCCAGCCCAAACTATACACTTTAGGTGACAATAATGTAACAATGTAGGCTCATCAGTTATAACAAATGTGCCACTCTGTTGGGGGTGTTGGTAAGGAGGGAACTAGGCAAGTGGGGGCAAGAAGTGTATGGGAAATCTCTGTATCTTTCACACAATTTTGCTGTGAACCCAAAACTACTTTTGAAAATAAAGTCTATAAAGAAAAAAATAATCTATATTCCCAGAATATCTTACTTTCTTCTAGGACTCTTGTTTCTGAAAGTTACAAAATCCAAATGAATGAGGTGCCTGGGTGGCTCAGTCTTTTTGAGAGTCTGACTCTTGGCTTTGACTCTGGTCATGGTCTCATGGTTCATGAGTTCAGCGCAAAGCTTGCTCGGAATTCTTGCTCTTCCTCTTCCTCCGCTTCTCCCCCACTCACTCTCTCTGTCTCTAAAAAATAAATAAACATTTAAAAAAATAATAAAATAAAATCCAAATGAATACAGAAATATTAAGGAGGAAGAGCACCTTTTCAGGAGAAGGCAGACCTCCTTGTTTTCTATGTGGACACAGACCCAGGTCACTGAATGAAAGGTCAGCCACCAGAGAAGTGCAATGCATCCTACTATTTTCCTTCAGTAAAGGGGAACCTTTTATTTCGTGGTTTTTCTTCATCCTGATGAATTCCCTTTATTTTTCATAGAGATTTTCTCCAGGATTCTGGCAACCGGCTGTGAGGCAGTTTTAATTTTCAGGAATGGTGTTGTGCAACTTTATTAAGAAGTTAGGAGAAGCTGAGTAAGTAGACGGGGACAAAGCACCGTTTCAAAATACAGCTCCAGCTACTACCTTTGAAAGTGCTTCTCTAAGAACTTTCACAACGTCTGACCCTTTATCATTCTAGCTTCTTGTATCTCTTAATTCTTCACAATTCTACTTCCCTTTCACTGAAAAGTAGATGTGGCACAGTTGGCTGATAGAGCTTTATCACATGGACACTCTTCTCATGTACCACTTTGCTGTGAACTCAGATAAACCAAATCTATATACAAGTGAGGTGTGGACTTCCTCCCCACAAAGCATCGGGCTTTTCATTCCCATGTATTTTCTCTGCTTGTCTTTGTTTTCTTTCACTGGGAATTAAAATTTAAGACTATATCTATACATCAGCATCTGACCTCATGTATAAAATATAACCACACACAACCTAACACTCTTCTTCCAAAATCTAATTCTTCTCCGTAGCTATCCTTGGAATTGTCTGACAGCTGGTGCCATATTCTGTTCAGATTAACCCTCTGTAATGTCACCAGTTTTGTATCCTAGGAGGATGAATTTTCAGCTAAGCGTTAAATATTTTATCAGGTTATGTAAAACATAATCCATTGGGTTTGAAAGTGAACCATTATTTCAAACTATCACCATGAACTGTCTGTACCTTATTTTCAGGAGACCATCAAGAGAAAATATTATGCACAAAAATGATTGAAACAACATATGTTTTATTTACTGTTATGATCTTCTCAGAGACAACTGAAAGGATAATCATTTTTGTCATGTGAGGATACAGGGTTCTGTTCTAAATGGGTTAAGTATGTGTGGTGGCAGAACACAGAGGAAAGTCAGAATGCGAAAATGTGAATAGAAGATGGTTTAGCTTTGAGCTGTACAGCCTTATTTCACAAAAATAACAAATAAGTCTACACAGAAACTTTCTCTGACAAGTGATGATCAGGGCAACCAAGTGTGAGTCTTTGAGTTATTTCCCTGGGCTGCCAGACATTAGAAACTCTCTGCTTTCATCTTCTCAATCCATAATAATACTCATCCCAGAAAAGTAGGCTCCATGAAGGTAGGTACATGACATTCTTATTCTGTTTTACAACTAGTTTTTAGCATGGTATCCAAGTAAGGGCACTTACTTGGCCCTTAAGCAATAGCCACTGAATCCTCCACTCATTCATTTAACAAACATTGACTCTGCTATAGGCATGGAGAGAGCCAGGGGAGTTACTAACCATAAGGGTTATCACCAATTCAGTGAGCAGGGTAAAGGAGGAAACATAAATATAAGCAGTTAGAATAATCTTCCATAATGGAGATAGGTCTTGACTGCCATAAGAGCACTAAGAAATGAACCATTAATTCTGCTAAAACAATTGGAAAACATACCCAAAGAAGATCAGAACTTGATCCTAAAGAATAACAGACATTTACTAGTTAGGAAAGAATGAGAAAGATATAACAGACTAAGGCAACAGCACACTCAATGACCATAGTAATGAGCTTCTCATGTTCATGCACCACCAGAAGTTCCCTGTGCAGCATACTATATGGGCAAAGAAAAACAGAAGAACATTCCAGTAAGGTGATCTTAGGCCAAATTGTGAAGGGTTTTGAGTCCCTGACCAAGAAGCCTGGCTTTTATCCTGTAGGTAATCAGAAGCCATCAAAGTCTTTTAACAGGTTCAGAATTATGGTATTGAAAGATGATCTTTATGTTGAATGGTTTAGTTTAGAAAGTAGCCTAAAAGGAAGACTAGTTAGAAAATCAGGCTTTAAATCAGTCAGTAAGTAATGCGGATATATACGAATGCAACAATAGAAATAAAAAATACATAAAAATTTGGGAGATATTTAAAGGAAAGAATAGTTAGGATTTGATGATTGAGAGATTATTTTGACTATATGCTAGACACTGTTCTAGGCCCTGGAGATAAAACAGAGAACAACATTGACAAGGTTTCCTGCTCTCGTGGAACTCATAATCTAATGGAGTAGAAAGAGTCAGTGGATGGTGATGCTCTTAGCTCCATTCTTCAGGTCCTACCTATCCAAAATCCCAACTGCACAGAATGTTAATTGCTGATGTTAATCGCAGCTATGGCCTTCACCTTGCATTGCCCTCACCCAAGTTTAAAGCCCCTCCCAGAGGAAGACTATAGCCTAAGATTGGCCAATAAAAGCATATAAAGGCCCAACCCTCCCCACTTGTCTCAATTGAGAATAATGCTCCAAGGCTCCATAGGACCAGCTAACACCTCCACTGAATCCACATTACAGGTCAGTTTCTCTCTTTGCCCAGTCATGCTTTCCTAACTCCCTTACACGTATATCTCTCAATCACCAATAAGCAATTTTCATACAATTGTTCACGTTGAAGTCTATTTTTAGAGAACCCAACTGAAGATAGTCAGTGCACTGAGTGGTCTTAGGAATGCAACTTTCAAACAGAATTTGGCAAATGAGTTATTTGCCAGAATTGGGTAATAAGAATCTTATTGCTAGAGGTAGATAGAGTATGAATAGGCCTTGGCTTGCTATAATGGTATAATTATCAAAACCATTGCCAGTGGTTATCTGGCATGAGACACAAGTGGAAGAGGGCACACTAGCTTATAACATATCTGTGGTATTAAGAAGTATGAAAGAGGGGCGCCTGGGTGGCTCAGTCGGTTGAGCATCCGACTTTGGCTCAGGTCATGATCTCACGGTCTGTGGGTTTGAGCCCTGCGTCGGGCTCTGTGCTGACAGCTCAGAGCCTGAAGCCTGTTTTGGATTCTGTGTCTCCCTCTTTCTCTGACCCTCCCCTGTTCATGCTCTCTCTCTGTCTCAGAAATAAATAAACGTTAAAAAAAAATTTAAAAAAAAAAGAAGTATGAAAGAAACACTCTCTATAAGCACAGTGAAATTAGGTGCCTGTTGCTGAACACCATTGATTCATTGGAAAGAGATAATGACAGGGAATTGATGATTCATCATCAATTCAAGACAAAATGTGTAAGCCATGTGCCAGACTTCTTGGTTGTATTTAAAATTCCTAACATCCTGAAGCTGGAGGTGGAAGAGAGTGAAGTCTTGGTGCTGGACTTAATCAAAGGATAAAAGAATTTCAGCAAAGGAAGGATTCTCAGGTCTGAAAGGTTTCTTACTCCAAGGCCAGCACCCCATTATGGAAAGAACAAGACATTAAAATTCTCTATGAGAATGAAGTGGAGAATATTGAACAACCATGATCTTCTGAACCCCCTGGGTCTGCACTCAGGGCCCATTCACCCTTGTTGGCCACCCACTAAGTGTCCCCTTCTCACTTGAAGATCGTGCAGAGGCTTCAGATGAGGCAGGTGGCTTACAAAACAATGCTTCTTCCACTCAGGATCTATAACCCTTGCTGACAATTAGACTAATTAGGGTCAAATCTGAACCCAGATGTATTCTTCCTGCTAAGGGAGGAAAAGAACTGCAAGAATCTAGCATAAACAAGAGCTAGCAAATGCCAAGAGCTTAAATACTATACATGGAACTGGCCCCTGAGGCTGTTGGATACTGTACATAAACTGGCCCGTGAAGATGCTAGATACTGAACACGAACTGGACTCTAAGGGTGCTGGGCAAAAAGAAATCTACATAAGGGAGAGTTTATGTGATGGGGTCACTCTCTAATGATAACACCCTGGTGAGGACCTCAGGAGAAAGGGTAGGTGTGTTACAAAGATGACACTTAGCAGTTACCATCACTTTTTCCAAGCTTCTAAATGAAGGAGAGATTCCAGAATTGCAATGGCAGTTCATGGAGCAAGGGATCCAAAAGGTCAGAAAAATGATGTGCTCGGTTGGAAAACCTACCTGATACCTCTATTCTTTAGAAGGTCCTAAATGACACCGTGTATACCAAAACATGTAAGGAATATGCTGGTGTGAGGAGGACCAGCATCCTTGACAAGTTAACTGTGGCTGTTATGTATATACCAGTAGTTATAGTAGCAGCCATAGTATATGGCTATATAGTATCATGCCCATAGTATATGGGCAGCCAGTAAGGAATTGCTTAGTTTATACAACCAAAAAAAGATCAGGATGGATGATCATGAGGCTGAAGGTGATTGCTCCAATGAAGAGTCATGATCCCTGGCCCAGTTTTTAGATATGGTCCTTACCCAGACCCTGAGCCCTGAATTAAGATGAAGCTAGGTCCCTATGGTAAAAGAGGTACCTCAGCAAGCATAGATAGTAATAATTTTCCTATTTTCACCACCACAGAGACCTATAGCTATTTCTTCGGGAAACCATGCACGAGGAAAAAGGGCAAAACTAGACCTTCCATGGATTGATGAACACAGAGTCCAAATTAACATTAATGCTTAGAGATGGAAGATGTTGTCATGGATTCCTTTTATAGGCGTAAACAATGGAAGCTTGAAGTAAATGGAGTCTTGGCTACTAGTAAATGAATTTGGTTCATAGTGAGTCCACGTGATCCATAGACAATCCCTGAGGGTCATATCCCGGGTCCCTGAAGGTGTAATTGGAATGCTTGATTTAGCAGAACTACCACATTGGGTTGTGGACCTTGTGGCATGAGAGCTATTGTGATAAAGGAAGTCAAAAGTTTATTTACCTCTGCCCCAGGCAAGACTAACTGGAAAATACTAGTACATATATGGGGAATGGCAGAGATTAGTGGCACCCTCAAAACCTTAAATGCAGGAGTGTTGGGTCAACCTGGAGGCTATTGGTTATACTGGAAAAGGCACTTTAAAAGGAATCATGAAAGTTAAACAGAGAGTAAGCATAGGCGACTTCTTGTAGGAGATTTGCTATAATAGCAAGCAGAAAAATGGCTTTAGATGTGGGTTGTAGGGGAAAGAAAAGAAAAAGATCAAAGTCTCCAAATTGTTGGATTAAGTGTGTATTAACACCATTAACCGAGATTAGAAATAGACATGGAATAATGGCTTTGGAGGTTTGGAAAAGGAATAAGATGGGTTTACTTTGGAGCCTAGAAGGCTTGAGTATCGAATTACTTAACTCAGGCAAGCCAGAATCAGGGACCACGGATCTCTAAACAGGGTCAATATCTCAAGGGCTAAAATAGGTGTGAGAGAGAGTGGGCTTTCCCATACAAGCGTGTGGTCCAAAGGATGCAAGGACTGGGAGAATTAATACTGGTATCTTGGGCTAAGCATATTTGGGCGGGAGCGGGGGGAGAGAATTACAAATGCTGAACACAAACAAGAACAAATAGAGCAAATTGCAGTCAGAAACAAGGTAAGAAGCCCGAGTTGATTTGGGAGGCAAAGCAGTGATTATCTCTTACAAAATAGTCCCCAGAAATGCTAATGGCTGGAACATGAGAAGGACGGAGTGTTATTAAGGGCAGAGACTTTGGAAAATACAATCATTTCATGATACACAAATACATTTTAATTATCATTATTTCCTGTCAGCTTTTCATTCTTCTATTTTTATTAATTTTGGTCTGTTTAAAGTCCAATTTGCCCTTGGGGTTTTTTTTTTTTTTCCATCATTTTGGTGTACTCCTACCTTCTTTTTTTTGGAGGCAGACATGAGATTGGGGTCAGGACTGGAAGCAGACTGCAGACACCTTGGCACCCAGAGACATAGTTAGAGTGAGGAGTGCCTGTCACCCATCTTGTCTGAGATGCACAGAGAATTTAGAGTGTGCACAGATCTTTGGAAATATGATGGGTTCCGTATTGGTTATAATGAGATTGAATATCTGGCTAGATGGAGATGTAGGCTTAAAACTCAAGAGATGTGTTCAACAGAAGTAAAAATCACTATTTCCTGAATATTTCCTATTATGATCTTCCTCCCTTCTCTCCTTTTGGGCTTGCTTGAATTCTCCTTTAGGTACAGAAGTTAGATAATGAATCAAGCCCGGAAAAAGCAACATAAATCAAAGAAGTGAAGTTAATCTACATCATAATGAGCTGGGAGAATAAAATAGAAAAATTAGGTGGGCTGAATGGTGAGACAAGTTTTTGAGAATTTGGAGTTAAGAGTGGAAAATGGAGTGTTTGGGGGAGCAAATACTATCTGCTACAGGATCCCCAAAGTTGCAAAAATGGGGACATTATTTTAACCTGTGTTGTGTATAGGCAATGCTCTCAGCTTATGCATTTCATTGAGGGGCTACTTAAATAATTGAATAATTTTAATTATCTTAGTTAATTGACTACCTGTTTATTTTTTTTAATGTATACTTATTTATTTTTGAGATGCACAGAGAGAGAGAGAGAGAGAGAGAGAGAGAGAGAGAAAGTGCATGTACATGAGATCCTGACCAGAACCTAGATCAAGCGTCAGATCGGATGCTTAACAGACTCAGCCACCCACTCATCCCTTGACTATCTTTTTAAAAATTTCAACACCTTTGCTAAACAAGTCTACATAGGGCCTTTATTTTTTTTGCATTTATTTTTATTTTAGTGAATGCATATTAAATGTTTATCTAAGCATACACAGTACTGGATTCTCTGTATGACCACTTTACGCTAGATGTTATTCTTGTGAGTGTCATGTCCAATTTATTCTCATGTTACCACTGAAGAGTACTGCTTTAATTGTGAGCTAATAAGGAAAGGACAAACATAAATAAATACAACAGAACTGGACATAATATATAATCTTGCATTTGTGCCAAGTGAAGTACAAATGCAATTACAACGCCCTACGTAAATAGAAGTTTCGCACTAGTTTGAAAAGAGAAGCTAGATGAGAAAATGAATTACTATGCCTTCCATAGTAGAATGACATCCAAATTAAGGGGTTCACGTCTTACCATCTTTTCCATATGTCTCTTTGAAGTAGGGATACAGCACTGTCATCAAGAGAACATACTCTATCACAGTAAATCAGTGGTGCTAATTTTAAATATAGTGCTTTAAAAGTTTGGCTATACGTTAACATTTTCTACTTTTTTAAGATATCAATTCACGTCTGAGTGTGTTTAAGCAGCACTTTCATTAGCATAATTTTCATTGATATGAATGGAGAAAAATAATTTTGCCTCTACAAGTGGTCCACTTTCACTAAATTTGAAAAACACTTGAATGCAAATAGTCACATGCAAAGCTCAATGAAAAAGTGCTTTGAGAAGGGCACAGGCAACAGGGGGCAGCTGGCAAGAAGTGGAAAAGACACCAGAGTAGTTCTAGAGTGTAGTAGAATATTTGGGAGCTGTCTTTCAGATCTATAGACATGTTTCTCATATCTAGGATTTTGAATTTCAGATCTCTCAGAGTTTCAATTCAATAATACCCATTTATGTTTATGCAATTTTCCTCATATCACAAATTTACTTAGCTGCCCCAAATAATTTGTGTTTTCTGTGCTGAAAAGTGACATGATAAATGTATTATAATGTTGTTTGGCAACTGGAACATTTCAATTTAAACATTCATGGATCCATAATTTTAAATCGCGCCAAGCAACAAAGATTGTATTACTAAGTAATCAATTTTTTTTCCGGTCATTTCTATTTATTCTTGAAAACTATTTGCCTCCCTTTAACTCTTAATTAATTTGTCACTTGTCTGATGTAAATTTTTGAGTAATTACAGCATTCAAATTTTTAGTCTGGTTGGAATTACAATAGGCTTTCTTCTCTACCCATCCCAAGTTATTTCTTGTCACTGCTTCCTCCTGTACAAACTAAGCTTGAGCCAAATTGAAACTGTTCCATATTTCTGAATAGCATATGATCTTTTAAAAATGACTTTCAACTGTTCGCACCATTGGGTCCATCCCATCCAGCAGCTTTTTTCCAAGCCTTAGGGTGTCAGATTCAGCAAATAGAAAGGCAAAGCACTCCTTTAAGTTTGAATTGCAGATAAATAAAAAAGTTGTTTTTTTTTTACTATAAATATATATAATAAATATATAAATATATTTACTATAAATATAGCGCATAGGACATACTTATAATAAAAAAATTATTTGCTGTTTACCTGTAATTTCAAACTTTACTGGGTAGCCATATTTTATCTGGAAACCCTGTGGCTAGGAGGACTTTCAATGCTATAGCTTTTAATTTTTTGTAAAGCATACCCTTTCCCTCTAGCATGGCTGAAAAAAAGAAAAAGAGCCATACAGAAAAGCAAGACAATGGCCTTAGAGTTGGTCTGTCAGCATTTGATGTGACATCAAGTTCTTTCTCTCTGATGCTGTTCTGAATCCCTTTTTCAAATTAATTTCATAGCCTGCACTGGTATGTTGCTCAGTATTATTTTCTAGATTCACAGTCTTCTAACCCACTGTTAGGCTTTTATGGATGATATATGACTCATATCTGACACCCCCTCCGGAGTAAGCTTAGAAGGAGAGGAATCCCATCTCAAACTCAGATTCCTGGGGCCAGGACTAGACATGGTAATGAGTGGGGCTCATCAGTATGGCACAATGGTAGGCTAAGTCCAAGTCCTGGGTGAGACTGGACGTTCCAAGTGTCCAAATGAAGTATAAAGTTCAAGAGAAGATGGAGAAAATAATGGGAGAAAAAAGTGAAGCAATAAAAAATATAATCTCTCAGACAAGGCAGTAGGGAAAAGGAGAGTCTATGAAGCATTTATAGTGAAACTCATTGTCAAGGAGAACGTAGTTAAGAAGGCCAAGCTAATTTAGATAATTCACTTTCTGGCTTTGGATGCCCAAAGTCGATGAAGTTCTATCTTCAATCTTAGTGGTGGCAGACACTCTTCTCCTAAGGAGTTCCCTGATCTCAAAGCCTTAAGTCCACTGGGACTAATAAAATTCTAAGACCAGGCTTCTCTGGATTCTTTACTCATCCCCTTAACCAGATGTCTTCATTGTGCTTGACTCTCCCAGATCTCTACCCCTGCCCTAGGTCCACGTGGTCTTGGACCTCCTGCTTTACCATGTGAATAGACATGAGTCATGGCTTTGTACTATGTGAAAGATCACCACCATCTACTAGGTAATAGCTACCTATATTCAAATTATAGTGCTTAAAAAATCACAACGGGGTGCCTGGTTGGCTCAGTTTGTTGAGTGTCTGACTTCAGCTCAGGTCATGATCTTGCGGTTCTTGAGTTTGAGCCCCACATCGGGCTCACTGCTGTCAGAGCGGAGCCTGCTTTAGATCTTCTGTCCCCCTCTCTCTGCCCTCCCCACACTTGCGCTCTCTCAGATATAAAGAAAACATTTAAAAGAAAAGAAATCACAACCAGATTCTAACGTAGCGTCCTTTATGCTTCCACCCAATATCCCTGAAAATAAATTTATAAGCTGTGCACTTACTCCAATAGCAAGGCATCTATATAGTGATTCTAATCAACCAAATAGAAAAAAAATGGGATAGAAAAGTCTTGGTGAAAGTGACTTCTGCTTCTTACATTGAAAGACTGAAAATAACTAGTAACCTTAAAATATATATGTATATATATATAGAAATATATATGAAATATATATAGATATATAGAGAAATATATATGTATATACATATGTGTGTGTCTATAAATGTGTTTATCTCTCTATCTACCATCTATGTCACTAATTTGAAAGCGTTAGGAAATTAGGAAAGTAAGGAAACATTTCCAAAGCAAGATGTGGGAGAAAATGACCTCCAGAGATGTGCACTAACATTTGGGGCTACTTCTGCACTTGTGCACTTGCCAATTCTAGAGAACTATCTGAGAAGTGGAGAAGTGCTTTGAAAAGGTCAAATGGCGAGGAAGATAAAAATTGAAGTACCATATATTGGTTGGGAAACCAAAGAATTGTACCTGAGGATGAAACGTAACTGGAATTAATTAACCAAGCTTCAAAAAGCCTACAGCCCCATTATTACCTCATCTGAGTGGCCTAGAAAAATCTCAGTTTTAGAAACTAGATTAAAGTGACCCCAGATTGCTTGCAACCCTGTGAGCTATACGTGTAAATAAAAGTCCTCTCTTCATAAGAGATAACATCAATCTGTAGTAGAATATTAGTAGGTCTCACTCATATTTTTAATTCTCTTTTAGACACAGGGAAAGATTGAACATTTCCATCCAATTGAATTTGGGACTAGTCACGTGATTTTCCTGGGCAATGAAGTATTTAAAACACAGTACAAAATTCTCCAATATCTCTTGCTGGTCTTATAGATATGGCCAAGAAGCATAAAATAAAGGAAAGAATCTCCCAGGGGGCAAAGCCAGGGATGGCAAAGAACAATGGATTGGGGAAGCCTTCCCAGAGAAAAAAAGGCTGTTGCGGGACACCTGAGTGGCTTAATTGGTTAAACATCTGGCTCTTGACTTTGGCTCAGGTCCTGATCTTACAGTTCGGTTTGTGAGATGGAGCCCTGCATCAGGCTCAGTGCTCGCAGCACAGACCCTGCTGGGGATTTTCTGTCTCCCTCTCTCTCTGCCCTTCTCCCCTTGCATGCTCTCACTCATTCCCTCAAAAATAAATGAACTCTTTTTAAAAAAGGAAAAAGGAACTGTGGAAATATATTCTCAGGATGATCAGCATCATTGTGGCCCAGTGACTTCTGTAGGTCGCCCACTCTTCCTCTTTCATAATGAAAATGCTTGCTGCAGTCATTCTGTCCCTGTTTCACCATTATTTGTTGGTGTGGAGCAGAACATTAAGAGCTGCCACATTTGGACATGATGCAAAGACTACCACACATCATACTCCAGTGAGGAAACCACGCATCACCGAAAGGTCCTGGGTTTGCAGCTCAATGATATTATTGGAGGGGGGTCTTTGAAACAGCCACCTTTGGGGAAATAGTGGGTATATCTGACATTCAGGAAAGACAGTGAACCTAACATTTGGTGATGACAAGACAAGTCTGTAGTAGAAATTAATGCCTCTCCCCACTATTTCCAGTGTCCTTCTCCTTTTGGGCACATGGAGAATTTTATCTTCCTATCCCTTTTCTTTGACAACTGAAATGTTAGCAGAAGTGTTATGCAGTTTACCTGCATTTGCAGGTAAAATTATTTAAAATATAACTCTCTAATTTTTCCCCATTTTGGCAAATTGCAGAAGCAGCTGTTAATATGAAAATACCATAAGGGCACCCTGGGTGGCTCAATTGGTTGAGCGACTGACTCTTGATTTTGGCTTGGATCACAATCCCAGGGTTGTGGGATTGAGCCCCACTTTGGGCTCCACATTGAGCACGGAGACTGCTTGGGATTCTCTCTCTCTTTCTCTTTCTTCTCTTTCTCTTTCTCTTTCTCTTTCTCTTTCTCTTTCTCTTTCTCTCTCTCCAAGTCCCCTTCCCCCTTTCCTGCTCTCTGCCTCTCATCCTCTGTCTAAAAAAAATAATAAATAAAAAAATACTATTAGATGAAAGAAAGTGGAAATGCTAAAATGTTACATCTGAATAATAGTGACACGGAGAGTTCCTTGGTCCCCCTTACATGAGAAAAAAACAACAACTTCTTTTGTTAAGCCACTGAGATTTTAAAGCTCTTTCTACAATCTAACAAAGATTGACTGGTACTTTAACCTAGACTCTAAATTATTTCTCAGTTCCCTTGCAAAGTAATATTTTTATAGTATCTATTTTTGTTTTGGTTATAGAAAGTCAGATAGGATAAAAGGGAAAAATCCAGATTACCCACAGTCATCACTATGAGGCATTTTGTCATCTTGTTGACTTTTTTAGTTTCTGTAGCCTAGAGTGGGACAAGTCAATGTTTATAGATAAAAAAAAAAAACATGAAAGAAAAACTCCCAGTGGTCGATGAAATATGATTGCTAATTAATAGCCACAGATACAGAATATAATAATTTATAATAATTAACCATTCCATCACAGATTTAGAGTATTATGAAACTCAGGAACTACACTTCAGCCTGTTTTTCTTTGAAGGGGGCTGGCTTGCATTTATTTTCCATTTACCAATAAACCAGTTGGGTTATAGTTTGAGTGACTTTTTTTAACATTCATAATTTATCCTATCAATATTTTCTATCTCCATGGGTGATTTCCACATTACATAATCAGCCTTGACAAAATAGTAGAGTAGTGGTGGTTTGACGGGACCAAATTCACTTGACTTTGAAGCTTCCTAACACTGCAATTACAGCATCAGATGCAGGTTAGGACTTTAGCAGGTACATTGCACTAGTCAGTCAATTCTTCCTGAGCCTCTCCAGCGACTTCCCATTACACGCTCATCTTCGAGACTTAAATATTCTTCTTGTGTTTTAGAACAATGCCATTAAGTTATATATTCTAAATATGTATCTTTCGCTGCTAAACCTATTTCAGGGGGCTTTACTCAATCTGAAGATGCAATTAGTTTATCTAATAAGGGGATGCTTATTGAGTCACAGTCTTGTTTCTAACACCGCACGCAGCAAGAACGTAAGGGGAGAAAGGAGTTGCTATGTGGTGCTGGAAGGGTTCTTAAGGAAAGATGATACCTCTGGCCACATGTTCCTTCAGCCACATCTTACAAACAGCTGCTTGTATCATTTTTCTGGAGAGGAATGAACAATTTATGCATTCTGATGTGCTTTCAGCCAGCCAGACATCTCATATGCCATGCACAGACCGAGGCATATAGATGTGTATGCAAGTTCCATGGGTATTATTGAAAATTGCCCAGGACCTTATGTTTCTGACCTGTCCTTAATCTTGCTCCATCCGCATTTGACTCTAAACTCCTGGCTCCACGGGCCGTGTCTGATCCCACCTCTGGCAATTTAGACTTGGTGTCTCTAATTGGTCTCACTGGGGTTAGCTTCTCAGCTTTGTCTAAGAGATTTTGGTCTAAATTCTGATGTTTCTCCTTGGCAGATTGCCTCAGATAGTATAGCCCATCCTAATCCTAGCCTCTCATGACTTGGCTGATACCCTAGCCAAGCTGGCCCTGGGACTGTAATGGAACACTCCACCTCTTTCAGAAATCATAATTATTGCACTGTATTCATTTCTCCTCCTGCCCTTCTTTGTGTTCCATATAGGTAAACAAAGCCTCATGTGGCTTAGGAAAATACAGTAAAAATAGCGTGTAATAGCTTTAATGAAAAACTAGTTGGAAAAGTAAAACTTGGAGTTTATTCGGCTATTGAAAACACAGAGCTCATAAACATCAATTGAGATGACAGCATTCCCGTTTCATGTTGCGTTGCAATTTTTTATGGTACAGAGCAAAGTCTCACTTTTTCCAAACAAAGGAAATCACCAGGACTCTATGCACTTGGTACAGACTTAGCTAAGCACATTCAGTTCCATAGTTGCCGGAAGAAAAGTACTGTTTTTGACAGGGAGCTGGCCCCTTTTTTTTCTTTTTCTTTTTTATTTTTTTGTAATGTTTATTTATTTTTGGAGGAGAGAGAGACAAAGTGCAAGCCGGGGAGGGGCAGAGAGAGGGGGAGATGCAGAATCCGAAGCAGGCTCCAGGCTCTGAGCTGTCAGCACAGAGCCCTATGCAGGGCTCAGACCCACGAACCCGTGAGATAATGACCTGAGCAGAAGTCGGACGCTTAACCGACCTGCCACCCAGGCACCCCAGAGCTGGCTCTTTTCTGAGGCCACAGGAGCGTATTAGGCAGGCACCTGTTTTAAGAGCCAGCAAATTGGGTGGCAATTATTAACTTGTCTTTTCTATCAAAGGGCTTAAAATAAGATGGCAGTTATGAGCAGAAGAGTTAACACATATTTCAGATCTGTTATTAACTACATGCAACATCACCAAATATGTAAAATGAACATTCAGAAACCATTTCTCTCCTCTCTTTGCATCAATAGGTTTTAGGTTTCAGAGCTTCCTACTTATTGCCTATAAGCGATTTCTACCTATATTGATTTTCACCATAGCTTTTCGAGCTAAAGCAGTCCATCCTTTGTATTCATTTAAAAATGGTGACGCAGAGGCATGAGAGTATTCCACATCTTACTCACCCTCAGAAAGAAGGCCAAGAAAGTAAAGAAACAGACTGGCCCAGGGTGAACTGCTGTGGCTTTGGCATCAGTGAAATGTAGGTTTAACATCTGATTTTGATCTGAATGTGTTGTGTGACTTTGGACACCTAACTCAAGCTCACCAAACCATAAGTTCATCTGTAAAAAAGGCTTAAAAAAAACCATATATCCTAGGATTATTGGAAAATATTGAATAAAACCATGTAATTAACACACGATAATTAAAATAATTTTTTAATGTTTATTTTTGAGAGAGAGACACACAGACTACGAGTGGGGGAGAGGCAGAGAGAGAGGGAGACACAGAATCCAAAGCAGACCTCAGGCTCCGAGCTGTCAGCACAGAGCATGACACGGGGCTTAAACCCACAAACGGTGAGATGAGACCTGAGCCGAAGTCAACGCTTAACTCACTGAGCCACCCAGGTGCCCCAGCACATGATAATTTTTAAATACATTGTAACTGTTTCTTTTGAATTTTGTTCCACTAAGATTTGCTTAGAGTCAACCCTAGAAACTTCTGTCAGTAGACCTACGTATTAAAGTGGAAGAGGATTCTTCCACCAGTCACAGAGGTGAACAATTACAACATGGAAATCGCAAACGCCAAGGAGGACCAGATTTAGGGATTGTAATTTGGGGAGGAGACTGGATGAATCGTAAAGTGTACAAAGATGAGTGCTAGAGAAAAATCTCGGGAAGATGATTTTGTAGCTGTCAAAGCAACCAGAGATTCTTCTGTGGAAGAAGAATGGCTTTCTCTGCAAATGCTGCCATTGACTCAAAATCATCTGGCTCTGCAGAATTGACAGATAATTATATAATCACAAGGGTTATCTCCTTTTGCTAAGTGGTTCACATTCACAAACGTATTTAATTTACCACAGTTCTGTGAGGCGGTATCTCTTTTATACAGATGTGGGAAGTAAGGCTATAGGGATTACATATCCTCTTCATGGTTTTATGACTCATAGATCAGAGACAAGGAAACTCAGATCCACCTGACTTGAAAACTCAAGTTCTCACCAATCTTCTAGGTTTCCTCCTCAAGAACCAGAAGTTCACCAACCAAAAAACATAAGTGCATTCTGTTTAAAAAGAAAATGAGATACTTAAAATAACAAATGTATTTCTTTGTGGAATCCTGTCACACACACACATACACACACACACAGACATACACACACACACACACACACACACACACACACAAAATCAGGTAGCATAGGATATCATAATATTCATTCAGAATGGGTTGAAAAAAGAAGATGGAAAATTAACTGTAAGCTGTGAGAAAACAAGAGATTGGGGGAGAGGGGGTCTAAATTGTCAGCTCTTTTATTAGTCCTGGTCTTGTTGTTGTGTTAAGATGATAGAAAAGGTCACAAATGTGATTCCTATCAAGATGTTTCTAACCGCAATGGAGTTATGTTTCTTGAATATTTTTCTTGTAGCACATTTTTAATAGCATCATTTATCAAGCAATTATAAGGTATGTGAACTATTCATAACATGTATTCATATTTTCTTTCCCAGAACAAATTTCAGAACAAGATTCTCTCCGGGGAAAGAAAAATGAAAAATGGATTATGCAGGTTTCTGTGTCCCTCTATGAAATTATTTGACCTCTGCAGGAAGAAATGTAATTCATTATATAAGAAGAATTTATTGAGTAGCTACTGTTTTCAAGACTCTTTACTATATCCTAGTCTAAAAAAAAAGAAAGAAAAGAAAAAGAAGAAGATAGGTTTCTAGCCTTTAATAAATATATACGCTTGTGCAAACGCCAATACAAAGGAATCACCTGACTATAAAAGCTATGAAGGAAACATTACTTTTCCATCCACCAGGGTTCTTGATCCTCTGCCCAGCCATTCCTTCCCCCACTAAGCCTAATAACACCCTTTATCAAAAAATGTGATATAATGTCCCTGTATGTCAGTACAGAGCATCTGGATAACCTCAGCCCCTCCTGATGTCTGGACAAATATAGAGAGGCTCAATTTTCAGAAAACATTCATGGCTTCTGAAATTTCATCCAACTTTTTTGTGAGCACTTAGTCTTTACCAGGTATTTCTCTAGGAAATTTCACTTCCATTGTCGTATTTGCTTGCATAGTGTCTTGATGTTAATATAGTCACTTCCATCTTGCAAATGAGGTGATGAATAATCAGAAATAAAAAATAAATTGTCCAAGGTCGTGCTACAAGTTCATGGCAAAACTGAGGTTTATACTTAGGGTTAAAAAAAAAAATTGGTTTCAACGTTCTTCTCACTGCACTGCTATGTACTTAAGGACGCGTGGTGGTGGGTCTCACGCCCACAGTTTGGGTCCCGGGGGGAGGCAGATTCCAAGATGGAAATTAGTGCACAGGAAGATAGTGGGGAGTGCTCTCTGGATCAACATGATCAGCAGAGAAGAAAACTGAGGAGAATGGGGCTGTGAGGAAATCACAAGAAGACCTCAGAAAACATTGAGCTTGCATGTCAACAAGGTATTGGACATCCCCTGCATCAGAAAGAAGGGGCTTAAACTTAGGGAAAGTGGCTCTGCAGTGAGGCAATTTCTAGAGAAGGCTAACAGTTGAGAGGTGCCAATCACATTCTCAGTAGCCAGGAGAAGATCCCTTAGTCTTGAACAAGAGATTTGGGTGGTGCAGAACAGCATTCACACCTTAAAACTTGATGGGTCACACTGCCAACCAAATAAACAAGAATAAAATGAAAGTGAGAAAATATGGTCAAGTATTCAGTTAGAGACAGAGTGACTGAGGCTCATCCACAATTGACACTATTTTCAAAAACTTGATTTTCATTTCTCCTCCGTGACAGAAACATTAAAAGAAGGAAGATTTCATTCAGGTTTTGTAACCGGTTACCTAGAATCTAGATCTCACCCTGTACAAAAATTTCCCACTGATTTTCAAGAGTTCCCTCCTCCAACAAATTTTGCAATTCAAACACAAAATAGTACATTAAGAAGTCCAAACTTGTAATCTGTATAATAGATCGAGCTAGCATAGGACTCTTTCACTCAAATTATAAAAGATGCTAGATATTACCCAAAGAAAATGAAAACACTAATTCAAAAAGATATATGCAGTCCTTTTAATTGCAGCATTATTTACAATAGCCAAGACACTAGCCAAGACACGGAAGCAATCCAAGTGTCCACTGACAAATGGATAAAGAAGATGTGGTATATATATATATGTTCCATATATATATATATA
>NW_024412376.1:83520617-83654771 GCF_014898765.1 Herpailurus yagouaroundi | reverse complement strand
ATATATATATATGGAATATATATATATGGAATATATATATATATGGAATATATATATATGGAATATATATATATATGGAATATATATATATGGAATATATATATATATGGAATATATATATATGGAATATATATATATATGGAATATATATATGGAATATATATAACGGAATATTACTCAACCATAAAAAGAATGAAATCTTGCCATTTGCAACAACATGGATAACCCTAGAAGGTATTATGCTAAGTGAAATAAGTCAGTCAGAGAAAAACAAATACCGTATGATTTCACTTGTATGTGGAATCTGGAAAACAAAGCAAATGAACAAACAAAAATAATGGGCTTATAATTACAGAGAACAAACTGGTTGCCTGAGGGGAGGGGGATGGGCAAAATAGATACAGGAGATTGGGAGGCACAAACTTTCAGTTATAAAATGAATAAGTCATGGGAATGAAAAGTACAGCATAGGGAATATAGTGAGTAATATTGCAGTAATGTTTGGTGATGACACTTACTGTGGTGAGCATTGAGTAATATACAGATTTGTCAAATCACTGTGCTGCACACCTGAAATTAACATAACATTGCATGTTAATTACAATTAAATAAAAAATAAAGTTACACTCTTTTAAGTGACATAAAAATGTTATATAAATTATAATAAAACATTTTAAAGTATATTCAAAGTTAAGAAAACTTCTCAGTGCTCGAAATAAAGAACTCAAAACCAGACCGGTAGGTAAGCACTTATGTGTCCCCTTTCCTCCATGCGGGTATCAGAACCTCCTATATGTCTAACAGGCTAAAGGTCATGCTTTGTGGATACAGAAATTACAGCCACAGTCCCAGGGCAAAGTGCTGCTTCTTAGCTCTTTACATAAAGTCGTGAACCGAGAAGGGCTGACCCATTATTGAAAAGGAGATCACAAAATCCTTACCGCTGCACTAAAGGACTTGGCATAGAAGTCAGCTATTACAGGCAGTGGGAGGAGAAAGGGAAGTGAGAAATCTGAAACCCAATCCTTCAGCGCCTAAGGCTAGGAGATCCCAGTTAGAGAAATTAACACAAAACTATTTCAGGACTGGCATAAGGTGGAGTTCATGCAGAGACAAGCACGGAACTGTCCCACAGAGATAGCTTCACAGGAGGCGTACAGGGCTTCCATAGAAACAATTTCTTCAAAAGATGAGTTCACAGACTTACAAAAAAAGGTATTGCCTCAACATATAACCATAAGTGCAATACACTGGGGAATTTATGCCATGGAAACAACAAATAATAGGAAATGTGGAAAAATCCTAAAACATGTATGTTTATAGTGGTCAGATAGGTAACAACTGTAACAGAAATCTAAAGCAAGAATAAGATAAAGTGGAAAATGAACACACAGGCTTCAGTTAAGTGGAACAAAAAGGAAAGTCTTGCAAATATGGAAATCAAAATTAAGAAAAGCAACTCAAATTGCTGTTAAAAGCTTACTAGGTACAGCAGGAGGAATTAGTGAATTGAAGGACAGATTTGCAGAAATCACTTTGGATACAGCACAGAAGGATGAAGAGATAGAAAATAGTAGTGGAAAGTTAAT
The DNA here is from genome assembly GCF_014898765.1 of Herpailurus yagouaroundi. Classification (NCBI taxonomy): domain Eukaryota; kingdom Metazoa; phylum Chordata; class Mammalia; order Carnivora; family Felidae; genus Herpailurus; species Herpailurus yagouaroundi. The sequence goes on along the minus strand of NW_024412376.1, from coordinate 83,653,182 downwards.
AGGCAAGAAGGACAGAGGGAGATGTTTCAACATACATCTTCATTCCAGTAGAAGAAACAGAGAATGTGGGCAAAAAGCAATGTCCAAACACATAATCTTTTTTAGGTAGGAACATTGAAGCACTCATAAAGTCCTAAGTAGAATTAAATTTAAAAAAAAAAAAAATCCGTATTTAAAGTCGCTACAGTGGAAGTATAAAACCAGCACAGGTGACGGGGGGGGGGGGGGGCCCCCCCTTGGACCATGATCGCAGGCGTTAGAAAAGTCTGATTCAGGAAGAGAAAATAAGTTTGTCTTATCACAGTGTTTCAGATAAAATTGCCCCCTTCTTTAAAAAAACACTCCTATAAAGCTTGGCATGCAACAATATTCCAATATGAATTATGGTCTCTAACTCTAAGTATTTACTACAATGCTTTAGTTCACCCATCACCCTCCCAATGTGGGAGGAGGCCCTACAGCTCCCTTGGGGTCCTTTGACCCAGATGTATATTACATGGCAGCTAACAAAGGCAGCCATTCTTGGCTTTCTCACTTTGTGCTGGAAGGCGTCCTCCATTTCATACAGAAATCACCTAATATATAACCAAATTAAACTGCAATTCTCTGACAAGCAGTTGAATACATGATGTGCATCTTCTTACATTTCATTGAGGATATTCATGATACATGTTGTATATGTTCATCGTTTTAAAACTGTCCCGACCTTGGGGCGCCTGGGTGGCGCAGTCAGTTAAGCGTCCGACTTCAGCCAGGTCACGATCTCGCGGTCTGTGAGTTTGAGCCCCGCATCAGGCTCTGGGCTGATGGCTCAGAGCCTGGAGCCTGTTTCCGATTCTGTGTCTCCCTCTCTCTCTCTGCTCCTCCCCCGTTCATGCTCTGTCTCTCTCTGTCCCAAAAATAAATAAACGTTGAAAAAAAAATTAAAAAAAAAAAAAAACAACTGTCCCGACCTTCTGGTAACTAACGCCAGTCTCCAAGAAGAAGCTGAATATTATATTTGATGAAATTCCCAGAGTTGTCAACACTACGCTAGATGTAAAACAGGGGACTGTTGCTCCTCCCAATCCGTTTCGTGTTATTTTACTCTTACCAGACCCCTTATCAAAGCAGTGTGAATATTCTTTTAGATGGAGTAGTTTGACAGTGTAAAGCACTGCTTTTTATTTACTTATTTTTAATTTTTTTTACGTTTATTTATTATTATTGAGAGACAGAGAGAGACAGAACATGAGCATGGAAGGAGAGAGGAGGAGACACAGAATCTGAAACAGGCTCCAGGCTCTGAGCCATCAGCACACAGCCTGATGTGGGGCTCGAACTCACGAACCGTGAGATCATGACCTGAGCCGAAGTCAGACGCTTAACTGACTGAGCCACCCAGGCGCCCCAAGCACTACTGCTTTTTAATTATCAGGGTGCAAATAAAGATTCTTTTAATTAAAATATTTTTCCCAGTAGAAGTAATAGATAAACAGCTCAGCAATTTCTTTAACTTTTCCTAAATTGTCTAAATATGAAAAATTTCTACTCAGTTATCTCAGATGTTAAATGAATGAGGCTGAGCGAAAACCAGATAGCTTCTAAAAATCTTTATAATCTATTGTCTACCACAGAGGCACAAATTGCCGTCCATTTTCTCAACATGTTTCTCACTTGTCAGAGTGCAGCATTTCTCTGTATTTTAACATTTAAGATTCATTCATTAATTCATCATTAAGGATTAAGGATGATTAAGGATGATCATTAAGGATCCTGAATCATCATTCAGGATTCATCAAGGCCAGAAATCCTGATTTTTTTTTTTTTTACTCCCATCTTATTCACACAAAGGTTGTTCTACAAGAGCAGTGTCAAAAGTGATGTATGCACAATAGGAGCACCTGGGTGGCTCAGTCAGTTGAACATCTGACTCAGCATAGGTCATGATCGCCTAGTTCGTGAGTTCAAGACCCTCATCCGGCTCGCTGCTGTTGGGTCTCGCTCGCAGAATCTGCTTCAGGTCCTGTGTCCCCACTCTTTCTGCCCCTCCCCCGCTTGCGCTCTCTCTCTCTCTCTCTCTCTCTCTCTCTCTCTCTCTCAAAAATAAAAATATTTAAAAAGTGACTCATACATAACTGATATGGTACACAAAATGATGCTTGAAGTGCAAAAAGAAAATGTTAGGAATTTTATTTATATTTAGTTTTATTTTTAAAAATAACATGTAGCACATTGAGTATGAGTGACACAGGCCTCTCATTTAGTCCAGAAAATAGTATCAAAGGTAGCAGTGCCCCGAATACCCAATCTAGTAATTTGTAAATATCCACTTAACTATAACAAAAAACCTTTAAATACATCTTTTGGGCTTTCTTGCTTACTATCAAAGCACAAAAGTCATATATTTGAGGAACATCTTTATGCTGTGGTGAAAAGTGATCAAAACAGTATAAATAAACCAATATGCTGATAAATCAATGTTCATTCCACTGTTAGCACACACTGAAGATACAGAGAAACATTGCTAAAGACATAAAGAAACAGATATGTCTACTATGCTTGGCTTATTATGTTTGCTAGATTCTCTTTTGAAAACAAAATACACACAAAACTACAATTTGTGAGCCATTAAAGGACAGATGTAGTGCAGAGGATATTTCCTCAATAGTAAATGTGTTATATCACCATAATTTGTGGAACGACAAAAAAAAAATACTGTATAAATGAACCCCTGCTAATAGATAGCACTTGGGTGTTCCATGAAGAAATCTAGGAGAAGGTCACAGAAGTGGCCAAACATCTGCCATTCAACCACTGCATCCTTGATGGGCAAGCCATTGCAACCAAACATGAAGCCAAAAATGCACAAAGCGCTACAATCTCATCAGGTTAAGTTTGTGTGTTTGTTTGTCTTTTTGTTGGTTTTCGGTGGGACTTTGAAATAAAAAAGTATCTTTACAATAGATGGAATGAAATGTGTACTGACTGAGAAAATCCATCCTAGAAGGGTTCACTTGTCATCATGGGACAAAGCATGTATCAGAGTCACAGAACTTCAAGACAGCTCACATATATTTTACCTTTAAAAAAGAGAAAAGTGTTCCAGGTTTGAGAGAGGCTGTTGTAATGTGGATATTGAAAAGAAACAGGAGTAACCTGTCCTTCACAGGTAAAGGTGACATTTTTACAAGGAATGGGGAAGTAACAGTATTAGGAAAGGAAACTGAGCTCTAGAGAGAACATTTGAAATGGATATTTAAAAAAAAATTTTTAAGGTTTATTTATTTTTTGAGAAAGAGAGAGGCAGACAGACAGAGCACGAGTGGGGGGTGGGGGTGGGGGGCAGAGAGAGAGGGAGACATAGAATCCGAAACAGGCTCCAGGCTCTGAGCTGTCAGCACAGAACCAGATGCAGGGCTCGAACTCACAGACCACAAGATCATGACCTGAGCCAAAGTCGAATGCTTAACAGACTGAGCCACCCAAGCGCCCTTGAAATGGATATCTGAAGTTATTTCCCTCATTATTTCTTTTGCTGAAAATAATGAGTATCATATTAAAAAAACCCATCTGCACTTTAAAAACCTGTTAATGAAGTTTTGAAGGGCTTGAATTCATTTGTTAAAAAAATTGTAAATGCAACATTTCTTCCAATTTCTTCCAATTGTTCTTGCAAGAACAATTGATTTGTATCCTGGAGAAGGAAATTTACTACAAGAAGTGTTTTAAAATGACAAAATTTCACATAAACAAAAGAAAATGAAAAAGAAAATTTTGAGTGGAAGCTATTGATTTAGTAAACACAATCTGTGTACATCAATTCTATTTGCACTTATGGTTTTTTCTGCAGTACCATTTTTAGCTATGAAAGCCAATGGAATAATTTTAATCATTTAATTTTTTTGTGTTTCTTTATTTTTTAAATTTTTGAGAAAGAGAGAGACAGAGCATGAATGAGGGAGCAGAGAGAGAGACACACACACACACAGAATCCGAAGCAGGCTCCAGGCTCTGAGCTATCAGCACAGAGCCCAACGTGGGGCTCGAACTCAGGAACCGTGAGATCATGACCTGAGCTGAAGTCGGACGCTCAACTGACAGAGCCACCAAGGCACCTCTCGTTTAATTTTTTTTTTTTAATGTTTATTTGTTTTTGAGAGAGAGAGGAAGAGAGTGTGAGTGGGGTTGGGACAGAGAGACAGGGAGACACAGAATCGGAAGCAGGCTCCAGGCTCTGAGCTGTCAGCACAGAGCCCGACGCGGGGCCCAAACCCACAAACTGTGAGGTCATGACCTTGGTCGAAGTCTGACGCAAAACCGACGGAGCCACCCAGGTGGCCTTAGTTCTTTAAATTTTAAATAAACTAGACCAAATAATCACTTTTGTACATCACGATGAATGAAACCAATTTTTAATAGTTAAAGCTACTCATTCACATTGCCTTCAAAATACTGCTTTTGGCACCATGAATAATTTATATTATCTAAAATTTAATGTTTATTCCATTTTTATATTTGAAATGCATTTTGATGTGTTTTATAACATACAAACAAGTACTTGTATATAACATATAAATATCCATACATTCCAGGTAAAAGCTTAAAAATATTTACTGATAAAAGTCTGAAATCCAAAAAGATTGGCAGTGACTTCTGATTCTCTTACCCACCAGAGGCCTCTGCTGCAAGTTCCTTTTTGGACATTTGTGCTCTTGACCAGCAGGTGTCAATGTCTGGGAGTGTGGCTGCATTTTGTTTGTGGGCAGAATGGAAATCTTATCTCACACAACAGGAAAACTCTGCAGGTTTCAGAAATGCCAGAGACTGGAGTCTGTTCCCTTGGCAAACAAACAAACAAACAAATGAAAAAACAAGCGAGGGCCTATTTTCATTGGGGAACGATGGCAACCTAGCAGTGCCGTTTTGCCTTCATATTTAGTAAATGGGTTTTTCAGAAGAACGGAAGTTTCACAGGATCGCAAGACATATTGAGGGAAAGTGAACACGAAAACACCACCTGATCCCTGAGGTGGGCTTGGGGTGATAAAATGGGTCTGCGCTGGTTTCCAATCCTCTTAGACCTTTGTGTTCAATGCCTCAGACAACCAATCTGTAAAATACGCATAATTATGCCCAAGTCACAGGATTATTATCAGGATTACACAGAATGGCATAAATAATGTATCAATCATTCTGAAGCCCTTTGCACACTGAATTTATGAAACTAAAAGCACCATCAAAATAAAGATTGACTCAGAAAGGTTTTTCTTTTTTTTTTTTTTTTTTTTTTTGAACCAAGGGCACTTCAGGAATGAAAATGAATTACTTCAATAAGAATGTATTCAGTGTCTAGGCATCTCTATCTCCCTCTCTTTATCTCTGTTTCTCATCTACCTATCTATGTGCCCATACAGCCTTTCTGAGATATAATCAACATGGAATACACAGTACATATATAAAGTGTACAATCTGACTTTTTTTTTTTTAAGTTTATTTTGGGAAGAGACAGAGAGAGAGAGAGAGAGTGCAAGCACGCGCGTGCACAAGCTGGGGAGGGGCAGAGAGAGAGGGAGAGGCAGAATCCGAAGCAGGCTCCTGGCTCTGAGTTGTCGGCACAGAACCCGATGTGGGGCTCGAACTCACAAACGGCAAGATCATGACCTGAGCCAAAGTTGCATGCTTCACCGACTGAGCCACCCAGGCGCCCCTGATGACTTTTTGCAGTCATACATACTTTTGAAGTATGTATACGCTCACAAAACCATCACTACAGTAAAATTAATGAACGTATCTACCACCTTCAAAAGCTTTCTGGTGCCCATAGGAACTACCTCCTTCCTGTCCCCTCGGTATCACCAGACAACCATTGATTTGCTTTCTGTCACTCTAGATTATTTTGTGTTTTTAGCATTTTGCGGAAGTGGAATATACAACATGTACCCGTTTTGTCTGGCTTATTTCACTCAGACTGGCTGTTTTGCGTTGCACGCATGCTGCTTTTCATGCCTTTTCATTCGGAGCGGTATTCAGTCTGATGGTTACACTGCACGTTGTTTACCCCTGGTGTTCATTTGGATTGTTTCCCAATTGGGGCCAGTACAATAAGCCGTTATGAACAGATTTATTCAAGTATTTGTGTGGACGCTTTCCTGTTGCTTAGAATAAAATGGATAGGCATGAAATGGCTGGGTCAGATGGTAGGGTATATGTTTATCTTTTTAAGAAACTACACACCGTTTCAAAGTGGCTCTGCCATTTTCCGTCCATGCATGAGACCTCCAGGGTGCCATCTCCTCCTCAACAATACTTGGCATGTTCAAATTTTAAAGTATTAGGCATTTTAGATTTTTAATTTTAGACATAGTCACTTTAATTTGTATTTCTCTACTGATTACTGATGTTGAGCATATTTTTATAGACTTATTAGCTATCAATATATCTTCTTGGGGGAGGTGTCTATTCAAATCTTCCATAAATTCTTTATTGTTTAATTTCTTTTTTTTTCAATGTTTATTTATTTATTTTGAGAGAGAGAGAGAGGGAGAGAGCATGAGTGCGGGAGGGGCAGAGAGAGAGAGAGAGAGGACGACACACAATCTGAAGCAGGTTCCAGGTTCTGAGCTGTCAGCATAGAGCCTGATGCGGGGCTTGAACCCACAAACTGTGAAATAATGACCTGAGCCGAAGTCAGACACTTATCTGACTGAGCCACCCAGGTGCCCCTGGGTTGTTTGATTTCGTATTGTGAGATTATGTGTTCTTAATATATTCTGATTCAAATCCTTTATCACATAGGAGATCTACAAATCTTTTCTTGAATTCTGTGACTTAGTTTTTTTCATCCACTTAATAGTGTCTTTCCAAAAGTAACTGTTCTTAGTTTTGATGATGTCTGATTTATTGATATATTTTTTAAAGAGTTATGATTTGGGCATTGTATCTAAGAAAGCTGTGCCAAAACCACGGTCACAATGATTTTCCTCCTATGTTTTCCACTAGATATTTTTTTAGTTTTAAGATTTACATTTAAATTTATGATCCATTTTGAGTTAGTTTTTATATATTATGTGAGGGATGAATTGAAGGTTTGTTTCTTGTTTGGCATATGATTATCCAATTTTTCCAGAATCATTTGCTGAAAAGACTAACTTTTCTCCATAGAAATATCTTTGTACCTTGTTGAAATCAACTGACTGCATATGTGTGGGTCTATTTCTGGACTCTTCATTCTGTTCCAATGACCTATTTGTCTGTCTTCACAAAAATGGCACATTGTCTTGATTATGGCAGCATTATAATAAGTCTTGGAATCCAATATTGTAAGTCCTCCAACTTTATTCTTTTAAAATTTGCCCGGATATTCTCGTTCTTTGCGTTTCTGTATGAATTTTAGAATCAGCTTAAAGAAGGGCATTATACAAATATTGTTCTGATACTTCGATTGTGATTGCATCAATCTATAGCTTGCTTTGAGGGGGATTGACATTTTAATATTGAGTCTTGGGATCCAAGAACACAATACATCTCTCTTTTTATTTAAGACTGCATTCATTTCTCTCAATTTTTTTATAGTTTTTGTGTAAAGAGCTTACACATCTTTTGTTGTATTCATGCCTAGGTATTTCATATTTAAAAAAAAATTTTAATGTTTATTCATTTTTGAGAGACGGAGTACAAGTGAGGTAGGGGCAGAGAGAGAGGGAGACACCAGATCTGAAGCTGCCTTCAGGCTCTGTCAGCACAAAGCCCGACGTGGGGCTTGAACCCACTAACCGTGAGATCATGACCTGAGCCAAAGTCATATCCTGAACCAACTGAGCCACCCAGGCACCCATTCATATCTTAATGCTACTATAAATGAGGTGTTTTAAGCTTCTAATTTCTGATTGGTTATGGCTAATGTATACGGAAACACAATTGACTTTTGTATACTCACCTTGAATCATGGAAAATTACTAAATTTATTTTTTGGCTTTAGTAGATTTTTTGTAGATTCCATTGGATTTTCTACACTGAGGATTATGAAGTCTGTGACAAAAGCTAATTTTGTTTCTTCATATCTAATATGAATGTCTTTCACTTCTTTTACTTGCCTTATTGGCTTGAACCTCCAGTGCAATGTTATGTAAAATAAATGAGAGCAGACATCCTTAAAAAGAAATACTCAACAATAGTCTTTTGCTCATAAGTAGGATGTTAGATATAGATTTTTCTTAAGCTATCTCTTATAAAATGGAGAAATTTCCCTTCTATTATTAACTTGGTGAGATTCTGAATTCTAGCAACTGCTTTTCCTGCACCTATTGAGCTCCTGGTGTGTGTGTGTGTGTGTGTGTGTGTGTGTGTGTGTGTGTGTGTGTGTATGTTAGTATGGTGAGTTGCATTGATTTTCAAATATTAAACTAACTTGCATTTCTGGAATAAACTTCCCTTAATTATAATGTATTATCCACCACTTTTCAATACTATTGGATTTGATTCACCAAATTTTTGTTAAGAATATTTGCATCTTTTGAAATATAGTGTTTTACTCTTCTTGCAAGGCATTTTTTTTGGCCTGAGTATCAAAATAATTCAGGCTCCATAGAATGAGTTAGAAAATTATTTCCTCTTTAATTTTCTAAAAGAAGGTGTATATAATCGGCATTATTTCTCCCTTAAATGTTTGGTAGAATTCATTATCGAAGACTCTTGGTCTGGGATTTTCTTTATGTAAAAGTTTTTAACTTAAATTTAAAATTATTAAATAGACACAGGGATATTTGTATTACATATTTATTTTTCAGTAAGACTTGGTAGTTCATATCATTCAAGGAATATATCCATTTTATATAAGTTGTAGACTATATTGACATAAAGTTGTGCATTTTATTCCCTATAATCTACCAAATATCTGTAAAACCTTTATGATGTCACCTTTCTCATTCATGATATTGGTTACTCTCATATTCTTTGCTTTTTCTTTGGCCTGATTAATTTGGCTAGAGGTCTATCAACTTTATGGATCTTCTCAAAGAGCCATATTTTCATTTCATTGATTTTCTCTGTGGTCTTTCTGTTTTCTATTTCATTGGTTTCTACTCTGATTTTTATTATTTCCTTTCTTCCACTTACTTTGGGTTTCCTTTGCTCTTTTCTTACTACTTTCTTAAGATTGAAACAAGGTTATTTGAGAACTTTTTCTTTTAATTGTAGGCACTCTGTCTTATAATTTCCTACTGAGTAATGTAGCATTGCAATATATTGATACCCTGTGTTTTAATTTTCATTTCATTTCACTCAAAATGCTCTAATTTCCACTTTATATTTGGAGGGGGGGTTGGATATCTTTATATTACTGATTTATTTTTTTCTTTTTCTGTACAAAAAGGTGCTTTTATTCTAGCACAGGCACAGGACCTGTAGGCAAAAAGAACCACACTGGGATTGTGACGTGACTTAGTATATACTTTTAGTTAGTGAGGGTGAGGGATAGTGAGTGTAGGTCTCTAAGGAATTTGTACATGTGAAAAACAACATCTCCAGGACTTTGGAGGGCTAGCTATTAAGATAAGGTCTCTTTTAGTCTGTAATGAAATATCAACGGTAAGGCAGCCATGAGTTCCCTGAAAAATGTCACACTTGGCATGTCTCAGGAATTTACCAGTGGGCTGGAAGTTGGAACGAGACTTAATTTTAGTCAAGATACTTTGTATGACTTGAATCCTTTTAAATTTATTAAGACTTTTTTATGACCCAAATATGACCTATCTTAGTAAATATTCCCTGTACACTTGAAAAGAATATATATTCTGTCATTGTTGAATGGAATGTTCTATAAATATCAGTTAGGTCAAGTAGATTGACAGTGTTATTTAAATCTCCCATATCTTTACTGATTTTATGTCTACTTATTCTATCAATTATTGAAAGAAGGATATAGAAATCTCTGATTATCATTGTGAACGTGTCTATTATTTCCATTTGCAATTCTCCCAGATACTGCTTGATAGATTTTAAAATTCTTTTCATTAGATGTATACACTTAAGATTGTGAGGTCTTCTTGATGAATTGGCTCCTTTATTGTTATGAAATGGACTTTTTTTTTTCTTGAAATGGGCTTCTTTGTCACAGGTCATGTCATTTTCTCTGAAATCTACTTTGATGTTAATGCATGACTGCTCGTGGTGAATTCTTTCAACATTTGTATGTCTATAATGTCTTTATTTTATCTTCATCTTTGGGAGAGGCTGTTTCTGGGTATAGGACTCTGGACAGGTTACTGTTACTGAACTGAACAGGTTACTGTTACTGAACAGGTTACTGGTTTTTTTTCTTTCATTACTTTAAAGAGCTTGCCCCACTGTCATCTGGTTTGAATTGTTTCTGATGAGAAATCTACTGTCATTCTTGGTTTTTCCTCTGTACACAGTTTAATACAACCCCCACTACTCTGGTTGCATTTAAGATTTTATCTTTATCATTGCTTTTGAGCAATCTGAGTATGATGTGCCCTAGTGACTTGTATCCATATTTCTTGTTTTGGGATTTGGTGTGGGTTTTTTTTCAGGTTTTGTTCGTTTGTTTGTTTGTTTGTTTGTTTGTTTTTGTTTTTGTCTTTTTTTTTTTTCCTTTTTTAGCTTCATGTACCTGTGGGCTTATAGTTTTCATCAAATATGTAAGTTTCCAGCCATTTTTTTCTCAGGTACTTTTTCTGCTTCCTACTTTTGAGAATTCCAATTATATGTATATTACTCTATTGAATATTGAATATCACTCTATATTGAAGTTGTTCATCTTATTTTTAGTGCTTCATTTTAGATAGTTTCTAGTTCTGTTTCTTCATGTTTACTAATCTTTTCCTCAGTAAAGCTGAATCTTTACTGACTATAGTCAATTCTCATTATCGATGTATTCTGTATTTCCAAATTCATTAGTCACTAAAACTTATTTGTAACCTCAAAAACAATCCTCATTGCACTTTCATGGTCATTTTTGGATATAAGCATACAGCAAAAAAAAAAAAAAATTAGTTTCGCAATGCACACATTCATGACTGAGGTGGAATGATGCAAAACTCTACCTTCCTGTTTCAGCTCTCATACTGTAAACACGTTTTTATTCCCATTTCATTTAAAGTGACACCTCTTACATTTTTGCACTTTTTATTGGTGATTCCACCATTCAAAATGCCCCCAAGGATAGTACTGAAATGCTGTCCTGTGTTCCCAAGCACAAAAAGGTTGTGATGTGCCTTGCAGAGAAAATCTCTGATAGATGAGCTTCATTTAGGCATGACATATGGTGCTGTTGGCCTGGAATTTGATGTGATTGGTTGATGAAAATTTTATGACCAGAGTCTCATAGGAACCTAATCCCATACTTCCCCTAGGAGCAATTGTTAAGTATTTACTAATTCAGTGTTTATAACAACTATATAGGTCCTAACTACCAAAATAATAAAAATCAACTGCATTCTTCATCTTAGGCATAATTTCATCTATTTGAAGTTTCCAACTCTATAAAGTTTGATTTGGGAATTTTTATATCTTTCATTTCTTTATTTAATGTGTGCAATCTTCCTCCTAGCTTCCTGAACATATATGATACAGTTGTAATAACAGGTTTCCCATATTTTTTCAGCTAATTCGATCATCTGTGTCATTTCTGGGTCAGTTACTATTGGTTCTTATTTTCTTCACATATAGCTTGTATTTTCCTTCCTCTTTGCATATATGGAACATTTTTATTAGACATAATACATTGTGAATTTTACCTTTCTGGGTCGCTGATTTATTTGTGTTGCCATAGATATCCTTGAGTTCTGGGATACAGTTAAGTTACAAATATATTAGCCAGTTTGATCCTTCAGAGTCCTGCTTTAAAGCTTTGCATAGCATAGCTTAAAAGCTTTAAAAAAAAAAAGACTTGAAAGGATCAAACTGTTTCCAAGTAACTTAGTATACTCAGAATATTCAGAATAATAATATTTTTCATCAAGCCTTAGTGTGCATGTACTTAAGGTTCTGAGCTAAATACTGTAAAGAACACAATGATCCTTACTTTCTTTTAAAAATTTTTTTTCAACGTTTATTTACCTTTGGGACAGAGAGAGACAGAGCATGAACGGGCGAGGGGCAGAGAGAGAGGGAGACACAGAATCGGAAACAGGCTCCAGGCTCTGAGCCATCAGCCCAGAGCCCGACGCGGGGCTCGAACTCACGGACCCCGAGATCGTGACCTGGCTGAAGTCGGACGCTCAACCGACTGCGCCACCCAGGCGCCCCAACAATGATCCTTGCTTTCTATGGTTTTAGATGAAAGATTCATTTTGCAACATCACTACACAAATTTAGATTATTGAAAGTTGAACATTAAACTAGCCTAATCCCTTGTTTTACAAATAAGGAAAGTGACTCATAAAAATTAAATGACACTCCCAAGGTACCATTGTTGGTTATTGGCAGGGCTGGGAAGGAATCCTGGAACTAATTTCCAATGCTATTTTTCCTTCTACATAAATGCTCTTTTCACTTTGACTGTGTCTGTGTTATATATTAGTGGGCTGCACATCTACCTGGGTAAACTGCCAAGAACATATGTCGGGGTCCCAATATAATGCAGACAAAACTAAAAGTTTACAGAGCTAAAAGAATTTCATTAGAGAGTCTAATAAAGAGAACATTCACAAAGATGTATACAAGGTCAAGAAAACCAATAAGATGTGGTGACTGCAGTTGTGGGAATCTCATAGCGCCTCTAGAGCTATGGGGCTAAAACAAAAGGACAGACCTCTACAGCAAGAGCTATAGCCATAGAAGAGAAGCCCACCATAGAAAGGAAGTCCATCTACATTTGTAGATATAGAAGAACACAGCCACTTCCTGTCCAGGAGAGATCAGGAGAATGAACACCCACCCTCTTTCTCCTCCCAATCTCTAATCTTCCATGGGGATTTCTCACTGGCCAAACTTGACAGAAGCCAGAGGGAAAAGGAGTCCATAGAAGTCAGCCACCTGGGGCAGAAAGAAGAGAAAATTAGATAATAAGTCTGAAGAAAAAAGGAGTAGACATATTATACATTTTTTTTTTTACATAAGCATGTAAAAAAAAAATCTGTAGCCACAGAAAAGTCAAGGATATTGAAAATGCCAATCATTCAGTTGAGGACAGTCAAAACTGTTTTGGAAACCACCTCTACCTTGAACATTTTCATAAGTCCTTTAACTTAATTGTTCTTTTCCATTATTTAAATACAAAAGAAATTTTTATGTTCATAATTTTCCATTAAGAAGCTATAACTAATGAAGTAAAATGACAACAGGATTCAATAGGTATTTATATTCCCAAGAGACTTACCGTTTTTTTTACATTCACCGAGAAGGATCTTTTAGTTTATTAGAGTGTCTTTCCTGATAGAATTAAAAATCGATTCAGAGTGTCACCATTGAACACTCAGAACAGTCTACCTAGGTTTAGTCATTCAGATTTAAAAATGCCACTGTCTTACTGGTTTGAAATCTCAGGTTAGCGCAAAGATAGAGTAAACCTGTACACTGTCTTTCAGATCCCAAGGGACTCACACTCTATATCTCATAAGCTAATTGTTTTATTCCACATTTGACATGGTATACTCTGATCAAAAATAATTTGGGGCAGAAAGAAGGCTATAGGTTGGGAGGGTTTACTTTTCCTACCTGTTCTCAGACACACTTAAAACTGAATCCGGGGCCCTAGCTGCCTCATTTGGCAGAACATGTGACTCTTGCTTGATCTTGGGGTCATGAGTTCAAACCTCATGTTGGGTATAGGGACTACTTAAAAAAAAAAAAACGGAAAACTTGATGTCAGTCCTTTATAGTTTCAGAGTGCAGAGTAATACTCTCAAGTTTTTAAAAATAAAATTGTTGCAGGAGTATTACACAAACATCTCCTGTGTTAATTGCTTATCCCTTGGAGGCTTTTTAAATGGCTATCTCATGAATTATGCTGGCAACAGAAAGATGTTTCATTTATGAAGTTCATATAAATGATGCATTGGGAAAGAGTTTTTTGTTCTGGTTGATAAGAGTTAATCAAATGCAAGATGACACAGGGCAATTCAGCATAAATCTTCCACAGAGCACTGCTTACGCCTCCCATCTTTCAGGTAGGGAGAATATATATCCGACTATTTTCTAAACTGTCCCAATAAATCTTTGGTTAAGAGAATCATATCAAAGTCTCTGACTAATGACTTGTTTTTCAGAACTCTGCTAGTAAATATATTATAAGTGACATCTCAACTCTTCAATAGCCTGAAAACAAAGACACTTAAGCTTAAATGAGAACCACAAATGAGTCAATGGGGGAAATGAATTACCTGGAATGCAGTTTTCTCTTGATATCAGAGAACCTGCCACAAGGCAAAGGGAAAGAAATACAGCAAGATCACGTTCTAAAATGCTCTCAAACTACTAGATTTCAGTTACTTGAAGACCTTGGCTAAATAACCGATTTATTAGCGGTAATGCCTATAAGACCAGCGGCAAAAACTATTACTATTTCAGGTACGGTCCAAAGTCTGAGACTAAGCACTAGTTTCAAAAGTAACTTTCTCTTCCTCAATTTACAGTCCTCCAAAGAAAATGTAAGCTCTCTGGGTAGAAGTAGCTTAATGAAAGAGAGCAAATGACTACTGTTTGAGGGCGGTAATATTTACCTCTACAGACCAGTTTATGCCCAGACAAGTGGGCCTTGGCCATAATGTTGTGCCCGACCAGGTGATATCAAATTATTCACGTCTTAAAAGCTGCTTAATGGGTAATTTGACATAATGTGTGCCCTTTCACCTATGACCGTATGAATTGAACTAGGCCCATGATGTTGAGAGAGAAATTTTGATATCTACTTCTTAGCATTGTGATTTTTTTGAACTAGAAACCTCTATGACTACTGCTTGTCACAATGCCTGGCAATCAAGACCTATGTAACCACTTCCTTTTCCTCCCCTCCGCTATTCCTATGCTGGGTGTGTGTGTATTTTTTTTTTTTATGTTTATTTATTTTTGAGAGAGACAGGGACGGAGCGTGAGTGGGGGAGGGGCAGAGAGAGAGGGAGACACAGAATCTGAAGCAGGCTCCAGGCTCGGAGCTGTCAGCACAGAGCCCAACGGGGGGCTCGAACTCACAAACCGTGAGATCGTGACGTGAGTGAAACTCAGACGCTTAACCGACTGAGCCACCCAGGTGCCCCGTGTGTGTATTATAGTAACTACCACTTATCAAAGGTTTTCTGTGTACTTAAGATTTATTTCTCATCTGCTATATATATTTTTTTTAATTTTTTTTTCAACGTTTATTTATTTTTTTGGGACAGAGAGAGACAGAGCATGAACAGGGGAGGGGCAGAGAGAGAGAGGGAGACACAGAATCGGAAACAAGCTCCAGGCTCTGAGCCATCAGCCCAGAGCCCGACGCGGGGCTCGAACTCACGGACCGCGAGATCGTGACCTGGCTGAAGTCGGACGCTTAACCGACTGCGCCATCATCTGCTATATTGAAGCCATACAACATGTGTTTGGGCTGGGTACCAGTCATGCTATTGATGAGGAAACTAAGATTTAGAGAGCTTAAGGAACCTAACTGAGGTCGCACTATCTGTAAGTGACTGATCCAGAATCTGGACTTCATTTCATCTAAATTTGAAACCCATGTTCTTTCCATTGCTTATTTCTTACTAAATTGCTAAAGGTACTAGGTGTGAAGATTTCTGATTCTGGATGTAACAGAGTGAAGCAATTAGGATTTTCACCTATAAGACTGAAATTCAGGGGAATCAATCAAATGCCTATTTTAAAAACCTGAAAATTTCAGAAACACGATAGTATTCCCTTAGATTGTTTTTTTTTTCTCCTGAATTCTGATGGAAATAGATGTGTGCAATTACAAATCCTAAACTGTGGATTCAAAAAAGATGGTCCCAGGGGCACCTGGGTGGCTCAGTTGGTTAAGCATCAGGCTTCGGCTCAGGTCACGATCCCGCACTCCGTGAGTTCGAGCCCCACATAGGGCTCTGTGCTGCAGCTTGGAGCCTGGAGCCTGCTTCAGATTCTGTGTCTCCCCCTCTCTCTGCCCCTCCCTCGGTCATGCTCTGCCTCCGCCTCCATCTCTGTCTCTAGCTCTTAAAAATAAACAAACATTAAAACAAAAACAAACCCCAAGATGGTCCCAATATATAACTTTAGATGTCAAAAGATGTTCTTATCCAGGGCACAGTCCTACTTAACCATCGCAGCTGTTTATTTGTTCAATGTGTAAGAAAAAGATTAACAAAATATTAAATCTTCTCAGCAACCGTACTTTGTTTTTAAGCCACTTTTCCTTGCATGTAATTTATTCAACTGAGAAAAAGTACAGTGCTTTCATTTTGAGGACTAACTACAAAGAAAAGGCGCTAAAGGGTCATGATAATAAAATGAAATACCCTTATGTTTGTACTGCACGGTTTGACTGCGGAATAAAAAAGCAAATAACATTACTTATCTATCGTATTTACAGTGGTTCTATTTATCTTTAAAAAGCAGGATAACATTTCTCCACTTTTCTCTCTCCCATTGCATTTAATTAAAATGCGATCTTTTCTAAATTGACTGAGTCACTTGGCTCTGCTGTGTGGATTTCAGGCTCCACGCATAAATTCTCGACCAGATTTCCATTTGGGGAGGATTAACCATTTTGCAATCTAATTTCCTTCCAGCAGAATGCCTCTGGTCCTTTGTCAATATTCAGGGTGGGAGGGAGGGAGATCTCCAAAAGTCTAGTGCTTTCCATACAAATGAACTCTCGGGTTAATCTTCTTGATTACTTCCTCCTCCCCACCTCCACCACCCCTACCAGGAGAGTTTGCACACGGGCAATTTCTCTTCAGATGGATAAGGATTGCGTCCTCTCATTCCCAGTGAGTCCAGCCTTTGTCACACATAGCTTATGCCAGATTGCATCAGACAAATTCAAATCTTTTGGCCAGAATTGTAGTCCAAGGGATGTTTTGTTGGACAAGAATCTGGGCTAGTGATTTAAAATTTCAATCTCATCTCCTTCAGGTGCCATGACTATTAGTGTTGGGAAACTTTTAGAGATCATTTAGTTCAATGTGCTCATTTTTTTAAGCAACAACACTAAAAATCCAGATAGGTAGAATTAAAAGGTCATACGTAGTTTAATGGCAAAAGCTGGACCACAGTCCTTATAAGACATGTCCAATAATTTCTCTACATAACAGTGCTGCCACCTACCCAAGACTTTTCTCATTAAAAAAAAAAAAATTCTATTCTGGGGCGCCTGGGTGGTTCAGTCGGTTAAGCGTCCGACTTCAGTTCAGGTCATGACCTCACAGTTTGTGGGTTCGAGCCCCGCGTTGGGCTCTGTGCTGACAGCCTGGATCCTGCTTTGGCTTCTGCATCTCCCTCTCTCTCTGCCACTCTGCCACTCACACACACTTTCTGTCTCTCTCTGTCTCTAAAATGTAAACAAACATTAAAAAGTTAAAAAAAATTATATTCAATTTTAATCCACTGAGGTAAGTTAACTGAGCAATTATTCCTGTATTTCATCTCTACTAAAACACGTTTTTCTCCTTTTGAATACCTCTAAAATAGTGATGAGTGTTAGAAGCAACGGTGTCTTCATGCTGCTGGCAGCCTGGTGTCCATAAAGATGTAAATGTCACTACCTATTCATATACAAACTTGGTTGATATTCTGGTGACATAACTGGAAAATTACAATCCCTTGACATTTTATTGAAAAAGTTCTGGGGGGGGGGGGGGCTTTGTGGCTCAGTTAAGTGTCCAACTCTTGGTTTTGACTCAGGTCATGATCTCGCGGATACCTGAGTTTGAGCCCCACATCCCTGCTTGGGATTCTCTCTCTCCCTCTCTCTCTGTCTCACTCTGTTTCTGTCTCTGTCTCTGTCTCTCTCTCTCTCACTCTTTCAAAATAAATAAATAAAACCTTAAAAAAAATAGAAAAATCTCTGTAAGAATTTTTGAGGAATTAATATAAGACTAAGTCGTTGAGTTTTGTTGACTTTCTCTGGTAATATCAAGAAATATATAGCATCAAAACTTGCAAGATGGGTATGTGCGGCTTGAAAGAAAATGTTCCAAACAACAGTGAAATGATCTTATTTTTTTTTTTAATTTTTTTTAACGTTTATTTATTTTTGAGACAGAGAGAGACAGAGCATGAATGGGGGAGGGGCAGAGGGAGAGGGAGACACAGAATGGGAAGCAGGCTCCAGGCTCTGAGCCATCAGCCCAGAGCCCGACGCAGGGCTCGAACTCACAGACTGCAAGATGGTGACCTGAGCTGAAGTCAGACGCTTAACCGACTGAGCCACCCAGGCACCCCAACAGTTAAATGATCTTAAAAGAACTGCTACATCAACATTGCTCTCAAAAGCACAGAGAGAACCACACTGTGGGAAAGCATAGGCCTCAACATGTGAATCGAGAAATGATTCAAAATAGTCAGAAACTGTGAGGCTTTAGGAATATTTTAACTAAACATATTTAGCTTATATATTCCATTTTATATATGTATGAGGGTGCTGTATAACCAAGTCATTGAAAATAAATTTAAAAGTTACTTTCAATAAATTTAAAATAGAAATTGAAATTACTGTCCAATTTTCAGTGTTTTCTTTTTTTTTCTTTTTTAGTGGTAAGTAGAATAATAATGTATCTTACAATTAATGGCAACTTGGATATAATAAAATATATAGATATGTTTGCTTTTGTGTTGAGTAGTTTATTGACTAGAGAAAAGATCTAAGTAATATTCTCCATCTTGAGGAACTTCCTAATCAAGAAAGATAAATCCAACCTAAGAAACACTCAAGAAATCAAAACAGAATATACCAAGAAATAAATTTTGTAATAGAGGTTGTGTATGTGTTATTCAGCTGAGTCCATTTTGAGGGCTGGTGTCCTAATGAGGGAAATAAGTTACCAGCAGGGCCATAAAGCTTGCATTGGGTTTGGATAGGAGAAGGGAATATTGGAGGAGAAAAAATAAATTCTCCTTGCCAGTTGGGTCAACCAAATTGGCCAACAGATGATGGATTAAATAGTGCTGCTGTACGTCATTGTGCAATTCATATGGTGCACAAAGGTCTCCAACTGAGGGATGGGGAGAGTGGGGGGGCCAAAATCTAACCGTTACCAGCTTATACAGCAAAGCATTCCAGCAGGGAAATGAAATATTTTGACGAAAGCTGTGCCTTTATGCAACCGATCCATCCTAAAAGGGCACCTTTTTGCACTTCCCACAAAAGTGTGCTAGTGGAGGCCAAGGATGACGCATGTTACAGCCAGTGACTTTCCCATTCATCAGGGGAAAGCATTGCAAAGGTGGGTAGAACCTGATCAATGGCTTGACAGCAGAAAGATGCACTGCATATTTACAGGATAATAAAAATGTTCTTATTGGGAAATAGAAAGGACTAAGATTGGATAGGAAAATAGGGTTAGATTACAGAGGAGTTTGAAGATCAACTCCCTGAGAAAACTGGATAAATATTTGAAATTAAAGGCTGTGATTCATTACTAGGAATAATTATTTGTCCTGTAAGTGAAGTGTCTTGGAAATGTTGTCTGATCAGAACTGGCACAGCCATGGTAGTCTGCGGATGGATACATGGGAGAAAAAAGTAAGCAATTCTTATCTCTTTGAGCCAGGTCTAGTGGACAATAAGAAGCATTTTAGATTTTGAGTATGGGAATGATAATGCTTACAGAAAAAGGATATCACAACTTGGGGTGGTAAGTAGTAAAGGAAAGGGCAAAGTGAATTTGGAAGATAAATAAAGATGTAGTTCCTTTTTTTTTTTTTTTTTTTTTGAGAGAGAGAGAGAGTGTGTGTGTGTGCCCTCATGGGGGAGGGGCAGAAGGAGAGAGAATCCCAAGCAGGCTCCATACCCAATGCAGAGCCTTACATGGAGCTCAATCTTATGACCAGAAGATGATGACCTGAGCCAAAATCAAGAGTTGGACGCTTAACCAACTGAGCCACCCAAGCGCCCCAACAAGGATACAGTTCTGAGCCGAGCATGTGACCAAGGCACAGGCAGACAACTGAGGAGAAAAGATAAGGATACATAATGATTCCCATGTATCCATTCTGGGTGACTGAAAAATCACAGTATCACTGATAAAGAAATGAGAGAAATCAGACAGGTTGCTGAGGAATTAAGAAAGACTATTTACTAAAATAGAAACGCCTCATGAGTAAGAGTTTCAAAGGTCTATAAAAAAAATCCTTCAATCTCTAGATGATTAATTCTTAAAAGAAAAGAAAACAGAAAAGCAGTATTATTTTTTATAAAAGAAACCAAGAAGCTCAGGATGGCCAGAGGAAATGTTGCTGATTAGCCTAAACAGAATAACCATTTCATAAATGTTAAAGAAATGAGAAATAAAAATGTAAACCATTGGTTCACCGTATCTGCTCTTCCTTATGTCAAATCCTTGATTGTAGATTTGTTTTTCTCTCAAAGGAATACTGTAATCTCAGCTTATGAATCTAGTACAGTAAAACCTTGGTTTGTGAGCATACGTAATTCATTCCAGAAACATGCTTGTAACCCAAAGCACTTTTGTATATCAAAGTGAATTTCTCCATAAGAAATAATGGAAACTCAGATCATTCATTCCACGACCCAAAAATATTCATATAAAAATGATTACAATACTGGAATATAATGCGAAATAATAAAGAAAATACAAAATATAAAGAAAAATAAACAAACTAACCTGCAACTTACCTCTGAAAACCTTCATGGCTGGTGTGAGGGAGACAAGACAGAGGAGGGTTACTGTGTAGGACAACGTTCACTATCACTAATGGAATCACTGTTATTTATTGGGTAAACAGAATCTTTTTCTTTTTGTGCAACTTTAACAAGGAGCCTATCCAATGACACCCTCTTTTGCCCCCTTTCGAGGATATTGTGGAAATGGGACATTGACTTGCCCTTAAACAGATTCATCGTTTGTGATCATTGATCACATTGATCATCATTGTGATCAGTTGTGATCATGTGATATTCAGTGTCATGTACTACTCGTATTGCAAGACTTTGCTTGTTTATCAAGTTAAAATTTATTAGAAATGTTTGCTTGTCTTGTGGAACACTCGCAGAACAAGCAATCCAAGGTTTTACTGTATTTTCCTAAAGTGATGGCAAGTGGCGTTTCATCTCAACATGAGGCAGGCAGGGGGTCGGTAGGGTCAAGCACGCTTCCAGGGACCTGGAATGGAACCACCCTGTGATGGAGGGCACATACGGGGGCCGGAAAGAGAGGTGAAGAAAAGAGAGTCAGCTGCAGGTACTGGCAGGAAGCCCAGCCTAGCAACACAGTATATGGCAGGGAAGTCAATGAGCACCGTAACACCAGTCAATATCAAACCTGAAAAGTGTAGCATCAGCAGGTTTAGGGACAAGGGGAATTCTATAGGCAAGCAGGCAGCAGATGGAAGGTGTTCGAATTCCCTCAGGTGGGGAATGCACTACCCTTAGATGAGGTGTAGTGAAACTAAAGCATGACTCAAATTACACGTATTGGGTAGGCTGAGACTCGGGCACACAGAGGTAAGAAGGGATCCGGCTGCAAGAACGGGAATAGAAGGAAAGCATCAGACTTCTGGAATAAGGCAGCTATAAACATAAACAGAAAACTGAAAGATTATACCGTTTTCAAGGAACCTATCACGTAATGGAAATTACTACCTAATGGGATCAAGCTGTTTAATCTCCTCAAGACTCCATTTCCTTGTCTGTGACATAGGCACAGTTATTCCCTCATACTAGTTCTAAGATGTACTGTTAAGTGAAAAGGAAAACCACAAAACCATATTTATTCTGTGATTCCATTTATATTAAAAATCTGCATCCAAGCTTTTGTGGGAACAAATGTACACACACAAACACACAGTCACACGCACACAGGATCTGGAAGGAAACACATTCCGGGGTTATTAATGGTAACCATGGAGAAGAAAACGAGAGGGGTGCTTTCAGTTGTGTTAGAAACAGTTCTGTTTCTTTAAATATTTTGCAGTATGCAGGCGTTAATATATTACTTCTCAAAGAAAACAAATCTTAAAATATCTAACTCAGGGGATTAGCATGAGGTTTCAACAAAATAATGTTTGTTTCCGAGGTGTGAAGCACAGGGACAGTCACAGAGCTAGATCTCCACAAATGACAGCACTGTTGTCATTGTCACTGTTGCTGCTGCCGTTAGAGGGGCAAAGGAAGACAACCAAAAAATCCTTAAGAACACAGCAAAAGGAAAATAAAGCCAAAAGCACAGTTAGGAGCATAAACAAGCTATATTTAAACATCAGTGCCGAGAAGGCTGAAATGACTGACATGTGTTAAGCGGGATGGAGTCCACCTGGGAAGGTTCCATGGCGATGCAGCAGATTGAAAGGAATTCTGAGGTCAGGAAGCAATGTGATTTGCCAGCAAAGCACGGCCTCAGAATTATCAAAGTGGGTTGGAGGCGCTAAAGATCTAATGCTGCTAACATATCTAAATCCACTTTCAGGTTCAGACCATGTCAACGCCTTTCGCTTCTGAGATGAAACATTCTAGCAGGCAGTGAGAGACATCATATATAGGCCTTCCAGGGGAAAGACACAAGGAAGAGAGAGAAAGGTGGCTGGATGTAGAGAGCTTGCCATCTTTCCCCAGGTTGCCGGGAAGAATCAGGCCAACATTGCAGGAGGTTAGCCAACAGGAGAGGAGGTGAGTGCCTCACCTGCTATATAGCACCTTGTACAAAATACCCAGTCATGGGGTCTTTATTTCTGTGACAATACTTCAACTCCACCGTATTTCCATCTCCTCCATGGGGCTGATAGCAACCTGGGACCATGCTACCTGCGACCGCTCGCTCATCAGAGAGCTTCAGCTGTGCACTAGTGTAGGCTCATTGCCAATTCTTTCTGCTTCCTAGCAGCTCTTCTGGGCAAGCCTAATGTGGTTTTGTGGATGGCATGTTCATGTCCCCCACAAATTCACATGTTGAAACCCTAACTCCCAACGGGAAGGTACTAGGAGATGTGGCCTTTGGGAAGTAATCAAGGTAAGTATTAGTCAGGGTTTTCTAAAGAAACAGAACCAAAAAATTAGAGAGAGATGGAAAAAGAGAGAGATGGAGAGAGAGAGAGAGAGAGAGAGAGAGAGACAAACAGACAGAGAGACAGAGAGACACAGAGAGAGAGAGAGATTTGTTATAGAAAATGGCTCACACAATTGTGGAGGCCAAGTCCACAATCTGCTGTCTGGAAAACCAGGGGAGCCTGTGGTGTAATTCAGTCTGTAGTATACTTCAAAGGCCTGAGAACCAGGAGCACTGATGTCTGAGGGCAGAGGGTGGACATCTCGATTCAGGTGGAGAGTGAATTTGGCCTTTCTCTGCCTTTTTGTTCTATTCAGGCCCTCAAGAGATTTGATGATGTTCACTGGCATTGGTGAGACTACTCTTCTTTACTCAGTCTATCAGTTCATATGCTAGTCTCTTCCAGAATGTAATGAGCTAATCTAATTTAATGAGCTAAGTTTGTATCTGGTAAGAAGTCCTCCCTATCCCCACAGCTTTGCTAATGGGAACTGTGACCCATCCTTTTTTCCTTCCTTCCTTCCTTCCTTCCTTCCTTCCTTCCTTCCTTCCCTCCCTCCTTCCTCCCTCCTTCCTTCTCTCTCCCTTTCTTTCTCTCTTTCTTTCTTTCTTTCTTTCTTTCTTTCTTTCTTTCTTCTGTCTTTTAGTGAAAACCCCATATTCTTTATAGTTCAAGCTTATTTCGAGAAGGTGCAGCATTTTTATTTGTGTTTTGGATTAGCCTTTCAGTTGTATTAAAAAATGGAGGGATAAACTTGTTACTTTATTAAAATGAAATGAAGCAGATTCAAGTCAAAGGTTAAATCGTAGGTATTTCCCAACACGCCAAAACCCAACTTTCCAATACCGGGTGCTGGAGGCAAGAACTCCACCAAGGAAGTGTCTCAGGTCAGGAAGAGGGAAGAGCCCACCTGGAGGGCAAAGAACCTAGAAGTTTCCATAACCTGATTCTACCCATTTGCTAAGCTCCCCAGGTTCATGAATTACAATATTGTACAGGTCTCCTGCTTGTGTTTTCCTAAACATCTCACGTAGTAAATTACTATCATGAATATAGAGTATTCAATTTGAGGTCAGACGAGCAAATACTAGATCAATCAGGGCTTTGGACCACTTCCATCTGAAGAATCGAGGAAGCCGATCTATATTTGGAACCTTCCTTGTGATCCCTACAGACCAAGAGCCCAAATGTACAATTTAAAGGGATAAAACCAAACAAAAAGCCCACGGAAAGAACCTATGGTGTAGAGGGAAGCAACTTCAGACTATAGGTTAAGTATGTTGCCAAGAGCTCAGTCAGTGTCCTCCATGTGAAGGCCCCACCCCTCTTTCCACTAGTAAGCTGTAGGAGCACTACAGGCTGGGAGTCCCAGCCCAGATCTGCCTCTCTCAGGTTTCAGAAAAGCTTCAGTCCTAGTTGGGGTACATGTTATCCTAATGTTATCCCACCTGTTAGAAGTATCCAAGATCTAACTAATAAATAAGACTGCATGATTTTGAAGGTAGGTAGAATGCACTTCCTGGTTTTCAGTATGGAGAAATGACTAGGCATCCCTGGGTGCCAGAAACTGCAGTCATCGGCACAGCGCTGTGGCAGGCAATGTCAGCTCACAAAGCACCTCCCTCTCCCTAGTCATAGGCAGACGGGTAATGGTGGCACAGGGTTTATTAAGCCGTGTGCCTTAGTTTTTTGTTTTTTGGGTTCTTTTAAACATTTATTTATTTTTGAGACAGAGAGAGACAGAGCATGAACAGGGGAGCGTCAGAGAGAGAGGGAGACACAGAATCTGAAACAGGCTCCAGGTTCTGAGCTGTCAGCACAGAGCCTGACGTGGGGCTCGAACTCACGGACTGCAAGATCAAGACCTGAGGTAAGTCAGCTGCTTAACCCACTGAGCCACCCAGGCGCCCCTTAAGCTGTGCCTTAGTACAAGCGCTAGGGCTTGCCCATGGTGCTCTTGATGTATAAAGCCCAGATGTTCTGTCAATTCTTCTTGGGCATTGACACCAATACCAGGAAATTCACAGCTAAGTGGATATTGTACACAGGCTCATCATCTGTCACCTTCACGTAGTCAACAGTGGCAGTGGCCAGACACAGCACCAAATTCATCTGGAATTTGATCGTGGCCTTCACTTCATCCACTTTGGCCACCGTGTATTTACTGCGGGTCAGGAAGGAAGGGAAGTTGTATCAGCCTTATTGGGGCCTGGGCCCAAGATTCGTGGCATCTGCTTGATCAGAGATTCTGAAACCAAAAAGGCATCGTGCTTCCTGACTAATTTTTTATTCTTGTTGAGTTTCTTCAGTGCCTCAATGTCCATGTGGGGAATATCCTCAGCCTTGGCCTCATCACAGTGATGCTGGTCCCTCAAAATACATATGAAGAACTTGGGGTGGGGAGTGGCCTTAAGCCTGACAGTACTCAAGAAGCATTGGTCTTTCTGAGTGTCATAGTTCTTCAAGTTGATCTGTAGCTCCAGTCTCCAAAAACTTCCCGTGCTTGACTGGTTGCCCTGCAGGACTTCTCGCACTGCCTCACACAGGGTGTCATGGGAGACTGCTGCTCAAGGTGCCGCATGCCACAATAACCAGAAAAGACACAATGGAGGTTTCATTCTGAGGCCTCTTCTGTTGGCTTGTTCAGACCACCTTCTAGCTGCATGCTCCCATGGCCTTTCCTTGGTATGTACACCAGAGAGGGGAAAAGAGGGAGAAAGCACAGGTGTCTCTTCTTATAATGGCACTAATCCCGTTGGATCAGGGCCTACACCTATAACCCCACTTAACCCTATTTAGCTTCCTAAAAGCACCGTCTCCAAATACAGCCACACTAGGCACTTTAACATATGAATTTGGGGGGGGACGCCAGGGGGCAAAAACATTTAGTTCATAATAGATCCCTAAATAGAACTGATTTTCCCACGAACTTATAAGTGATATTTGAGAATGCCTCCAGGAAATTTAGAACTATGATTTCTTTATTAGCATAATATATACTGTTTGCTTTAATAATACAATGTTAAAGTTCTCGACAGAATATCAGGAAGGAGAAGGCAGACCATTCAGGTGGGGCCACCTGACAATGATCTCCCCAAGAAAAGGAATTAGCATGAAAGGGACTGGATTCCACTTCCTGTAGAAAAAAATGTCAGAAGAGGGATCAAGTGCTGAAAACATGAAGTTTGGGGGAAAAATGGAGAGGAGCAGCCAGTGAGCTGAGAGAAGCCTGTGCAATGCATGATGTTGTATTCCATAGCTCTTTTCTCATAGGGTCGCAAATCTGTTTGGATTCTTATGAAACACAGTGAAAGGGCCAAACCAGCAATTTTTTTCCACCCAGGAAAGTACCACCCTTGCAGGAGGTAAGAAGCAATGTGTAGCTGTGTTTTAGGTTGTTGTGATGACTGAAGAGCACCATTTACAGGCTTAATGTCCACAAAGCAAAGGATGGTTCCATAGTTTGAAGAACAGTGTTAGCCAAATATCAATCAGTTTTGTCTAAATTTACCTAAGTCTCTGAGGGATACCTGAGACCCTGGGTCACAGTTATTTGTCTATTCATTCACTCACACATACATTTATTAAATTCCTACTAACTGGAGAAAAGCTGGGATAAACCCACATGAGTTATACATGGAACCTGCTTCCAGGGAATTTATAATCTAAACGCACAACTAAATAGGATGTTTTCTGATACATTCTGTAGTAGTTGTGTAAAGAGATCAATAAGACAGTGATTAATTCAAACGAGGTGAGAATAGAGAGGAGAGCATCAGGGAAAATATGTTCAAACTGAGATAGAAAGGATGATTCGAATACCAGCCAGTTGCCATTGTAGCAGTGAGGAAGAAGGCCATTCAGTTGGAAGGAACAGCAAGTGCAAAGGCCTGGAGGCATGAAAGTATCTGATGTGTGTCACGTAGCATGGGATACAAACTATAATCTTGGTAGGTGAGACTGGAAAGGCAGGTTGTGACCGGATCGCGAAAATCCTTACAAGTCGTTCTAAGAAGCTTGGATCTCAATCCGTAGAAAATGGAGACCCATGAAAGAATTTGATCTAGAGAAATGACATAATTATTTATGAACTTAAAACACAGCTCACAGAAGAGGAGAGAATAGAAGGAGGAGAACGACTTGAGAGCATTGTACTAGTGCGGAGGAGAAAAAATAAGGAGGGTGGGAAAGGAAAGAGTAGAGTCAAGGAGATAGAGATAGGTATTTCAGAGCTGGAGTCAACACCCTCCCTATACTGTAGAGAAGTTAATTAAAAACAGTCAGGGTGGTTCTTCCAGGTTTCTGTGACCCCAGGTGAAAGTGAAATGTACTGATACGACCATTTCCAATATTGGCATTTTATGGACTTATAGAAGCCTAAATGGGGAAAGAAAAACAGAAGGCAATGGGGCGCCTGGGTGGCGCAGTCGGTTAAGCGTCCGACTTCAGCCAGGTCACGATCTCGCGGTCCGGGAGTTCGAGCCCCGCGTCGGGCTCTGGGCTGATGGCTCAGAGCCTGGAGCCTGTTTCCGATTCTGTGTCTCTCTCTCTCTCTGCCCCTCCCCCGTTCATGCTCTGTCTCTCTCTGTCCCAAAAATAAATAAACGTTGAAAAAAAAATTAAAAAAAAAAAAAAAAACAGAAGGCAATTTATCGTGACAAAAGCTACATGGTCTTGTGTTAATTGTGGATAAAGCTGTATTTACTTAAGCAGCTAGGAGTTTATCCTTCTGCAGTTCCCTGAAGGACTGGTTGGTAAAATCAGCTGCTATGTTGCTAAAATGCCAGCGGGCTTTAGAGGTAAATTCTCTCTCAAGGTAAGGAATTTCCAACACACAGTGATACCTCTGAAGTTTGTTTCCCTACCAATTTGGTCTTCCACTGACTTGCTATTATGTTTTCCTATAATCAGGACATAGGCCATCTGTTCGAAAATGCTTTAGCCTGAACAACATGGATGGGACGGATGGCAAGGGAAAAAGCCAGCAACATGATATTGCTACTGTTTTAATCTTAACAAAGCTTTCGATATGAGGGTCTCAATGTCCCCAGTAATCTTAACTCACAGAATGGACTGACAGTCTTTTCCCAGAGAAGAAGTGTCTTTGTTTTCCTCCTTTCTTTTTTTTTTTTTTATCTTTATTTATTTATTTATTTTGAAATAGAGAGAGAACATGAACAGGGGAGGGGCAGAGAGAGAGAGAGAGAGGGAGACAGAGAATCCCAAGCAGGCTCTACACTGTCAGCGCAGAGCCCCATTCAGGGCTCGAACTCATAAACTGTGAGATCATGACATGAGCAGAAGTCAGACACTTAACCACCCGAGCCACCCAGGTGCCCTGCTTTTCCTCCTTTCAATGCACCACTGTTCACTTGCAGATTTGGGAAAGGCCATTGGACAGGGTTCTAGCTTTGGCTCTGTGTCCACGAACTTCCAAGAATGGTGACCAGATTCTCAAAATCTACTCTGCTTACTGGAGATGCCGTCCTTTGAGGCCTACTAATTCGGCATGTCACATGGAGGCAAAGAATTTCCAAACTTGTTGGGTTATGGCTTCTGGCAACCGACGCTGCTGGCAATTGGAAGGCTTATCCTCTGTGTTTCTGTTTTGATTCCCTGTTGTTCCTGAAGTTTCAGGAAGGAAGTCAGCGGGAGTCAAACATATTTGGTTTTTATTACACCATCTCCATATAATCTTCCTCTACAATTGTTTAAAAATAATGCTCACGTCATTAAAGAAGAAAATAAACACCAGTCAATTGAGGCTGTATAGTTAAATTTAGAGTCTGAACTGATAACACAGAAGAGGTTCAAACTCAGTATTTTCCCATCAGCCAAAAGGCAAGGTAATTATATTAATGTTATATTGTGTAATTCTAGAATTTTGTACCTAGGATTTTGCCCCCTTTGGTCCAGGAATATTTCTTACCTATCTAAGTATCTCATGCATGCCATTAAATACCTAGCGTCCCTAAATACTTACCTAGTCCAGGGTTACAAAACAGTAAGCCATCTTTACAATAACTAACATCTATTGAGACCTTAACTGGTGCTAGACATGGTCTTAAGTACTTTAAATGTATTAACTCATGTAATCTGTAGTTATGTATGTATGTATGTAATTACTCACGTAAGAGTCCTGCTATCATTACTCTTCCTGTTGTTCCGATAAGCTACAGATGCAAAGAAAGAAAATTTTCCAAGCTAACAAAGCTACTGGTAGGAGAACTGGGATTTGAACTCAAGTTCTTGCACAGTCTGTATTTTTAACCATCAAGGAATAATTTTTGTTGTTGTTGTTTAAAATATGTACACACACAGGGGCGCCTGGGTGGCGCAGTCGGTTAAGCGTCCGACTTCAGCCAGGTCACGATTTCGGGGTCCGTGAGTCCGAGCCCCGCGTCGGGCTCTGGGCTGACGGCTCAGAGCCTGGAGCCTGTTTCCGATTCTGTGTCTCCCTCTCTCTCTGCCCCTCCCCCGTTCATGCTCTGTCTCTCTCTGTCCCAAAAATAAATAAAAACGTTAAAAAAATTCTTTTTTTTTTTTTAAATATGTACACACACAGAAGAAAGTCATGAAGAGTCATAGTAGCATTTTTCAAGGAGGGGATTTTTCATGGTTTTAATTGTATTTAAATTTTTTTTTTATTTTGAAATAATTCTAAATGTACAGAAATGTTCTAAAAAGACTACATAGGCTTTTCAGATACTCTTCATCACCCCTAATATTACTATCTTACATAATCAGAGTACAATTTTGGAAACCAGGAAATTAATATTGGTACATATTATTAGCTAAAGTACAGTCCTTATTCAAATTTCACCAGTTTTTCCACTGATGTCCTTTTTCCATTCCAGGACCCAAACCAGGCTGCCACATTGCATTTAATTATCGTGTTTCCTTAGTTTCCTCCAATCTGTGACAGCTCTCCAGTTTTATTTCCCCAAGCTCCCCAGTCTTAGCTTTTGTGACTTTAATACGTTTGAAGACGACTGGTCAATGGTCGGCAGAATGTTTATCAATTTGGGTTTAGCTGATGTTTTCTCATGATTAAATTAAGGTTATGCATTTTTGGCAAGAACATCACAGAAGTGGTATCTTCTACAGCATATTATAGTATACCTGATGTTGATATATCTTAATTCTGGTGATATTAACATTAATAATTTTAGGTTGATGTTTGCTAAGTTTCTCCATGTTTTCTTTTTGTGCTTAAGAAATATATTCTGTAAGACTTTTTGAGATTATGCACACGCCCTGTTTCTCTTACAACTTTTACCTACTAATTTAGCAACCATCGATAGAATGTGTCTGCAATTATTACTGTGGGGTTTGCCTAATAAAGTTTGTATTTCCTTCATTTCTTCTACACTGATTAATTGGAATTCTGTAAGAAAGAGTTACATCTCTTTTCCCACATTTATCTATCTGTCTGATTATTTATTTATATCAATATGAGCTCATGGATATTTATTTTATTTTATTCTATTGGTTATAATTCAATACTGTCATCTATTTTGTGCTAAATTCGGCCACCAGGAGCTCCTATAGTGTGGCTCCTATGTCCTTTCAATGTAATCCATTCTTTTTCTTTTTTTTTTTTTAACATTTATTTATTTTTGAGACAGAGAGAAACAGAGCGTGAACGGGGGAGGGTCAGAGAGAGAGAGGGAGACACAGAATCTGAAACAGGCTCCAGGCTCTGAGCTGTCAGCACAGAGCCCAACGCGGGGCTTGAACTCACAAGGACGCCCAACCGACTGAGCCACCCAGGCGCCCCTAATCCATTCTTTTTCAATCACTTCCTTATTTTCTGGTACAAAAAGTTATTCTAGGATCTTCTTGTATTTACCCTAACAATATGGGAATCAACTACTTCTCCAGAGACCTGGTTTCTTTTATTGGAGAATGGTATTTAGAAACCAAAATCTGGGCACTAAGTATGCTCATTGCTTCTGGGCTCACCTTTCTTCTAGGCCCACTCAGTGGACAGATTAGAAAAGCTGTGTATGTACAGTCACCCATATACACACACATCTATATTTATCTCTGTATCTATCTATAAAAATATATTAAAAGCCATGGGATCACATTGATGCCTCCAATTTCAATTCAACACCACAGGGTTCATTTTGGCCTTTTCCTATTCCTTATTTGTAATATTTTTCTCCACCACAGGAAATGTGATTTTAATTATCTACAATATGTTTTACTTATTTGTGCAATCCTACTATACCCAAAAAGCAGTTTCATAATTGCTAACCCATATTTCTAGGAGAAAAAAAAAAATTACTAATGAGAAGACAGCAGGTGTATACAGGTTTTTTTTGTTGTTGTTGTTTGTTTTAGAAAGACTATTTTCCAAAATTTCTTAGGTGAGTTCTTTTCTTCCCCACCCCATTATTTTTTTTTAATTTTTAATTTTTTTAATGTTTGTTTATTTTTCAGAGAGACAGAGATAGAATGTGAGTGGGTTAGGGGTAGAGAGAGAGGGAGACACAGAATCTGAAGCAGGCTCCAGGCTCCAAGCTGTCAGCACAGAGCCTGACGCAGGGCTCAAACTTATGAGCTGTGAGATCATGACCTGAGCCGAAGTCGGACACTCAGCCGACTGAGCCACCCAGGCACCCCTTCGCCCCATTATTTTTTAATTAATTATGTTTCCTCGTATTTAACAATAAACACATATTATTTTGTGTATTTTTTAAGATGACATTCTTTGGGGTATGAATATTGGCTAGTAGATAGCAACTGTGTGAACAAAATAAAGTATGAAGGTGAAAATAAATACAGGTTTCCTAAGTGATGTCACTGTCTTTACCACTTTGGTAACACGTGCCAATTTTTGTTGGGTTCGGCCACCACTTCCTGGGGTTTGTGGACCCTTGTCTCAAGATGCTCTGAAGCCCCAGCCACAGCCCCTCTTGCTGTTTCTCAGCTCTCCTGTCGCTTATGTTATCCCTCTTTATCGGCACTTAAAATAGTCACATCATTCCATGTCTGGGAAAATGTTCAGGACATTTAAGAATCATTAAAGAAGAAATCAAGAGAGTACAATCATTGATATACATATTTTTTAAAGAAATCAAGCCAACAACATCTTTTGTGTCTTCCATAAAAGTATACTCTGGGAAGATCTGGGGTCTATCGTGAATCATTAGGTTTTACATTATAAATTTACACTCTTGGAAACATACGGATACATATTTGATTACTCATAATGCAGATGTGACATTGTCCTAGCAAAATTAGGAAATTTCCAATAAACGGACCATTACCTTTGCATGGAGATGAATCACACTCAGGCACCCATTATGGCAATCAAACGGAACAGTTCTAGACTTGCAACTCAAAACCCTCACTTCCCAGGCAAAGCAATAATCTATTAAAATGTGAAAATTACAAGTCTTTTTCCAAAGTTACTGGTAATTAATAATGGCAATTAAATTTCACAAGGCCAGTGATTTTCAAATCAGGAAGTCATTAATATAGAGAGATATTTGTTTTAATCACTACTCACTTAGCTCCAAACCAAAAAGTCTGTCTTTCTTGCAAGGAGCTCACTGTTTATCCTGACGCCTGGCTGCACCGAGGGCAAACACCTGCACATCCAGCATCCACCCGTGGATGTCCAGCATCTCTCCTCCTGGAACATGAAGTTTGGTCTTCAGAAATTCCCTGGATCTAAAAGTGGGGATCTAAATTTCTAAAAAGAAATTCCCTGCCTGCACTTTGATTCATCCCAAGTTCATGTCCGTTTCATTTGCATTTCAATTCCATCCAGTGCATTCCTGGAAATCAGGTGAAAAGCAAATCACATTTTGCTTTAGATGGCTGAGGCTTCATTTCTGACATAGAATCCAAATAAATCATACATATGCCCAACAATATGTCACAGAAGCAAAAATGTAACAAGAGTAAACCTTTTATCAAAATACACTTGTCAAATAACATTCTGAGTCTTAAAAAATGACCTTAAGTGTATGTTATACCATGTTCACGCATAGGGCCCAGTGTACTAAAAAATGCACATAGGAAATGAAAACTTCAAGCATACTGTTAAAGAGCAATAAAACTAAAACCAGTATATTGGTTTTCACACTGGCCATGTTTATAATTAATACACTTCTGGTTGATCTAGAATTTAGAAGATCTGGAATTGGAAGAAAGTGGATGATGGACATTTGGATCTCTCACTTTATTTTAATGTATCTGCTCAAAAAGTTCGGGGTTTTTCTCTCCCCTTCCCTCTCCCCCTCTCTTTTCCACTTTTCCTCTGGCACCTTACCCTCTCTATTAATGTGCCCAGAGCAAACAGAGGCAACCAGTCTCTTACACTGACTTCTTTCCTTGAGGAGAAGTGAGGATGAAATTTAGTGATACCCAATGCTAAATATTCAGGAGAAACTCTTTTCTTTCAAAACATTTATTTGACATTTCAAAAATGGTTTTTTCCCCCAGCTTTATTGAGCTACACCTGACATATAAAATTGTAAGGTTTTAAAAGTGTACATTGCGGTGATTTGCTATAAAGATACATTGCAACATTATTCATGCCATCTAGTTAATTAACACATTTATCAACTCACATACTCATTTTTTTTTTTTTTTGGTGAGTACACTTACCACACTTAAGTTTTAATCTCTCAACAAATTTCAATTATACGATACAGTGCTATCACCTATAGTCACCATGTTATACATTAGATCCTCAGTTCTTATTTATTTATAGCTCAAAGTTTGTATTCCTTCACCAACCTCTTACTTTATCCCCCATCCCCAAGCCCCTGACAACCACTTTTCTACTCTCTGTTTCTATGACTTTGGGTATTTTTGAGATTCCTCACATAAGTGATACCATGAAGTCTTTCTCTGGTTTATTTCACATAGCATATGCCTTCGAGGTCCATCCATGTTGTTGCAAATGGCAGGATTTCCTTCTTTCTCCTGGCTGAATAATATTTCGTTATATATATGTGTATATTACACACACACACACACACACACACACACACACATTACATCTTCTTTATCCATTCATCCCCACAGACACTGTTCAGGGACACTCTTTATAGGAGAAAATCTTTATAACTGATTTTTACAGGAGAAAACCTTTATAACTGATTTTGTGGGTTTTTAAACATTTTTTAATGTTTATTTATTTTTGAGAGACAGAGACAGAGCACGAGCAAAGCAAGGGCAGAGAGAGGAGGGGACACAGAATCTGAAACAGGCTCCAGGCTCTGAGCTGTCAGCACAGAGCCAGATGCAGGGCTCGAACTTACGAACCGTGTGATCATGACCTGAGCTGAAGTCGAACACTTAACCGACTGAGCCACCCAGGCACCCCCTGATTTTGTATTTTGAATTTCCTACTTCACCATCCAAGAAAAAAAGGAAATAAAATGAAAACTATTTGTCAATTGAACACACTGCTCATTATATATTTTTTAATTTTATATATTTTTTTAATTTTATATATTTTTTCATACAAAACTACAATCTATATGAATCAAGTTGCTGTTCAAATATTTCATATTTCTTACACGATTATAAAAACATAATATTTCAACATAGAATATTTGAAAATTGCCAGATTCTTATTGAAATCGTGACCCAGTATTTTCATATTGATTCATTATTTTTTTAAGTTTATTTATTTTGCAAGAAAGAGAGAAAAACAGAGAGAGGGAGAGAAAGAGAGAGTAGGCAAGGGAGGGGCAGAGAGAAAGGGAGAGAGAGAGAGAATCCCAAGTAGGATTCATGCTGTCAGCACAGAGCCTGACACAGGGCTCAACCTCACAAACCATCAGATCATGGCCTGAGCAGAAACCAAGAGTCAGATACTTAACCGACTGAGTCATCCAGGTGTCCCAACTCATTATTTTATATTGAGGAAACTAAAGCCTTAGAAGATTGAAGAACTACTCCAAAGTCATATATTTCTGGAAAGTAATAAATAATATTAAAATACTAAATACAAGGATTATAAAGAATATGAAGATATTGCATATTAAGGAAGTAAACAAATTTCATATTAATTATTTTTTCTTAAACAATATTTTAATTGAGATATAATTCACATACCATATACTTTATAAATTTAAAGTGCACAGTTCAGGGGAGTCTGGGTGGCTCAGTCGGTTAAGTGTCTGACTTCGGCTCAGGTCATGATCTCGTAGTTGGTGCGTTGGAGCCTCGTGTTGGGCTCCACGCTGATAGTTCAGAGCCTGGAACCTGCTTCAGATTCTGTGTCTCCCTCTCTCTCCCTGCCCCTCCCCTTCTCACACTTTATCTCTCCTCTCTCCTTCAAAAATAATAAATAAAAAAAAATTTGTTAAATAAATCATATAGTGTACAATTCAGTGGGTTTTCATATATTTACAGGGTTATGCAACCATCACCACTATTTGATTCCAGAATACTTCCATCACCCCCAACCAAAAAAAAATTGCCGTATCCATTAGCAATCACTCCCATTCTTCTCTGGCAGTGATTAATCTATTTTCTGTCTCCATGAATTTGCTTATTCTGGACATTTGACAAAAAAGGAATCATAATATGGCCTTTTGTATATGGTTTCTTTCACTTAGCATGATTTCAGAGTTCATCCATGCTGTAGCACATACCAGCACATTTTTTTTTTCATTTTTATGGCTGAATAATATTCTATTGCAGGATTCTACCACTTTTTAAAATTCATTCGTCCATTGATGGACTGGTCATTAAAGAAAATTATAAAAAAAAAAAGAAACCAGACACAACAAAATATACTACATGTTGCTATTTATATTAAGTTCAAGAGCATGCAAATGTAATCCAAGATGTTAGAACACAGAAATCAGAGTAGTGATTACTTTGGGGGAGGTATTGACTGAAAGGTGAGGAAAATTCTGTGGTATGGGAATATTCTGTGTCTTGAGCTGGGTATTACAGAGATGTACACAGAGGAAAAATAGACCAACCCACGCATTTACAATCAGTGCACTCACTTTATGTACTTTATTCACATATGATGAACTTCAATAAAAAATTTTTTTAAACAAGGTGGGAGAAGTGCCCCAGGCAAATGGAGAAATTTTCAAACCTTTTAAAACATGAAACACAAGTCTGCATCTCATCTACATGTAACACGGAAACAGAATGAAGAATCTAAAAAAAAGGAGCCAGAGAACGGTTACCTGTTCTCTGAAAAAAGAGGTGATGAAGACACCAGACATCATCCCAACTCCCCTACTGCCCCTCTGAGTCCACGACTCCTAGG
Source organism: Herpailurus yagouaroundi (assembly GCF_014898765.1). Classification (NCBI taxonomy): domain Eukaryota; kingdom Metazoa; phylum Chordata; class Mammalia; order Carnivora; family Felidae; genus Herpailurus; species Herpailurus yagouaroundi. The sequence continues at coordinate 83,616,785 of NW_024412376.1, read as the reverse complement.
ATTTCAACTCCGAGAAATAAAATGATAAACAAAAATTATCTGGTACAGAAGCAACCGAGTTCTTATTAAAATCATGGGATGTTACAGAAAAAAAAATCCTAAAATTCTAAAGGTCATTTCTTTTGCTCTCCCGCAAACTCCCTTCTCATCCAAAGAATCCATCAATATTCAAGTTAAGCCACACTAAGTCGTATGTTAATTCAATTCCACTTGAATGGCTTTTACATAATCCCTAAGCAGGGACCTTGTCAAAATCTTTGCTCAGTACAATTCCTGGGACACTGCTGACATTCAGTTGAGTGTATAGTATAATTAATATCATAATAACAATAACACGCAAGGAAAATACATACCTCCCACAGTTTGCAGAAATACCAGGCTGCAGCTAACACAGAATTTTAATTCAGAATCAACAAGGAAAAGAGAGATCGAAAGGCAGCCAGAGCAATTGGATTCAATAAATTCACAAAGTCAGCCCAAACTGCAGGAGAAACCGTACTTATTAGGCAAGCTATCCTATGGGGGACAACTAAATTAAGCAAGATAATTTCGTGTTCCTAATGCATTTGCTTGACTACAATGAAGGTTGAAGTCTTAGTAGCTACATGAAGCCAAACCTTTGTCTGAAGGTGAAAGGGATTGGATGTGTGTGTGTGTGTGTGTGTGTGTGTGTGTACGTCTATGTATGTATGTCTGTTCTGTCTGTGTATACTTGAAAATGTTCAGCAGTATTGATGGGTAGCATGAGACAGGAAGAAAGGGTAATAAAACGCTTCCGTGACTAAAAAAAGACTGTCTAATTAAAGAAATGAGTTACACCTTTAGCCCCTTAGTCCCACTACAGGGGGAACTGCTGGTATAATGAGGATTAATAAACATTCCCTAAAGGTGCAAAGTTGTGGATTTTTTCCTCTGGAGAGCAGCCAACCCTCCCTATTCTCCAACCCTCAAGTCTTCAGCACACATCTGACTTTGCCAGCAGAAAGAAAACTGCTCTGGCCTGCATTTCAAAGGAACACCTGTCAAAAAGCCCCAGGGCAGGGAAGATTTTCCCCAAATCCAGGTTTCCTCCAAAAGGCTCCTTTTACAATCCCTAACGGGTGATGTTCCAACTGTGTCCCTGGACAGCCACAGCAGCATCACCCTGAGAACTCAGAGATGCAAAACTCCCTCTTCCACCCCCGATTTATTGAATCAGAAACCCTGGGGCTGGGGCCAGGGAATCTGTGTTTTTGTTTTATTTAAAAAAAAAAATAACATTTATTCATTTTTGAGACAGAGAGAGACAGAGCATGAAGGGGGGAAGGTCAGAGAGAGAAGGAGACACAGAATCTGAAACAGGCTCCAGGCTCTGAGCTGTCAGCCCAGAGCCCGACGCAGGGCTCAAACTCACAGACCGTGAGATCATGACCTGAGGCGAGGTTGGACGCCCAACCTACTGAGCCTGGGTGCCCAACCTACTGAGCCACCCAGGCACCCCCAGGCACCCCATGGGAATGTGTGTTTTTTTGTTTTTTAATTTTTTTTTCAACGTTTTTATTTATTTTTGGGACAGAGAGAGACAGAGCATGAACGGGGGAGGGGCAGAGAGAGAGGGAGACACAGAATCGGAAACAGGCTCCAGGCTCCGAGCCATCAGCCCAGAGCCTGACGCGGGGCTCGAACTCACGGACCGCGAGATCGTGACCTGGCTGAAGTCGGACGCTTAACCGACTGCGCCACCCAGGCGCCCCGGGAATGTGTGTTTTAAGAACGCCTCTAAATGAGCTTGAGGCATGCTCCCATTGAACTTGTTCACCTCAGTTCCACATCCTCTTCCACCATGTCCCAAGCAGTTATTACTGGCCTGGTCTCTTCTTCAGCAGCTGCAAGTCTCTTCTTGCTCTATTTATTTTTTAAAATTATTCTTCATGGTGGAGTCATCTTTCCCGCTTGCCACTTGACACAACATTACACACTATATAGCATATAGTCTTCCACTAGTGCTCATTAGAATGAATGGAAAGAGTTTTCCCTGTCCCCAAATCTCGCCAATATCTATGATATTATATTAGGGCCACCACAAAGCACATGGATCTTCTGCAACCAAGCTCTCAGTATCATGTTTCAGAACATCCCACCACGGCGATATCTCACCCTTCAATGTACAATTCTCCTACCTAGTATGTGAGTTTGCATTTAAGACTCTGTAGAAGAGGGGCGCCTGGGTGGCTCACCTGGTTGAGTGTTCAACTTTGGCTCCAGTCATGATCTCAGAGTTCGTGAGTTTGAGCCCCACATCTGGCTTGCTGCTGTCAGCACAGAGACCACTTTGGATCTTCTGTCCCCCCTTCTGCCCCTTCCCTGCTTATGCTCTCTCTCTCAAAACTAAATAAATCTTAAAAAAAAAAAAAAAAGACTCTGTGGCTATATTATTGCTTTATTTCTAGACAATAAAATGTGAAGGGAGTAACCAACATGTGACATTTCTGGGTCAAGACTTTTATGAAACAGATGTGTTTCTTTTTCCCATCCACCTACTAGATGCAAACAGTGTAAGGCTAGAGCCTGGAGCAGCAGAATCATCCAGAAGCTTTTAAAAATGCTAATCCTAGGGGCGCCTGGGTGGCGCAGTCGGTTAAGCGTCCGACTTCAGCCAGGTCACGATCTCGCGGTCCGTGAGTTCGAGCCCCACGTCAGGCTCTGGGCTGATGGCTCGGAGCCTGGAGCCTGTTTCCGATTCTGTGTCTCCCTCTCTCTCTGCCCCTTCCCCGTTCATGCTCTGTCTCTCTCTGTCCCAAAAATAAATAAAAACGTTGAAAAAAAAATTAAAAAAAAATTCTAATCCTAGACCTCATCCCTAGAGTTTCTATTTCAGTAGGACTAGGATGGGGCCTGAGAATGTGCATTTCTAATCAGGTCCTAGATGCGGGATCGAACTCACGAACTCTGAGATCATTGGAGAGTCATTGGTCTGAACTATTGTTCTAAAGAACGGTGGAGTAGGGGCGCCTGGGTGGCGCAGTCGGTTAAGCATCTGACTTCAGCCAGGTCACGATCTCGCGGTCCGTGAGTTCGAGCCCCACGTCGGGCTCTGGGCTGATGGCTCAGAGCCTGGAGCCTGTTTCCAATTCTGTGTCTCCCTCTCTCTCTGCCCCTCGCCCGTTCATGCTGTCTCTCTCTGTCCCAAAAATAAATAAACGTTGAAAAAAAAATTAAAAATAAAAAAAATAAAAAATAAAAAATAAAGAACGGTGGAGCCAAAAGAAGGAAGCTGCATCCCTGGGCGACTTTGTAGAGAACTGATAGCTGATCAAGAACATCGACCTCATTCCATACATGACCAAGAAATATACTTCCATTGGTTTTGAGTCAATGTGCACACGTCCTCTTTTTACCATTTATCCTACCCTTAAATAATAAAATTGCCTAAAAAAGTAAATGTTGACATTTTCGAGATCTTATATAAAAATATATTTATTGGGGCACCTGGATGGCTTGGTCAGTCAAGTGTTGGACTCTTGATTTCAGCTCAGCTCATGATCTCACAGTTTGTGGGATGAAGCACCATGCCGTGTTCCACACCGCCAGTGTGGAGCCTGCTTAGGCTTCTCTCTCTTCGTCTCCCTCTGCCCCTCCTTCACCTGTGCACTCTCTCTCAAAATAAGTTTTGAAAAATTAATATATATATATTTTTATCATCATTAATATAGAACAGTAGACACTAAAAAAATAAAACACAAAACAAAGCTCAAATGAAATTTTATAAATCTTAAATTAGAAATAACTGATTTCTATTTTTTTCTTTTTTGTTATAGATTTTTTCAGTGTTGATCTCTTCCAGGGTTTCAACGAGATTCTTATGAACTAATCTTCCTTAGTGCAATCAAACATTTTGCTCTGTGCAGTTTTCCATCATTCAATGTCTTTTGGTGAGACCACCGGGACAAAGTTGTGTCTAATTTATCTTTATTATCCTGGTGCCTAACACAGTGCCCGGCACATGATCAAGATTCAAAAAATATGTTTGTGAGATGAACAAAATAATAATAATAAAGTATGGAAAATGGGCAAATGAATATTTTTAAAACTTGGTTTTGTTAACTACCAGATCTTAGCTTCCCCTTAGTTTCACAGTTGCATTTGACAGGCACTGTTGAGTTTGTTAGGTAAACAATGGTGGACAGAGCCAAAGTCCTTACTTTCAGAGTTTACATTCCTATGAAAAAAGACATAAACAAACAAATATCTTTAAGAATGCATCACAATCAAATAGAAACAAAACCAAAATGAGACAAGTAACAGTGAATCATGGATGCATTAGGAACATTAAAATCAGCGCTATTCTCTAAGATGCTTGACATAGAGAAAAGTAGTGGCAAATTTTATTTGGCATAAAAATGGACAAATTTCCATCGTCCTGGTAACACTTTGTATCAATAGCTTCACATCACCCATGGTTAGTTTGACAAAGCAAGATGCAGTAGACCCACTGACTTGGCTTTGTCAGCCTTCAATACAAGTGCTCACCTCCTTGAACTCCCAGAGATGAAGTAAGAGGGTTGTAAGTCCAGTTAACATTGTCAGAGCTTTTGTTAAATCTCAGAAGGCTACACTGTGAAAATATTGCCTCTACTCTGCAATCTGCTATACTTCCCTTTCCCTCCTCATCAGTTTCTTCTATAAATACCCAAACTGAAATGACCCTTGATGTAGAATGTCATATGGGCTACAAGCCCCAGCTTTGGGTCAAATAGACCTACTTCAAGTCACTTAATTAATTGCATGGCATTGGGTAAGTCTAAACTCTCCAACATTTCTTCACTCATTGAATGAAATCATGGAGGTGACTATTTCATAGGATTTGGGGGAAGAGTATATGAGACATTTGCATGTTAACACTTACATTGTAAATAATCATTCAAGTTGTGAAAGTCTAACAAGGATGAAGAGTATGTTCAGTAGGGGTTGGAAAATAAGGCAGTCACACTGACAGAGTATCAGAATTTGAAAACATAGCGGTGAAACCATTCTGAAGGCTATTGTGATGAGTTACTAAAAATAAGTTTGTTGGAATACAGGAAGGTAGAAGTCAAGGAACTGTGAGTCAGGGTGTTAGGTATTGAACACAACAGGGATGATGATAGAGGGTGGGATCAAGTGCTAAAGTTATTAAAAATGTGGAAATGTGAAGTCAGTAGATGACTGTCAAAGAAGTGTTCTTCAGTTAGATTCCTTTATTATATGCTTTTATAACACCTAGTATTTTTCCTTTGTGCCACTCACCTAAGCTTCAGTTCATCCATTCATTTATCTATGAATGCCCATCTGTAGGATAATAAGCTTCTTGAATGTTAAGAGTATAGCTTGTTCCCAAGTGATTATATTTGCTTGTAAAATACAAAGCTCAGCAGAAAGCTTAATTAATATTGGATGGGTGGGTGGGTGGATGGATGGATGGATGGATGGACTACTTGGCAGATAAATAAGAGATAGTACTAAAAATAAATGGCATCAAGATCAAAAGGAGAGAGCCTTCAGAAAGGTCAACGGGATGATTATCTGCAAAACAAAATATACCTAAGAATCTAGGATTTCTTAGTGATGGTTTCCTTATTTCCTACCTCCCTATTTAATCTCCTCCTTTTTCCCAGATTAATAAACCACATATTTAGAAACTTATTTGATAATTAATAATTAGAATAAGTGCCAATCAAGCATACTACTAGAATCTCTCAGCACCATTTATCACTTTGGCAATACACATAACAATTTAAAATGTGCATGACTTTGAGGCAACAATTCAATTTCTAGAAATTTATCTTACAGATACACTCATTCATGTATGTATGCTATACGTACAAATATTTTCTTTGCAACATTATTTAAGATACTAAAAAAAAAATGGCACTAAATATTCCAAAATAGGAGATTTGTTAAACAAATAGTTGATACATTCATACAGTTGAATTTTATACACATCAAAAATATCATGACATTATCTCCATGATACACTGTTAAATAAAAGATATGTATAAAACATGAAATAATCTGCATAGAGTGATCCCATTTTTAAAATATATAAATGCGTGTTGAGGGGCACAAATATTTCTAGATAGCACTCAGTGGAGCCCCTCCTCTCTCTTTTTTTCTCTCTCCTCTCCCTGCTCTTGTCATGTCTCATTAATGGGGAGTGGTCCTTGGTGAGACATAATGAAAAGATTCTTGTAGCATAACACAAAAACATTTGCCAGGAGAAATCATCACTTCTAGTCAGAAAAATATTGGTTTGACTCGTGGATATTTCACTCTGAAGACCATAAGGCACTCCAGGTTTCTTTCGCTCTTTAGAGCTCAGCACCAAGGGGCAGGCCCTATCCTCCTACTCCAGGTGATCTAGGTACTTGAGCATACGTGTTTTCAGTGAGAGTAACAGGGATGACCCGGGGCTTGTGGAGGAGGAGAAGGAGTAAACCAGAGGGAGGAGAATAGGATCCCTATGATTACATCCCAACTGGATCTGTATGAACTGACAAGTGGCATGAACACAAAGTAAAGACTGCTTTGCTCCACTCTTGGTGTTGTAGACTCTGGGTCTGGAGTTCTCTCTTGTCCAGCAAGAAAGTAGGATGCAGGATTAAAAATGCGGGAGAGAGTAATGTCCGGGAGGAGACAAGAGCCCGGAGTAAGGGTCTTTGCTCCATTTTTATTAGGATCAGAAGGCTTACCAGTGTGATAGGTGTGCACAGGGAGACAATGAAACCATGAACATTCACTCAGGGTATGGAGAAAAGGGGGTTTTGGAAATATGTGGTGTTAGGCATTTGGGTCAATACAAAACAAGATTCTGGTGCTGTATGGAAGGTTGTTTACAGTAAACACGAGGCCCCCACATCTGTTTACCTAAACTGGACTAGGGGACAAGAAAGACAGAACATGTTACATCAGGGTCAACCAGGCAACTTTCTTTTGCTAATTAGCTCAGCTCTGGACAACTTTGCCCCTTGAGGTCAGTCTAGAGGCCTATTTACCTCTTTACCTAATTTGGTCCTTCCTTCCTGTGAAAGCAGCTTTCTGCTATTATACTGACTTGGGGGGCATTTCCACCCTGAATACCTAATCTTGTTTACCTCATCTTAGATGTTTTCACCCTGAGACTTCCTACTCCTATACCTTTGTCCTATACTGGGAGCCTTTGTGCCCTTCACCTAGTCTTCCTTACCTAGTCTTATTTACCCAAACTTGGGTGTATGCATCTTACGGCTTTCCTATTGTTTATGCCTTTGTTAACCCATCAGTGCAAGCTCAGGAAATTCCCAAGCTTATTCCCCACACCTTGGGACTCCAGAGGTAACGGTGTCGATACTGGTCTACACTTCAGATGCTCCTGGTGTAACAAAGTGGTAAAATATGTATGTTTACATATATAATTGCATATGTAAAAAAAAAAAAAAAACATTTTAAGATACAAGCCAAGCTGTTAGCAGTGATTGTTCTTGCGAAATAGATGGTTTCCTTTTGGTGGGGGAGGGGGAAGGTCCAATGCGACGAAGATCATAAGGGAACTTCATAAACCTTGACATTGTCTGCATGGTTTATGGCAATTATGTCCCATAATTTAAAAATGAAGAGGAATTTTTTTTTTCTTAAAAGAACTCAACCAAACTGCAGCTTGCTTGTATATTAACAAGGCCCAAGCAGGAGAAAGAGGTCCTGGTGTCAGTTTGACTTTCCTAAGGATGGCCCCTCTGTCATTAGAGTTGCCCTCAAATTTGGAATAAAATAGTTCTGAAATCTTACCAGAAAAGTAATTGTTCCACCGCCTTGGAAAAGACCATTTAGCTGTGCAAACAAATGAAATAGGCATATCATAAGTTTTCACGATCGCTTTCACAAAAAAGAAAAAAAAAAGAGAGATCTCACACAGCACACTTCCCACATCCAACACTATCGATTAACTCTATTCATCCACACAGTACATGAATTTGTACTATTATGATCTAATTTAAATAATGTGAGTACTTTCAAAATAAATTCTGTGATTCTCTATGGTATTCAAAGGCTCCAGCTTATAGTCTTATAGAACAAATTACTCCTTTTACATAAGTAGACTCCCAAGGCTGTAGGCATTAAAGTCACAAAAGATCACCACTTAATAATTACAAAACTCTATATTCCTATTTCTACACTAGATTGCAAGTGCTCAGAAAGCCAGATGGAGTCTTTATTATTATTATTATTATTATTATTATCATTATCATTTAATTTTCTAAGTTTGTTCATTGATAAAGTGTAATGTTTCAATTCTTCTGTTCATCTAGCTCCTGTTTTTTGGGAAGCTTAATTTATTACGACACCTGCTATAACGTGGAAAAAGGAGAAGAGATGAAAAAAAACCTCAACCTATAGATTTGGTTCTTACAAATAGCTTTATAGGAAGTTTGGCTGGAGATTCTGTGTTTAATTCAGGGCCCATGTGATTCCTTCCCCTAGATCATGGAGCCAAGACTTGGTTACTCAAGACTTGGCTCTTGTCAGGAACTTTCTAGGCCCCTTAAGGTTTCTTGCATAGTTTCACCTAGAATTGCCCCCGCCATCGATTCAACAAAAAAGTAAGTGCCTAACAACAAAATCATGAAAAATGGGTATAATTTTCTGTTACAAATATTAAAATAGATCTTATCAAATATTAAGTTTTTTTAAATAATTTTTAAAGTTTGGAATTAATATATTTTTTGTTTATTTCAACGTGTACTCGTGTTCCATTTTTTTTTTTCCTGTAAAACAGCTTCCCCATACTTCAGCCAGAGAGCATGACTCTAAAATGAAGAACTCGTGACTGGGTGTGGGAAGGAAAAGACTAAAATTAGAGAGATCGACAAGCTCTAATATTAGGGATTTGTTTGAAAATGCCACTTCTAATGAGAACTAACAAAGAAATTCTCTGAAAATGAATCGATTTATTTAGCATGTTGGAGTTCTGTCTTATCCTAACAGGAGAAATAGCCAGCCTTTCTGGATTATTTTTGAAGTTGAAGAGTCAGGTTCCGAAGAAAAAGGAAGTATTCGTCCATAATCACGTAGAGAAGAAAACTTAATATTTGACCCGAAGGCAAAAGAGACTGACCAGGACAGAGATAGGACAAAAATAGAGAAACCTAGAGAGATACACTTGCTCCATCGGTCGGGCTTCTAAGATGCTCCCCAGTTTCCAGCTAAATAGTTAACACACAAACAGAATTAGATGTTACACACCGCATTTAGATAGGGTACTGTGTCACCATGGTAACTGGTTTTGCTTAAACATAGCTCTGCATGTACTAGTCCAAATTAGCTACAGAAGACACACACACACACACACACACACACACACAGAGTATTCCTGGAGCTTATATAACATTCGCCTATCAGTTATATTTTTTCTGAAATGGGGTATTTGGGTTCATGTCTGTAAATGGTCTTTCTTTAAAACATTCCTTTCTAGATAGAGTGCCTCTGATCACTCAGTTGTTGCGATATCAGAAGCAATGTTTCAGATAAAACTTCAGGTGATAATCAACATGTGAAAAGAATAATCTGTGCTGGTTTTGTCAGTAAATTCTTAGTGCGTAGAATACAAATTGTAAAGCCTACCACTTTAGCTTCTTACCTTTCAAATGCTATTTTATTTGGCTCATCCTTATGGAGTATTTCGGGTCATTTTTCTTGAAAGATTATTCCCAAATAGCATTCCCACCCCCACTGACTCCTCCTTATGATAAAATTGCTAAGAAAACAACTTAAAGCAAATTGAAAGAACTTTTTAAAAGAAAGGAAGTTGCCACAACATGGTATCCAAACCAAGAAATATCCCCAGCATTCTTCTAATAATTTTTCCTAGATTTATCTAAAGGAAAGGAAAAATAATTTATTGGTTCAACTCCTTTACATGGCACTGTTAAAAGCATGTGATTCTTTTTCCTTGTCAAGGCTCTATTTCTCTTCTTTTTCCCCCCTCTTATTTTCTGAGAAGAGAATTAAATATGATACACTTTGGGGGAAATTACATCATTGACTGTTTTACAATTTTCAAGACCACTTCGATTTTTGTACTAAAACGGCATAATGTCTGTAGTGTGAGTGCTTATTTGTCTGAAAAGAGGGAAAACTAATCATATATCCACCTACTGAACACCAGTGAACTTCTCTTTCTGCTTGTGGCTGTAGGATGTATTCACAGTTTGTCGAGTGTCCCTTTCATTCAAAGGAAAATAGCTACCATTTAATTGATCCCCAAGTATGTACCAGGCACTTGGTGGGAAATCTAGCAATGCCATGCCATTGAATTCTCACCAAACCTTGCAATGTGGGTGTCATTATCTCTACTGCAGAAAAGGAAACTAATGCTCAGAGGGGGTCAGTTATTTTCCCTATTTTACACAGCTTATAATTTGGCAAAGCTGATATACAAATGCAGATTCCAGAACACATTTGCTCAGGAGATACTCAGCCCATTTATAACGATGCCACTACTAAGAAGCAGCAGATAAGGGCTCTTCTGTATTGGATTAAGTTGGATTGGCTGCATTCTTTCAATAGAACTCTCTTCCCTCTGTTGGAGCATCATCACTGCGATCCCCCGGGGGACCACTGGGAGGCAGTAGAAGTCTGAACCCAACATCCCGCCTCCAAGTCCTCACCCTTGGCTTGCTTTCAGCTGGAGTCTCTATCTCTACAAGGAAGTGAATATATAACACTTTCTACCTTCCCAAGACCTTCGAGACTCAAATGCACTGAAATATTTCTTGAAATCGTTTAAGGACGTGAAATGTCCTGACCTTAGTATGCAATGAGAAGAAGTAAGAGAGCCATTCAGCAGAAGTTTCTGACAGCAAATCAGAAATAGCAGTGCCTAAGGAAATGGAGGCGGTGGGGCAGGCCCATGCCATCAACTCTCAAGGTCCAGAGAGTTGGGAGTGGGGGAGAAGCTAACATCAGCCTTCCAGAATGGTAGAAGCAATCGCGAGAGTGGGCTGAGAGGGATGGAAGGCTAAAGGAGAGGACAAGAACACCTGCTCGTGCCAGTGATGTGGCAGACGTGTGGTAGGAAGGAAATCCACAAGTCCTTGAATGCCAGAGCTGGAGACAACCCTCAAGAAAATCTTGGCCAGTGGTTGTCACGCTGTGTCCCAAAGGCACCTAAGTGGGTGGAGTAGGGAAGACTCCCCGTGAGGATCCTGGGATCCTTTGGAGTTTCTGCATAAGGTTTTATTTTACAAAAGAAACCCATAGCTTTAAATATTTTGCAAACTGCTTTATAAATGAGGAAACGGAGTGGTGATCTCTTAGATATTTCTTTCTTCAGCAATGAGCAGATTGTTGGAGCATATTCCTTTCCATAGTACAGATAGTTATGTCTGTGATGTTCTGCAGTACCACAGCCCTGCTCTGGAAACCTGAGAAAAGGTGTGGACATCAGGGGAAATAACAATCAATGCAATAGCCCGAGGTCTATGCCTCAGCTCTCCCAAGATGTCTTGCTGTTATGTGCCTTGAGACAAATCAATGACAGACAACCTGCCTTTATTTTCTCTTTAAAATAAAAGCTGCAATATCAGACTCCTTCATTAGAAACATTCAAAGGGTGCAGTTGGTTGTGTGCGTGATCAAGCAAGGGGCACGGACAAAGGGCGAAAGGAAACACAATTTCATGTTAAGACGAGTGATTCTTATACTATTAACTCAAAGCAGGAAGCGTTAATTCAGCCAGAGGATTGAAAAAAGACTTGACTGAGGCATGAACCAACCTCACAGTTCTTTATATGGGCAGGAATTAAAACCAGAATAACCTCTCTCTTGCAAATCAATGTGCAAAGTTTTCCTAAGAAAAGTTTCCATAATTGAGGGCAACAGAATATTTTAGAGGAAAAAGCACCAGCTTTCAACCCAGACATTCCTGAGTATGAATCTAGCACTGTCAGTTCTGGTTGTACGCCTTTGATCAAGTTATGGTCAAGGCCCTTTGAGGGCCTCACGTTCCTGTTTGGAAATGCCTGCGGGACTATTTCGAGCATTAGAGAGAATATGGGGGGTGCATCTGGCATGTGTCTGACATTATTATTATTGTGTGTCCTTGTTGTTTCTGTTGCCATTGGACTTGAAAACAAGAATTCAGTGTCATATAACATTCAACAACTTAAATTCACAGGTCACCATTAGAGGAATAGTTAACTATCTCCTTATACAGTAAAGTTAACATATATAAAGGTCTTTGGAAAACTTTCTTCAAATGCTAGTCATATCACACCTGCCATTTCAATAATAATTCAAGTAAGATTCAAATATCCTAATTATGAACGAAAAGGGAAAAAACTAATTCATACAGTCAATATGGAGAATAAAGCATCAGAAAATTATAATAGTAATAATAATAATCTTACCTGGTAAAAATGTGATACAAAAAATGGAAATGTTAACCCTTTGCCTAAGAGAGTGAAGTGACTTGAATGGTTTTTCCCATAGTAAGGATTTTTTTTTTAACGTTTATTCATTTTTAAGAGAGAGCAAGTGCGTGCGCATGCCAGGGCACACACGTGTGACTGGGGGAGGAGGACTGGGCAGAGACAGATGGGGGTTGGGGAGAGGGAACAGAGGATCTGAAGCAGACTGCACTGACAGCAGTGAGCCCGATGTGGGGCTCAAACTCATGAACTGTGAGCTCATGACCTGAGCCAGAGTCAGATGCTTCACTGACTGCACCACCCAGATGCCCCATGGTAAGGATTTTATTCTGGTTCTACAGCCAGTTTTATCTAGCAGGGAGATTCTCTTTGGCGGTGGATGTCTTGAGTACTGTGGAGAGAAAGATTCTGAAGCTTCTCAGAAGGAAAAAAGTATCATGAGTGTAGAAATGGAGAGACGATCAGCATCATGGCACAAATGTCAGGTATAGACTGTCTCTCCTCCAGGCTAGGTAGGTGTTAAGAAAAGTGAACCCATGAACCAAGCCCCAATTTTGTGCCTAATGTTTCACCCATCAGATCATCTTTCTTGACTGCAAAGAGTGTACTTGGTACAGAACTGACTGTAGAGCCCCAACAACTACCGCAATAGATTGGGGAAGTGTCGATTTATAGGAAGAAAAAGCAGGAGAGAAAGTTCACAGAGAAGTTGGGGAAGGACCAAACCAGGTTAGGGAAGTTGGACAGGAGTCACTTGCTATCCTTAGCACTCATTCAACAATGCAGCTTTCATGAAACAGGTTGGAGTCTTCGTAGGGCCATTGTAAACTCCTGGAATAACCTTAGTTACTGGGACGAGTAGTGTTGGGACAAAGTTCATTTGAAATTAAGCTATACAGAAGAATAGGATCTGAGCCAATTTTCTCAAGAAACCCCAGAGGGCTAGGGTTCAGAGTAGCCAAGAGCTTCGCCAACCAGCACTAAGGTTTAGATGCTCCAGAGTTATTACTGGGTCAAGGAAGCCAATTACAACATGTGCTCTTACAGAAAAAGAACGCGGAAGAGAGAACACTTGGAAGACCTTCTTAGAGTGACTGTGGTCATAAGAGCATGCAAATAGAGATTTTGTGCACTTTGAGGTTTTTCTAGAGCAACAGGCAAAATAATCCAAAAAAAATACCTCTTTTTTGTTTGTTTGTTTCTATAGAGATTGTTGGAGGACAGGTCCTCCGACCCCTGATGTTAGAAAAGTCCATCAGGCTGATAATGCATCTCTCGTGAATAGAAATTACAGTTCTCAAAATCTAAGCCGTGTGGCTCTCAGGCTGTGGACTGGCAGTGTGGACCATACAGATTGAGGGCTACTGCTGGTCACCCAGCTCAAAATGTGTCAGCCAGGCCCTTGGGTTCTTCGGGGATAGGTTGCTAACGGAATCCTCACTGCTTCTTTTATAAAGCCCGGTTTCCTAGTTATGGCTTTTGGGGCTATAATTAGTTGCTAAAGATGACATTTTTTCTTTTGCAAGTAAGAGGCCTAGAATGAGTATATGAAACCACTCTATTTGAATAAGTGCATCAATTTAGTATCTTGAAGTAAACAAGGTTAATGAATTGATGCATTCTGTGTAGTCCCTGAACATAATTAAATTCAAACATTGCCCAGGAGGGAGTCGTGTTGCTGACCGCCTTTCACAAGGACAGCACCAGGGAAAATAACAGCCTGCACACTAATTATTAAATCTTACCTCTTCATGAGGGAGAAACAATGGATTAACTATTTTAAAGCACATTGCACCTCAGGGTTGCTATGCCTTTCTGTTATACATGTTCACCAAACACTCTGCTTTCGCCATGCTCCCTACAGAATTAAAGTTGGTCCTATGTCCTATATACCTATGTTTTCTCAGGCCACATCACTGCCTGGAATTTTTTTTTTTTAATTTATAAACAGAATGTTTTCTTATCTTGGCTCCTGAGTTGATTGTGGGATCTCCATTCTTTTTCCAGTCTCTCAATCTTGGGAGCCCCCAGTGAGTGTCTAATCAATAGCGTGTTTAGCTATCAGACAGATGCTACCATTTTTCTAGTCGTTCACTCTACTGTTAGATCCCTATTCACATATCTGCCACCACAGCCATTAAAATCTTAAAAGCCCCGTAAAACAATTCGCCATTGTTTCTTCAGGCTTGAGTACTGTGTCTGTTGCCAACCAAAGTCAGACCCACCAACCACACCAAGCGTGAAAGCTCTGTGTCCACTCATCCTCTAAGACTAGGGTAGTCAGATTTAGCAAATAAAAATACAGAGAAGCAACAAATAAATGTTTCATGGAAATACGTCCTAAATATTGTATACCAATATACTAAAAAAATTGTGTTTATCTGAAATTCAAATTTAATTCAGTGTTCTGTATTTTACCTGGCAACTCTATCTAAGACATATAGAAAATGTGTGTTTCCTTCCCACAGTAGTATCATAAAATCATTTTTATTTTTTTAAATGTTTATTTATTTATTTATTTTGAGAGAGAGAGAGTATGTTAACAGGGGAGGGGCAGAGAGAGAGGGAGAGAGAGAATCCCAAGCAGGCTCCCTGATGTCAGAGCGTAGCCCAATGCAAGGCTTGATCCCATGAACCACGAGCTCATGACCTGAGCCAAAATTAGGAATAAGAATCTTAACCAACTGAGCCACCCAGGAGCCCCATTTTTATTATTTTTATCAGCCCCGTTTTATTAAAGAGGAAGCAGGTTTACAGTGTCAGTCCACTAGTCCTGCCTAGGTATCTGATTTCAGTCTCCTGCTCCTAAATCCTCCCTGCACTGCTCATTCTTTCTTCTGTACTGCTGCATGTATCACATCTCTGCTACATAGAGATCACCCACATTGCCAAACGGGGGAACATTAAACACACAGCATATAGATGAGTGGAATTTTGAGGTAAGAGTGACAAGACCTTGGTATAATCCAAGAGTAACCTACATTTGCTCTAGATTGCACATCTAAATGAGGTGGGCTTTAGTTGCCAGGGAAACCAGCTGACCTGAGTATCAAAAATGCAATAAGGCTTTCATACTTTTTAAAATATGCATCCATTTTGGAACTGTTCCCTCTCACCCTTTTGATCAATGTGCCACTAACCCTAAAGCCCAAATCCCATGTCCTTCATACATTTTCTTCCCTGGCTGGGAAATGGGTAACTAATAAAAGCACTTCACCTGCTATTTCCACCTACTTCCTGGCTGCCTGTTCTCTTTACTCACTTGTGATGCTATCCAAACAGAGTTTTGTAGCCTTTCTTTTTCAATAACTAATAGACAAATGAGTCGAGGATCTGTCCTGACCAGCCATTGTCTGTGGCCTCTTTGAATGAACCAGTAGAAACTATGCTCCACACTAAAGAGATTATGAAAATAATCCCACTACTTTGAGGTCATTCACTTGGAGACAGAAATTTGTATGTCCCTCAGAGAACAGGGATTCACTTCCTTTCATCTGGTTGTATTCTGGAGACACACACACATGTGTGTTGGATACAGGAGCAGAACCTCCTCTATGAACCATCTAAGAAGGTTACAGCCTTCTCGTACTTATATCTTTACTATATTTGACATATTTTATTATACTTTTTTTTTCAATTATTTATTATACTTCTTTTACTCAATGTGTTTTTGAAAACCAAAGATAAGTTGGCATGTTTACTTAGCAACCACCGGCTAAGAGAAGCTTTCAATGTTTCAAGTGCTATAAAATATAATTTGAACACTCAGGTTAGGACCTTTGAATTTTCACTTACACTTAGATGGGAGCTTCAGGCTCAGGAAAAACTGTTCCTCTTCCAAGGATTCTCCATTTGTCAATAGCAACTACCTTAAACAGGCCTTTTGCATGGATAAAGCATGTCCTAAGACTTTCCTTTCAATAAAGAACCTTATATTCTCAGATGGTAGAGGCTTACCATATTTTTGTCCAAAATATATTGGACCAGGGGTTGAAAATTATTTTCTAGTCACTTCCTGGAGTACTGTGTTGAGGAAAATACTTGAGCCGTGTTTGGGCTCTAGAAAACGGTTTTATGAAGGATCAGCCATGTTTCCCATGGTTGCATGTTTGGAGTTAAAAAGCACACAGGCCTTGTATTTAATATGCTTGTATTAGAAGCATAAATTGACTACGAGACTGGAAATCAACTTCAGATTCCTGCGATGAGACAGCAGCATTTGTAGCTTCATCTCCTCCTCAAACTAACTGACCAGGACACTTGCTGAGGAGAGAAGTGCTGATGTCTGTCTCTAATACTTTACCATCTTCATCTGAAGGGACTTGGCTTAATTGTTCGTAGATGCTTGCTCATTGTTCTGATAATTTGCTTGAACCAACACTACCAAAGTATAAAGTTCTTCGTGGAATACTAAGAATACACTCCATTTCTGCCTAGGAATTGGACACTTTTTCAGAAGCTGGCCCAAGATAGATTCAACTGACAGGCAGCATATCAAACCCAGATCACCACCACCATCCAGGTGACAAGTCCTTTCTTGTTAAAAAAGGACCTGAGCTCCTGCCTAGGTCTTTTTTCCCTCAAGATTAATTTTCCTGGGAAGCTCCTTTGTCCTCCTACAAGCAGACTTCTCATAGTTGTTCAGAGACGCCCAGACAGGTGGTAATTCCGTTTAGACCCATGCTGCGATATCTGGGCAGAATTTCCATAATCAACTGGGTGAGATTCAGTATGAGTAATCAGTTGGTTATCTGCGACTTCCTTAGGCATTCAGAAAACAGAAGTAGGATTATACTGACCAGGTAACTTCCAAACTATTTCTTTAACATCTATGAAGATTCCTGGGCCTGGGTAGTTTCCAGTTCACATGACTCCATGGATAGGACAGTTCCAGCACTTCTAAAGTGTTGTATACGATGAAGATATTTAGTCTACTCTTGAGTGACCCTCTAGGATCTAATGGCACTAAATTCTCAGGAAGCAACCTAGCCTGATAAGTGTGCCTTCCCTGCCTTTAATGTTGCCTAAAGGTAGACCCAATATTTCTGAATTGAGTTGGAGCTAACCTGCACAATGGCATTGGTTCAGAGGGTGTGTTGGGGCTGATCACATCCCAGACCTCACTCACCAAGCCATGTGTTCAACCCAAGTCTTCACTGGTCCAGAAGAAGAATAAAGGTGCCAGATGGGCTAGAAGTAGCTCAGGTTAAGTCACTAGTTCTGTGAATCCTCTGGGTAGATGAAGATCTTTTGAGTAGACCCATGCCAAATCAAAACCCCTAGCTTTTGTCTGAACAGCTTCACCAGGTTGAAAACCAAAGGGAGATGAGATAGAAAATTAGACCCAAGTAGTTGAAAATCTTTGTTTCTACATTTTTTTCCTCCTTGTGCTTGTAACAGAGGCCTTCAAAATGACAAAAGGGCTCAAAACTAAAAGTACTATTTGCAGATTATACTTTTTGGAGGAGGGCTGTTGTGGTATAGTACAGAACACTAAAGACAGAGGTCCTGGCCCACCTGAGCTTCAGAGTCTTTACCTATAAAATAGTAAAATATAGTCTATACAGGCACTTTAAGAGATATCTAGAAATAACTTTTGCATGTCAATATTTTATATACATTGTTAAGTTCTATAAAAATATGAAGGATGATAATCACACTCTAAATACATATGGTAGGTTTACATTTTTCAATGATTTTTATTTTATTTCAAATAAGAAAAGTGACAAGTTTTAAATACTGCAAACTGTTCCCAAATTTTTAAGCATCAGATAACACTGTGGAGAGACGCATGGTCTCACTTTAACCCCATTAGCAAAGAAAACAGCTTGCTTTCTCTTTCTTAGGATGACCCAATAATCAAAATATGTGCAGGATACCAGGTCATACCAAAGTGAGATCCATTAGGTTTAAAACCTAGAAACAAAGAATAAGCCATGAAACAAAGGGAAATATGTTCAATTCATAGAGTAAAGAAGTAATTTTCTCCCCAATCATTGGCTATAATGAAAGTAAACACGGAAATATGAGAAAGGCTCTCAAATAGAAAAAGATCACAGTACAACAAAGCAAGGATACTCAACTAATAGCCTCTGCAATGTGCACTATTAATCCTGTATATCTTGTTAGTGATATTGATATGCTTTTAAAAATGATACAATACAATTTCAAATCTGAGTGTCTTTCTCAAAATTATATAACCACATCAAACCCTCCAGCCTCATTTTTGTTTCTTTTAAGCAGACATTAGTCACCAGTGTAATGAAACAAATTCTTTACTAATATAATTTACACTTGAACTATCCATGCAGAGAAGGTAGCACTAAAAATGAGAGGAGGGAGGGGCTTGAAGTTGGGAGGTTTTCATTATCTTTTCAAAGGAATGGAAGGCCACTAATGGGATGTGATTTGAGATATGTTTTAAGAACATTGATTTGGGAAATAGTATAAGGGAAGCTGAAGGAAGAGAAACTGGAGATAGTTAATTATTACAAAGTAGCCTGTTGGTGGGATGGCAAGCCAAAAAAGAAAAGAGATAGCTTTTATTACAATGGTCCTAGGCTCACTTATTCATTTGTCAAATATTTTGAGTTCTTGAATGTGCTGGTTATGAGCTAGACACAGAGGATGCCTTAATGTTAAACAAAAAGCTAGTGAGGGTGATACTAAAATAATTATTTATACAATTTAGTATATAGTAATAGATATAGATGACTTATATAAAGGTAAGGGCAATATTTTTATAAAATCATAAATAAAGGCTACCGATAAGAGTTATGAATCAGGCAAGGCATCCTTGATGAAATGACATATAAGATAAATAAAAATAGTGGAAGGAATTAACTAGGCAAAATGGCAGGGAGTGAGTATAGGGGAAAATGTTGACAAACATATTTCAAGCAGAGCAAATATCCTGTGCAAATGTGCAAATGCCCTGTGGCAAGAGCAAATGATTGAAAAAGAATGTACGGTTGCAACTAGAGTACAAGAGAGAAAAAACTAGACAAATAGGTGATGCTCATGTAATACATCAGGTGGTGGTTAGGTATTTAGAAGAAAAATAAAGAATAAGAGGAATAGAGAGAGAGATCAGGGTGCAGGGTAACATTTGAGCAGAAACTAATGGGTGGGTGCCTGCGGATAGAGCTTTCCAAGTAGCAAATCAGCCTGTTTCCTGAACTGAGAGCCTGCTTGCTGTATGCTAGGAAAAGAAAAGATACCATTCTAGCTTCTGTAGAATGACCACGGGGGAGAACATTGGAAATGAGGCCAGAGAAATA
This sequence comes from Herpailurus yagouaroundi, assembly GCF_014898765.1. Lineage (NCBI taxonomy): Eukaryota > Metazoa > Chordata > Mammalia > Carnivora > Felidae > Herpailurus > Herpailurus yagouaroundi. The sequence goes on along the minus strand of NW_024412376.1, from coordinate 83,597,086 downwards.
GCAAGGACCATTGACCACTACTCTGTGTGACACTGAAGGGTAGTGAAAGATTTTTTTCACAGAAAAATTTCATTATCTTGTTTTTTATATAAGTCATTCTGGCTACTGTGTGAGAAACATAGTTTCTTCTGCAGGAGCAGAAGCTGTGGTGACTTACGGAAAAGGAGAGATCAGGGATGACTCCTCAGCACCTGACCCCCGCACCTGAGGAGCAGTGGTATCATTCGTGTAGACCAGCTATACTGGAAGAGGAGTGGGCTTCTTGGACAGGCAGCAGAAGAATCACTGAAGGGGAGGAGAGCATGAAACACATCTTGGGCATTTGAGAGTTTGAGCGGCTTTGTGACATCCAAGTGGAGATGCAACTGTAGGAGTCCCCAGTGAACAGAGGATAACTGAAGTTGTGTATGTAGAACAGATTGCCTGAGAAGAGAGACTACACTGACAAGGCAAGAGGTGTCTAAGACCCAGTCCTGAACAATACAAGTGTTCACTCATGAATAATAATCGTGCTAACAACAATAAGAATGCATAAACGTAAGAGGAGAAAGAGGAAAACTTGAGTTGCAGCAGCATATACTGAGTGCTTATTATCTTCCAGGAACAAATCTTCATGCCTCCCATGTATTAATTTATCCTCACAATAACCATATCTGGATTCTTTCACTCTCTTTATTTCAATAAGTTCCATTATTTAACTAGGATAAAAATTTCTGTCATCAGCTCTCTATTAGTTTTCTATAGTCATCTGCAGACTCACGTTGCACTTTATTTCAAGAAAAGCTTTATTATTCATATTTTTAGACATTTTTGTTGTTACTCCATATGTGCTGAGCTCTTTTGCTGTCTGTATAGTCTCTCCCTATTTGTCATCCACATCTATTTCTTTTTCTGAAATCACTGCTATATCTTTGTGGACTTTTCTCTTTAATTATGTGTAATTTCCTCTGTGCCTACCCACAGATTCTCCCTTTTATATTTGGTTTTATTCCGTTTAACTATGGCTTTTATCTATAAATTTTTCATCTCGAAATTACAGTTTTCATCTGTAAATTTTTTCCTTTTCCATCTCCTTCTTGAAATTTTTCCTTTTTGAAGCATTCTCTTGGTTTTCATGCTGCCTCTCATGGCTGTTTATGTTTTCTCCCTGCATCTTTATTCCTTCTTATTGTTCTTTTCTAGCGCTTTCCCTTCCCCCTGAGATCTAAACCTTCATCCATTTGTGCTCAGTCTTCTCGCTTCTTATTTTCTCTCCCCAGCATTCTTCCTTCAGCTCCATAGATTTAGGGAACATCTACTATGATTTTCTAACTTAAATTTACAACCCAGCCTTCTCCCCGGAGACTTATAGTCAGCCTTTTAAAAAATCCATTTCAATGTCCACTAACCTCCCAGACTTAGGGTATTTAAAACATAGCTTCATGTTTTCTCCCTAAAATCTGCTTTTCTTCCATCTTTCTTAGTTCTGACATGGTACCACTCTCTGCCCAAGTGCTTACACCAAAACCTTCATATTTATTATTGGTACCCATTCCCAAATCTGATCTAACATTTGGAGGGCTTCAACCTGTCTCTCGTGATCATGAGAAAAATCACCCTAGTGTCAAGTGCTGTAGATCTCATGTCCCAGTCAAATTCTTCACTCCTTAAAAAGATACCACCAATTTGCGGGGCACCTGGGTGGCTCAGTCGGTTGGGCGGCCGACTTCGGCTCACGTCATGATCTTGCGGTCCGTGAGTTCGAGCCCCGCGTCAGGCTCTGTGCTGATCGCTCAGAGCCTGGAGCCTGTTTCAGATTCTGTGTCTCCCTCTCTCTGACCCTCCCCTGTTCATGCTCTGTCTCTCCCTGTCTCAAAAATAAAATAAAAAACGTTAAAAAAAATTAAAAAAAAAAGATAACACCAATTTGCTTAGGATGGAAAAAAATGCCCGAAGATGAAAAAAATTGTTTAATTAGTGGATAAAAATGTCTTCTTAACCCCAAGAAGACAGAGGATTAAGGTTAAAAATAATGAAGTAAATTAAGTCCATAGAATTAATCCTTTTGCATTAAACTAGTAAATAGTCTTTGTGTATTATTTATTTGATATATTTGTAATGTTTAAGAGAACTTGGCATATTAGAGTTGTGAGTACAATTTACAATGTTTAATTACTAATTTATACTTGTGATTTTTAGGTGAGAAGTATAAAAAATATTTTATCACATACTTATGATAAACTATAATATTAGTTGAGTTGCAATAAAGAACTTCTTAAGTGCTTTGTAAGTTTTGGTTGGTCATATTATTGAAATAGTTAAGAGTTAAATATCTTAAAAGTATAAGTGATAAAAATATTAAATCTCCTTAAAAGTGGTTGCTTTAATCTGTCAGACTTCGAATAGATAAAAATGAGATTTTAATAAAATAAATTAGTATTTTCAATCCTATTAATCTGAAGGGGGGAAGGCACACACACACACACACACACACACACACACTCATACACACATACAAACCCTTGGGAAATACTGATATGTGCCTGCAATAAAGTACATTTTCAACAAATTGCTGAATGAAAGAATGAGACCAGATCTACCTTAAATTTTTAATCCACTAGAGATCAAGACACACAATGTGACCATTTATTTGATGGGAACAAAGCTTTTGGGGAAAAAGCACCAAGGATTTGATGTATTGTATGAACCTTAACAGCAACCACATACCTAATAACTTCCTGATATTGCTAGAGTCAAAGCACCACTAGTCCGTGACCACATTCCCGTGTGTTTGCTGGACTTCCCTCGTCTCAGAAGGCAAGTAGATAAGAACTTCATTTAAAGTAATTAAATCCTGCTAGCAGAGCTTGTAAATACTACCAGTCATATGCCTGTTCTAGGAAAGAAACTCATTCACCTAGACACTTTCCTCCATGGGCCAGCACTGAAACCTCATTTCACTAACTGTACCATAGAGAGAGTCTATGGCCTTCATAATAAATTCTGGACTCCAGAAACCATTTTTAAAAGGCTCACTTTCATTTTAGCAGCCAAGTCAGATTGCCATATTGTTGATTTGATCAACTGCCAGAAATATTCGACTTTTAAGCTTGGTATAATTTCAGACTAGACCACGCTACCACTGTTTAGAAAATCTTGCAGAAACAACCTTTGAGTTCTCTCCGGGTCAATTTAAAAATAAACATAGTTATGCTTACGATCGTAGACCTAAAGCTGAAATGTTCTGTAGTCAGATGCGCATCTTGTGCCATTTTACAAAAATCTTCCCAGAATCCAACCATTGGATCCAAGCCCCTAGTACCAATTTTACACATTGGAAACGTTTGTAGGGTAAAAATACCAAAATCTTCTCCAAGCCAGATCTGACTCTTTTTCTTCAGTAATCTGTTTCTATGTGTAAACTTTGTAGATGCATCTGTTTTGAGTTACATAAATACACCGAAACGTATTTTATACCAGGAAAATTTATGCATTCCATATTCTCACAGTTTGAAAATGGCCAAATTTATTCTCTTGAATAAATGCTCTGGGGATAAAATCAAAAGAACAACTCAAAAGCAATATTTTGAGAGTTTTTGCCAGAATCAGAGAAAAAGAAGGTACATAAAAATAGACACACGTATACAATATATATGTCCAAATACCTATTTATCCTGAGAAAGGGGATACACTGCAGATAATTCCAAGTGATTTGGCCATGCAAAATTTCCTTATTTCTGGCTTAAAACATGAAAATATTTCTATTTGTATATAGGTGTGTTTAATATTCTTGTATTCAGTTCAAAGTAAATGAGAGAGTTGAGAAGGTACCAGTTGGGACCATAGAGAAGAAAGGATTTTATGCAGCACTTGTATGACTACTAGAAGGTTATCACCATCAAGATAGTATGAACATTGATATTTCCACCATCCAGAGCTGCTGGCAGGCAAAGAGAAATGGATCTTTATGTCAGTACCCTTTTTACCTCCTTTTGTAGGAAAATGTGTGTCTAGGGTGGGACCTCATCATCCATACTCTATTTCTCCACCTGACTCCAGACAACTGCAACAGGAAAAGAATTCCAATCAAGATTCAAGAACAGGAGCAAGCAAGCAGTGGATGTGGAAGATGGGAATCTTGGCAGAGGTAGCAGAAATGGTAAGACAAATACTTCATATAGAGCTACAGTGTGCTTCAGGGACAAGAAATCCCTGACAGTTTCCCAACCCAAACCCATTATCCTAGTATTATGCACTCATGCTTCATAATGCCTGGTGGTTTCTTTTAGCTTCAGCCCCATGACCATATACACTATCATCTGTAGCACAGGATCAACTTTGCCCACCCCTGTCCCCTGAGTCTATGGATATGTGCATGGCATCAGTTATTATTACATTGGCAACATCAGGTAAAGAAGCTGGAAAGCTGTTCAATTTTCCGATTCTGTCTTTTTAGAGGTTAACCTAATTTAAATTAATACTTAGAACTATTATGGATTTGTATCTTTAATTAAAAAAAAAACAGTCCTAAGAAAGGAGAGTGTTTCAAAGATTTTTTCTCTGCATAACACATAATAAGATCTTAAAATGCAAATGAAGGGAAATAAATACAGGTGAAATCAATAGGGACATTTACCATCAAGCAGCTGGACAGAGAAGGTAAGGGTAATATATTTAAAATCAGGATCTGCCACGAGTTGGCCAGAACATAGATACTCTCTTTGAGAATAATACAGAGAAGATTCTATAGATGGCCATGTACTTTCTGGATTATAAGCATGGAATGTTCGTGTAAACAGCTCCTTCTTTCTGTCTCTGTTTCTGGTAAGGTTTTGCACATTCTGGGCTCCTGGTCCCATCAGTAAACCCTATCTTTCACTAATCCTTCACTAAGCTCTTTCTGAAATGATTTATCATTTTCTGTGCTGGCTATTTTTAAAACTTGTACTTCACTTATTTCTTTTTTTTTTTTCCCATTAGGAAATATAATATCAGCCCAAATATCAACCCTGTCTGGTATAAACATGAAACTGAGATGGATCTCTATCAAGAAAAATCCCCAGATAATTTTCATACAAAATGAGAAGCAGTAAAGAATTGACACTCCCAAAATATAAATTCCTGGGGTGTAGGTGGCTCAGTCGCTAAGTGTCCAACCCTTGATTTTGGCTCTGATTATGTGCTCACATCACAGTTTGTGGGATTGAGCTCCATGTCAGGCTCTGTGCTGACAGTGCAGAGCCTGCTTGGGATTCTCTCTCTCCTTCTCTCTCTGCCCCACTCCACTTGTGCATGCACACATGTACACACTCATGCTTTCTCTCAAAATAAATAAATAAACATTAAAAAAATAAGTTCCTGGGTGGCTCAGTCATTTGAATGTCCAACTTTGGCTCAGGTCATGATCTCACAGCTCTTGAGTTTGAGCCCCGCGTCAGGCTCTGTGCTGACAGCTCAGAGCCTAGAACCTGCTTCTGCTTCTGTGTCTCCCTCTCTCTCTGCCCCTAACCCACTCGCATTCTGTCTCTGTCTCAAAAATAAAAATAAACATTAAATAAAATAAAAAATAAATAAATTCCTTTAACAGTTCTTGAATTTCCTTAACAAATCCCCACGGAGCTTTGCATTTCTGTAGCTATGTTTTTGTAAAATTTTTCTCAAGAATCTATTTTTAATAATAAAAATGAATTAAATTTTAATATTAATTTAAATTTGTTTAATTCCTAGTGCATCAGTTATATTTTGTGTACTATCTTTAATTATAAATGTGTAATTTTTCAGTCATGTTATGAATTACATAGGTTTTCAAATGCTGATCTGGCCAAGCAATAATTGCTTGTAGCATTATATGTATAAAAAAGAATATTATAAATAACATACCAAAAAGAGCCTTCAAAACCAATCTATTTTACATTGAGTTGTGCCTGAATAAATGTTTGTGGAACGTATAACCACCTATATGTCAAAATTTCTCATTATAATTCATGTTTAGTAAGTTTTCCAATGTCAGTTACAGGATCAACAAAAAAATACTGTGAATACAGCAATTACCTTCATACAGAAAGTCAGGTGGACAGTGTGAGCATGGTCCAGTCAGTCTAACATGTGTATTTCAACTTTCTAGCACATGCAGAGATTGAAAAGTGTGCAAAGGGGCCAACGGCCCTGATTTCAGTACCTGGAAAGAAACTACTGCAAGCTTTATTAGCAAAAAAAGCAATCTTTTGCATTTGCCTGGATTTTAAAACTCACAGAACCTTCTGATAAAATATAATTTGACCTGCAGATTCTGTAATGAAAAGTTCACGATTATATATCTCTGAAACTAATTTTTATGTGCATAAAATATGTCCCAGAAGTTCTGCCAATGATTTTTTTTATGGACTGAGCAAAACTTGCTCCTTTAAATCCCTAGGGATTAAGTGTCCATATATAGCCCATGGCAATTGAGCCTTGCCTGCACAGTTTGAAGGTTTCACAGAGTTTAGGAGCAGTATGAAATAGATGTGGCACTCTAATTTTTAAACGTTTGCAGAATATTGTTTTCATGGCTGAATGGTCAAAAATCTAAGATAAAGTATGTATAGTGACATCTGACATATTTTTCTTAAGGCTTGTAGCTAACTGATTTTTCTCAAATTATCTATGCCCCAGTGATTTTATCCTTAATTAATTTTGGTTTTGTGATGAAGAATTTAGGTTTAATTTCCAGAGAAACGATTCCAAAAGTATCTTCTCCAACTATAAGCTTCTAAACCCTCATCCAAACTTAAGTTTACTCTTTCAAAATTCTATTTATTAAAAAAAAACTACATCTTCAGAATCAAGTATACCACTGTTGCCCAATATGATTCATCAATTGAACAAATATTAACTGAATACCTCTTCTTTGCCAAATATCTCATCCAGATGAAGGAATTAACTTGTTGCTGAACCGTCTGGTTTGATAATGTTGAAAACCTTATTCATCTAGCTAATATTTATAGAGTTTCTCCTACGTTCTAAATACTATGTTGGTCATGGGTCTGCAAAGAAATGATTTGAAAACATGCCCTTGAACAGCTCACATTCTTGCCAGGAAAGCCGTAGTAAGCAAATAATCACAAAGAGATAAATGCCCCATAGAGGTACTATGCAAAATATGAAAACAGAGAGGGGGAAGCATCTAATCTTAATGTAAGGCACAGATGGTTCAAGCAATCTTCCTAGAAAGGGCAGCACTGGAGCTGGTTCGTGAACGGCAATTAGGGATTTTGTAGAGCGCAAAGTGGGAAAGGACATTCCAGAAACAGTGTGTGTGAATCCACAGTCTATGTGAATGTATGAAAACGAGAAGAAAGGCAAGTATTTTGGTGAAACAGAATGCAGAGTGTAGGGGAGCATTAAGGTGTGAAGATGCAGTTTTGAAATCTGGACCTGAGAAGAGATGCTATCCTTGGAAAATTGTCATTTGATTCACATAGTTGCAGAGTAAACACTGAGAATTGACTGACATTATGTTTTGTATCTGTTATTTGCAGCTGATGAAGAGGCAGGGCTGGAGCCAGCATACCCATGAGTCAGAGGTTGAGAGTAGGTCTACACATAATAATGAAAACAAAATTTTAAAAGACTAAGGAAAAATTTTCACCCCAACCTGCATCTTCACTTATCAATAGAATCAGCCTCAACTCTACATTTCCAAAGGGCACTTTGGTAAATGTAAAAAGCCTGAACCAACTTCTGGGAGCACACTAGCTATCTTCTGCTTTGTGCATTTATCTTACTCAGTTGTTATTCTTTGACCATCCCAAAATTTTGTAACTTTTAATTGTGTACCAGCATCTATCCAGAGTAATGCCCATGCACTTCCTATACAACTTCCCTTTTTATTTTATAGGTTATATAAATTCTAAGATAGGTTTAATTAAGATATTTATGGCTCATCCCAGAAGTGATATTTAAGATGAATGCAAAATGATTGAGGCAGACATATTTGTTAGCTGGCCGTTGTTAATAATTCAGGTAGTAGAAGATTATGTCCTGAACTCAAGTGTGTGGCACTCAGAATGAAGGGGAAGGGTCAGATTTCAGAGATTACATGGAGAGTTCCAGACATTGGTAACAGAATAGATCGAAGGAATGGAAGAGAAAATGATGCTTTCTGGGGACGTTACTTCCAGATTAGCCAATATCAAACCAAATTCACACCAAAAATCAGAAGAAAATCTGGATAAACAAAAAGAAGCACTTTAACTGAAGATACAAGAGAACTACCCAGTAACCAGGACTTGAGGTGTTCAAGGCCCCAGGAAAAAGGAAATGCATTAAGGTGAGTCAACTATTCTAATTACTTTGCCCTTAGATGCATTTGCCATTCAAAAGTAGACTGGAATCTTAGCATAATGCCCTCCAGTTCCATCAATCAGTCAGAGAAAGACAGATGTCATGTGTTTTCACTCACAAGCGGAAGTTGAAAACTTACAGAAGACCATGGGGGAAAAGAAGGGGAACAATAGCTTCAAACAGAGAGGGAGGCAAACCATAAGAGACTCTTAAATACAGAGAACAAACTGAAGGGTGTGGGGGGTGTAGGGGAGAGGGGAAATTGGGTAATGGGCATTGAGGAGAGCACTTGTTGGTATGAGCACTGGGTGTTGTATATAAGCAATGAATCACAGGACTCTACCCCCAAAACCAAGAGCACACTGTACACACTGTATGTTAGCTAGTTTGACAATAAATTATATTAAAAAGAAAAAAAATTAGGCTGGAACCAAGAATCTCAGAAACCAAACAGAAAGAGATAGTGAAGCTAAACTGGTGACTGATATTTTCACAAATACAAGAGAGACATAGAATTCAACACCCACTGAAATGAAGCAGAACTAGTAAGCATCATAAACTTTCTATTAGGACTCCTATAAAACTATTCAATATAAGCAAAGGTAAACTGGAAATAGATCAAATTTCACAGAATGAAATTCGTATTTGGTCAGCTTAATCCCAGACTATTATATAATCGACCCCTTATCAAATTACCTCTCAAAAACAAAATTATACTATCTGAAGGAAAAACACCATTCAGAATCTCTCCAATTACTTATGTATGATATCTAGCAGTCCATAAAATATTACCATGCATACCAGAACACAGGATCAATTGATCAAAACACAAAAGGGAAACAGATAACTAAAACAGATCCATAGATGATAAAGATATTTGTTTTGTCAAACATAAGCTTGAAAATTGATAAAAGACCTGTCACGTTCATAGGAACAGCAGGAAGACTGAGAGCTGACTTCTCCACAGAAACTATAGAGGTCAGATGACAACAGAATGGTATCTTGATAATGCTGAAAGAAAATAACCGGCAACCTAGAATTCTATACCTAGGAATAATATTCTTCAAGAATAAAGTCAGAATAAAGTCATGCCAAGCCAACTAAAACTGAGAGGTAATTATTGGCAGACACACTAAAAGAAATACATGCAGAGTTACTTAGACATAAGGAAAACAATCCCAGAAGGAAGTGGAGATGCAATGGGGATTATAAGGTAACAAAGAAAGTAAAGATGTGAGTAAGTATAAATAAGTACTTATTATTAATACAATAGTAATGTTTGTTGAGTTTAAAACACATGTAAAATTAAAATATGTAATAAAAATATCACAGAAAGTAAGATTCTCACATTGTAAGAGAAAGGATAGAATTAATTGGAATTAGATTCTGATAAGTCAAAGAGTAATGTTGTACTATTTGGGGTAGCAAAGAAGTAATGCATAGAAGGGAAAATGAAATAATAATAAATCAATTAATCAAAAGAGATTAAAAAAATGAGAGAAAAAATACAGAGAAAGTTGAAAAAATAGCAAGATTATGGCTATAAATGCAACTATAACAGTAATTACATTAAATGTAAATGGACTAAACATTCACATTAGAAGTCAAAGTTTCAGACAGATTGCAAACATAAAATCACAATATACACTGCTTCCCAAATAGCCAAAGTAAATATTGAAGAAGAAAACCAAAATGAGAGGCATCACAATCCCAGACCCTAACCTCTATTACAAAGATGTAATCATTAAGACAGTATGGTATTGGCACAAAAACAGACACATAGACCAATGGAATGGAATAGAGAACTCAGAATTAGACCCACAAGTGTATAGCCAACTAATCTTTGACAAAGTGAGGAAAGAGCATCCAATGGAAAAAAGACAGTCTCTTTGGCAAATGGTACTGGGAGACCTGGACAGCAACATGCAGAAGAATGAAACTAGACCACCTTCTTACACCATACACAAATATAAACTCAAAATGGATGAAAGAGCTAAATGTCAGACAGGAAACCATCAAAACCCTAGAGGAGAAAGCTGGCAACAACCTCTTTGACCTCAACCACAGCAATTGCTTACTCAACACATCTCCAAAGGCAAGGGAATTAAAAGCAAAAATGAACTATAGGGACCTCATCAAGATAAAAAGCTTCTGCACTGCAAAGGAAATAATCAACAGAACTGAAAGGCAAGTGACAGAATGGGAGAAGATATTTGCAAATGACATATCGGATTAAAAGGCTAGTATCCAGGGGCGCCTGGGTGGCGCAGTCGGTTAAGCGTCCGACTTCAGCCAGGTCACGATCTCGCGGTCCGGGAGTTCGAGCCCCGCGTCAGGCTCTGGGCTGATGGCTTGGAGCCTGGAGCCTGTTTCCGATTCTGTGTCTCCCTCTCTCTCTGCCCCTCCCCCATTCATGCTCTGTCTCTCTCTGTCCCAAAAATAAATAAACGTTAAAAAAAATTAAAAAGAAAAAAAAAAAAAGGCTAGTATCCAAAATCTATAAAGAACTTACCAAACTCAACACCCGAAAAACAAATAATCCAGTGAAGAAATGGGCAGAAGACATGAATAGACACTTTTTCAAAGAAAACATCCAGATGGCCAACAGACACATGAAAAGATGCTCAATGTCACTCCTCATCAAGGAAATACAAATCAAAGCCACACTGAGATACCACCTCACACTGGTCAGAGTGGTTAAAATGAACAAATCAGGAAACTACAGATGTTGGAGAGGATGTGGAGAAATGGAAACCTTGCACTGTTGGTGGGAATGCAAACTAGTGCAGCCGCTCTGGAAAACAGTGTGGAGATTCCTCAAAAAATTAAAAATAGAGCTACTCTATGACCCAGCAATAGCAATACTAGGAATTTACCCAAGGGATACAGGAGTGCTGATACATAGGGGCACATGTACCCCAATGTTTATAGCAGCGCTTTCAGCAATAGCCAAATTATGGTAAGAGGCTAAATGTCCATCAGCTGATGAATGGATAAAGAAGATGTGGTTTATGTATTAAATGTAATACTACTTGGCAATGAGAAAGAATGAAATCATGCCATTTGCAGCAATGTGGATGGAATTGGAAGGTATGCTGAATGAAATAAGTTAGTCAGAGAAGGACAGATAACATATGTTTTCATTCATATGTAGATCTTGAGAACTTGAACAGAAGACTATGGGAGAAGGGAAGAGGGAAAAAAAGATATAAACAGAGACAGAAGGGAGGCAAACCACAAAGGACTACTAAATACAGAGAACAAACTAAGGATGGGTGGGGGCTTGGGGAGAGGGAAAAATGGGTGATGGGCATTGAGGAGGGCACTTGTTGGGATGAGCACTGGGTATATGTAAGCCAATTTGACAAATTATATTCATAAAAATAAATATAAATAAATATAAAAAAGAAAAAACAAAATATACATTGCTTATAAAAGAAACACTTCTAGGGGCGCCTGGGTGGCGCAATCGGTTAAGCGTCCGACTTCAGCCAGGTCACGATCTCGCGGTCTGTGAGTTCGAGCCCCGCGTCGGGCTCTGGGCTGATGGCTCGGAGCCTGGAGCCTGTTTCCGATTCTGTGTCTCCCTCTCTCTCTGCCCCTCCCCCGTTCATGCTCTGTCTCTCTCTGTCCCAAAAATAAATAAAAAACATTGAAAAAAAATTAAAAAAAAATAAATAAAATAAAAGAAACACTTCTATATTAGGACACAGAAATAATAAAAGAGGATTTAAAAAAAGATATCATGAAAACACTAACAAAAAGTAAGCAGATAAATAATGCCAGATGAAGTACCCTTAAAGGCAAAAATCTGTAATAAAGGTAGAGAGGGATATTTCATAATAATTTTACGAGGAAGATAAAAACAATTATAAAATTAGATCTATAAAGTAAGTCTGAAAGTAAAAGGAGAAATCTTAGCAAAACTAAAAGGAAAAATACACAAATCCACAACTCTATAGAAATTTTTAACACACATCTCCTATTAAATGATAGTATAATCAAACAGAAAATATTGGCATTGTTTTACATTTTTGAAAATCCTTTGAAAGCTCTATGTAACAAAAAACAGCTAGCTTCTTAAATCTACTTCTGCACTCAATTTGATGTATTATCACACATCAAGTACCTCTGGAAAACTCTACTGTCCACTCATGAAAGGAGAGTAAAAAATAGTCATCTGAATAGAATTTAGGAATTCCCAGGGCTCCTTGGACCACACCTTGAAAACTACTACTTTAGATATGGGTTTTTATGCTACTATAAATCGTATTATTTTCTAAAATTTCACTTTCTAATTATTTTCTATGTGGATATGGAAATATAGTTCTTTTATGCATATTGACTTTCTATTCTGTGACCTTGCTAAATTTGCTTAATAATTATAATACTTTATTTGTAGATAATTTTGTATTTTCTACATATACGAGTAGTATGAAAAATGATGATTTTCCTTCCTTATTTCCAAAACTGTTTACCTTTTATTTTTCTTCCTTTATTGCAAAGTTGGGACCTCTAGCTCCAAATTCTGAGGTTCTGGAAATGTTCTATTTCTTTATCTGGGGGACATGCACATGTACCTTCATTTTGTGGTAGTTCACCAAGCAGTAAACTTTGTACAGAGTTGCTGATTAAATTTTTTCCACTGGCCAGAGAAAACTCAGTGTTGAAAAAAAAAAAAAAATCAGCATATGAAAAAAGGCATATTGCATTCAATTTTCCTTTGAGATTTTCCTAGCCAATCTACCTCTGGAGATGCATGTTAAAGGGTTAAATTTTGGATAATAAAATAATCATTGCTTCCAGAGAAAGCATTAAGCATGCTCATGAATTATTTACTTTTATAATTTCAGCTTACTTTGCCTGCACATGTGTGCCAGAAAAAACACCCATTTAGGCTCATGCCAACTAGATTTCTTTTTTAATTCCCGCTTGAGAATGCTGACTACTTCAACAGGATTTGGATCAATTTACTTTGCCAAGTAATTTGAGTGGTGGTGCTGACTAGTCCATTAACCTGGTTGAGCAAGGTTAAAGATAGAGGAGAGTTAAGGTAACAGATTGCCTCTTGCTGGGTCCCAGGGCTCTTTCATTATTCTCTTTTCCCAGTCCCCAGAGTTGCCTCTGATGCCATAGGAGGCATATCTGGATCTTCCGTTACAATGGAGGTTAGCAGGTTTTACATAGTTCATCACTACCTAATTGAAAAAAAAAAATCACAATGATATCATCAGAATAGTAAGAATACATTAAAAAATTGGCATTATGGGGATTGGCAGATATGCCGCTTATTATCATTTGGGATTGGGAATACTTCTAAACATACTCATTCAAAATTTATCCAAGACACTCTTATGTTTGTGTGGCCCAAATTACCTGCAGTAATATAAATAGTGATTTTATTTTATTTTGCCTGTCTGGATCTCGCAAGAGGGGGCGTGTCTTCTCATGTTACTTTTAACCAGTTCTCCCCGTTTTCTTTGTCTCAATTCCTCAGAGAAATTAAGATGAAAGAAGGTTTAATTTTCTCTCTGAAAAGAACAGTATTTGTAATTTTTAAATTAAAAAAAATTTTTTTTACATTTGTTTATTTTTGAGAGACAGAGAGACAGAGAGTGAGCAGGGGTGGGGCAGAGAGAGAGGGAGACACAGAATCCGAGGCAGTCTCTGGGCTCTGAGCAAGCTATTAGCACAGAGCCCCACGCGGGGCTCGAACCCACTAACCATGAGATCATGACCTGGGCTGACATCAGATGCTCAACCACTGAGCCACCCACATGGCCCAGTATTTGTAACTTTTAAAGTGCATATCTTACACAGTACACCTGGTTTTTCCCTCTGACTTAAAGTCCATTTTCAAGAAAATGCATAGGTCTGCTAAGGGTGAATAAGGAAGCTCTCTATTCTTCTAAAAAAAAATTTTTTTTTTTCAACGTTTATTTATTTTTGGGACAGAGAGAGACAGAGCATGAATGGGGGAGGGGCAGAGAGAGAGCGAGACACAGAATCGGAAACAGGCTCCAGGCTCCGAGCCATCAGCCCAGAGCCTGACGCGGGGCTCGAACTCCCGGACCGCGAGATCGTGACCTGGCTGAAGTCGGACGCTTAACCGACTGCGCCACCCAGGCGCCCCGGAAGCTCTCTATTCTTTATCCATAGTCAATACTGGCAACATCAGAACAAATCCTGGCAGGGGTGATAAAGGTAAAGAGGAGATACTGAATCCTGGAAAATGGAATCTCCTCTCCCCTTTCCACACTCCGTCAGGAAACATTACCCCTCTTTTCCAGCAGCTGACGACAACCAGGCGATGACTGGCAGGAGGGACATAAGGCGACTCCTAACGAATCCACCCCACCCAAGGGCCAGGCTGCTTTCCTCTCTGTTGACAATCCTCAAATCCTCTTCGCAAATTGTAAAGTGTCATTAAAATCTGGAACACCTGACTCCCTCTCTACAAGTCCAACTGACACCCGGGATTAAGGTCAGATCCATCATGGGACCTCTTTGTGTAAAGGTAAAACGACTTTTGAACTGAAATAATGGATTTAAGGCACCGAGGCAGAACACAGCTCCATCCAAACCCCCAGTGACATATTTACAGAACCAGGTCTGGCTGGAAACAAGGTGAAAGAAACAGTAACTCTAACTGCAGCCAGCCAAATGAACACGCTCATTGGCTGAATGCTAGCCAAGCTCTTACCATTAAAAATACCATAGCATTGCTGCCAAAAGGGGTGTTAGGACAAATTGCCAGAGGTAACCGTTACATAAGCCAGAGCTCACCCTGCCAATTAGCCACACACCATTGCTACATCTCTTCTGGCCATAATTATTCTGATAGGGCACTTGTAAGTTCTTCAGCTGTTTAAGGACTCAGCCAGGAGAAATCAGTTCTTCTGCAGGACAGGAGACACGGCCTGGAGGCCAAACTAGCTGGTGGGGTACTTAGGACTGGTGAAACTGCCCTATTGGTTGGTAACATTTTTATCAATAAAGGAAGAGAATCTCAGAGAACTCAGACAAAAGAGCCCCCCCCTTTTTTTTAATCGCTGCAGTGTTTCAGAGGAGCAAGGATAGAAGAAGCAAAGAAATGTGCCCTGGCTTGCAAAACGGAAGGAAGGAACGAAAGCCCTGTCGAATTACCTCATTTTCTTTATTAAAAGATGCTTACCACTCTGATTAGCTTTGAGCTCAGTTGCAGTTCCTCGAGGATTATTCTCCACAAGCAAAAAGGAGACAAGCACAAAGGACAGTAATCCAGGTAGACCAACAACAAAAAAAGCCTCTTCTTTATCCTGAAGCCTTGGAAAATGTGGGTGTATGTGTGGAATTACCCAGGTAAGGACTCCTATGCTCATCTGTCACTGCTGTATTAGGCTGCAATGTGCAGCCCTCGCACCGCCTTAGTGCGACCTGTCAACAGGTCCTTCCCGAGTCCCAGCCATAGCCTTCCTCTGACAAGTCTATTTTTTTCCCCGAGGATTATCCCTTTTCCCACCCTACCCACAATATACTCACAATGTCATGTCCACAATCCATTCAACTGCCACCTAGCTAAGGTCTTGTTCTAATCAGCAAATTCAATTTTATTATTTACCTGTATGACGTCCTTGAGGACTACCCCATTACCTTTACTTTAAGTCTGAGCTTCACGCAGTGAACCCCACCTACTTTATCAGTCTCTTCTCTACTGATCCCCCACAAGCTCTACAGTCCAGATAGAGGAAAATTTACAACTGAGGTTCTCAACATGAGCAGCACATTCTGATACCCAGTGGAGCTTCTAAAAGTCCCAATGCCCGGAATGAATCCTGTACCAATTCAAGTGGAATTTCTAAGGATGAAACGCCAGCATGAGTATCTTTTAAAATTTGTCTTGTGGTTACAAGTTTGAGAGCCAGTGCACCATCACCACTGTTATGGAATGAGTGCTTGTATTTGTCTCCCCCAAATTCATGTATTTAAATCCTAACCCCCATAGGAGGTGGGGCCTATGGGAGGTGACTAGGTCATGAGGGCAGAGCCCTCATGGGTGGGATTAATGTGCTATAAAAGAGACCCCAGAGAGCTCTCTAGCTCTCTTCCCACCACATTAGGTCACAGTGAGAAGTCAGCAGTCTGCAGCCCAGAATGGAGTTCTCACCAGAACCCGCCCACCATGGCACCTTGAGCTCAGACTTCCAGCCTCCAGAACTGTGAGGAATAAACTTCTGTTGCTTATAAGCCACCCCATTTATGGGCTTTTGTTATAACAGCCTGAACTAAAACAACCACCACATATGCTTTCACACTTGTTTTGTCCTAGGTTGGAAATGTGTTATTTTACATCTGTATGGTTTTTTTTTTTTCCTGGTGTCTTGTGGGACATAGGTAAAATGTCTTCTCCTGCAACCCTTCGGTAACCTCCCTTGGTTTTCCCATGGCAACTCTTGCGTGCCTGCCTCCCGATACTTCATTTCTCTCATTTCGTCACTAACTGGATGAGAGATCCTTCCGATGGGAATAGTCTTTCATTTGTCTTTGTACCCTCAGTGTCTGTTGAAGAAGGAGAACGGATGCACACCAGTACTAAGCTTGGACTCCAAGCTCTTCTTCCAACTTCCAGACAGAAAACAATCTTCTGCCTGCAAAAGATTTCACAGGCTTCCTAATTTTAGGATACAATCAAGTGAATGAAGAAGAAAGACATCTGGAAGATAAGGGCATCACGACTACTTCAGGACATCAGTAATGCTAGGATTTTGTTACCCTCTGTTGTTGTTTGTGGCTGGGTGAGAGTCTCTTGATGGCTTCCATATTGAAAGATTTAAAAATGGAATTCTGAAGTATTCAATCAAGAACATGAAGGCTTGTAAACAGTTTGATTTCATGGCCCTTACTCAAATGGATTCGCTTTTTAATGCATTTTGGCAAGCCGTGCTCCACAGTGTAGGAGGCAGGAAGGACATTTACATCAGTGCAAACTGGGGCGTTGGTTTCCATGAAGAGAAAACTCAGAACACTTCCAAACAAAAAAGGGCTCCTGGACACAATGCAAGAAGGACGCTGTGAGAAGAGGTCCAGATTTAGCAATAAGAATACAAACATGAAAGCAGTTCTGTGCTGGAAAGACATTTAAAAATCCTGAGATCTGCAGGCCAGAGCCTGCCACTGGAATTGGCAAAAGAAGAAGAAACAACTGACTTTCATTTTGGCTTTTGCCACAAGTCCAAGTGCTTTGTGATTCTTGCCCAAAGTCTCTAAATGAGATGCTTGGTGTGTATTCCAAAGTTCTTGCCTTCTGACGCTAGTGTGGAAGACGCAGCACACTCTTTTTCCTTTCTTCCCAGTGGAAAGAGTTTTAGGACATAAGCGGCCTTGACCAACATGTTGAAAATAAAATTATTTTCCAACATAGGTGGTGACCTGATCATTCCCGCTTAGGAAAACCACAGGGACATATAAAGGCAAAACAACACATAAGTAAAGAGCAATATTTTTCCTTTCTTTTCCCTTTGTCCTTTTTGAGAGTCTCTTAAGAGTTCTCCTGAGGGAATTTCTATACTTTATATGATATTGAGCTTTTTATGTTAAGGAGGCTTTATTTCCAGGAGTAAATGTAGCAAGGCACAAGAACTGTCTTTTAAAGAACTTATATTCTAGTGCAGACAGCTTTTCAGTAATCACCTCCATCTTAAACCAGGTATGGAAGCAACTGAGAGATACAGGGGGAGGACATAATGAACATTCTGCACAGAATCGCCATCCTGTGAAATTCTTTTTTTCTTATGTTTTTAAAATTATTTTATTTATTTGAGAGAGACAGAGACAAATGAGTAGGGGAGGGGTGAAGAGAGAAGAAGAGAGAGAATCCCAAGCAGGTTCTGTGCTGTCAGCGCAAAGCCCAATGAGGGGGCCCGGACCCATGAAGCCGTGAGATCATGACCTGAGTCGAAACCAAGAATCAGATGCTTAACCATCTGAGCCCCCCAGGCACTCCTTCATCCTGCAGAATTCTTAATCATCAAGCTTATTCATTTTCTATGCTTCTTTGAACACAATGACATTAAACAGATAAAACTGCCATTTCTATAGGTCAAAACCTGTCAGATACCAACAATTACATTTAACTCACTCCAATACTGAGCTAATTTCAATGGGGCGCCTGAGATGAATAGGCCCCTTTGAATTTCATCTTTACATTTCAACCCCCTTCTTATTTTTAATGTTTCTTTATTTTTGAGAGAGAGAGAGAGAAAGAGGGGGGGGGGGTAGGACAGAGAGAAAGGAAGACACAGAATCTGAAGCAGGCTCCAGGGCAAGCTGTCAGCACAGAGTCCGACATAGGGCTCGAACTCACGAGCAGTGACATCATGGCCTGAGCTGAAGTTGGACACTTAACCCACTGAGCCACCTAGGCACCCCTCCAACCCCTTCTTAACATTTAAAAAAATATATATAGTTAGTTAACATTTACAGAGTGCTTCTTATGTATTTAGCACTGTGTTAAGGGACTTGTGCAGGAAGCATTATTTAATGCTTACGACAATTCTATTAGGTAGGTATGATTAGCCTCAATTTACAGAAAAAGAAACTGAGGCTTGTAAAAGTTAAGTAAATTGTCCAATCGTACATAACTTGTAAGTGGCAGAGAGTTGGGACTCAAAATTGTGTTCTGACTGACACCTGGGTCCTGCCTCAAACCCTATGCTGAGGCAGGTTGGACCATTTCCAAGGGCCTATTTAGTGGAGGTATTAAACGTTATAGTACATATAAGAAAATGAAAGAAATTACTATAATTCTCAGGATGAGTGCTGTGTGCGTTGGTTAGGAGAAACACTTCGATAGGCTGCGTGGTTTGGGAGAAGAGTGGTGATAAGAGGTGACAGTCCCTAAGAGCTGTGTGGGCTCACAGGGGAGCAGCCACTCTGTCACTCGCACGGTGTGACTGTGCCCAGACAAGATTTGTTTGTCATCGTGGCTACTGGCTCACATGATCTGACGTGAGTGCAGCGTCACCAGGTTATTGTTCTAAATTCTGAAGTTTTCATAAGTTTCTTCAAATGGATCTCTCAATTCCTGGTCTCACTAAAGGCTTTTGAATCGATATTAAACCTTGGGGTGTGACAAATGGCTTTGTCAATTCCTTGCTCAGTGTGGATACATACAGTTCCCTAATTTGTCCTTCTATACTGCAGACTCTCCGGCTAGTCAGTCTAGTTAAACAGATACTTTGTTTTTATGGTTTTTTTTTTAATTTTTATTAAAAAATTTTTTTTAATGTTTATTTATTTTTGGCACAGAGAGACAGAGTGCGAGCAGGGGAGGGGCCAAGAGAGAGGGAGACACAGAATCCTAAGCAGGCTCCTGGCTCTGAGCTGTCAGCACAGAGTCGAATGTGGGGCTCGGACCCACAAACCATGAGATCATGACCTGAGCCAAAGTTGGCCATTTAACCTACTGAGCCACCCAGGTGCCTTTAGTCAAACAGATACTTTATGCAAATCTTTCAGTGGAAATTTTTAAAAAAGGCACATTTTGTAAGGGTGCACATTTGGTGATCAAATAACTCAAAGCACATTGTGGCAAAAGACCCAAAAGCATTAAAAACATCCCCAAACATTTCTCAGCCAGCTTTCTTTTTCCACTGCTTGTAAGCCACTAACTCTGATTCTTAGTTGCGTGATGGCTTAAGCAACTTTCCAACCCAGAACTACCACTGTTCCATGGAGCACAAACATCCAGACCTTTAACAGGAAGTCGCACGCAAGAAAAGAAGCTTGTCCTTTAAAATCAACCATTATGGACAATCCTCAGAACCTTTGATCTTAATTAGCTGAATAAACTCCCAGGGCTTCATTGCCAGCTCGATTAATTTGCTTTAGTCACATTTTGCCTTGTTGGTATGCAGTTTGGATTAGAGTAACTTAAGATGACTGAGATATACAGATACTTTATCAGAGGAAAAGTAATACTATAAAATATAAACTCCATTTCCTGCGATCTATAACATGAAGTACCCATATGCTGTGCATGCATCAACTTCTGCATTTCATCTGATTTCTACAATCATATATTTAACAAATATAATAACCACACACAAGCACCAACCAATCAAAACAGACTTTGGAATAACTGGTCTCTCTCCTTACCCCTTTATACCACCTAAGTAGTGGTTTGGGTATTTAAGGATTGACTTAATGCTGAGTCAGAATGGTATATACCCTGTAAACAAGAGAACTTTAGAATTTTCTTTTCATCTATTATCAACTCCCAGGGATCTGATAGCTAACTTCAAAAAAATGAAAATGGACTGAAAGCCCAGACATCTGCACTCACCTCTTTCTTTTATTTTTGTCTTTGTTAAAATTCTGGATTTGCAAAGAAATCACTGTATAAGGTTGTGTGTATGGAACCATGTACACTCCATACGTTGCTTTAAGGGATTTACCATGGTAATTATTTCCATACTTTATTTTCACCTTCTGCATTGATTTTAGAGATTGATTCCCATGATTCCTCCAAAGAAATGAGTTAATGGGTCCTCAAGGGAATTAAAAAGCATTCAGACTGAACCACCTTGCTAGGTCATAAGCTAGGCCATAAACAACTTTTCTTCATAATTAGTCTTTGTTTAGAATGTGATGTTCTAGCTTAAGATATTTATATGACAGCCATTTGGACTATTTATTCCTCTGAATACAGTGAGGAAAACTGTGGGTTTCCTTTTTTTTTTTTATAGCAACTCCTACCCAGCCAACTCCTCCTCATTTTGTGATAGCATTTACATGGTAGGCAGCAGAGAATGTTCTAAGACTTCTCAGCCTGACTTGGGTAAGGAGGCCTTATCTTTATCTTTTACCTAAGTGTGAATCAAAGTGAAGCCAACTGATCTCTGGGGACAGGATAAACCAGTAACTTCCTCATTTCTTTCTCCTCCTCGGTCACATACATAGCCCAATTCAGGTAGGATGTACACATGCTAATTACTAGACCAGTGAAAATGATCCTTATCAACTCCAAAGGGAAGGTAGCACACTGGTGGACAATGCTCCTCAAATTTTCCCATCAAGTGCTCTCAGACAGAGGAGAATGAGCTGGTACTTTGGAAGTTCATGGATGTAAGATGCTACATGGGATGCTACAAGCTAGAGAGGTTTACAGTGTTCTATGTTTTATCATTAAAAATGTCATGTGATTTTTTTCCTACTACTCCAATTATATGTTTAGATACAAAAATATTTTATATTACTTACCATGGAATCAAATCACTTCTTAGAATCACATTCCAAAAAGATGCACCATGTTTTTCATATGGAATCATGTGTCTTTTGGCATACTAATCTGAGAATCTCAGATGCAGATGAAAGAGTTTTGAACCCAGGAAGTGAGGCCTGGATTCTAAGCTTGCCTCTTCCAGTAATATACTCTTTATTCTTCTTTTATTTAATATCTGTATTTCTCCATCTGTAATAAAGGAAAATATTTTCAAAACACACATTTCGACTTCAAAATTCTATAAAGCTTATATTTTTGTGTTATGATTTTAGACATATCATCTTTAGATAAATTAGGTAGTATTAAAAAACCTTCAAAACATTTGATGCTTCTAGACAAGAGAATGAAGCTGTCATGAAAAATGAAGCGAAGATTTCTTAGATCAGTACTGAGTTTTCTGAAGTCAGGGAGCCTGACTTTAAACTCAGAAACCAGTACCAGTGATGGGTGAACTTGTACTTCAAGACTTCTACTTTTCTCTGTCTTTTGCGTTTAAAGGTGGTCAGTAATTGAGAAAAGAATATTTAGCAATATTATGTACACATGTATTCTTTCATCTAGCAAAGCCTCTTCGAAGAATCTATCCCCTAGATATGCTGGGGGTTTAGCATACAGGCTTAGCATATCTGTAATAAAAAGACTAAAAATGATCCAAAACTTCATCATTGAGGCAGTGGTTGAATAAACAATAGAGTATGCCCATATATTGCAATGGATTGACCTCCATAATATATACAGTTTAAAAAAATATGGAGAAATAAATGAGCATAGTATATAGTTCGTGTAAGAAGGGGATGAATATGAATATACTGTATATGCATATTCATATTTTTTAAATGGAAAGATAAACCAAAAACCATTTTATTAAAAATACCATCTGTAGTGGGAGAGAGGAAGTAGGGTGGAGGAACAAAGATAGATATAGACTTCTTTGAATATACTTTGCTTTATAAATTTGACTTTGGAATTTTTGCATAATTAGAATACAAAATTAAATTGTAGAAAAGCAATGCCTGAAAGTCAAAAACAATATCGAACAAACTTAAGTATTCATCAAATTGATAGCATAACTGAATGGAAGGAATTAGTTCAATCAACTTTACAACAGAGAAAATTGGTCATGTGTTCCTAACGCGATACGTGATAAGATAAAAAGAATTACAGGAAAAAAACAATAACAAATCTTAAAATATTTTCAGCAGCCACATTGTTGGAGATAGTATTGGTATTGTTATCCTAAGATTACTGCACATGAATTGTGGGGTAAATCCAATGAACAATTCTGTTGGTACATCGGGAACCGGGATTTTCTGTGTGTCAGAAAAGAGGAGTATGTAACAGATAAAGTTTACTAAAAACACTGTAGTCCTGAATTGAAATGAAAATTACCAGTACAAATCTATAAATAGGTTATCTTTTGAAAAGAAGCCACTTTCGTAGCCATATTCATCCTGTAGGTCTAGAAGCAAGAATTTAGCCCCTATTGCCAACATTCTTATTCCACTAAAGAGAAACAGGGCTGTTTAGTGAAAAGGCCTACTCCAGGCCTGGGGCAGGAAATGTACAAGACAAACTTGGAATATTTTGTCATACAGGGCAGCAAAGACACACACAAGGGCTTAATTAATAGCTATACCAACAGGTGTCCAGAGCAGTGGTAGAATGGAGCCAGGAAATGTAGGATCATTAGAGCTGATTGTGAAATATCCACAATTTTCTGACTCTGTTGTTGAAATATTGGTAGCTTGTAATCGGCTCATGTTGGGAGAACTTACACCAAAGAAATTGGTACAGTGCTACATACTATATAGATTTTTTTGTTTTTTTTTTTTTTGTTTTTTGTTCTTTTGTTTTTTTTTGAGAGCCTCTTTGCCAGCACAACACTAGAGTCAACTCAAGGAGGCTACTCTGGACAAGGAGAGAACATTTGAGCATCACTAAGAATAATAATTGCAATGGAGTGAAATATACCAAACATAATTAAATCTATGTGTTTATAGTGGTATCAGCCTCCAGCTACACAAATAAAAGTTTAATGAATCACTTCAAAGAGTATTAGGTAATCAAACTTCTTATTTGAAAGCTGGTGAAGAAAAGAAAGGACAAAGCATTTATCTTGTCTTTTTTATGCAAAATATACAGGGTAAACACAGAGTTGATAGGGAAAGATTTTTTTTCTGTAAATCTATGCCAGATAATAATAGGATAAGAGAATGATAAACCATCAACATTTATAATCCCTAATTAATGAATTAATCATGGCAATGAGCGATAATATCCACTAACATGATGAAATGGGGGAGAATCAGACATTTGCTTACCTACAAAATATCATCCGTCAAAGAGCCTTTCCTCCATCACTCCCTAGCCCCTCACCCTCAGGTTAACCTTTATGGCTGACTACCGTTTTACAGGAAAAATGAGGTAAAATGGAATCCAGTAGTCCCTGCTTATCTTCAGGAATATGTTCCAAGACCCCCAGTGGATGGCTGAAACATAACCCTATGTATATGTTTTTCCTGTACTTACGTACGTACCTCTGATAAAGTTTAATTTATAAATTTGACACAGTAAGAGATTAACCACTAATAATAAAATAAAACGATTATAGCTACAGACTGCAATAAAATTTACATGTGATCTCTCTCTCAAAATATCGTACTGCACTCACCCTTTTTGTTGTGCAGATGTGAGATGATAAAATGCCTCTGTGAGGAGATGAAGTGGAGAGAATGATGTAGATACCATGATGCAGTATTAGGCTGCTCGTGACCTTCTGAAACTATGTCAGAAGGAGGATCTTCTGCTTCTGGCCTGTGGTTGGCCAGGGTTAAGTGAAACTGTGGAACGCAAAACCATGGATAAGAGGGGAATACTGAATGTTAATGAAAACCACGCAATCGGCAAAATTTAGACTGTTGGAAACTCTACAGAACAAATTCTGCAATTTCTTCAACAAAAGCTTGCAAAGATATATAAAGGGGAGATGGGGAAAAGGAAAGAAAAGGAGAGGAAGAACATCTACAGATTAAGAGACTTAAGAAAAATCAAACAACTGTCATGTGCAGAACTTCTCTCAATCCTGATTCCAACAAACTAAAGGAGAAAAAAAATAATAAAACGACTATAAGACAAGCAGAGAAATTTGAACAGTGACTGAATATTTCATGTTATTGAGGAATTATGTTTTCAAGTACACTAATGGCATCGTGACTATGTTTTTTTTTTTTTTTTAATGTTTAAACGTTGATTTATTTTTGAAAGAGACAAGAGACAGAGCGTGAGCAGGGGAGGGGCATAGATAGACACAGAATCTGAAGCAGGGTCCAGGCTCTGAACTGTCAACACAGAGCCGGATGTGTGGCTGGAACTCACAGAACATGAGATCATGACATGAACCGAAGCTGTACGCCCAACCAACTGAGCCACCCACACGCCCCGTGACTATAGTTTTAAAGAAAACTCATATTTTAGGGATACTTGCTGAAATATTTATGGATGAAATGACAGGATAACTGGATAATAAGTAAATAAGAGTGAAGGTAAGTGGGGACATAGAACTCTGCTACTCCAAGAGTGATCCACTGGCCAGCAAAATCCACATCATCTAGCAACTTATTAGAAATGGGCAATGTCAAGCCCAAGCATATTCAACAAAAAATTGCATTCTTTAATTCAGGTTAATTTTTATGTTCACTGAATTTTGAGAAGCTCAGGTTTAATAAAACACAATTGGCTGTTGTTTAAGTTGGTGCCAGTTACCTTAGGATACTGTCTTCTCTATATTACATCTGAAATGTTCCATTCTAAAAATTTCTCTTAAAAGAAAGCCACATTAGAGAGAAAGGTGGCTAGAGTGTGAGTAACCCAAAAGTAAATTTTTCATTTCTTTCCTTCCTCACCTCATTTTTCCTGATGTAGCTCCTAGTCTGACACTTTATTAGTGGCACATCCCCTATCTGACCCCATGGTGTCCTCACAAGGCACGCTCCAAACCTCTTGGACTCCAGGGCCATTTCTATTGATGTTCCCAGTCCTAACCCCCAAGATCTGCAAGTAGTCTTCACAGATGGAACAATTTCTCTGCTCCCAAAGCCCTAATAGCTTCTCTGCAAACTGCATCTGAGGCTTTCCAGGGGAGTTGAGCAGACGGTGATGCCTCCTGCCAGGAATGATTGGCAAAACTCTTGAGAAGAGGAAGTTTTCCAGCTGGCTCCATGCCATGGCCCAGCTGCACTTGTTACAAAGGTCATTGTTCTTTCTTCAGTGATTTGCAAAAATATTTTAGAAATGTTAAAAGTGCAACAGAGAAGAGGTGAGGAGAGATCTCTGTACATGTGGATGGAACATTGTATGTTCTGTGGTCTGAATATGAAACAGGAGCGAGGTTCAGAGGATAGACCAGACTAGAGAAGAAGTAGGAAAACAAGGATCACTTTATTTGTGTTTTCTCTCTTCTGTTTGGCAAGGTTCTCTCTCTCTCTCTCTCTCTCTCTCTCTCTGTCTCTTAATGTTTATTTATTTTTGAGAGACAGAGAGAGCATGAGTGAGGAAGGGGCAGAGAGAGAGGGAGACACAGAATCCGAAGCAGGCTCCCGGCTCTGAGCTGTCAGCACAGAGCCCAACGTGGGGCTCGAACCTACAAGCCATAAGATCATGACCTGAGCTGAAGGCAGACGCTTAACTGACTGAACCACCCAGGCATCCCAGCAAGGTTCTCTTAATTTATAAATACATTGACACAGTGGTTCCAACACAAAATCTGCTTAATGTGCTGTATTTATGCATTGTGCCATCTCTCATTGTCAGTCTTCCTTCCCCTTTCCCCTGAATTTACACAAATAAGTGTCAAGTAATTCAGAATTCAAGGTCTTTTGGAAATCACCCTGCCCAGAAATGTAATAACTAAAGCCAGTTAGTAGTAGGTAAATTGCATCCTGTATTTCAAAGCAACAATGCTGTTCTTTTAAACGTTCAAAAGGGGCACCTGAGTGGCTCAGTCAGTTGAGCTTCTGACTCTTGGTTTCAGCTCATGTGGTGATCTCACAGTTCACAAGTTCCAGCTCTGCATTGGGCTCCTCACTAACAGTGTGGAGTCTGCTTAGAATTACCTCTCTCTCTCTCTCTCCCTTTTTCTGCCCCTCTTTCACTCATGCATTATCTCTCTCTCTCTCTCTCAAAAAATAAATATTAAATGTTTGAAAAAAGAGTAAGTTTGTTAGTAATCAAATAAATGCAAAGGAAAATAATGAGGTGCCCCTTCACCTCTCAATTGGCAGGTGTCATACAATGATGAGGAAAAACTGGCACTCTCCAATAGTGCCAATAGGAAAGCAATGGTGGGGAGACCCTTACTACACAAAAACATTAGCATTACGTATTGGTAGGTAGTTTTGCTTTGTGTTTTTTTAAAAAAACAACTTATGAAATATAGCTGATACATAATAAACCGCCCATACTTAAGATGTACAATGTAAGTTTTAATATACGTTTATACCAGTGACCTCATCACCTTTAGAAAAATTATGAGCATATTCATCGTCCCCCAAAATTTTCTCTTTCAATCTCACTCTAAGGATCATCCCAGAGACTCACTTATGTCCACAAATATGACCTCCAGTCTCATTGAAATGAAATAATACAAAATGTGTCCTTTTGTCTTTGCCTCTTTCACTCAGTAAAATTAGTTTGCTATGTATCTATGCTATAGCATATATCAATACTTTATTCTGTCTTAATGATGAGTAGTTTCTATGGACTGAGTGTTTGTGTCCCCCTCCAACTCCATGTGCTGAAGGTCTAAGGTGAAGGTATTTGAAGATGGGGCATTTGGGATCGGGAGGGAAGATGGCGGCGTAGGAGGATCCTCCAGATCACTTAGTTTCCACCTCCATCTGCCTAATAACCCAGAAAACCACCAGAGGATTAGCAGAACGGAGTCGCCGGAGCCAAGCGCAGACAAGAGGCCCACTGAAGAGGGTAGGAAGGGCAGCGAGGCGGTGCGCGCTCCACGGACTGGCGGGAGGGAGCCGGGGCAGAGGGGCGGCTCCCGGCCAAGCAGAGCCCCCGAGTCTGGCTTGCAAAAAGCGGAGGGGCCTGACGGACTGTGTTCCCACAGCAAGCGCGACTTAGCGTCTGGGAGGTCATAAGTTAACAGCTCTGCTCAGAAAGCGGGAAGGCGGGGCGCCTGGGTGGCGCAGTCGGTTAAGCGTCTGACTTCAGCCAGGTCACGATCTCGCGGTCCGGGAGTTCGAGCCCCACATCGGGCTCTGGGCTGATGGCTCAGAGCCTGGAGCGTGTTTCCGATCCTGTGTCTCCCTCTCTCTCTGCCCCTCCCCCGTTCATGCTCTGTCTCTCTCTGTCCCAAAAATAAATAAACGTTGAAAAAAAAAAAATTTAAAAAAAAAAAAAAAAAAAGAAAGCGGGAAGGCTGGAGGACAAAGGGAAGGAGAGCTGCTGAGCCCCCTGACGACAGAGCTCAGTTTGGTGGGGAACAAAGGCGCTCGCCAGCACCATCTCCCCCGCCCATCCCCCAGCCAAAATCCCAAAGAGAACCAGTTCCTGCCAGGGAACTTGCTCGCTCCGCGCAAACACCCAACTCTGTGCTTCTGCGGAGCCAAACCTCCGGCAGCGGATCTGACTCCCTCCTGCTGCCACAGGGCCCCTCCTGAAGTGGATCACCTAAAGAGAAGCAAGCTAAGCCTGCCCCTCCTGCCCCTGTGCACCTTGCCTACCCACCCTAGCTAAGACGCCAGATCCCCAGCATCACAAGCCTGGCAGTGTGCAAGTAGCCCAGACAGGCCACCCCACCCCACAGTGAATCCCGCCCCTAGGAGAGGGGAAGAGAAGGCACGCACCAGTCTGACTGTGGACACAGCGGTGGGCTGGGGGCAGACATCAGGTCTGATTGCGGCTCCGCCCACCAACTCCAGTTATACACCACAGCACAGGGGAAGTGCCCTGCAGGTCCTCACCACGCCAGGGACTATCCAAAATGACCAAGCGGAAGAATTCCCCTCAGAAGAATCTCCAGGAAATAACAACGGCTAATGAGCTGATCAAAAAGGATTTAAATAATATAACAGAAAGTGAATTTAGAATAATAGTCATAAAATTAATCGCTGGGCTTGAAAACAGTATAGCTGACAGCAGAGAATCTCTTGCTACAGAGATCAAGGGACTAAGGAACAGTCACGAGGAGCTGAAAAACGCTTTAAATGAAATGCATAACAAAATGGAAACCACCACGGCTCGGATTGAAGAGGCAGAGGAGAGAATAGGTGAACTAGAAGATAAAGTTATGGAAAAAGAGGAAGCTGAGAAAAAGAGAGATAAAAAAAATCCAGGAGTATGAGGGGAAAATTAGAGAACTAAGTGATACACTAAAAAGAAATAATATACGCATAATTGGTATCCCAGAGGAGGAAGAGAGAGGGCAAGGTGCTGAAGGGGTACTTGAAGAAATAATAGCTGAGAACTTCCCTGAATTGGGGAAGGAAAAAGGCATTGAAATCCAAGAGGCACAGAGAACTCCCTTCAGACGTAACTTGAATCGATCTGCACGACATATCATAGTGAAACTGGCAAAATACAAGGATAAAGAGAAAATTCTGAAAGCAGCAAGGGGTAAACGTGCCCTCACATATAAAGGGAGACCTATAAGACTCGTGACTGATCTCTCTTTTGAAACGTGGCAGGCCAGAAAGAATTGGCACGAGATTTTCAGTGTGCTAGACAGAAAAAATATGCAGCCGAGAATCCTTTATCCAGCAAGTCTGTCATTTAGAATGGAAGGAGAGATAAAGGTCTTCCCAAACAAACAAAAACTGAAGGAATTTGTCACCACTAAACCAGCCCTACAAGAGATCCTAAGGGGGACCCTGTGAGACAAAGTACCAGAGACATCACTACAAGCATAAAACATACAGACATCACAATGACTCTAAACCCATATCTTTCTATAATAACACTGAATGTAAGTGGATTAAATGTGCCAACCAAAAGACATAGGGTATCAGAATGGATAAAACAACAAGACCCATCTATTTGCTGTCTACAAGAGACTCATTTTAGACCGGAGGATACCTTTAGATTGAGAGTGAGGGGATGGAGAACTATTTATCATGCTACTGGAAGCCAAAAGAAAGCTGGAGTAGCCATACTTATATCAGACAAACTAGACTTTAAATTAAAGGCTGTAACAAGAGATGAAGAAGGGCATTATATAATAGTGACAGGGTCTATCCATCAGGAAGAGCTAACAATTATAAATGTCTATGCGCTGAATACCGGAGTGCCCAAATATATGAAACAATTACTCATAAACATAAGCAACCTTATTGATAAGAATGTGGTAATTGCAGGGGACTTTAACACCCCACTTACAGAAATGGACAGATCATCTAGACACACGGTTAATAAAGAAACAAGGGCCCTGAATGAGACATTGGATCAGATGGACTTGACAGATATATTTAGAACTCTGCATCCCAAAGCAACAGAATATACTTTCTTCTCGAGTGCACATGGAACATTCTCCAAGATAGATCATATACTGGGTCACAAAACAGCCCTTCATAAGTTTACAAGAATTGAAATCATACCATGCATACTTTCAGACCACAATGCTATGAAGCTTCAAATCAACCACAGAAAAAAGTCTGGAAAACCTCCAAAAGCATGGAGGTTAAAGAACACCCTACTAACGAATGAGTGGGTCAACCAGGGAATTAGAGAAGAAATTTAAAAATATATGGAAACAAACGAAAATGAAAATACAACAATCCAAACGCTTCGGGACGCAGCGAAGGCAGTCCTGAGAGGAAAATCCATTGCAATCCAGGCCTATCTCAAGAAACAAGAAAAATCCCAAATACAAAATCTGACAGCACACCTAAAGGAAATAGAAGCAGAACAGCAAAGGCAGCCTAAACCCAGCAGAAGAAGAGAAATAATAAAGATCAGAGCAGAAATAAACAATATAGAATCTAAAAAAAACTGTAGAGCAGATCAACAAAACCAACAGTTGGTTTTTTGAAAAAATAAACAAAATTGACAAACCTCTAGCCAGGCTTCTCAAAAAGAAAAGGGAGATGACCCAAATAGTTAAAATCATGAATGAAAATGGAATGATTACAACCAATCCCTCAGAGATACAAACAATTATCAGGGAATACTATGAAAAATTATATGGCAACAAATTGGACAACCTGGAAGAAATGGACAAATTCCTGAACACCCACACTCTTCCAAACCTCAATCAGGAGGAAATAGAAAGCTTGAACAGACCCATAACCAGCGAAGAAATTGAATTGGTTATTCAAAATCTCCCAACAAATAAGAGTCCAGGAACAGATGGCTTCCCAGGGGAGTTCTACCAGATGTTTAAAGCAGAGATAATACCTATCCTTCTCAAGCTATTCCAAGAAATAGAAAGGGAAGGAAAACTTCCAGACTCATTCTATGAAGGCAGTATTACTTTGATTCCTAAACCAGACAGAGACCCAGTCAAAAAAGAGAACTACAGGCCAATATCCCTGATGAATATGGATGCAAAAATTCTCAGTAAGATACTAGCAAATCAAATTCAACGGCATATAAAAAGAATGATTCACCATGATCAAGTGGGATTCATTCCTGGGATGCAGGGCTGGTTCAACATTCGCAAATCAATCAACGTGATACATCACATTAACAAAAAAAAAAAGAGAAAAACCATATGATCCTGTCAATCGATGCAGAAAAGGCCTTTGACAAAATCCAGCACCCTTTCTTAATAAAAACCCTTGAGAAAGTCGGGATAGAAGGAACATACTTAAAGATCATAAAGCCCTTTATGAAAAGCCCACAGCTAACATCCTCAATGGGGAAAAACTGAGAGCTTTTTCCCTGAGATCAGGAACACGACAGGGATGCCCACTCTCACCGCTGTTGTTTAACATAGTGCTGGAAGTTCTAGCATCAGCAATCAGACAACAAAAGGAAATCAAAGGCATCCAAATTGGCAAAGATGAAGTCAAGCTTTCGCTTTTTGCAGATGACATGATATTATACATGGAAAATCCGATAGACTCCACCAAAAGTCTGCTAGAACTGTTACATGAATTCAGCAAAGTTGCAGGATACAAAATCAATGTACAGAAATCAGTTGCATTCTTATACACTAACAATGAAGCAATAGAAAGACAAATAAAGAAACTGATCCCATTCACAATTGCACCAAGAAGCATAAAATACCTAGGAATAAATCTAACCAAAGATGTAAAGGATCTGTATGCTGAAAACTATAGAAAGCTTATGAAGGTAATTGAAGAAGATTTAAAGAAATGGAAAGACATTCCCTGCTCATGGATTGGAAGAATAAATATTGTCAAAATGTCAATACTACCCAAAGCTATCTACACATTCAATGCAATCCCAATCAAAATTGCACCAGCATTCTTCTCAAAACTAGAACAAGCAATCCTAAAATTCATATGGAACCACAAAAGGCCCCGAATAGCCAAAGTAATTTTGAAGAAGAAGACCAAAGCAGGAGGCATCACAATCCCAGACTTTAGCCTCTACTACAAAGCTGTCATCATCAAGACAGCATGGTATTGGCACAAAAACAGACACATAGACCAATGGAATAGAATAGAAACCCCAGAACTAGACCCACAAACGTATGGCCAACTCGTCTTTGACAAAGCAGGAAAGAACATCCAATGGAAAAAAGACAGTCTCTTTAACAAATGGTGCTGGGAGAACTGGACAGCAACATGCAGAAGGTTGAAACTAGACCACTTTCTCACACCATTCACAAAAATAAACTCAAAATGGATCAAGGACCTGAATGTGAGACAGGAAACCATCAAAACCTTAGAGGAGAAAGCAGGAAAAGACCTCTCTGACCTCAGCCGTAGCAATCTCTTACTGGACACATCCCCAAAGGCAAGGGAATTAAAAGCAAAAGTGAATTACTGGGACCTTATGAAGATAAAAAGCTTCTGCACAGCAAAGGAAACAACCAACAAAACTAAAAGGCAACCAACGGAATGGGAAAAGATATTTGCAAATGACATATCGGACAAAGGGCTAGTATCCAAAATCTATAAAGAGCTCACCAGACTCCACACCCGAAAAGCAAATAACTCAGTGAAGAAATGGGCAGAAAACATGAATAGACACTTCTCTAAAGAAGACATCCGGATGGCCAACAGGCACATGAAAAGATGTTCAGCGTCGCTCCTTATCAGGGAAATACAAATCAAAACCACACTCAGGTATCACCTCATGCCAGTCAGAGTGGCCAAAATGAACAAATCAGGAGACTATAGATGCTGGAGAGGATGTGGAGAAACGGGAACCCTCTTGCACTGTTGGTGGGAATGCAAATTGGTGCAGCCGCTCTGGAAAAGTGTGGAGGTTCCTCAGAAAATTAAAAATAGACCTACCCTATGACCCAGCAATAGCACTGCTAGGAATTTATCCAAGACACACAGGAGTATGGATGCATAGGGGCACTTGTACCCCAATGTTCATAGCAGCACTCTCAACAATAGCCAAATTATGGAAAGAGCCTAAATGTCCATCAACTGATGAATGGATAAAGAAATTGTGGTTTATATACACTATGGAATACTACGTGGCAATGAGAAAAAATGAAATATGGCCTTTTGTAGCAACGTGGATGGAACTGGAGAGTGTGATGCTAAGTGAAATAAGCCATACAGAGAAAGACAGATACCATATGGTTTCTCTCTTATGTGGATCCTGAGAAACTTAACAGGAACCCATGGGGGAGGGGAAGGAAAAAAAAAAAAAGAGGTTAGAGTGGGAGAGAGCCAAAGCATAAGAGACTGTTGAGAACTGAGAACAAACTAAGGGTTGATGGGGGTGGGAGGGAGGAGAGGGTGGGTGATGGGTATTGAGGAGGGCACCTTTTGGGATGAGCACTGGGTGTTGTATGGAAACCAATTTGACAATAAATTTCATATATAAATAAAAAAAATGAAGATGGGGCATTTGGGAGGTAATTGGGTCATGTGGGTGGAGCCTCCATGATGAGATTAGTGTCCTTTTGAGAGAAGGAAGCAGGAAGATGGCTGTCTGTAAACCAGGAACTGAATGTCCACCAAGGAGCCAACTATGCTGGTATCCTAAAGACTCTAGAGCTATGAAAAATAAATGTTTGTTGATTAGGCCACCCAGTCTACAGTACTCTGTTATAGCATCCTTAACTCACACACTAGTATTCCATCGTATGGACCTGGCACAGTTCATTTACCCATTTACCTGCAGATAGAAATTTGGGTGGTTTCAGGTGTTTCGTTACTACAAATACAGCTCTATGAACATGTGGTTTCTTCAACACATGGGACTTGGGTAGCATGGTCACCTGGCACGAACATAGAACTCATGCAGATTTCTATGTTATTAGTAATGAAGTTCTTTGTCTTTGACACAGGAGTCTTATATCTCCTGCCAGGACTCATGACATGAGCTTGCAAATAGGGTAAAATTTCAGACCATTTATAGTTCTTGATAATTCTATTTCTGGGGCTCTTCATTCCTTCATGTAGATCCAGATTTTCATCTGGTATCATTTTCCTTCTGCTTGAAGGATTTCCTTTAATATTTCTTGGCATGTGCGACTCCATGAAATGAATTCTTTCAGCTTTTGTATGTTTGGAAAACTATTTATT
Source organism: Herpailurus yagouaroundi (assembly GCF_014898765.1). Classification (NCBI taxonomy): domain Eukaryota; kingdom Metazoa; phylum Chordata; class Mammalia; order Carnivora; family Felidae; genus Herpailurus; species Herpailurus yagouaroundi. Next base: position 83,562,835 of record NW_024412376.1, on the reverse strand, counting down.
CTGCCTTCATTTTTGAAATATATATTTGCTGATTTTAGGATTCTAGAGAGACAGTTTTCTTTCTTTAAATGTCAGCACTTTGAAAACATTCTTCCACTCTCTTCCTTCCCATATTGTTCCCTATGAGATATTTGTTGTTATCTTTTTTCAACGCATAATATGTCTTTTTTCCCTCTGGTTGTTTTTAAGATTTTCACTTTATCATTGGTTACAAGCAACTTACTTACGATGTATCTTGGTGTAGGTTTCTTTATGATTTTTATGCTTTGGGTTAAGCTTCTTACATACAGATTTGTACTACGAATTGCAAATTACAAATAAGGGGTTGTGATTGTCATTAAATTTTGAGGTTTTTTTTGGATCATTATACTTCAAATAATTTTACTGTTCTCCTTTCCTTTGTAAACTCTAATACCGTATATGTAGAATCTCTTGAGTTACCTCACAGTTGACAGATTATTATTATTGCACTTTCTCTTTCAAACTATTTAATTTGGGGTAGTTTCTATTAGTATGACTTCAGTATAACTCATCTTTTCTTCTTTAATATGTCATCTGCCATCAATCCTATTCAGTATATTTTTTCATCTCACACGTTGTCATTTCCATTTCTAGAACTTTGATTTGAGTCTTTTTTTTTTTTTTTTTTTTTTTTTTATCTTCTATGTCTCATAGACATGTCTCTTTGCTTTCCAACATCTGGAACCAAAACCAGGACTAGAGTTAGACACGAGACATGTCTGGGCACAAAATTTAAGAAGACATTCACTCCCAAGGATGTACATGTGCTGACCTCATTGTTTGAAATACAGTTATAGAAACTTTGTTAATGACTTAGTCTGCTAATTCTAATATCTGTGGCAGTTTTGAATTTGTTTCAGTTCATCAATTTCCTTTTTGTGGGTCATAAAAAATCCACAAGGTTATATTGCAAAGACTTCTTATCTCTTTTGAGCCGTAATATTTCTTGATTTGTTAAATCACATTCATTTACCTATTTCTAACTTATTTCATCAATCGCATATTTCCATGTGGCGCTGTATCATGTAATGTTTGCTAGCATTTAATTTTGAAAACATATCTTAAATTTACAGAAAAGTTATAAAAATAATAGACTCCTAAATAGCCTTCACCTCAATATACAAGTTCATTACATTTTGTTAAGTTGCAAACAGTATTATGAAATATTTTAATCACCCTGGCACTTATATATAACATATCATATATACGTGAACTTGGTCCCAGATGCATGGAATACCACCCTCATCTACACCACTTAATGACAAATGCTTGCTACTGTTTAAAAGCATCTGGGGCAACATGTGGAATGATGAATGTAAACCCATCACTATTTTTCAGGAGAAAACAGCATCACATTGTGCTGGTAATGAGTTAGAATGTACTACTCAAATACAAATGAGAGCCTAACTCCTGTGTATAAAAATAGTTCCTGCTTGTTCCTTTGGCAAAACCAGACTGCTTCTATCTGTAGATCGTGCCTATGTGTTTTCTTTATCATAATGTCAATTCCTTTTCAAACAACGTAAGCCGTGGGAGCGTGGGGCTAAGGCAGGGAGAAAAGAAAGCCGTAAGGACGAAAATATTTGATTTGGATGCTGCTAGGGCATTTCCCAAGCTGGGAATGATGAATGGGGAGAATGTTTTTGGGGGTTGGATCTCATCCCCAGACCAATTATATAAGATCAGCTGAAAGGATTCACATTCTGCTGATTTTTTCCTCTCTTGGAGACTTGAATCCTGATGCTTTTTGTTCAGCGTTAAAGAAGGACAGTCTTACAATGCCATTTGTAGTTGATGCCCCTGGCCCTCTGTCACAGCCCCTCAACCCTGCTCTTCCGCTTCAAGCCACTGCAGTGGACATTTCCCTTTGCTCGTAGATTCACTGCAGTGTCAGCCCCCAAGCAAACATGTCTGCGCATTCTACCCCAACTCCTTCTTAGATATGGGAAGCACTCCTGTGGCCCACATGCAAACTCACAGCAGGTATCCAGGAGAGTTCATGCCTCAGGGAGCAGCCCTCACACACTGCAAGTGGTAGATAGGGACTCCCAGCTCTGGGCTTGTAGGGAGGCATTCTTGGAGGCCTTGCACACTTCTCAACGTGAGTCCTTGTGCAATCAAGCCAGCATGGCCTACAATAGAGACCTCGTAGGCTCAGCCTCCCTGGTCCCTCATTCCTGAGCCTTGGGCTCAACCACCAGCATCCTAAACTTTGTCTTGGGCTCTGCTTTTGGGAAACCCAAACTAAAACTCCATTGACAGATTTGACATATTTATTGAAGGCAACTGGATTTAACTATATTTGTTTTACTAAATGTCCGTAAGAGCAAGGACAATGCCTATTTTACCCACTATTTTACTTCCAAAGCCCAGCATAGCATTATCACTTGAGCCAAGAAATCCCTGTCTAAAAAAATAAATTAGTTAAAACGAGGCAAAATGAAATTCATTTCTTATTCATAATTTTGAAAAATAACATACGCTGCTTGTGGAATTGCATAAATGCCACTCAAGAATCCTTTATTCACCTTGTTTGGTTTTGTGACAACTATCCATAAGGCTAAAGAGAAAAAAGATCGGTAGTCCGGAGCAATTTGTCAAATTATCAAACTCATTAAAATCTAATAGTTCCTTTATACTTAGATTCTTTTAAGAAACTTAGTAAGAGCACGTGACTCTATGTCTGCATAGAAACAGCATGGAGATGCCATGGCTTAGGTGAAAGGCTCCTACTCTGGGATCCATCCCTTAATGGCTTGTCCTATCAGAATACCAATCATTACGTGCAACACATGTTTCGTCTGGGTTGTCGGCCTCCCTGTTAAAGGATATGCACTCCAAGGGTGGGGACTATGGTTAAATTCTTTTCTCCATGGCTGCAAGAGCTTCGATCCAGTCCTGGAAACTGGTGAACCTCTAAATGAGTTAAAGCATTTTTTTTTCTTTCTTCAAATTTTTTTCCCCCTGCTCCTGATGAAGGACAGGATGAAACAGGAGGATGGGGTGGGGGGAGAACAGAGAGGAAGGGAGGGGATGAGAGGGAAAGAGAAGATAGAAACAGGGTGGGAGAAGAGAGGTGTGGAGGGAAAGGAGGGGACCGCAGGGCAGGGAAGAGGAGAGATGGGGACAGAAAAGGGGGCAGGTGACATGAAGGAAGACAAAGGGAGAGTAGCCTCTCATTAAGCAACATCTGCCCATCCCTGCTAAATAGGAACGTGGCATAGAAATATTTTCTGAACTAAGTCAATTGTTCTCCAAACTGAGCAATATATTATTTTTAAGAATAAGTAGGCTATATGGATGAAGATATCTTAATAAGCCTTTAAGTGCTCCCTTACATTTCCTACAGTCTGAAAATGTAGCTAGTGTGCTTAGTATGTTTACATAGACATCTCACTTATATTTATAAATATATCTGTAGAATTGCAGCTTGTTCTGTCTCTGTTTTACACCACAAGAATGTAAAACAGTGTATTTCCATTTTGGTTCAGAGAAGAGAATTTTGCTAAATCAATTAGTTGGCGGGTTCATTAGGGAATTCCCAAGCCTAACACAGAACTCACTATGTGCTAGTTAATGCCTAGAGTATATCATCTTCCACATCGAACCTAGTTTCTTCCTAAACTGTGATGAAGACATTCTTTCCTCCATCATATCCCATTCCTTTTTATTTAAAATGTCTTTAGGGCTCCTAACTATTGTTTCAGGTTTGGTCTGAAAACCGTAGACATCTTGCAGATTCTTTTCTCAAGTATCAGCAATCTAGAGATTCAGATGTGCTTATTTTTTATTGAACTCTTTTTCATTGAACTCAGAAGGTAAAAGCTCCAGGTAGCTTTTCTTGTAAAATGACAGGGACCTTCTTAATTGGGCCAAACCCTAGAAAGTAATTTAAGGTCAGCCTCTCTGGTTCAAGTAATTTTTCTCCAGCCCTATCAGGTGTCTTAGCAAATGATTATTACTTCTCTTTGCTCAGTAAAATGTGAATATTATATATAGCTTCCCTCTGGAAGTATAGACACTGTACATTCGTTCCCTTTTGGGATGACTCATCCTGTGTGCACCTATGTGTATATAGCTGTTGTATGCATGTGTGTGTGTATGTGTGTGTGTGTGTGTGTGTGTGTGCATGTGTTTGTGTGTGTGTATGTGTTTGGATGGGGATGTGAGGTGAGAAGAGCATTAGCCTTTAAGTTAAGGATGACTTTCAGAGTCCAACACTCCATCCCTTACCCTGCCACTGATGCCCTTTGATGATTTCCAGAAGTTGACAATAGCTTTCCAAGTGGTACATTTAGTTTACAACAGTGATCCTAGTGATCTGAGTTTTTCAGCTTGTCATAGGCTACTGGTTCCCATTCTGATCTTCAGGTAAACCCAGTGTATTTGGGGGTTATTATCTATTTTATGCCTTCTTTTTTTCTTTTTCTTTACCAGATTCTGTATTTCCTTCCATAATTCCCAGCCTACTATTAACCTTGGCCAGTATTTCTCTTTAATTTTATTCTTTCTTATGATGTTTGATAAACAAGTCACAGATACAACCATTGCCTTCTTTCAGAGAGAAGTCTCATCCTTTAGAAAAGCCCCTTTTATTTATTACATTATGGATTCCATCGCTCACTATGGGCTATATCCAAACTCACATTTCTAAAGAATAAGTTATAAGTTGTTTTAATGTGCCATATATCTCTCATCTAATAGTAAAGATCATTTGCCATTTGTTATTTCATGTATTCAAGTAGTTTATATACTGAGCGCTTATATATTGTCAGGAACAGCCAGATATTCTGTAATCAGCTTGGAAGTTAACATGAATATTGAACTCTGGAAATGATCCCAATTTTATATGATATCAGACTGATTAAAATTAGATTTGGAAACACAGGGAATTGGTACGAGAACACTAAGCATCTAAATTTTAAAAATCACTTTTTAAGTACACTGGGCCAATTGAAGAAAGGCACTTCGAGGGAAAGACATTGAGAAATCACGAGAAGATTGGGGCACCTGGGTGGATCAGTGGGTTGAACATCTGACTCTTGATTTCAGCTCAGGTCATGATCTCCCGGTTTATGAGTTTGAGCCTTGCATTGGGCTCTGTGCTGACAGCACAGAGACTGCTTGGGATTCTCTCCCTCCTCTCTCTCTGCCCTCCCCCGCTCCCACCTCAAAATAAATAAATACAATTTTTAATAAACTTAAAAATATATACCTGTTAAAAAAAAGAAATCACCAGAAGGCAATAAGAAGGACTATGATGAAGGATGAAGGTAAAGGTGAATGAAGGTCGTGGAGCAGTGGGCAGAAGGTCCTATTAGAATAAGATGGAACTGTGAAGGCATTGATAAATGTGGAAAGGGCAGCCAAGATAAATGCACCAAAGTAGCTCTGTTTGGAAACTGCAATGACCCCTTCCTCCAAGGTTCAGATTAAAACACTTTTATCTAAGAGAAAGAATCGGGGTTTCTGACTGCAGATCTTTGCTGGAAATCTGCTAAGAATTCACCTCTCCTCCTATTTCAGTTTCCAAAGAAGTACTCTAATTCACTGTCAGAATTTGTTCACTCCGGTCTCTTCCTCCGAGCAGTGAGATGAAAAGACAATATCTTAGACCTGGAGTCCCATCTTCATTATTGCTTTGAGCGTCTTCAGATAACTGAGGTAGCAAGCGTTTCTTATAATTAGAATGGGGCCTAGTCATACTTGGCTGTATGAGCAATTCTGTCTTCTCGGTTATTTGCATTTGTGATTGCACCCAAGATTGTTGTTGGTCAAAATGTTGTGCTATGTTTAATAATAGAAATATGGGTATGAATATATAGATATTATAAAGAACCAAAAAAAATGGAAGGGCAAAAAGCCACAATATTATGTTAGCTTAAGGCTGCAAACAGGTGACATATAGAAAGTATGAGTCTGGAGTGTGTAGGACCTGTAAGGACTGGATGTAACAGAGGATGGATTGGAAGCAGTCCAGGGAAGCTGATCTCAACAGAGAACGTAGAGGAAAATAAAATCGTTAGATCTAGGAGAAACATCTAGACAAGAACAATTAATGCTGTTTTCAAGTGACTTCCCAAATGCAGTAGGGTAATTAATTTTTTTCATTCCTTCTTTTAAGAACCAACAGGCTTGGGGCGCCTGGGTGGCGCAGTCGGTTGAGCGTCCGACTTCAGCCAGGTCACGATCTCGCGGTCCGTGAGTTCGAGCCCCGCGTCGGGCTCTGGGCTGATGGCTCAGAGCCTGGAGCCTGTTTCCGATTCTGTGTCTCCCTCTCTCTCTGCCCCTCCCCCGTTCATGCTCTGTCTCTCTCTGTCCCAAAAATAAAAAATTAAAAAAAAAAAAAAACGTTGAAAAAGAACCAACAGGCTTGAGGAAATGGCTTTAATCTTTGGTTGTAAAGCAAGTTAAAGAAGAGAAGTTCAATTTCTATGCTAAATTAAAGACAGCAGGGGTGCCTGGGTGGCTCAGTTGGTTAAGTGTCTGACTTTGGCTCAGGTCAAGATCTCACGGTTGGTAGGTTCGAGCCTCCTGTCAGGCTCTGGGCTGACGGCTCAGAGCCTGGAGACTGCTTCAGATTCTGTGTGCTGCCCCCCCACCCCCACCCCTGTTCATGCTCTTCTCTCTCTGTCTCTCAAAAATGAATAAACGTAAAAAAATCTTTTAAATAAAACAAATTATACACAGCAACTTTCCATCATTGTTTTGGGGGGGAGGGGTAGTTTATCTATTAACTTAAGTGGCTTAATTTACACACAATAGCCACTCCTTGCAAAAAGTCTTAGTAATAGGAAGTCAAAAACATTTGTCACGAAAATAATTCACCATCTTCTAAGCAGGTTCACCAAAGCATCAGTTCCGCCGTTGGATAGGGTCTGCAAGGTTTTAAAGTGGTAATGTTCCTTACAAGATAAAAAGCATATTGGAAAAAGAATTAAAAGCAAGGGAAAAGAAGAGTTGCAGCACACACGGCCTGATTTGTGATGGGAAAAGAGGTCAGGGGTAATATAGCATTCCATTTCATTTCTAAGATGAAAAATACCTACATATTGGCAGAAAAGGTCTGTTCTTCTGATTCAGCCAAGAAGGTCAGGTCAAAACGTTATCTTTTAAAGAAATAGATCAGGTAATTGGTTGTTGAAAGTAATTGAAAGTTGGCACAATTGGAGAACCGTTTCCCCTGAAGACTCACTCCTTTTAAACTGAGCAAATGTCAGAACCAGGCATTAAAAAGCTAATGTTTGTCTTCTAATTCTCAAAGACTTTATTGTGTGTATTTCCTGGGGACTTGTGTACATGAACTTTCTTAGGTTTGAGTAAACGGTTCATACCAGGCTGCCTCTGACCACTGATCCCTTAAATGGAAGCAACATTTCAGAAATTATTAGTGGACTTGAAATGGAAGGAACCATTTGTAACTCTTTCAGACCCAACACCCTCTTTTTGTAACAGTCGTTCTTTGTGTATTAGTATTTGACTTCTGTTAATTATTTTAAACAAAGACACACAATATAACACAAATAAGGGCCTTAATCTTTTCAAATCCCACTTTTTCCTCAGGCAAAAAAAAATGTATATATCTACCTATAGGTGATTGAATGGATCATGTTTTTTTTTTTTTTTTTTTAAAGAACATTTGCATTGCTATCACTTTGAGCTTTTCAGAAAAAATGTCACCAATTATGACATTACCATTGTTTTGGGGGAATAAAAGGATTTTTTTGTTATTTGGGGTTTTGATTCTTCTCTTTTAAAGATCTAATTAAACCATGTACAGGACTTTAAAAATTCAAGTACTACTAAACGGCTTTCAACATAAGCAACATTGCACTCTGTATATCTTCCAGATGCTCAATACCTACTCCTTGCAGATAACTATTTTCAACGCATAGCTGTTTATTCTGGTATATACCTCAATATTAATAAATACTATGTTTATGCTATTATTTCTTTTTTAGCTTTATTGAGGTATAATTGATAAATAAAATTATATTTAAAGTGAACATCATGATGAATTGATATATATCTAGTGAAATGATTCCCCATCTAATTAATTAGCACATCCATCACCTCACATGCTTATGTTTTCCTGTGTGTGTGAGAACATTTAAGTGCCAATGTCTTAAAAATTTCAGTTTTACAATGGTGTTACCAACGATAGTCACCATGTTGCACATGAAATCTTCAGATTTTATTTATCTTAAAGTATTATTCATCTTAGGGGAGCCTGGGTGGCTCAGTCGGTTAAGTGACCAACTTCAGCTCAGGTTATGATCTCACGGTTTGTGAGTTTGAGCCCCACCTTGGGCTCTGTGCTGACAGTTCAGAGCCTGGAGCCTGCTTCAGATTCTGTCTCACTCTCTCTCTGCCCCCTCCCCAACTTGTGCATACTCTCTCTCAAAAATAAATAAATTAACTTAAAAGAATATTATTAATCTTATTTATTTATCAAAAAAATTGTTAACTGTGTGGTGATGGATGTTAACTAAACTTATTGTGATGATCATTTTACATATACATATATATATGAAATCATTATGTTGTACACATAAAATTAATGCAATGTTATAGGTCAATTATACCTCAACAAAAAGATGAAGTTTTTGTCACTTAAAAATTTTTAATTTATATACAGTAAAATTAGCTTCTGTTTTGATGTACAGTTCTGAGTTTTAACACACGTATAGATTCACATAAGCATCACCACGATCAAGCCAAAGAACAGTTGCATCACACCAAAAAATCCCCTCATCTTGAGCCGCCCTCGCCCACATCCTAATCTCTGAGAACCACTGATGGAGCTGAAACCTGTCACAGCAGCTTTGCCTTTTCCAGAATGTCACATGAATAGAATCACACAGCGTGTAATCTTTTGAGACTGGCTTCTGTAAGGGCTCAATTCTTCACTCTGTTTTTACACATCTTGTGACAGCTTTTGTTCCAGACTATCTCTGAGGCCTTTGCTATGATAATCTCAAGGCTGTTTGCTAAAATGGAGGTAGGTGATCCCTCGGAGGCAGAGGGTAGATATTTATTTACTGACCAGGATTGTAATGATTATAAGGCAAACGTTGGGTAGGATTGCTTGGGGCCCCTTTATAAGACTGGGTTTTCTGAGGTGGAGTTCCTCTGCTGTGACAAAAAATCCACAGTCCTTTCTCTCTCTCTCTCTCTCTCTCTCTCACCTGGATCTGCCTCTGTGTCCATGGGTTAGGGGCTAGGGGAACTGATTTGAACATTCACCTTATGCTATGCATGCTGTTGTGCTGTGGGTTAACAAAGGCCTTTGTCTCTGACCTAGGAGTCTCCTGTCTTCTGCCCCACCTATGAAACTGTGGCAGGCTAAATTGTTCCCTTGGGAGGAGAGTAAGACTTCAGACTCTTCATAATTATTTAAAATTGTTTTTAATCTTTATTTTTATTTTTGAGAGAGAGGCAGCATGTGAGCAGGGGAAGAGCAGAGAGAAGGAGACACAGAATCTGAAGCAGGCTCCAGGCTCCGAGCTGTCAGCACAGAGCCTGACGTGGGGCTCGAACTCACAATCTGTGAGATCATGACCTGAGCTGAAGTCGGACGCTCAACTGACTGAGCCACCCAGGTGCCCCCAGACTCTTCAGAATTCTTGATGCTTCTTCCATTTGGCACTGTGTGTTTTGGATCTTACATGTACCAGTTGTGCATTAGTCTCCTAGGCCTGTTGTAACAAAGTCCTGCAAACTGGGTGGCTTAAAGCAATAGAAATTTAGAGGCCTCTGTGCCCCTCTCTCTGCCCCTCTCCCCCTCTCAAAAATAAACATTAAAAAACAATAGAAGTTTATTGTCTTCCAGTTCCTGAGGTTAGAAGTCTGAAATCAAGGTGTAGGCAAGGTGTTGTTCCTCTGAAACTTGTAGGGGAATCTCTCCTTGCTTCTACCTAGCTGCTGGTGGTTTGCAAGCAATCCCTTGGCTTGCAAGGAGTCCCTTGGCTTGTAACTGCATAACTCCAATCTCCGTCTTGGTCATTGGATGACATTTTCCCTGTGTGTCTCTGTCTTCACATGAGCACCAGTTATATTGGGTTAGGGGTCCAACCTACTTTAATAATGACCTCATCTTAACTGATTACATCTGCAACAATCCTATTTCTAAATAGGGTCACATTTTTAGGTACTAGGGATAGGAGGGATTTCAACATATCCTTTGGGCAAGGGGACACAATTCAATCCAGAACAAACAGTTCGTTTCTCTTTATTGCTAAGTACTATTCCATTAAATTGGAGGTACCACCTTTTGTTTATCTATTTGCCTGTTGAAGGACACTTGGGTGTTGTTTCCAAGTTTCAGTAATTGTCAGTGACACTGCTATAAACATTTGTGTACAGAGTTTTGTATGAGCACAGCGTTCTTTTCTTTAAGGTAAATATCTAAGAGGGGCTTTCTGGGTCAAAATGGTACCTTTATCTGAAACTGCTTAACATTTTAAGAAACTGTTTTCCAAAGTGGCTGCAACATTTTGGATCCCCTCGAGCAGTGTATGAGAGTTCCAGTTGCCCTGCATCCACACAAGAAGTTGATGTTATCATTTAAAAAACTTTCGCTGAATGTGTGTGCATGTGTGTGTGTGTGTGTGTGTGTGTGACCATTCAAAGAGCCATTTGGTGCCATCCCACTGTGACTTTACTTTGTATTTCCCTAGTGACTAATGATGTTGAACACCTTTTCATGTGTGCATTTGCCACTCATATATCTTGTTGGTGTGATTGTTCACATCTTTTGCTCATTTTTAAAATTGGTTTGGTTGTTGTATTTGGAGAGATTTGTGTACATTCTGTATACAAGTTACTTGATAGAGAAATGATTTGAACACATTGTCTCCCAGACTATGGTTTACATTGTGTTTCATTTTTTTGATGCCCTGTGCAAGGCAAAAACATTGTAATTTTGGTGAAGTTCAATTTATCATTTTTCTTTTCTTGTATAGCTTTGTGGTTTTTAGTGTCATACGTGTGAAATCTCTGCCAAACCCAATGTCACAGAAATACATTCCTGTGTTTTCATGTAAAGATTTTATATCTTGTGTTTTTAAATTTTTAAAAACATTTTTTAAGTTTTGTTTTATTTTTGAGAGAGAGAAAGAGAGACAGCGAAAGTGAGGGAGGGGCAGAGAGAGAGGGAGACAGAGAATCCCCAGCAGGTTCCACCTCATGGAGCCAGATGCAGGACTTGAACTCATGCAACTGTGAGATCATGATCTGAGCTGAAATCAAGAGTTGGACACTTAACTGAATGGAACACCCAGGTGCCCCTATAGCTTGTGTTTTTAAGTTTGAGTACCACTGTTTGAGTATGATCCATTTTGAGTTAACTTTGCATAAGGTGTGATGGGGAATTTACTTATTTTTTTTGCCAGTGTCATTTGATGAAAAAGTTATCCTTTACTCATAGACCTGTCTTTGTACATTTCTCAATTGACCATTTGTGTGTGTCTATTTCTGGACTCTATTTTGTTTCATAGATTTATGCTTCTATTCTTTCATCAATACCACGCTATTTTGATTACTGTAGGGTTCAAGTATATTTAAAAATTGAAGCATAATATATATATATATATATTTAAAAATAAAAATATGTTTAAAAACCAAAAATGGTTTGACTATTCTAGATCATTCTCCTTTCAATAGAGATTTTAAAATCAACTTGTCTATGTCTAGAAGAAAATCCTGCTAAGGTTTTTATTGCAATTGCATTAAATCTGTAGACTCATTTGAGAAGAATTGACATCTTAAGTATGTTAAGTTTCCAAATCCATGAACTCAGCATGTGTCTCCATTTCTTGAAATCTTTTTTGCTTTATTTCACTAGCACCTTATAGTTTTATAATTTTTGCTTTCAATTGTCATGCATATCTTAAATAAGTTAAGATACCAAAAAGTCTATTACTGTAACTCAAATAGTTATTGCTACTCTTTAAAATTCACTCAGTAACTTTCCCTTTGCTGTTTCTATCAATCTTAAAATACTGTATCTTACACTTTGTCCAATCCTTATTAGGCCCCTACATAGAAAGATAAACCTTAGCCAAAAAAAACAAAAACAAAAAACACCCCCCCAAAAAAACCCCCTTTCATAAATATTATCCTTTTTCCTTGCTCCTTTAAATTGACTTTGACTCTGCCAAGTTAGAGGTTGCATGGCTGTGGTAAGAAAGAACTTCATCTTTACTTTATTTATAAGTTACTTTGGCAGTATTTTCCAGTGGTCAGGTAGTGTTGTGTTAGAAAGCTATGCCAGCAGCTGTGACTGTCCTTTGGACTCATGAAGACAGAAGCCAAAAGAAAAATGGTGTGAGACGAAGCCTGGAAAAAGCCTAGGTCATTGATGATAATGTTAAGCCACCCACCAAATCCTAGGACCACACAGTCCCAGATGTCCTAGTCAGTAACTGTACATATTAGCATGGCTTGAGCACAGTTAATCAGGAATTTGGTTACTTGCAGTTGAAAGACCTCCTGATACAAATAACTGATGTGGCCCCACTCTTGCCTACCATTCTCTTTGTGCACCCCACCCTTCTTATGTTTTAACCACAGGGGTTGACATATCAGGGTTTTTCTGGAATTTCTCCTTTGCTCTTACTTTTTCTCCCAGGCTGGAGTGTCTTCCACTTTCCTTCCTAACTTCCCTCTTCTACCAATCTACCTTCACAGGAAGGTTCCAATCAAATGTCATTTCTTCTAGGAGAACTTTCTGACCATGCATATCTTCCCAATGCCAGCTCACACATACGTGTTCACACACACACACACACACACACACAGTTTTCATCTGCAGAATATTTATCGTAGGCACTCATGCGATGCAGCATATGGCTGAATGCCACAGCAAAACCTGAAGTTTATTGAGTGGTTATTTTGTGCCAGCCACCAGGATGAGTACTTTCTCTGCTTTGTCCTTAATCCTTACGGAAAGTTTAGGAATTAATTACTCTTATTGCCCTCATTTTACCAAGGAACAAATCAGGTTTAGAGAGGCTTTAGCAAGTTTCTCAAGGTCACACAGATAACCATTGAGGAGCAGAGCTATAAAAATTCCAAACTAGATCTGACTCCAGACCGGAACTCCTGTAGGGAACATTACACGGAAGTGAGTATGTGTGGCACAGAACGTTGCTTTATTTTCATGCTACTGCATCTCGTGAGAAGAAAGACGGTCTCGAACTTCATTGTGTTCTCTGCGGGCATGTGCCTAGCACCAAGAGACGGTGACGGGCACCAGTTAATCGAAAGGCGGTCATCCCCTCGGAGGGCCAGAGCTCCCACCTGCTCACCCCCAGCACTGTCCCAGGCCCTAGTAGAGGTCTTCTCTACAAAAACAGCTATCTTTATTTAGCCTTTGGCCACCCCTGTCAGAACTGTGAGAAGCTCGTTCTCACTATGGTTTTAGCAATGGACAATGGCTGTGGTTTCCTTCTCTATGTGTATTTCTTAATGGGCTTTTGGAGAAAGTGCTGTTGAACCCAAAGGAAGGGCTCTTTCATGTATATTATGAGATTCTTGAAGATAAACTGTGCTTCAAGAAGCATTGTTTGAACAAATTATGGAAAGCTGGTTGTTGGAGTGGGCAGGCTGGTGTGCAAGCAGCTGTCTTTTGAATATGAGAGCATTTCATTCTCTTCAAGACACATGAGGCTTTTTGACTGATTCCTCACAGAGAAGCATCCAGATACTTTACCACCCTAATCTCCTCTTTCTGGGTGAAGTCTTATAAATTTAAAAATGCCACTGCCTTCTCCCCAGTACCCATTTAGTAGCCAGTGTTGAGGTTTACATAAATACTTAACTAACTGCCATATTTTCTTCTAAGTTCATATTCATTAAGCGACTGTAAATGAAAACTAAATTCATTATACATAATTAGGTGTAGCAACAATGGTAAAAATACTTGTCCATACTAGATTTTGTTGAATTGGAAATATAGGGCTGAATTTTAAATTTGCTAGAGAAATAAAGTAGAGCACGGTTTCTCAAACTTTTCTGATCATAAAAATTTTGGTGGATACTTATTAAAATATAGACTTCACTCCAGACCTGCAGGCCCAAGAAGATACTCATTGAGAAAGAGTTGGGCATACTGAACTGGGGTAAGTGTTTCAGCCATCCTTCAATGAAGATTTGGCACTTTGACTCTGGGACAAACCACTTCACAAGACCATGAAATGAAAAACACTTTTCTTCTATTTCCCTACTTGCCCTTCTTGCAAAAAACATTATGCCAGCTACTGTTACATGCTGAGAAAACAAAGATAAGCCCCAATTCTCACTGGAGAGTCAAAGACAATAAACAATTATACACAGTGTGTTAAGTGTTAAAATAGAGATAGTAGAGGATACTATGCATTTACAGAGGAGGAAATGCCTCGTCTGAGTAAGGCAAATTCCATCTCTGTAAAAGTGAGGTCATTCCACATAGATGATGTATGAATAAAGACTCAGAGGTTTAAAGAAACCTGGTGTTTTCTGAGCTTTTTGAAATGTCTGGCATGGCTGAAGCTCAGGGTCAAGTTGGGGAAAGTGGGGGAGGACGAGGCTGGCGAGAGTCAGGTTGTGAACAGCCTTACACACCACCTTGAAGAGGTTGGACTTAGTCTTGTAGACAAGAAGGTGCTGTTGGGAAGAAACCTAGCTATCCCAGCACTTGGTATAAAACGACTTCAAAATATAACCTCACAAGAACACCTTAGGACTGGATTTGTTCAGAGCTAATATTCTACCACAGTCAGTTTGGTGCTTTGTTCATCTAGTGGGGACACCGCTCAGCTGACATCTTACAAAGAAGCACGATGTGCAAAACAGATAAAAAGGCTGCTTTGGTTGATGCAGGAAGCTCAGCCCCACGACGGTGTTCCTGTAAACACACGGTTCTAGGGAACAGTTTGCAAATCAAAGTTCTAGACTCTCAAGAGACTGAATAATTGAAAGGATATTTAGAATCTTACTGTTGAAGGGTAGCTTGAATATTATCTTTGAAGAAAGCCCTTCAACTATGTCTAGTATAGCTTCTTGTGCGCAGCATCGTGCAGGAGATGCTCGTGGCACTGGGTCGAGTCTGCCTAGGTATTAACATTTCTAGTGAAGGAAGGTACCCACATTCTTCTGTAGTTTACCTTCTGCTGAAGCAGCTTCATTCATTAGCAACTTGTGCTTTATGACAAGTAGGCGTTTTTATCCAATTTAAGCAAGGTCTTTTGGAATAACCAACCCAATAGTATAGCGATCATATCAACTTCTATTCACTTTTCAGTTTTCTTCAATCTTTATTTAAAACAGACCCTTTTTCCTGCTGGGTCTCCACTCTCCTACATACATGCATTCCGATATGTCAATGTTGTCTCTTGAAAATGTGATCACCAGAAAGAGGTTCAAAATTTCTTTCCTTACTTCTTGCCTCCCATCACTACATATGCATTTATGGAAAAGTGCATTTATCATGAAAGGGCCTCACCAGGGACTTGTCTTGTTAACATTACCATAAAATATATCAAAAAGGAATATCCATGAAACAGAGGCAAAATGGCATTAAAATGCATGTGAAGCCAGACATTGACTCACTATCTGATGGAATGCTAACATTTAACATCATAACGAACACTGATATATTGTCCTGATTACCACTCTCTGTATGTGTGTGTTGGGGAAAAAAATAAGAATCTAGAAGAACAGTGAGAGAACGTAGTAGAGACTTGATGTTTGTTGAATGAATAAAGTGGAAAGCACACACCAAGGGAAATGGCCATATCTTTAGTTTGGGGAGCTCAGATTTGTTGAACTCAAGGGGCTTTCAACTTTGAAGAAATACAGGCAGTCAGGCAGGACAAACTGAAAGGTCTCTGCTTCTTAACTGTGACAAGGGGGATCCAGTGAGTGGGACATGAAGTAGTCCAGTAAAAGTGCGAGACATTTTAGGAAGGCCATCCCCACCATCCCTCCTGTGGTGCTGGCTTCACGTTGGGGCCCTGTTTTCAAGACAGAATATTGGATGGGTACTAAAGCTGATTATTTCCCATGAATGTGATGAGCTGGGGGGCGGGGGAAGAAATGTTTCAGCACAAGATCACTCTGGGGGCTGTAGTGTCACCATGACACTGTCTGGGCTGATGACATAAGACACTTCCACTTTGACACTCTACCCTAAGCCATGCCACTGTCCATGTACAGGGATGTCCCCCACCTTACCGCTTTGTTCCCCTCATCATACAAGTTTAGTTTCTGAAGATTTTTCTTTCTTCAAAAATATTTTAAAAGAATAAAAGTAGAGGATACTTTGGATAAGAAATATTGCCAACCTAAGGTCGGTCAAATCTAGCTCTTACTCCTTAAAAAGCTAGATGACAAGTCAGCACTGAGTTTGAACCTCTCAAGAGGTAAGTCACCTTAGGGGAGGGTGAAGGAGGGGACAGGAGGCTGTTTCTGTGTGTGTGTGCATGCACGCGTGTGTGTGTATGTGTACAGCCAAAGGTCCATTGGCATAAATAACTCAAAAATCCAACAGTTTCTCCAAAAGTGAAGGAGAAAGCTCTAATAGCTGATGATCTGCCAGTGTTCTCTTTTTTGGAGAAATAACTTCAGTTCTCCGTTGATCTCTTTGGTAGACTGAGCTATTCTGAAAAAATATACAGCATTACTTTCTTAACTACTGACCAGAAAGACGAAGCAATACTCACATCAACTCCTTATTTTAATGTCAAATGTTTATTTCTATGCCATAGTTGCCTCAGCACAATTTGTAAAAGAAAGGAATCCCCCCAAACGAATTTTTTTCTTCTTCTTCTTCTTCTTCTTCTTCTTCTTCTTTTTTTTTTTTTTTGGGGGGGGGGGGTCAGGATATTTTCTCTGCAGTTATAAGAAAGAAAATAAACACCTCAGTATCAGAATTACCATTTCTTTCACATCGTTCTAATAGGCTGCATCTAAATATTTTCCTTGGGTGTCATTTTTTAAGGATGGAAAAATATCCAGAGGAAAACATGTTTGTAGTCATTAAAATGAATTTGGGATAGTCTTTGTCAGAGAATATATCTAGAACATCTTTGTTTTGGTACACTATATCACTAATTGCCATATTCTTTAATTATTTAATGTCACAAGCATACTTTATTACATAAAACAAAGTGCACTGAAAATGAACAATGTTAGAAACAAACTGGAATCTGGTGTATCTTAAATCTTCGGGTGATTAGATATTAGCCGAAGTGCCAGAATACAAATTTCATATCCATACAAATGCAACTCTCTTCTGTGATGAAAATGCACTTAGCAGCTTAGTTCTTTTCGCTTTAGCAGACAGGGCATCCAATACAACTGAAACAACCTGATAACAATTTTTGTTTTTCAATAAAAAGGAATGCTCTGGTTTCTTAACTGGCTCCCACATTCGAGGGAGCCAGAAGATGGCATTTGCTCTTTTAAATACATTTCTCTTGTCTGATTTGAGACACAAATCCACCAAGATTCTTACAGCGGAAGTAGGCACCCACCACACCTTACGTCACCAGGACCTCGGAGAAGCCTGGTGGAGTAAATCTGTGATGCGTGGTGTGGGCCCAGCACCTAGAAGAGAGCATGGTGGTTGTGAACATAACTCCCTTCAGCAGACTCAGTGAAAGGATGAGAGTTCTTTAAGTTCATGCACATTTTATTGAGTAGTAATATAAAATGCTTTGTCTTTGTCATTGTTACAAGTGCATGCTTTGATTGCCAACATTTCAGAAGTCAAATTACAAAGGCAAGGCTTTAGGCTGTAGTGAATTACTTGGGCACTTATACAATTGTTAAAAAATATGAATGGACTTTTGTTGTTGTTTTCAGAATGAACCAGTTGTAACCCGTAACTGATATACAAAGGGAAAAAAGTGAAAAAAGTACATATTTTGTGGCACGTGACAGAACAGAACAAAAGAACTAAACCGTGATGACATTAACAGTTACCATGCATTTAGAGTTTCACATGTAACTACAAACTTATTTAAATTTCACAAGGTTTGCTAAACATGCTAACCGTCTATATGTGCACTGACAAGCTTATGTTAAAAACTTTTAAGAATACTCTCCCCTTTAGATTTTTTCAAAGCTTTTTTGATTACAAAATTTCAAAGGCATTAAGCATTTTAGAGAATATAAAGTACGCCAGTATACATATATTTCCAGTATATGTCAGACCACTAAGCGCATTACAGTCCCATACAGGCCGATACAGCCATTTTTTTTTTCTTAAAAAACATGCATAGGCAGATTTTTTTTTTTTTTACAGAATATAGATGCTTTATCACTGTACTTAATATGGTGTCTTGTTCACTATACTTAAAAATGCACCACTCATAAATATTTAATTCGGCAAGCCACAACCAAGACTTGATTTATCAACAACGAAAAAAAAAAAAAAAACCCTAAATATAAACAGCAAAAAAAGATAGATGTAATTATTCCAGTTTTTTTAAAACTTAAAGAAAAGAAAAGATATTCATTGCTAAATTAATAAGATAAGTGTTTATATGGAAAGAAGGGCATTCAAGCACACTAAAGAAACCTGAGGTAAGCATAATCTGTACAAAATTAAACTGTCCTTTTTGGCATTTTAACAAATTTGCAACATTCTTTTTTTTTCTTTTTCTGTTTTTTTTTTTTTTTTGTTTTTTAAGACTGCCTAATTCATTTTATAGCCATTGTCTGACAAGAGTAGCAAAACATTATCAATAAATAGTCCTTATTTAGTTTGTACATCATTTTGTTAAAAATGTTTGATGTCATCCATTTTTAGTGCTGCAACTGTAAACGTACAATAGAGTAAGAAATTAGACAAAGTTTTCGTGTCCAGTAACATAATAAAAGACCTTTCATTAACCTATCTAGAAGTCCCCAATGCAGTAGGAAAACATGTTCATTCCCCTAACATTGCAGTATATACTAGCGTTAGCTTTCTTTTTAAAGTTTTTTTTCCTATAAGCATTTTTAAAAGGCATACCCCGAAGAGGTGTTTAATCACCACCCCCACCAAAATATAGTTTATTATCTCTCTCCCTCTTTTTTAATGATAGTGTAAACTGAATCCAATTCCTGGCCCCCAGAGCAAATAAGCTACCATCAGAGGCAAGAACACCCAACTGCTGATAGGCAGCAATCCCCATCATGCCCTGCAGCTCAAAAAAAAAAAAAAAAAAGTGAACAGGAAGTGGTCACTGGATATTGCTGCTATTACTGCCATTGCTGTCCGTGCCGTTAGTCTCTGAGGCGAGAGCCTTGTTGATGGAGTTAAGGTTGGCGTCAGAGGGCATGGCATCTCTGCGAGGTGGCATCCTCTCGTTAATTCGGTCTAAGCCCTTGGCCTCCTCGAAGCTAGTGATCTTATGTTGTGGTGAAAATCCTTTGATGGCTAAACAGAAAATCATTTAAAAAAAAAAAAAAAAAGAGGAAAAATTAGGTTAGCCGGAGGAGAGCAAAGGGCACAGCTTTGCATCAGGTGAGGTTAGAGATTTCGCAGTGAGTGAGGGGGAGTCCTTTAGTAGAGGACAAAATGACGGGACCTGAACACAACACAACAGACTCCTTACCATACCCGAAGATAACCAAAAGGTTTGAAAACAGCCAATGTCTCTTGCCAACCAAAATGTCCTCTTCAAGTGAGTAAAATGTACATTTCTCTGGGTCTTCATGAGACTTTAGATCAATGAAATCCAAAGTGGATAAGTAAGGAAGAGGGTTGCTACCAGGGACAGGTATCTAGACTGAGCATCAACTGTCCACATCATGAGCATGATTACTGCATCAAACACCCTAACCTAGACAGACCGTAACACAGCTCTACTTCTGCTATTCCCCTGCGCTAACGGCAAATTCAGTAGAGTCAGGTGAGCTAGGTCTAAAAGTCTAGTAGAGGGCTTTAGAGTGGAAGCTAAGAGGAGCTACAAGAGGAATTAACTTTGGGGGCGTTGCCATGCCATCTCAGAATCCCAGAAAGACCTTCTTGGTAAACAACTCAATGGTGGCGTGAAGAAAAAACAGAAATTATAAACTCCTGCTTCTCCAGCTCATCTTTGGAAGCAAGTGGAGCGGGTGATAAGAGGAACTCAGAAAAAATCATGAGGATGAAGTAGAAAAACGTTGTCTGCCCTTCAGCAGCAAAACATGATGTTCAGATCAAACTGATGTTCACCTGGTATCCGTTACTGCCTAAATCAAAGAAAAACTCTTTCTTAGTGGATCAGTATAGATATAAGTAAAGTAATGGTTCAAGAATAAGGGGAAAATGCCTTTCATAACTTTCAGCAAAAATGACAGGATTGGTTTGGGCCCTTTTCAGTGAAAGCATGGAATTCTCAAGAGGCAGTATGGATATTTGAGTTTTTTCATTAATTAACCCTTAGTGTGCTCCCGAGATAGACAAGGCATTTGTGCAAGAAACTTAAGGATTTCTTTAGTCAGTGCATGCACCAACCAGTGAGCTGAGAATAAAGTACGTAAATGGGCAACCAAGGACATCAGTTTGCTCTACTTCCTGTGATGCGCAAGCCAGATATCGAAGGGCCAATCACCAGTGCTGAACTGGGCTGCATCTCCATGGCTGATCAAGGACAATCTCATGGTAACTTTATCCTCCCCACCTTATATGGTGGGGGTGGGGGGGGGTGGGAAGGCAAGTAGTTTCTAGCTGAAACGTTGCCAGCCAGTTCTACAGAAATGTGCAGTGCCTTTTATTAGTATGGATGAGAGTCTTCAAAGATAAACACAGTTGCTTCCAAACTCATTACATGATGAGAAATAGTGTGTTACCCCTCTGCACTTTAAAGGTTAGCAAAATGGTGATTAGTCAATTATGAGAGGAAGAAGATGGGGAAATGGGGAAAGACCAAGGCCCAAAGCAAAGCCTCTTAATTCTTCTCTAAATTGGTAATAAATTGCAAAATAATAGAGCTGTCTAATGAGCACCCACCCTGAAAACGCAATTATTTTGAAGGACAAAATAGTGGCACAGAGTGGTATTCTATTCTTTTTCTAAACCACTGTGAATATCATTTCATCATAATGAATAAATGCAAAAGTTTGTCAAACGTGGTAATTTATGGAACGATTTTATTCATTTCAATGGCAAATGAAGAGGCTCTAGGTTTTAAAAGCCAATAGGCTGAGAGCATAGACATTCAAAATCTAGCTAGAACAATGGATGTGTTCGGAATGGGGCTCCATCTCTACTCAAACTGTCTACCCTGGTACCGAAGAACGTGCTCTGCTGTAGTTGCTGGTCAGACAATGGGTATTAGCAATTTACATTGGTAGTATACTTAACACAACACAGAGTCACAGAAACCACAGAAAACAGCCAAACTATCCACAAGAATGCACACGGCAGATTAGAATTTGCCAAAAGGAATAGAGAATTCCCACGTAAATAGCAGTCAATTCACTGCTATTTAGGAAGCAGTTGTATTTTCTCTTACAGGGCTATCATTTCCCCTACTGTATCCAAATCATATGCAAATTCGACAGTCTAAAGTGGCACTTTTCACATCGTTATCAAAGGACCATCCACACACAATTTTGGGAAAAATAAAAAGTGATCTTGCAAGAACAAAATACAACTGAAGAATTTTGTTTTAAAGGGGAACTTCAAATTATTCTTTTTTAAAAAAAATTTCCAGAGGGTATGGCGGGGATAACATTAAAAACGATTTTGATGCGCAGTTCTCTCATAACTGTGTATTTTTTAAGCCCTTGAATTCAAAAGTAGTTTCTAGAGGGTCAGTACAGTTGTCCTTGAGTAGTGCTAGGGCACAGTGGGTGACGTACAGTTCTTGGTGTCCTCGACAGCACCTAGCACAGTACCTGATTCAAAGCAGACAGTCAACAGTCCGCTGAGTGAGGACTGGATCATCACTGTTCTCGTAATGGCCACTGCCACAGCCACTGGGTATCTCTGAACTCTTTATAGTATCTTGCTGGTGCTAACTGTCCTACAAACACCAGTAGGTCAAAATTTGTAAGACTCACAGAACGGTTGATCTCATGCACGGCTGTCTCAGGTTGGGATATTTCTTAGAGACATAAATTAGTGTTGAACTACAATGAAGCACTATTCAAATGAACACTTTTTTTTTTCTTTTTTGCCAGAAACTTCTGAAGACTAGAATTAATAAAGCTATTTTTCTTCTCTCCTTTTCAGTGCTGACTGAAAATGATTTGAGGGAGGGACATGGTTCAGCTCAAGGAATATTATTTTATGCGATATTTGTCGAAACAGCTGCCATAACCCCCACCCCACATCGTTCGAGATATATAATCCTTTGGTTTTCTGTGACTATACTAGGTTCGTTGTATATACGAAGTCAAACATAGCTTTAAGGGAAAAAAAACAAACAAACAAACCATAAAAGGACATTTTCCCCTTTAAAGCAAGAACATTTTGGTTAATACTGAGCCACAACTGTTAGCCCAACACCCACACACTCTGTACAAGCTACAGCAAAATAATAATAATAATAATAATAATAATAAAATAATAAAAAAAAATGAATACACCCAGCAGAGCCCTTATCTGTTGCAGGTACAACAGAAAGGGGACTGGCCAATTTACCTTCATCAGCCTCAATAGCCTCAACAGTAGCTGAAGAGAAGAAAGGGGGTGCAAAATGAATGAGAAAAATGAGCAGAGGATTTTTAATTCTAAGAACAAATCAGTGACGTTCAAGGGAGCTCAGAGTATTAATGTTCCTGTAAGTGCTGGATTCTGGCACAGACAACAAAACGGAAACGGTATAAAGAAAGGAAACACACAACGAAAATCAGTCTATTTTATGAGCTGGATACACCTATCTGAGTGAACTGGTTTTTGTTCCTTAATAAATGACAAAATGATTAACCCTTGAGGAACACAGGACAGTTTCCTCTTATTTAGATGGAATCGGTAAGAGACTAGGTTACTCTAAAATGTACATCTGACACAGAAAGGACAATAAAACCACTGCTATGCCTGGTGATTTAGGATTTTAAAATGCCAGACAAAATGGCAGACCTTGAAGCAGTGTCATAACATCAGTGGCATAATTCACACTATTCAATATTAAACAGCGAGATTCCTAGTGCAGCGGAAAAGTGGAGTGTGTGTCTGTGTGTGTCTGCGTGTGCACGAATTCAGAGGAACAATCCAATCAATGCATCAAATACAACTTGATGGTGTATGTAACTCTTCAAAGACAGACACCGAGCATGTCTAGAGTGGTGAAGGGGAAGGGGAAAATGAGGCAATGATGTATGGAGTCTGGACTCCCTTTGCCAGGCAACCCAATTTAAAGTCAGTTTTCCTTCCCGGAATACCATCTTTGGAAATGAAATTCCTGAAATGCTATAATCAACTGGTAACATGTCAGTTGCAGTAAGAATTCTATCAGCATTTTAAAGAAGAGGCAGTTTAAATACTGAAGCCTCAGCATATTTCAGAGGCAACACTTTAAAAGCCCATTGCTTTATCAGCAATTTTTATAATAAGGTTAGCCTCTGTATTCTCACTAGTACAGGTGTATGAGCCTTTCCACGTTATTAAGGCTAGTTGATATTTCCCTAATTAAGGGCTAAAATGCAAAACTTCTCTGTAACTCCAAAATGTTTAATATTAAAATTCTACCCCTTGACTTTAATTTGCATATTTCTTATAATTTAAAGTTGTAAGACTAGAGCAACAGTCAAATGTGCACTACAATTTCCTTACAGTGCCTTCTAAATCCCTTAAGATAAAAATGTAAAATGTTTACCACCATGGAGAAAAGCTAAAGAGTAAAGCTTTAAGCAGTTTCTTCTTTTTGACAATTTGAAATCCAGACAGTGGATTTTGAAATTGTTTTAATGTATGTGGTTTAAAATAGTGAGTTTTCAAGTTCTCAGGACTAATGGGGTCCCAACCCTTGTGTCTATTAAATGTGTGTGAGTTTGTGTGTGAGAGAGCTCAACACAGAACAACATACACCAATGGATTTAACAGAAAGTAACAGAAAAGGAAACCGAATAATGTCAGTTAAAATACAGGTGAAAATCTAGAAACAAAACAAAGAATTTTAAGAACTTAAATAACTTAAGTTCAAAAATAAAGCAAAAAATCTGGAACCGCACCAGCACCAACATATCAGAAATATGCACTGCCCATTATTAAATATATCCTTTCAAAGCAAATGTGGCACACAGTTTCTGATAATACACCTGCTGTACCTTAAAATGTGCTTATCAGAAACTATGCAGATTTCAGTCAATTAGGTAGGTGGTTGTGCATTTTGTGCATATAAATGATTCATTTCTGTTCATTTTTTAGAAAGCATGTTTATTTTGGTGGGAGAAGTCTTGTTTTTTTTAAGTTATCAAAATTATTTTTAGGTATAAATCAAGGGGAAATGTACTTTGATGTATTTTCCTATCTTCATTTACAAATTTGTGACTTTTTGTGGGAACTAAGACATTGATTTTGGAATAAATTCATATGAAAATAAAGAAAATTATAGTGATGCTGAACATGGCTCTATGTAGCAGGGGTGTGCCTAAATCAAGTAACCAACCATAAGAATAGATTCATCTTCTAGATTGAGGGGTAGAGATGGGGGGAGGGGGAAAGCACACACACACACACACACACACACACAAAGATTCGGGGAAAGATATGGAAAAATAAGCAAGAGGCTGAGATTAGTTTTCAAAATGTTATAGCGTATTTCTGTTTTACTGAGTTTTATTCATTGATTTAAAATCTAATCTAAATTTTCATAAAGTATTATTAAAATTTGACTCTAATTAATGGTAGGATTAGTTAAAATAGCAAGACAAAATTAACAAACATAAAAGAATATATAGTAACTGTGATGTCTGATGTAGTGGCCACTAGTCACATGTGGCTATTGAAAGCAAATTAATAAAAATTAGCTAAAATTAAAAAAAATCAGTTTCAGTTCCTTGGTTTGTACTTTGCTATATTTCAACTGCCCGATAGCCATATGTTGCCAGTGGCCTCTGTACAGACACAGAAATTTCCATCATCACAAAAGTTTCTACTGGACAGCACTCGTCCAGAAAGCTACACATTTTAATAATAATAATAATCATCTCTACATTAAAGGAAATGTTTTCATTCTTTTCCAAAAATAAAATGTGGTTATATATACTCAGTCTCTTATGTTCTGCATGGAGAAATCAGAGAAAAGACACATAGGACTCCCAATTTCTACTCAAGCAGGTAACAAAATCACCCTTTTTAATGTTCTCCCATTCTCCACTACAATCTAGACCGTAACGGGTGTGTATTTATGTGAGTGTTTATTTTTTCAATCAGACAGCTAACCAGAACATTTAGCAAAAGCGTCATAAAAAAAAATTGTTTTTAGCAACATAACGGCTCAAAGCTGTCCACGCTATCACGTGTGTAGACAAACCTAAGTGAGTCGTCTCCAGGCGGGGGCTGCCTATGTGGTTAGGGTGTACATGAGTGGATGGCGGGCGGCGGGGGAGGCCTGCGTGCGTTGCAGGGAAGAGGGTGCTATTCTGTGGGACACAATTCGTCAAACTGATGTGGGGTTTCAGCCCTTCCTCCCGCTGAGAACTGAAGACCAAGGCCAAGGCCGAGTTCAAATGGATGAATGAATCAGGCTAACAACACCCTGGACAGAGATGCCCGGGCACACAGTCCTACCGATACCAGTGCGCCTGCTTACCGCTTTGCAGGGTCTGCTTCCCTCCAGAAAGCACTCCGCTGGGGAGCATGCCCGTGGGAGTCAAGCCTTTCAGCGTTAGCACGCTCTCACTCTCTTCTCTGGAAAGGGACAAGGGGACAGAAGACATTAACTTTTGTTTTCTTTAGAAAGAAAGAAAAGACGTGCAGAGGGGGAGAAATGCATACTAGAAGTCACATCTAGGCTCTCTGGATTTTATTTTCCTTAAAACATAGTACGTATATACTTTTAAATGTTTCTGAGACAGAGTTAGAGAGCAAGCAGGGGAGACGCAAAGAGAGAGGGAGACAGATCCCAAGTAGGCTCCATGCTGTCAGTGCAGAGCCTGAGTTGGGGCTTGAACTCACGGAGGGTGAGATCATGACCTGAGCCAATGTCAAGAGCCAGACACTTAACCGACTGAGCCACCCAGGAGCTCCTAAACATAGTATATTTTTATACATTCATATAAAAGTAATGTGTCAAAGCATAGTTGCTCTGATAGAGTTTATAATTATATGCTTGTGCAAGTTCAGCCTCTTCTGAGTCCTGAATTCACATTTTCACATTTTGCAAGCAGGCATTCAGGATATAGAGTGTTTGCTGGGCACCCTCTGTTGATATGTTAAATATGTTAAAAATGAGCCATGGAGAGTTCTGAGGTAAGTTTTCCAGCCAAGGCTCAGCCCAAGTACGTGCAACTGACTTCTCTTGGGAGAGAACACCAAAGAGTGTGTGTGTGTGTGTGTATATATATATATATATATATATATATATATGAGAGATTTTAAAAAACTCTGTGGTTTAAGGATTACAGTACCTAGCAGGTACATTCGGGGCCTATTAAGTAATTTTGACATCACCTCATGAGCGCACAAATAATGAAAACCAGACACTAAAGCAACCAGTAACGTTTCCTACCTTTTCTGTTCAACAGTCTCTTTCCCCACGGATTTGCTAATATAACATTATTGTATTGCTCATCGTGACAACTGTTTTACAGTCTTACGGACATCATCATTTCAATTATATTTATTAGCCACAGCACTATTAATCACTTTGATTTATTAATAAATAATAATTATTAAATAGCCATAAAACGG
Organism: Herpailurus yagouaroundi; assembly: GCF_014898765.1. Classification (NCBI taxonomy): domain Eukaryota; kingdom Metazoa; phylum Chordata; class Mammalia; order Carnivora; family Felidae; genus Herpailurus; species Herpailurus yagouaroundi. The sequence continues at coordinate 83,535,999 of NW_024412376.1, read as the reverse complement.
GAAGAATACACATAGCAGAATAATTCCACATAGCAGAAACTGTAATCCTACATAATATGAAAAAACATTATTATATATATATATACACACACACATAATGTTTACAATATGTAGAACTACCAATGCCACATTTTTTTTTTTAATTTTTTTTTTCCATGTTTTTTTATTTTATTTTTGGGACAGAGAGAGACAGAGCATGAACGGGGGAGGGGCAGAGAGAGATGGAGACACAGAATCGGAAACAGGCTCCAGGCTCTGAGCCATCAGCCCAGAGCCTGACGCGGGGCTCGAACTCACGGACCGCGAGATCGTGACCTGGCTGAAGTCGGACGCTTAACCGACTGCGCCACCCAGGCGCCCCAATGCCACATTTTTATGAAGATGTCTAAGGTGACCCAAACAATTCTTTTTTAAAAAGTTTATTTCTTTATTTTGAGAGTGAGCAAACAGGGGAGGGGCACAGAGAAAGGAAGAGAGAATCCAAAGCAGCACAGAGCCCGATGCGGGGCTTCATCCCAAGAACCGTAAGATCATGACCTGAGCCAAAATCAAGAGTCAGATGCTCAACTGACCAAGCCACCCAAGTGCCGCCCCCCCCAAACAGAATTCAAAATTTATTCCCCCAAACCTGCTACTTCTGCAGCCTTTCTTCAACTTCATCTTTTAGTTAAGCTTATAACGCATCACCCCTTCACTCCTATCCTCTCTCTTTCTACCCCCCTGCACCTCCACTCAATCAGCACACCTTGAGGGTAGAGCCCTCACAGTATTTTCAGGATCTTACCACTTCTCTTTTTAAGACAGCTTTATTGAGTATAATTAACATCCCACGTTATTCATCCATTTAAAGCATGTGACGCGATCAGTTGTTTTTAGTGTATTCACAGAGTTGTGAAACAATCACCGTAACCAATTTTAAAATATTTTCATCACCCCAAAACGAAATCCCCCCAGTATCTGCATGGCTCACTACCTCCCTGCCTTCAAATCTCTGCTCAAACATCACCCTCTAAGTGAGGACTTCCTTTAGAAGCTACTTAAAACAATATTCACCTTCTATTCTCCCTATCTTTCCTTGCTGATTTTATTTTTATCTAAAGCACTTATGACCCCTGAAAAACTAGACAGTTTATTTATTCTCTTGTTTTTTTAAGTATCTAAACCAGAACGGCACTTAGTACATAGTCCCCATTCAAAAAAAAAAAAAAAAAAAAACATTTACAAAAAGAATGAGTAAAAGGAAAATAGAATGGAGAATGGCAGTGTTATCCACATTTTAGATTTCTATATCCTTTACTGCAGTTTAAAAATATTAGGTTTGAGATGTTTACAAATCATTGTGTACCCTCATACAGGTATTGCAACCTTTTCAGGCTTCTGTTGTCAAACCAGTAGAGGTCACATAAAGAAAAAATATCTTAAATGCTAATATATGGATTTGGAAATTGGGAGTATCTCTAAACAAATGAACTGGGTGGCTCAGTTGGTTGAGTATCTGAGTCTTGATTTCGGCTGCGGTCATGATTTCATGTTCGTGAGATGAGCCCCATGGCAGGTGCTGTGCTGACAGTGTGACACCTCCTCGGGATTCTCTCTCTCCCTCCCTCTCTGCCCCTCCCTGCTTGTGTGCGCGCTCTCTCTCTCTCTCTCTCTCTCTCAATAAATAAACATTTAAGAAATTAAAAAAAAAAAGAAATGAACATATCTTTTTGTTTGCATTCATATTCACAATCAGGCTTCTTGTACCACGATTCCCATTCATTCATTACACTTTAAAACTTTCAGCTTCGCAAATTCCTTTCATTTCTCTCTTCCTTTGTATCTTTCCTCCTATGGCCTAATTTGCTCGGATTATTTCAGTGGCTTCCAAAATGTCCCCCCTGACATCAGTTAGTCATCATGTTAATCAGTCTTCACACTGCCAGGAACATGGGTTAAAGCATGCCTCTCATCCTTTGAAAACCATCCCATGACACTCACTGCCTACACACAGAAAACGAAATACTTTACCGTGCTATGCAAGCCTTTTCAGGATCTGGACTCAAAAACATTTTCAGATCCACTTTTCTCTAGATTCCTCACTTACCTTCATGTCTTGCCACGCAGCTCTTCTGAATTCTCAGGATTCACTGACCATATCATTCAAGTCAGACACTCACTAGTACTGCTCACTAACTGAGTTTGCACACGGTGTTTTGCTGCAAGTTTGCCGTGTGGATTACTGTCAAATGCACGCACCACGAGGCCTGGCACCAGGCACTTAGCAAGTGCCCATAAAGCATTGCTTTTAGGACCCAGTGACTGTGTTCTTGATGACTTCTCAGCCTTCAGGCATGCCTTTACCACAATTCAGCACCTAACGGAATCCAGCCTATCCTTCCCAGTATTCCTCTTCACTGTCAACCTCTTCACGAACATTTTTTTTTTCCCAGGGAACAGAAGAGCTCCATGGAGCCCTGTCCTCTTCCACAGGAGAGCATCCCTTCATGTATTTAGCACGCGTTTCACTGTCTTAGTTTGTTGTCAATGTGTCTGTCATTCCAATTCGGTATTTGTTGTGCCTAACTCAGTGTATCGTACACGTTGAATACCCAGTCATTACTTACGATGCTTACTTACTAAGCTTTTTCTGGCTATGACCCCCCTTCATTCTTCAGATTTAGTGTAGATGCTTTTAATATAGGAAAGCAATAAAATATAGCTTGTTTGTGTTTTCCATCAATGTGTGCAATCTCAGTCAAGTCACTGATCATCACGGGGTGCAAATGGACCATTTCTCAGACGGATACATCTTAGGTGTCCATAGGCAGCGGGCTGCAGGGACTTTGCAATTTTAAGATGTATCGATGATTCTCCAGCATGGCCCCTCCCACCTTCATGTGGCTTGGAGACTAACATAGATGGAAACCAAATTTTTATATTAAGAAAGGCTTCTCCTTTTTCCTTAAATATACTTTCACTTGGAAGTTTTGGAGCTGTTTGCTTCCCCTTCAGATGACAAAAATAAAATAGTGTTTATTTGTAAATCTGAGGCATGGTAAACAGGCAAGTGACAATGGAGAGGTAGCTGTCGAGCTTATGATCTTCACATGGTTTCCTGCCCCCACGGGACACTTTCCCAGCCACACAGGCCTCCTTGCTGGTCCTCAAAACTGCTGGTTTCTAAGAATCTTTGCAGTTTGGCCTTAAACATTCTTACCTCCGTATCTTCATGAAGATCACCCCCCCACACACACCACTTACCACTCAAATGCTATTAATTCAGAAGGTTCTTTGTTGGCCACATACTGAAAGATGTGCCCCATCTCCCACTTGCCATCCCCCTGTACTGCTTTTCTTCTTCAAGGTACCTAATCAGCGCTTTAAGTTTTATTGTATTTATTACTGAATGAATGAGGGAGTCCTGAAAATTCGGTCAGGGATATAAAGCCTTGGAGCAGAGGCAGCCTCATTCATTAGGCTGTGAGGGGGGCAACGATGCTCTATTTTCAGCTTTAACACGACTTTTCAGGATTTGGCTGGCCAACACAGAGCTATTGTTGGCTTTGATTCGGTGTCTTTAAGAAAGAGTGATATTGCTTTTCATCTTTGTCATGGCTCCCTGCTTTTGGCATCGAGATGTTTAGTTATTCTTTAGTGATTCTACTAGGAGTGCACTAGAAATAGCAAGAAGAGAAATCAAAAGGGCCCATGTAGCTACTCTGGGAGGAAAAATTGAGACAAAAATTTGGCAAAACTTAGGTTATGAATCATACAACACGGAAATGGACTATTTCTCAAGGTATTCCTATTTACCCTTGTAGATGAGTAATTGTGAATTGACCACATACAGCTCACATATAAACATATTTCAAAGCAACATTTTTTAAGAGAAGTATGAGTTACTTTGTTTTATCTAAGAGTAGATAATAGAATTTATATATAAAGAAAAGTGTGGTTAATTCTCTTTAGGAAAATACTTGTTTTCTAAACGCCGGATCAATAATAACATGATTCAGGATCTATTTAAAAAATAACTACTACATGTGAATTGTAACATTAAACAGCTATTTTTTTCTCTCTCCATGATTCATTAGAATAATATATGTTCACATGAACAAGCTCTATGGTAAATGTTCATTTCCTAGAAATCTAGTGAAGTGTACCTGATAAATTCATCTTTTACCACAAAGCCAGAATGAAAAGTAAAATGAATTATAACAGCTTTCCTATGTCACTACAAGTTCAACCTATTGTGTTTTAAAGTCCAGCAGCGAACAGGATGACAAAACAGGAATCAGTCCATTTGGTGGCTTTCTCTACAGAAATAATTTGGTATATTTCAGTTTGACTAAGATAGTCAGGAATGAACAATTCCATTTAAAAGAAAAAAAAAAACCTAAGGAAAAGCAAATATTTTCCAGTAAAATAAGTTACGAGATTAAAGTATCAGAATGCTTATTAAGTGACACATAAGCACATTCAAAACAGAAATACGGGTGCGATGATCCCACCTGAGAACTGAGAACACTCGGGCCATTTTGCCTATTGCTCGGATCTTGTTCCTTATCACCTCCTTCCGGGCTGCAGCTGTTGCGCCTATATTTTAAAACAGAATTAAGTAGTCAGTGACCTTTTATCTAACTGTAATTATCTTACAAATTTAAAGCTATAACCGACTATATAGTAAGCCAAGCCATCTCTGCATACCACGTCCCCCCAAAAAACCACATGGATTTATCTGTGAATTAATTTTATTTTACTTTATTCAAGTTTATTTATTTACTTTTGAGAGAGAGAGAGAGAGAGAGAGAGAGAGAGAGAGAGAGAGACAGGCAGAGACAGGGAGAGAGAGACGTAATCCCAAGCAAGCTCCACACAGCCAGCACAGAGACCGATGCGGGGCTCGAACTCACGGATGGTGAGATAACGAGCTGAGCCGAAATTAAAAGTCAGACGCTTAATCGACTGAGCCACCCAGGTGCCCCCTGTGAACTCATTTTAAAAACCTATGCATCTGGCCATTAATACTTGGATGTGGCTCTTGAGAGGTCCCCAAAATGCCAAAAGCAACTTTTGAGATTTCCAAGGGGGGTGGGTAAAGAGCTGAAAAATCATGGCGCTGACAGGATAGGTTCCCACCCTCCTCTTCTAATGGAATTCCCTTCTCTTCTGTTTATACAGAGACAGTGTGTATTGGCAGGAAGAATCAAGTGAGTCACCAGGATTTTCTACTCATTTCCGGACCTCTCCATGCTAGGAAGACTACTTTAGGAAACTGTCCTTTGGAAAGTTCTCTCTTGAAGCGACTAGGGAGTGTCAACTCCGTAAGTTCCCTGAAGCATCATGTTTGTTATTTAACCACCATAAAACACTTGTTTACGCGTTTGATACTTTTTCATCTTCTGTTGGTTCCCAAATTCTAGAGGGAAAAATGGAAAACTACCAATTTGGATTTAGTGAGAGATGGTGGCACATGGCTTGTATTTTAATACTTATATAAAAAAGTTACACATAGGTTTGTCTGAGTAAATTTTACCACTTACTCCATTTTCCAAATGAAAAAAAATCAATCTAGTAGGTTATTATTACTATAAACATTATTATTATGTTTTGAAAATAAGCCTGTATGGTCTTTAGTGACTCCATTTTTTTTTTTTTTTTTTATTAAATTCCACAAGCATGTTTGGAGAAGTGTAAATCACAGGAAAACATCTCTCTTAAGATTTTTATAATCCAAAGTAAAGGGGCTGAGATACCATTTTGTCCATTATATGGGCCTTCATAGAAAATGTTAACACAAGAAGATTGTTTCTCTAGTTCTACTACCATGAACAGAAATACAACAAAATATTCTTCTCAGATAATATCGGAAAGGTTCCTGATCCAAATGAACAGTTTAACTTGCTTAGAGACTGCAGTCCATGGGTGATCATTGGTGTGAGTTTTCATCTTTTAATCTGAGATACGGACAAGCTTTCTGACCTTTCTGGAAGGAGAGATTTCTGCTTTTTCTCTTGGAGGGTTTTTAAGAATGTGATCTGGAATCTTTTGCATAGTTTGAACAGAGTCAAACAATTAATCACCACCCTAATATTTCTATACGAAAGAAAACTCACATCAAAACTCATACCATGTTGAACTGCCTGGAGGAAAAACCTCTGCTTTTCTTTCCCCCCAAGGAAAATGAACACATAACGGGCCACTGTCTTCTCCTGAGTAAAAGAAGAAGTGATATTAACGCACACCCATCTCACTACCCATGGGTGTTCCCCACAAGGTATGTACCCAGCGAGCTGGTTTCTTCACTTTGTCTTCCTGACCTGAAAGCCTTCAAATAGCCCATATATCAGGCCATTTCTTTCTCTCTTGTGGCAATCACATCATGGTAGGTATCTCCCAACATACTGATTGGCAGAACTTACTATAGCCAGTGATTCTGCCTGTAGATGAATAGAGAAAACCACTCTCCAATCCAGTCTTTCCAATGATGAAGTGAAACCATGGATTCTCATTCACTAAGTTCCTTGAATTATACTCTGTTTTCCAGAACATTTGAGGAGAAGATAGGGTATGCACTGGATCTCTGCCTCAAACTTTATCCTGGGTTTCTAACAATTTTTATTACCTATGATTTGTAATTAAGATTCTTTATACAACAAATCCTGTTCTGGACACCATCTAAAAGCCTAGGTTTTTGTGCCTGCATTGTAGGTAATTTATGCTCAAGAGGCTATTAAAGAACATGTGTTAAGAAAAAAAGTAGGATGGCAATTAGTCTCCTTAAGGCTTTTTTCTTATGTGTATTTTTTTCAGTTACATTCTGCTCTGAGTCTAACACTGCGATTCCTACTCTATATTGACTATTTCCAGTCTGTTTGACCCAGTGCTCTCAGAGGTCATGATGAGCTAAGTGAGGGAAAAGATTCTGACCCTCTCCAACACACAGTATGGCCAGATCACAAAATCCATCACACAGACACAAAGAATGTAAAACGTGGGTGAGCTCCAAAAGTGGCAACTGTATTTAGAAGCACAGTAAGAATAGAAGCAAGAAGGACTGGTTAGAAACAAAATTGTACATATTTAAGAGAAACAAGAAAGGAAAAACATAAAATAAAACAAGTGAAAACTATAGAAGAAGGAGAATTTCCCAGAAAATTTTCAATAAAGGGCTTGCAAAAACCATAAGCAGGGCCCTAAGTTGGAAAGGGAGGGAAATAAATTGTATAGAGCTATCCTATCCTCTTTAGCTCAGTGTTAGTGGATTCTCAGAAAAATGCTCAAATAAATTCTGAATTTTAAATGTAAAATGAGCATTCTGATAGAGCCATTTTATCATTCCTTATTTTTTTCAGATCCAGTGATTTACTGAAGAGCATGTAACCAGTATTCTACTTTGTGCAATCACAGTCGTGCTCCTAATAAATGGTGATGCACAGCGCATTACGGCCGTTTTCTTTTCCTTTTATTTATATTCAAGTTAGTTAACATACAGTGCAGTCTTGGCTTCAGGAGTAGAACCCCACGATTCATCTGTTACATATGACAGCCAGTGCTCATCCCGAAAAGTGCCCTCCTTAATCCCTATCACCCATTGAATCCATCCCCCCAACCACTTTTCTTAATGACGAAATGCTATCTTTTTAAAATTTCTCAATGACACAGATAAGTAAAAAGCTTTACTACTCCTTTTATAAAATGGGAACATACTTACTCAAAAAATCAAAATTAGCCTAATCGTAAACAGCATAAAGAGACATACGAAATGAATATGTCTTGAAGTTTTATCCTGGGGATTGTTTTCAATATTTTCCAAATATTGAAAATCAAAATTAAACTAATGCCAAACTTTGGTAACTTCACAAAATGTAAAATACTCAAATAGGGACACTTGGGTGGCTCAGTTGGTTGAGCATCCGCCTCTTGATTTTGGCTCAGGTCATGATCGCACAATGGTGAGCCTTCTTGGGATTTTCTCTTCCCCTTTTGCTCTCTGCCCCTCCCCTGCTTGTGTGTGCACTCTCTCTCTAAATAAATAAATAAATATTAAAAAAAAATAAAAAATAAAATACTCAAAATAGCTGAGTTAATATGTAATTGAACTTAAAGCGACTGAAAAATAGTGGGGTAGATTTAAGTTCAGATACAAAGATCCTTGTATACTTAGTAGCATTATTCCTGATTTCTGGCATTTTCCAAATGCAGAGCCCCAAATTGGGCTCTGTGCTGATAGCATGGAGCCTGCTTGGGATTCTCTCTGCCCTTCCCTCCTACCTGCTAACACACTCTCTGTCAAAATAAATAAATAAATATATAAATAAATAAGAATTAAAAACAAAGAATATAACATTTTAACTTGAAAGTCTAAAACTGCAAGGAACATTTCATATGTTTTTAAAAAATTAGTCATTTTAAGTAAAATTACATTTTGCGTTTCCATTCTAGTAATTCCCACTTCTTTTTTGAGCACTTCTCTCTCTACAACTTTTAACTTCTAATCTTTCATGCCTGGGGTGTTATGCTACTCTATCCAGAACCAAGGCAATCGTTCATACTCAATTTTCCTCAAAGTGGAAGAGGCTAATGTATAGACCAAGGGAATCTTTAAAGACTCGCTTTCAACACGTGTCTTTTCTGACCTTAACTTGGCACCTGGATGACTTCTCATGAAGTTTTAAAGGCGTCCATGCCAAGCCAAGTGTCTTGCTGAGTGAGTGCTGTATCCCCACAAGGCGGATTTTAGCTTCTAAGGGGACTGGGAAACTGCAGCAGCATTGTTGCAACGAGGGGCCGAGTGCTAGGGTGAAGAGAGATTCTTACCACATGGGACACTCACCACACATCACAGATGCTCCGCATCTGGCCAACAGCTCCCACCCATTGAGTTACTACAGCAAATTCCTCAGTGTTCACTGAATTAGAGAATGTGGGAAGTGCTGGATAGAATACAGTTTATTACCAAAATCATGTATTTACTAGGTGTTCTGGTGAGTCTCTCCCATATAACCTTCCATGCGCCAACCACCAGCAACAGAAATATGGATTAAGCATGATCTCTGCTTTAGGAAATTGCGTGAACAATGACAACAGAGTGTGACAAATAGTGTGCGCGTAGCAGTGGTGTGCCCGAGCTGGCTTGTGCCCACTAGTGAGAGTAGATGGAGGGCATCTCCTCTTAACTCCACGTTGGTAGCCTGAATCGGCGGCAGGGAAGAGGTTTTATACTATGGAAAGCTACAAAAGCCACAAACTAGGGCCATTTCTCCCCTGCAGGAAGGGTTGTCAAACATGTACCAGCACATCACTGAAAGTAGGTGTTCATTGTCTGGAGGCACGAGAAAAAAAGGTCACTGAAATCATGACAGTTGAAGGATCTTGAGGGATAAGTAAAAGTGAGAGAACAAGGAGAACTGGGTCTTCTCCATAGAAGGAAGACAATTTTTAAACTTTTGGAGGCCGCAACAAGCCATGTTGTGTTGAGTGGTGGTGAGAGGTCTGGTGTGAATGGAGCCGGGCATGCTGGGGTGAGGCAAGGCAAGAGGAGAAACAGGGGCTCCCCGGGCCAACCTGTTAAGGCGAGCACGTACTAGCACCCTTGCAGTAGCGATTAACAGAACTTACTTTGTCACTTTCACTTATCTACCAAAAAAAAAAAAGAAAGAAAGAGATGAACTGATGGAGAGGTAGATAGATATGTGACAAGGCAAATACTAGTAAAACCTTGGTTTGTGAGCATAATTCACTTCAGAAACATGCTTGTAATCCAAAGCACTGGTATATCAAAGCAAATTTCAAGAACCATTGGCTGAGTTGTGATCATGCGATGTTCGGCGTTATGTACTGCTCGTTTGGCAAAACGCTGCTCGTTTTTCAAGTTAAAATTTATTAGAAATGTTTGCTCATCTTGTGGAACACTCGCAGAACAAGTTACTTGCAATCCAAGGTTTTACTGTATAATCAAATGTTAATTGTGGAAAGTCATGAGTACATAGATATTGACCATACAATTGTTTCAACATTCTTGTATGTTTAAAACATTTCATAATAATAAAATGTCAAAAAAAATAATATTTGGAAGAAGCTCGGTTTAGAGAGAAAAGGGAGCAGCTTTGAGAAGCAGATGTCTCCATCCTGCCCTTTGTGTTACATGGGGAATGGGTGAACTTGCCAAAGGAAGCAATAAAGAAAAGTTCTCAATGCAGCTACATGCAACCCTTCCCTTCTCTAAACCGCTCTAGGAGAAAATTGGCCTGGTAGGTTTTGTTTTATATGCCCAATCCAACAGAATCTAATTGCTTCCAATATCTTTTTGTAATTGTAAGAAATGAAGATGATGAGCTACATAAAATTTTATACTCAAATGTCTCATAAAATAGGAATATTTTCATATTATTAGAATGTGAAAAAGTTCCTTTTCATAAAGAGCAGAAAAAAGTGAGGTATTCACTCTTTAATGTAAACAGTACCAGAAATTCCCCACTTCATTATTAAATGGGCCTCAGTTTTTATTATTTAGGTTTCTTTCTTTAAAGGCCTTTTAACTAATATAAATATATTCCTAGCATATATTTTTAAATAAAATATGTTATATACGAAAGTGCACATATATACTAACATTTTGCACTTTTTTCAAAGGAAAGATATTTTAAGAACTACATATTACTAGTAGGCTTTAAATCTGTAACTTGTAAATTTAGATTCTAACAAACTAATAGAGGAAACTCACCACCTTTCCAAATTTGTTAAAAGCTAACAAAGTTTATCTATTTAGGAAGTTTATTCTATTTGAAAGTAAAATTTTTATCATGCTTCATTATTATTAAGCAGAGTTTCGATGTACCCCCCAGATATTATTTTTCATCAAGTAGAGCAATTATTGAATCTGAAAAAAGGCTATTGATGGAATGAAGCATGAAATGTTGAGATAAAAAAAAAGTATCTTGTGTTACATTAAAAACAAAAACTAGTTAGGTTTTCATCCAAAATCAGCACCTTTGAAATACAAGATATAAAACAAATAAGAGTCGTCAGATGCCTCTAAATACCTTGCATAACTGTTTTGTTTTGTTTTGTTTTGTTTTGTTTTGTTTTGTTTTGTTTTGTTTACAGATGAAGATGAAACCATAAGTATACAGACTATCTTATTTAGGAAAATACATGTCCCAAATTGGCCCCTATAAAGCTAGGAAGGCAAACCATGTGACATAATCCCTAAACCTTATTCTTTCTTGTCTTTTCTTTCCCTGACCTAGTTTAGCAATAACAAATCTTGAGCTTCTATTTGCCAACAAAGTGATGCTATCTAAAAGTTATTTAGACATCCACCTGCTTTGCCCTTGGCCATGAGTGTGACAAAGGGCTTTACTACATTTTCCTATACTATGTCAGGCATTTCAGTCCTTGGATTTAGGAACAGCACCATAAGCACTGAGTAACTGTTAACTTTTACATTTTTTTACTCTTGCATGTACAAAAGAGTATCCTCCAAAGTATACGATTCCCACCTCCAAACTTAAATAGTTGTGAAGAATATAATATCATCAACACTGCCATTTTCAAGTGAAATGACTACATTACATTTCTTTTCACTGATGGCCTATAAATATCACAGCAATTTCATCCCACCATCATCCATTTAAAGAAAAAATTCCATGAACAAGATACTCACTGATATTTAGAAATCTTACATGTGTCCTTTTTTCCTTTGAAATCGTATTTCCATTTCCCTGATTTTACTCTAGTGAATTGTATATCGATACTTTATAATATTTTTATAACTGCATGGTACTTTGTCAAAAACATGTTTCCAAGTCTAAATTAAATGTATTTTTTGGACACTTCCTGACACATTGCCTTAAGTGTTCACAAATTCCTTTGTAATCAATATCACAACTATTAATAGTGCATAATTGAGCTAGATAGCACAAATCTATGATAAATATTTAAAAAGCATAGAAATACAATTTTATTGGATTGCATCCCTTAATGACAAAGATGGGAGGGGGTTACACTGCTTTGATTAAGGATACTTCCTAGATGCGGAGTTTTTCCAGCATCTCTCTGTTGGCACACCAGTACTAAACATCTCAAGGTGAGGTTCACAATGATTGTGGCTTGGGAGACCTATGCTTTGCTATGAAATTGGGAGAAGGGCAATTGAGAAAGAAGAGGTGGAAAAGAAGAAGCTGCAATGAGGCCTGCAGCCTCCAGCTCAGGTGAGTTTTAGGAAAGAGGACATTTGGAAGCCGAGGAATCGAAAAAGGATGCCCTTACAACTCCTCTTGCAACATCCTTGGGTAACACCAGTAGTACAACCATTCTAGCATGAAGACTGAGATTACTCAGTTTCTAGAGTTGATAGTTGCTGGAAGATCTCCTGGACTAGCCATAACTTGAAAATCTGCATTGCTCGACCACTCTTTGGACTAGTCCAAAGAGATTGTTAGGCGTTGGCCCTTGGAAATGGCTGTACATGTGCTTATGGAGGTTATCCTATTAGGCAGGAAAACACATCCAGGATCCCAAATTTTAAAAATTCCTATAAAACTTCATTTTTGTGAAGGTTATAACCTCAAATGTTTGGAACACCTTTTTAACTTTGATTTTAATTCTACCATATTACACACCCAGAGGTGGTAAAATTGGGATAAAATGGCTACCCACTTCAAGTCACTCCAAACCACATACTCTGAATTTTCCCCCTATATTTTTTAGTTCAATGAAAATCTCAGCATATTATAGAACCTGCAATCGTGTCATATTTGGCATAAGACTATTCTGTCTTGGATCCCATTTTGAAAGCAACAGATGATCCTTTATTTTTTTTTTTATTTATTTTTTATTTATTTTTTATTTTTTTTTTCAACGTTTATTTATTTTTGGGACAGAGAGAGACAGAGCATGAACGGGGGAGGGGCAGAGAGAGAGGGAGACACAGAATCGGAAACAGGCTCCAGGCTCCGAGCCATCAGCCCAGAGCCCGACGCGGGGCTCGAACTCCCGGACCGCGAGATCGTGACCTGGCTGAAGTCGGACGCTTAACCGACTGCGCCACCCAGGCGCCCCAACAGATGATCCTTTAAATGATATTTTTTTAAAATAAAAAGTCTCTCCTATGTAATGGATTTTAAGAAAGGCCAGTACAGCCTAGACTGTTTTTTTTTTCCCCCACTTCTCTTGTCATAAAACATAAACGAGTTATTTGGATAGGAAATCTTAAAAAATATATAGACTATTCCCAAATGTCAAATAACTGTCATTATTTGGTTATCCTACATAATTAAAAGTTTCTTCTGTTTACAAGCTTTAATTTGATTCCGTGGATTTTTGTTCTCTGAGACATTGTGTTCCATCTGTTCAGTGATTACTCAGTAGAGCCACAGAAATTGGCTATCAGGCATAATTCTAACTTGGGTAAAAATTAAAGACCTTAAAATAGACCAGAGAACTTCCGTTGATTTTTTAAGAAATTATCACATATTCAAACTATGCCTGACAAAGAACATTTGAGTTTGTTTATATTTACCAAAGTAGAACCTAAAAAGATGTGAAATCCTAGTTGGATTGACCTCTCATCATGACAGAAACACATCAATTTTGTAAACTGACAAGTGAAAATTTGGCTCGGGTCATGGTCTCACCATCATGAGATCAAACCCCTTGTTGGGCTCTGCACTGGGTGGGGAGTCTGCTTAAGATTCTCTCTCTTTCTGCCCCCTCCCCCACTTGAATACTCTTTCTCAGTCTCAAAATAAAAAATAAAAATAAAGAATTTAAAAAAGAAAATAAAAGCAAAATGAAATAAGATAACAAATGTGAAGTTAATAATTCAGACCTACTGTCTTCAGGAGAGACAATCATAATGTCTGGGTGTTTAATCTATCAAGGATTATTCTGGGTAGATGAGGGCAGAATAGTTCAAAAAGGTATCTATTAAGGACCTAATTATGCATATATGCCAAATGCTAAAAGAATTCATTCAGACCAGAACTTAATTCTGGACTCCTATGCATTTATAAATTTATTAAATGCTAGGACTATATTTAAATGTTATCTCTGAAATTTATCAAATGCTAGGACTATATTTAAAGGGGGGAAATGGACAGAGTAAAGTATTATGTTTCATTGTCCCATGTGTCAAACACTAGCGAGAAAGGTAACTGGGCACCACGCTGAGATCCATAAAACAACTCCTTGGTCTGACAGTGGAGGACCCTGAGGCATAGGCATGTATTGAGCTTATCTAAAACAAAGCCACTCAGAAATCTTCTGATGCTATTCAAGATCTAGGTGGGTGTTGTGTCAGTACGTGGAGGGTGTGGTGAGGTTTTGCCCAAGAAGAAGAAATAAAGAAAGGAGCATTAGGTTCTGGCCAATGATCAGTGCACAGGCTTGCATAGATAACTTAAATGTTTAAGACTTTAACATCACCTAAAGATATTACTCTCTTATCAGAGGAAGGGGATATGCCAATCAAAAAGGTACCAATGGGCCACAGAGGCAGAGTAAGGACGAGAATCTGAGGCAGACATCTGAAATGTCTAGGGAAGTACTGTCCAGGGAGCAAAAGACCTTCCAGTGTTCTGGCCCTAGTGAAGGCTTCAGATCATAAAGTAGCTGGCTCATTCACTTCCCTTAGGACCTGAAGAAATTGACATGTGGGAGGTAGAATAGAACAGTGGTGAGGAACCTCTGCTCTGGAGTAAGAGACCTGGAGTTTCAGCTTCTCCATTCACTAGCTGTGCTCTCCTGGACAGATGACTAGGTTCTGTCACGTCCATGTTCCTCATCTATAAAGTGAGGAATGTTCAAAGTGCTTTATTTGCATTATTTCACATAATCCTAGCAACAATCACATGAGGAAGTATTATTAGTTTCCATTGTCCTCAGGATGATTCTAAGGAACAGAAATGGTTGGCCTAAGGTCAACCACTGAGAGTGCTGACCCAGAGCCAAAATTCATTACCGTAGCGGGTAGTTTGATCCACTTCATAGGAGGGTGGAAGAATTAAATAAGTAATGGGTTCACTCGCTCTTAACATTCAACAAACACACATGCCACATACTGTGCTACCTGCTAAAGCACTTAGCACAGATCTTTGGTACATGAGAGGTACTCAAAAATGTTTGCTATAATTACTAAGAAGAAAAAAATGCTTGTGCAGACACGGATATTCCAGTTCTTCTAAAACTCACACTTCTCTCTGTAAATTAAAATAATGATTGTGTGATATTCCTTCATATCAAGCTCCCTAAGTTGGGGCCATGGTTGCGTTTTGTGCCAACCAGGCTAAAGGCTGTGTCCCTAGTGGCACATTCACTAGGGAAAATGGTGGCAGACAGCTGGCTTCATTTTCGGTAAAAAAAAAAAAAAAAAAAAAAAAAAAAAAAAAAAAAAAAA
>NW_024412376.1:83483046-83520517 GCF_014898765.1 Herpailurus yagouaroundi | reverse complement strand
AAAAAAAAAAAAAAAAAAAAAAGAAAGAAAAGAAAAGAAAAGAAAAAAAAAAGGAACATTTCAAAAAGTTTGGCTGACCAAATAGAATCAAGATTTCTATTTCTGTGGAGGGCTGAGAAAAAGTAGGGGAAAAGTTTTATGACTTCTCATAAGTGAAGAGTAAAGAGGAAGGAATAACAGCTTTTTAGAAGGGCAAACAGAAACAACGCTCCGAGAAAAATATTTTTAAAATCTAGATTTTCTGAACACTTTTTTAACTTTTTCATCGAGCCCTTAAACTCGCCATCAGAGATCAAACAATTACCATCAAGGGAATGCCTGAAAAACACTGGCCTCCCCACAACTCTGTCTTCAGTGGTTCCATCAACTAATCATTATTCTCACATAAGTATAATCTTCAGGCTGACAACTTGGACCTAAAAAATGCCTTAGTACAAAGAGAAACATGAAAGCTCTGGCAAAAACGGAAGAAGAACTATCTTATTTTCTCCCAGTATCAATTTTCAGCAAGCTGACATTACCACTATAGTCCCCTCTGTGAAGAATACCCCTTTCACATACCAATTACTTGAACCGTGTTTGTGAGAAGTGATGCTTTTCTAAAATATAGACATATGTATACACAAAATCTTTGCCTTCATTGAGGAGAAAGAGCTGTCTACTTCGATGCTTTTCAAGTGAAGAATATATTAAGCTTTATAGAGCACACACTTATTTCCCTTCTTATGATGCAACATGGATTTCTTTCTCAAATACATTCATTTGAAGTGTATGCTTAGATATACAATAGCTAATGTTTAGTATAAGTTGACCATGTCACCAGTGGCTTAAGAAAGGCTCAAATACTACAAAAATTAATGATTTTTAAACCTATGCAAAAATACTGTAGATGAGTAACATACCTGTGTCTATGGAAATATAGCATAAAATTCCAGAGCATTATTTTACTGTGAGCATAATATTCTAGCCAATGGTGGACATTATCCAACCAATTAGTTATAACAAGGATATGGCTGTTTTTTCAATTTACTTTGTTCTGCAAAGTCTGTGCTTCCATGTAATGTGAAAATCCTGCTAGGTAAAACAAGAAACACATTGTGCAAAATGATGGTAGTACAATGGGAAAATAAAGCAGCACTTTCAGTGTCTGTGTTACTGTATCATTTTAATTAGCAACTTAAAGGATTTTAATTATTGCAATCAAATATGATAAGCTAGACTTGGTGATACTGATTATATGATGGCTAACCAGGCACCTTGTATGACAGTCAAGGCCCTAAAACATCAATAGCCATAAATATGATGGGACTTTCTATCCTACTATCTACTAAATCCCTGTGTATTTTTTAGGCATGTTTCAATTTAAATGATATACTGGCTATAACTATTTGTTTCCTTTTTATGGCATAACTATGATGTAAAAAAAGCAGTTACCTGTACTATAAATGTAAATGTATAAAGGATACATTTACAGTGACAAAGATGATTTATCTTCTAAATTACACACCAAAATATTACGTAATTGAAAAAAAGACAACACTAAACTGGAAGGTAATTAACAAGAGTCTGAGAAAAAAATGATAAATCCTTTTACAAAATATTGAATAATTTTTGTTTATATATATCTTCCTTTCACTTTCTTCAATTACATCATTCAAACTCAGATATTGTAAAAAGATAAGAGAGCTTAACACTGGTAAACTAATACCCATTTCTGCATATAATTTGCTGATAAACTTGGGTAGATTTCTCACATGGCCATACTTCCTAAAGCTGTAAAATACATGAAGAGTTTTTCTTATCCTTGTCAGAAGCAGAAGACAAGAAAGATGTCCTCTATAGTTCTTTCTTTAGTTGTCAAATATTTTGTCCCTAGTCATGCTCCCTCCCTCAACCCTTTTTTTTTTTTTACATGTTTATTTATACTTGACAGAGAGAGAGAGAGAGTGAGTGCGTGAGCGGTAGAGGGACAGAGAGAGGGAGACACAGATTCCAAAGCAGGCCCCAGGCCTGAGCTGTCAGAACAGAGCCTGACGTGGGGCCAGGACCCACAAACCATGAGATCATGACCTGAGCTGAAGTCGGACATTTAACCAACTGAGCCACCCAGGTGCTCCAACCCTTTCAATTCTCTGTAAGACAACATATTTTAAGTTGGTTTCTTGCTGAACAAGACTCTCAGCTCAATGAAGGCAGAAACCATGTGTTTGCCTGCCATTGAATACACAGAAAAAGATATCCCGCGAAGAAATATTTTTACAGAGAAATAAAAATATGTAAAATAAAATGAAAATATAACACGATATGAAAATTGAGGTCCTCTGAATTTTATTTTTTGGCCTTTTGCCAATGATTTCTATTTTCTTTTTTAGCTATTATCAATACCATGGCTAACATAAACACCTCTTTTCAATAATCTGATATCTGACAACCAAAGTTATGTCCTAATATTTCATTTTTTGGCCAGACACATCACACAGTAATTTTTCTGCATTTGGTGCAAATACTTTTTACAGCTGTTGCCTGAACTGTTACACAATCCTGGCTCTTTCTACTTAATCGTTCTTTCTTTCTCTTTAGCTCATTTGTCTTTTTTCTCCAGCTTCATCAAGAAGGGTTAATTTAAGGGGCTCCTGAGTGGCTCAGTCAGTTAAGCGTCTGACTCTTGATTTCAGCACAAGTCGTGATCTTACGGTTTGTGGGATCAAGCCCCGCATTGGGCCCCGTGCTGACCGCACAGAGCCTGCTTGGGATTCTCTCTCTCGCTCTCTCTCTCTCTCTCTCTCTCTCTCTCTCACCCTCTCTGCCCCTCCCCCGCTTGTGCTCCCACACACGCTCTCTCTGTCTCTTTCTCAAAATAAATAAACATTTTAAAAAAAAGAAGGTTTAATTGCTTCCACACACGCTCTCTCTGTCTCTTTCTCAAAATAAATAAACATTTAAAAAAAAGAAGGGTTAATTTTAAGAATTGGTCTTCAATTTTCTTCTATTTATTTCCTTTCACATCAGCCACTTCGGAGACCTATTTCACTTTTAATAGATTCTATTATGACTTTTAATTCCAAGCCTCTGTCACCAGCTCAGAATTTGTTCCCAATTTGCAGGGCTTCACTTCCAAATTCTGCTTGGACCTTTCCAGAGTTACGTGTGTCACTTTTACTCAAACTCATCTTCTCCCCAAATTGGTGAGTTTTCCCATAAATATCCTCATCCTCCTAGACACCTAGGCTTGAAACCACCCAAATCAACTTTTCTTTCCTTTGCCCCACTGATTCTATAGCTGTTAAGTCCCCAGGATAGCTCTTTGGAATAGCTCCCTTCATATCTTATTCTTAACAGTATCTTTGTTTGGTCATCTCAACTTCCAGATACATTATGAAGTTCCTGCATTATAGTCCTACTCAGCCTTTGTTTCGTTTGTAAGCATTTTTCCAAGCTCATCAACTTTAGGTGATGTGTCAATGCTGATGGTACAAGAATCCTATCGCTACTGTGTTCCTTGGGAGCTATTTATTTATTTGGTAGATAGAAATGTTTCCATTTTATATTAAAATGGAATCCCCCTCCCAAAACATTGTCCATTATTATAGGACATACAACTTTTTTTTTTTTTTTTCAAATTGGGAACCTGAAATACAGGATGCTACAATGAAGTGCACAGAAATAACAATAATTGCAGCCACAAGAAAAGTTCTAAGTTAATGATTCTTAGTGTGTGTGCTGCTACCAGATGCACAAAGAAAAGGGGAGTTTTTACAATGAAATTCATCTCAAATGTGCATCGTGGCAATTAAATACAGTTTTGAATGAAAATAATACAATCAAACCTTTATAGAGGTATTCCTCAGGGACCAATAAAATGCCATGTTAGTCCCACAAATTCCCAACTTTACACTTTCACAGCTAGGGATGGCTTTTTATTTTTATTATTATTATTTTTTTAATGCTTATTTGTTTTTGAGAGAGAGTGTGAGTGGGGGAGGAGCAGAGAGAGAGGGAGACACAAAATCCGAAGCAGGCTCCAGGCTCTAAGCTGTCAGCACAGAGCCTGACACGGGGCTCAAACTCACGAACCGCGAGGTCGTGACCGGAGCTGAAGTCCGACGGACGCCTACCGAGCCACCCAGGTGCCACTAGGGATGGCTTTTTAAAGCTAGACAGAAAGAAGTGGGAAGACACTCTGGAACCCACGATATTAGACATCAAGAATTATCTAATAATTCGAAGCAGATGATGGGAGATAATTTTGTTGTATACAATTTAGATAGTTTCGTAGAGGCATGCAAAAAAAACTTCTCTGATCCCGTATTCAGTGACTGGCCTGTGGTTAACATTAGGATAAGGCAAAACTGTGGATAAAGGATAAGAGTTCCACCATGTGGTTTGCTCTCTAGATGAAAGCAGAGACATAAATTCTAATTTAATATTAAGTCTTTCCAGTGCAGCCTGAAACTATATTTGGCTCGAAATGTCTTAGTTTTATTATTTTTTTTCTTTCCTTTCTTATTCTACAGGATTTCAGTTTCACTTTCATGATTTTTCCTTGTTAACCAGACATGTCACAGTTTCAAACATATTTTGTGTCTATGTGTGTGCATACGTATATACACATGCACACATATATATGTGTGATCTCAGAGTCTAAGATTTTAGGACCTAAAAGAAAGCTCCAAATAAATATTTTTAATTCATTAAAATGTCATTGGGTTTCTAATGCTTATCGCTTTTCCAGATGTCCTTGTTGTTACAATGAACAATAAATAAACCTCTGAAATGATGCAGATTGCTTGATTTCTGCCAGTCTTTCCCCCCATTTTGGGATCACCAGCTAATCCTTGGGCTGAAGAGAGTTTTCTTCATTAATGAGAATTAACTACCAGATAAAATACATCTACTTGGATTTCTTTCTTCTGTAAAATGTTCTGGGGAAGCACAACCCCAAACTGAAACCAGCCTGTAATTTTATCATCCCAAATCAGAAGTGGAAACAAGAAACAAAGACCCCAATACATACAAATTAGATCCTCCAAAAACATTCATTGGTATTCAACTGTTTCCAAACTTTACAAGATAATAGAAATTTTGTATTTTATTTTCAACATAAAAGAGCCACAGACCAATTTAAACTAGCAACTTTGTTCTGGATAGGGTATCAAATTCTTTTATTTGTAAGGCAGAAGCTAAGGAGGAGAGATTCAGGACATGATTTCTACTCAGCAAAAACTTGAACCAGAGGACTTACTGTCTGCTCAGATACACCAACATGTTTAACGTGATGAAACACATAACTTCTTGGAGTAAACTCAGATTAAAGGAATAGAATGAAACTGTTTTATGTGCAGTTTATTTGACTTTCATGGCCAAATGGTGCAAAAAAAAAATCTCCTTCTTTATTTTGCAGTATATTTAAACAGAACAAACTATATTCTATTTAAGTGCTGTTGTGTTAACAACAACAACAACAAAAGGCATCATGCTTCTTCAAAAAAAAAAAAAAAAGATTTCAAGCATTGTAGCAACTGGTTGTAGAAAGTTCAAGAAGGTGAGGAC
The DNA here is from genome assembly GCF_014898765.1 of Herpailurus yagouaroundi. NCBI lineage: Eukaryota > Metazoa > Chordata > Mammalia > Carnivora > Felidae > Herpailurus > Herpailurus yagouaroundi. Next base: position 83,514,967 of record NW_024412376.1, on the reverse strand, counting down.
AAGGCACATGTTAGTTTGAATCCAGGCTCCATTACTTCACTAGCTGTGTGACCTTCAGCTTTAACCTCACCTCATCCAGTGGCAAACGTTTCATATGTAAAACAAGAATCATCCTAGCACCAATATCAATAGGCTGTTCTGAAGTGGAGATAATATTAATCACCTAGTAAACATATATATGATAATGAAGAATTGAATGACAGTTAATAATTACATTTTTTTGCTGGTCAAAAGGGTAAACATTAGTGAAGAGTTAATACATGTAAAGGACTTGGAATAATGCCTGAGACATAAATGGTAAAGAGGAGCTGAAAGAACCTGAAGGAAAAACAAATTAATCCCATAGCTTACATTCCTCTAGGAAATGAGAAGAATCCCTATCTGTTATAGACTTTATAGACACTAAAAGGTCAACCCGAGAAGGTAAAAAGATAGTCGTGGGTTGTAGAGATATCATTACTACCTGTGATTTTTCAGGTGACATTGGATATGGAGCAAAATACTGAGAAGAACTAGATAAATCTCTCAGGAAGAGATTCCACGTCTTTTCACCCCCTGCCCTTAGAGTAAAGCAGCCATTTTAAGGGAGAGGTTCAGTTAAGTTCTTTGATGGCTTCTGATTCCTGCTTTCATCTCTGTAGCCATCAAGCTCGGGAGCCTGGTAGGTAGAGCAGAAAGCCAGGCCCCAGAGAGAGACAGACTGCAGACCTCATGCAGGAGGGACTGGGAAGAATTAGAAACTTTATTCCTTGGTTGAAAATAATAGTGCATACCTCACTCCAAAAGAAGAAACTTCAATATACGTTCTCAATAAACTGTAGTCTCAGAGAGTCAAAGAATTCTGGAAAGTTTTACAAGTTCTTCTCTGAGCAACTCTGAAGAAATTCATAGCTTTTGCATCATGTTCTAATAAGCAGTAAAGAACATTTCTTATTGTTTACTTCAAAATGTATGGTGTCCTAAGTTAAACATACTTTTTACAAAAATATTTATTTATTTATTGGGGGGGGGGGCAGAGAGAGAGGGAGACAGAGAACGCCAAGCAGGCTCTGTGCTGTCAGCTCAGAGCCTGACATGGAGCTCGATCCAATGAACCATGAGATCACGACCTCAGTCAGAAACCAAGAGATGGATGCTTAACCAACTGAGCCACCCCAGTGCCCCAAACATACTTTTAATTAATATTTTTATTTCCTTAGATTTAAGCATGGTAGAGTCAGCTTTCAGTGGTCTGCTTAGAAACAAACAAAAGTTTCTAAGTGCCTTGAAAAAAACATGCACTCTTATAATTGGAATTAACACGATTAAAAACAAATTCTGATGAGTGACTGACGATTGGAAGAAATTATTTTAAAAGCAGAGTAAGCCACACAATATATCCTTTCATATGTAAGAGACTGAGAGAGTGGATAAAGAGAACTCCCCATTAGTGAAGTAAACACTGAGTTAGTCTTGGTAATAGTTAACTGTGCAGGAAACACCTGTACTGTTGAAATGTACAGGCATTTTGGCTATGGCACATAGTAGGTGCTCAATATATATTTGATGAGTGTATGCATTAATATCTATTATAAACTTACCTATTCTGTATAACATATTACACTTTTATTATATCATCTATATTATAATTATTGGCCAATGAACTTGACTACAATAGAGATTTGTTAACAAAGGCCTATCACCTTATTAACGCTAATTAATCTTTCTCTTGAGGAATAAAAGGAACATAGAGAAAGACATCTATTGTAAAATGTTTGCTGACTTTTAAGATACCACCAGGGAGGTATTCTTCCTTTAGAAAAAAAGACTCCATCATGATGAAAATATTATCTCTTAAATGATATCACTAAGCCTGGAAGAGATAATAGTAGCAAACTGTGGCTATAACATAGGAAACACCTAGAATCTGGAAGAAGCAGAAAATATCCATTGAATTCTGGATATTTCAAAATATATTAATATATTTACTGAAGTAAGTTCTTACAACTATTCTTTAGCTAATTCTAACATAGTAAAAGTTTAGGCATATATTATATATTTAAAAAAATTTTAACGTTTATTTATTTTTGAGACAGAGAGAGACAGAGCATAAGCAAGGGAGGGTCAGAGAGAGAGGGAGACACAGAATCCCAAGCAGGCTCCAGGCTCTGAGCTGTCAGCACAGAGCCCAACACGGGGCTCCAACTCACAGACTGCGAGATAATGACCTGAGCCGAAGTCGGATGCTTAACCGACTGAGCCACCCAGGCGCCTCTATATATTTTATACTCTATTATATATAGAATTCTCTCTCCTTCCTTACATTATACATGCCCTTGAAATGTGACATATGACTGAAGAATAGTCTATGGAGACAAACAGGGAATGACGATAGAAGTTACAGACAGGAGTAAAACTATGAGATCATAGGAATAATTGTACACTTCACATTTACCTAAGTATATAGACTCTATTCATATGAGTGTATGAATCCTTTTATTTCATTTCTGCCTACAACATTAGGTAGTTTGCATTCGTAGATGTGACCTGCGCTAATCCAAGTAAACATCAAATCATGCTGTTTAGATGCTAACTTCCAGAAGGGGCCACATTCACCTTTCATTTGACTTAAATGCAGTTTTTAAAGGTAAACATGCTATCAGTTTAAACTTCCACAAGATCTAGTTTCTGCTGCCACCTTCACTCTTCATTTTATAATCTGTCTCATTCTATTGATTGAGCATCAGCTTCTCTCTCAGACTGGAACTTCATCAAGCCACAGGTCCCTCTTGCATCTTGGAATCCTGAGTTCCCTACACAGACTAGGTTTTTATCCCATGTTTATAGAAGTGGTTTGCTCTCGAACTTTCCCCTCCAACTACCTTTTTGTTAGTTTCCATTCATTTTGGGGTACTTCTGTAAGATCTACAGTGATTTTTTTATCTCTCCATCTTTCACCTGATGGATCTTTCTTTTTGTTTTTTAATGTTTATTTATTTCTGAGAGAGAGAGAGAGAGAGAGAGAGAGAGAGAGAGAGAGAGAGCGCAAGTGGGACAGGAGCAGAAAGAGAGGGAGACACAGAATCTGAAACAGGCTCCAAGCCCCGAGCTGTCAGCACACAGCCTGATGTGGGGCTCAAACCCACAAACTGAGAGATCGTGACCTGAGCCAAAGTCAGACACTCAACCAACTGAGCCACTCAGGTGTCCCAGATCTTTGTTTCTTATAGATAAAGTATACTCTTCAGGGGTAACTGAATACCAAACAGTATCTTAAACAATAATACAAAAGGTGCATACAGCTTATTCATTACTTATTATTATAGATATGAAAAATTATTGGTATTGACATGAATACCAACATATTAATGTGTAAATATATATTTTTATCATAAACATCAAAATTTGAATAACTGACAGGAACAACTTTACTAAAGGCACTTTTAGAAGTTACTCAAGTAAATGGTAATATCTGCTAAAGGATTACTTTTTAAAAATTTGTTATTAAGGAGTGAAAAAAGTCACTTAGCAATGTGAGCTACTGAAAGATGGTCATTAAAATAGCTCACTATTCAACAGTGTTTTCAGAATCATGGGAAAAGTCTCTCATGATGTGTGTGTGTGTGTGTGTGTGTGTGTGTGTGTGTGTGTGTTTGGTGTGTGGTTTTTTGTGTATTTCTTCAAAACAAATAGAAAATATAATATCTTCCATTCTCAATTGTATGTTATAATTTAACATAATCCAAACCTTAGAAACATATTCCTTGGGTTACCTATGAGACACCAAGTAATCACCTGGCAAATAGCATTAGCACAAAGGCTCATGCCTCTTACCATCAAATCCATCTTCTTCTGACCCTAGTTCATCATCTGAGCAGATGTTGAGGACATTTACCAGCATTTCAGTCACTAAAAAGGAAAAGAATAAAAATTAAAAAGTCCAGATTTTCAGTTATAGCCTTAATTATTACTCTGGCATTATTAATGAGCAAGCTTAGCATTTCTTACCTATATTGTATATAGAATCTCCTGCAAAGCACTTTCTATGAAATCCTGATCATAAAACATAACCGGCTTGGTGATTCTACACAGACTATATGTTTATAAAAGTATTAGCTCATGCCTATGAAATGGTATGGTAACATTTAACTAGCTATGTCAACAGACAATGGACAAATCAGATATGTGGCTGTGAATATACTATCCATCTATGAAGGAGGAAGTGATTCCTTTTGAATTTTTATTTGTTTGTATGATGATGCTATTACATCTAGACCACATTGCAACCATCTGTTTTGCAAGGACTAAGTGAATGCTAGATCTCTCTCTCTCTCTCTCTCTCTCTTTTTTTTTTTTTTAATTCTTTTAATCCCCCCAGAGAACCCAGCACAGTGATGGGCATGGGTTTTGTTTGATACGAATTGCCGACTGACAAACTAATATTTGAAGTAGTTTTGAGGATACTAAGTTTAAATTTTATTTTCAAAACTTTATCAATAAAGCTTCGGTAAGTTTAAGAAGACACTTAATTGAGTAAACTTATTACAACCAGATTGTATTAAAGCGTTGTCACAGAGATTAGTACCATGTTACTTTTACACTAAGGTGCACGCTATTTACATTTAACAACTTCTGAAATTAGGTTGGATTCTGTCACGAAGGTGAAAAGAAAGTGGCCTACTATTTCTTCAAGAGCTCCTTTTAAAAATCAGTGTGATTCTAGAGTGGAAGATCTATGATAAAGAGTAAATATCAATGTAGCCAATATTAATCCACAGCTTCCATTTAACTATCAAAAGTGAATTATGTATACAAATATACTAATACGTTCTTTTGTAATGGATGTTCAAAATCTGAACATTTACTGGAAACAACCCAAGTGAAGGGTGTTCAAAGGGTTCCCAGTAGTTGTCAGGATTCACACTGCTTCTGCTTCCAGAGAAGCCAACAGAGGACAATAACACATGCTGTGTTCTGATCAGTGTAGGGAGGTGGTGACATGGTGTAGTGCTGGGAACACTTATCAGACTATTAAAATTTACTCTTGACTTATTTTGGTATCTGAAAGAAAGACTTCTTCACTGACAAATCATAACTTCACGATTTAATCATTTTAAGGAATTTAAGGGAAAAAACCCTCCATACATATTATAGGAAAATAAATACTACATTCATATATCATACACATTTATTAATACAAATAAATACATATTTCAGAAAAAAAGTGTAGCTTTTCTCTAAAACCCCTATAAGGGTTCTGAAACATGTGCAAACTCTTACCTTTATTCTGATGCCTATTTACCTTCTCTGGTGATGTGTCATATCATGCCTGAGTTATGACCCGGTTTGCCCCTGTTAGCCCTCCTGAACTAAATGCTTAAGCCCAGTGAGTGCAGGACTTTCCTTGAAATTTTTGATGAGGTTTAGGTCAAAATATAAAACAAAACAAAGAGGGAAGGAAGGAAGGAAGGAAGGAAGGAAGGAAGGAAGGAAGGAAGGAAAGGAAAGGAAGGCAAACCAATTCTTTTGGAAAACTGGACAAGTTCATAGTCAATAACTATGTAAATGTAAATCTGTCTCATCTTGTAACACATTAATGGTCGCCAATTTGTAAAGAAGTATTTTTGTTGTTGTCGTATATATTGGCTTTTAAATTATTATGGCCATTAATCACTGTCACACAGTGATTATTATCAACATCAGAAATGTGAGAAAAGCATGGCTATCTTAACCTTTTAATTTGACAGGTAGTTTATAAAATAAAATAGCGCTTGAATTAAGATAGGAGGATAAGGGGGAAAAGTAGCCATGATAGCTTGAAGCAAGTTAAAACTATATATCTGCCATTTTTCAAAGAGTTGTAGTATTCCAGTGAGATCACAAAAATTCTCCTAATGTTTCTCATTACTCTTGTTTCCCCTTATTTCACTCATTATATCTTGTTAGCAGGATACACAGTGACACACTTTCAAATCTTTTCGCTCATGTTGCCACTTGTGACTTTTATTGGTCAGGCCAAAGTATTTCTCTGTTTTATGGTAAAACAGTCCACATCCCCTCCCCTTCCTTCCCATATCATTGCAGGATTCCACAACACACCTTTTTCTCCAACAAAGGGCAGGGACCAAGTGAAAACATCCATGAAATTTGGAAGCCAGTATGGGTGAGGAGAACAGTTGAATTGCCTGATGTTCATGACATTGTTCTCATACTTCAATACTGCAGCTGAAAACAACAAGAACAAAGACATTAGGTTTACGTGTACATATTTCTGCTTCTCCACATGGCCTCAGCTGATCAAGAAAATTAAACTATGTGACTTTAGGTCCAAAATATCAACGCCGGTAGCTTAATCAGTCATGAATGTATACACTACTCAGGAATCAAACTATACTCAATGTAATATGAAACTGCACAATATATGAATGCTAAATATGAAATGGCATTACAGTTTGGCAAATATTTATATAAAACAGCTAATCAAATGTCTATCAGGAATTGGTCAAGCTCCTCTTACAGCCAAGAATATTCTAGTCTTATTTAACAGTTGATGACCCTAATAAAAGTGGTATAGCTAAATCATTTTCACAATTTAATAATCTCCTCAAATATTTGAACAGAATTTACTTCTATGTTTTCAAAGAAAGCGTGCATTTTCCATTAGAACTCACAATGGTTGTACACAGTAGTTGAAATTAGACTGCATTCTTGACTTAATAAAATAAAATGTTTGGATTGGATCTTACATAAAATAATATACTGGTATCTGACTTCAATCCTGACTTCTGGAAAGGAATCACCATCCATGACTTAGGAAATGAATCTACCCTTTTCACTCTGCTTTGTATCGTGTCTGTAGGTTAGATACACAGTCACAGAGAGAAAGCTATGGTTGCAGAGATCCTAAGATCATTGCTGGTCTCACTTCTAACCAGACTCAGAAATTCAAATTCATTCCAAAGCAATCCCAATACAAGGTTAACAGGTCTCTGTGAGTCCCTTCCTTCCTTCCTTCTTTCTTTCTTTCTTTCTTTCTTTCTTTCTTTCTTTCTTTCTTTCTTTCTTTCTCTTTCTTTCTTTCTTTCTTTCTTTCTTTCTTTCTTTCTTTCATTTCAATTTTGGGGCTTCTGGGTGGTTCAGTTGGTTAAGCATCTGACTCTTGATTTCAGCTCAGGTCATGATCTCACAGTTCATGGAATGAAGTCCCACATTGGGCTCTGCATTGACAGCACAAACCCGGCTTGGGATTCTCTCTCCCTCTCTCTCTGGCCCTCCCCCACTCATGCTCTTTCTCTCAAAATACATAAATAAACTTAAAAAAGATTTCATTTCGAAGTAATCTCTACACCCAACATGGGGCTCGAAATTATAACCCCATGATCAGGAGTTGCATGCTCTACCAACTGAGCCAGCCAAGCACCCCTCTGTGAGTACTTTCAATTTAGGAAGAGCTACTTGTTTTAACGGCATCATCTATTCTATGGATAGACGAACAATTTTAAGTTGTGGGAAATTCTCAAGTTGAGTTTAAAACTTCTTTACCACTCAGTGATCCTAATTCTGCCTTCTGGATAGATACAGAACAAGTATACTTCTGATTCTAAATGACAATCTTTTAAATACGAATCACAATACTCTTGCATCACACCTTCCTAAACTTTGGTAAGATTTTGCTTTTATTATCGTCTCATGGCATAATTAGCATCACATTAGTGGAAATGATTGAGCAGATCCTAGATGATGTCAAATGGGTTTTTTCTTGTTTTGTTTAGGCTTTTAAAACATAGAGAAAGCAATCATTTCAATACGTTATGTTGTAGCCTGTGATTACAGGTAAGAGATCAAAGATAGCCCTTCGAAATCTAGTTTTTGAAAAGCTACCAAACGTTTACTGCTTTTGAGCCTTAATGTCTGCATTAATATCTTAACTTCTTACTTACCAATATCTTTAACATAGCATTGCTTTCCTAACCGTGTTTGCTCTTTCACCTGGAATATTTTCTTAGAAACCTCTAAATACCCCAGGTTTTCTATCCTATGGTGTCGAACCCAGACTGTATCCCTTCAGGGAAATCTTTTCTGATTTCTTCTAGCGGATCTAATCTCAACCTTCCTCTGCATTCCAAAAGCTCTTGACTTAAACCTCTATACTGCATTTATTATTTGATATTGACCATAGCCATTGTATATATATATATATATATATATATATATATATATATATATATATATGTATGTGCATGCCAAACTTCTATATCTTTAGGGACAAGTATCATACAATGGGCTTTATATTTCTTTGTGCTTCACATACTACCTTCTCAGTATAAATGCTCAGAAGCTAAGGATTCATCTTCCTATTTCTCTTACAATTTTTTTTTTTTTTTTTAAGGAAATTCTTCCTAATCCCTTTGGCTCTTCTTCATATGAGAGGGCTTTTAGTCCCTTTCCTTCTTCCTGCTCATCCCTATTCTGGATGCATGCCACATTGGCAATGTCCCTGTAAAAGTGTGGCCCAGAATGAAGATAAGTTTTTTGGTGGGTTTAACCAACGCAGAATATGAGGAAGATATATAGTTTTTTGTAATGTGGATACTATATATATCATATTGCAGCCTAATAATATGTTGGTGTTGTCAGCAGCTTGCAGTTAACTAAAATCATACTTGAGAACAGTACGGTCTTTGCTTCAAAACATATTTCTGGCTCACCAGCACAGTTCCAGGGAACAGAATCACTACACTTTGGGGACAAGAAATGCAGATAGTGCAGTCATTGACATGGAAGGAATTAATATCTTCTTCCCACAGACTGCTGAATCCTGCATATATGTCTGTAACCCCATTCTTCTTTAAATTATCCTATCATTTATGCCATAAGACACTTGACCTAAGGATACATTCATATAGTATTAAAGCCATGCAAAATGAAAAAAAAAAAAATCATGGCAAATTACCATACAAATATCTCTGATCTGCCAGATGGAAAAGGTGAAGTATTTCCCACCTTTGCTAAGTACTACCTGAATACTGGCTCCATTTAAAAGGTCTTTACTATTTTTGGATACAGCATATTCATAGCAGGAGTATGTTCTCATGTCTTCAAAAGATCCTTAAGATTCTAATCTTTTTGAAGAGCAATGTCTCCTGTGAGCTTCCCCCGCTTTTTATCTGGCATTAGATTGGTGCAGCAGGAGGAAGGAAAATAGATGTGAAAACTAACCTTGGGCAAATAACCTCTCCAAATGCCCTGGCAGAAAGGGAGAGATTCTATAGAATATGTCATTTAGTCCTTACTACAAATCTGAGAGGCAGGTGTGACTGCCGTTACGTTATAATCCAAGGAACGGAAGTTGAGAAATGAAATGGCCTGCTCAACATCAGTCAATGAGCAACTGAAAGATAGGACTCATATTTAAACTCAGGTTTTACTGACATCAAACCCATCCCCTCTCCACCAGTCCCTGTGTCTCTTATAAATTATAAATGGATGAATTCTAGTCTTAGCTGTTATACTAACTTAACCTTGAATATAGTATTCATAATTAAAGATGTTTTAGCTTTTGCCAAAATCATATTTGAGAAAAATGAAATACGATGAAAATTTACAAGTGAGGGTATGGCTTGCTCAATAGATAACACAGAGGTTCTGTTTTGGAGCTGGTGAGACAAAGCATTTCTTCATTCGACGCTGACTCAATATAATTTATCTGAATGCCTACTGATAAAGCAGGAATTTTTCCAGATTTTATTTTTGTTTATTGACAGCAGAAATAATAAATTGTCACAGTAGCTACATTTACTAAGCATCTGCTATATATCAGGCATTATATTTGGTCCTTCACAAAACGTAATCACAAATCTTCACAATAGCCCTCAAAACTAGTTCTTATTTGCATTTCAAAAATAAGCAAACAGAGGGGTTATTTGCCCAAGATCACACTTAAGAAGCAGTTAAATTCAGTTCTGGTCTGAGTCTAAATTCCCCCATCTTTCTAGTATTCCATGATATTCTCACCCCAACTGCATAAACTGTTCATTGCCTGCCAAGTTTTGAATACAGATTCTCCTTCCACATTTATTCTTTGTAAAAAAGAGCACAAGACTGGAAGGCCAGGAGCCCAGACTGCTAGATGGGTTCTGTCATTAAGTACTCACAAGACGCGAGGTCACTTAAAGTGTTTAGATTTCAATTACCTCACCTAACTTCATGGATTTATCTAGATAATTTATATGACCACTTCCAGATCTGAATGATAACAAACTTCTGGAACAAAGACCTCATCATTAATGCAATGAATAATATTCTCAGTAATTCTAGAGACTATTTATAGAACATTTTTCTACTTCTCTATAGGTTAGAGAAAAGAATAACTTAAAAATGCAAATACACCAAAAAATATATTCTTTTTTCTTCAGCAGCATAAGGTATTCACTCAAAGATACTTCCTGAATAACCTTACATTAATAAGTTACTCATAAATTTTTATGTTTTTTGTATAATACATATATGTGTATATGTGTGTGTGTGTATATATATATATATATCATAAAAGTACATGAAAAAAACCCTTAATCTAAAACAGTCCCAAATATCTACAGTCACGAAATTCACAGTTAACATTTCATCTTCCACCTCCCACATCCACCCCTGCCACCTGCCTCTAACTGTCACTGGGATTACAAAACTCAACTAGAGCCCTAACAGTGTGCTGTTCTCTGAAGTACTTGAAAGACATTTATTTCCAGTGCAATATAAATAATACAAGTGGTTGTGCTTCAAGCATCACTCGAGACCAACTCCTGAGACCTTGTCTGAGAAATAGAGAAAGAACAAAGCCTACTATCAAGAAATCTCGCCATTATACTGGCAATTATACATGACCTCCTGTCATTTAACAATTGCATCGGAGGCCTACAGTGAGATTATGACATATATACAAGGCCATGTTATTAACCAAATTCAGAGCTGAGCAGACAGTCTAGAAACAAGTGTTCTTCTTTTGCACATGTGCTTGTGAAAAATAGCCAGAAAAAAAATTGATATAATGGAAAGAATACTAAATTCCATAAACCTGGAGGCCTGACTGCCTGTTCTTTCTCTGATGTCAAAGTTATGGCCTTAAAGTTATGCAATTACTTGGTCTAATCATTTTTACTGCACCTGTGGAACCCTATACAAACAAACATGTAAGCCATGCTGTGTATGAGATATAAAATCCATAATCAAGGGACAGCTCCTACCTGAAAATAGGGAAGGGCCACTTGAACTCTTTTATTTCTAATGACACAATTAGGTACAGCAAATAGACTGAAACCCAAGGAATAAAATCCATTACTCTGTCTACCATATGATGCAATAAAATGCTAGGCCATATCCAAATCTGTAAATTAAAGGGCTCTCTCCTACATTAAAATTTGAGATTTTGATGAGACACAAAAACCTGTATTTCATAAAAACTTGGTAATATTGCTCAACACCTTCTTTACAACTGCCATCACCAGGGAGGAGGATGATAGGACAATGAGTAAGAGATAGAGATAGAGATAGAGATAGAGATAGAGATAGAGATAGAGACAGATATATAGATAGATATACAGATAGATATATAGATAGATATAAATACCCAAAGAGAGCTTCTAACTTAAAAGAAGTTATCAAAATATTGCTAGCAAGGGGCATTAAAACCATAGGCTCAACACATTTCAAGTGGATTTCAAGAAGAACACAAAGCTCCTTTCTGAAAGTCTTTAGATTAGAATGTAACACTCCCAACATACCTCACTCAGGCTTTCTCAACATTACCAGGGCTGTCTTCAATAGAGGGGAGAGAGGTCAAAAGAATCGAAATAATGAATTCTAATAACATTTTTCATCTCCTTAGCTCTAATTGGCCATGTACTCCCATCTTCAAAAGATGGGGCAGAGGGATAGGAAACAAAGGTGAAAAGGAAGCAAATGGCAGCATTCCAGAATCATAATCCATCCAGAAATAGAAAAAGAAAGAAAGAAAGAAAGAAAGAAAGAAAGAAAGAAAGAAAGAAAGAAAGAGAAAGAAGAAAAAGTGTAATAGACTCAGGATTTTTTTTCCCTTTCAGTTCTGTCACTTGTAGACGATAGATACCCCAGCAGGAAAACCCCCATCATGTTCTTTTGGCAAAGTCCTACCATCACAGAAGGAGACATGATGGCTTGATGGATAAAATTCTTGAAATTGGACCTATACACTCATAATATCCTTTACCAATATTTTAAGATTATGCCATATACTGCATGAAAGGATTTATTTGATTCTGGGAGAGATGCTGTACATTTTCTAAAACTGTATTTTCCAATAAAGATTACTGTTTGAAGGTACAATCTTCTTTGAAGATTTTGTGAAGATATATATCTATAATATATCTACATATATACACAGTTTTTGTAGTTCAAATTATAGCATCTATAAGCACAATCTTGGTGATTTCTTCCATTTTGAAACCTCATTTCTAACTCCTGTGTCTTTTTTATCTTTCCCTGAATGTCCTGTACTTGCCCAGTGTATTCTGTTTTAAAAAGATTCTTTTTATTATTACTAGTGACTTAGTTTAAGGGAAATTTATTAACTCATGAGGATTACTGTATTTGGTGAGCAAGGACTACACTTATAACTCACTTTTACTCTATAGCTCATAAGATTGAGCACAAAGTAAGTGTTTAAGTCTTTTATAAAGACAGATTTCAAGTTTTCTTTTAAGCTGCTTGATTCAGTACTTCACATAGGGTCTTTCACAGGCAAATTCTCAATAACTTCCGTGTAATGACTGAATTTAATCAACCTGAAATATTTTATCATTAATAACCAGAAACAGTAGGTATATATAATTTCCCTGAAGCTGTGAGCTAAGGATTTTGTGTTTATCAAGATACACACATGTGTGTTACTATATATAATCTTCTTATCCACACATCTAGTCCCTGCCTGCTTCTCCTTCCTTGTACATGCATCCTTCATGGCACCTTGTTAACTTTGCTACAAGTGCCCTACATACAATTTGGATGATAGTATCTTCCTTACATGGAGGAAAGAGACGGTACCAGATATATCTATGAAATAGTATGAGCCAATTTTATAATTATATGTGCATGTGTGTGCTACATATTTCTCTTTTTGATATTGCATTAGTAAATTTTGAACCAGCTCATTATTTAAATATAGAATTTTGGGTAAAGTCAATAAAAGGAAGATGATGGAAGGGATGAAGAAGGCAAAGATCTCTCTTTTTCTTTTAGTGCTTTGTACCATACCTGGCACGTGGCTGATGTTTAATAATGTTGGTTGAAGAAAGGATCTAAGGAAAGGAAATAGAGAAAGGAAGGACAAGATAGAGAAAGACAGGAAGGACAAAAGGAAGGCAAGCAGGCAAAGAAAAAGTAAAAACAAAAACAAAAACAATTTCAAAAACATAAAACATATAACTTCCCAGGACACTAAAAGTGTAACTAACAACACATGAACAGTCTGAAGGGTACATGTTGGAATTTAGGAGAAAGACAAAAATGCCACTTCAGATGCTAACTCCATTTTAAAATTGTAAAAGAGTCTCTAAAATAGACAAGAATGGAAAAAACATTGGCCCTGCCACATGATAACTGTGTAAACTTACGCAAGTATTACTCCTTGTGTGAGCTTTACCTCCAAAACTTGCAAAATAGGAATAATTACTATTATTTTGAAAGTATGATGTTCAAATACAATAATACATGGGATTAATATCCATGATAATATGTAATCACAAAAACTACTTGGCAACTGAAAAACAGAAGTATCAAGATGCAGTTTCAAGTTCTTCAAGGAGGGGATGGCTATCTATTTTTGACACTTTTCCATTTTATAATTCCCACCTAAAGTGTCATATCCAAATACTAACACCCAGAGAGTCTATGCCAGAAACTGATCCTTGAAAGTAGCTCAAGTCCAGCGAAACACAGAATTGTTTCTAACGTTACAATTTCACACGGAGAATTTGAATTTCGATTCAGTAGTTTTGCTAAGTCAATAAGAAAGAACTAGTTATGAGTTTTAGCTTTAAGTTCTAATCTATGTTATTATAATGTTAACATAAGATTTATTCCACCTTAGTAAATGAGAGAGAGAAAGAGGTTTAGCTGAAGCTTTGAACTGCTGGAGAAGATGGCATGGACATAGGAAACACTGTACCCATGCTTGGCTTCCATTCAATGAAGTCAATACATACCAGCTCCAAGTGCGTAACACAGGTACCCTGGTGGGAGGTACCTTGAAAACTGGTGGTATCTGTATGCAATCACAAAACACTTTTTTCACCTTCAAGGTTGTACTTGATATCAAGCCCTGAGCTATAACTTGCAAAGTTCTAGGTTGTTCCTTGGCACTGAGTTAATATTAAACCCACACACTTGATATTTTCTGTGGAAAGTAATATCACGCAGACTTTTTGACATTGTCAGGGTAAAGTCTCTTGTAGATCTAGAATTTCTAGATATTGAATAGCAAGGGATAAGCCATTCATTGGTGTCTTCAACATTATCTAGATTGTCCCTGTCTTTCCTCCTATGAAATGCTTTACAAAGAATTCGATTTCTACAGAATCTTCTAAACGTCTGTCAGAAAATGGAATACAACACCTCAGGATGCATCCCCAGCTGGTCTTGTTCAAGGGGCAGTAGTAGAGTACTGCCGATAAAGCTGTGTGAAGGATTTAGCGTTGTTCCAGATCCTGTCTTCATCCCCATTTAAGGGCTTATAGAACTTGGAGAGCTAAATCCTTCAATTCTACGGGCAGCCCTTTGTAAAAAGCAAGGATTATCTCATTCATGGAGTTATTACTTAGGGAAGTTCCACAATTACTTAACTGCCAAACTTTATAATTATGCAGCAGCGACAGTTACAACATCAAGAAGTTCACTTGTTATAGCAAAGATACAGAGTGTGCATTCAATTAAAATATATACTCAGGGTAATTCTTAGATATTAAATCTTGATAGATTTTCCATTTTACCCTCTGTCCCATTAATTAAATGTTGAAATGTAAGCAAGTTGATGACTAGACTAAAACTAATCTCTTTAGAAAGTGGCCTCCAGCAATGACAGTTTGACAGTGGAGCTGAATGTACAAAAAGCAAAAGTCTAAGCGCCTAAGGGACACTTTTTAAAGAGAGATATTAATTATTTAGTTTAGAATAACATAAAAGATGCCCCGCTCTTTTAATAACGTATATATTTGAATGTATAACATTCACGTAATATTAAAGGGATAATAAATGACTCTTCACTCTGAAAGCTCTTTTTTTTTTTTTTTTTCTTATTGAAGAACAGTTAGTCATCTACATGAGTCTCCACATAATGGAGCCATGAGTTGAATAGGGATTTGGTGGAAACATCACCCTGAATGCCTCAGATAACAAAGTTGACCTAGAAGACAGAGGTTAACTTGCAAACACTGGAGTCAGTCAGCCGAGTTTCAATCTCACTGCTATTCCCTGATAAGATTGTGTGAACCATGGGGAAAGTGGGCATCCCCTCTGTGCCCCAGGTTTTCATCAATAAATCAAGATTAGAATGTAATGCACAAAGTATTGAAAGATTACATGCATTGACACATGGAAACTGAGAGCAGGTTCTAGAACAAGATAAATGTTCCATTATTATTATTATTATTATTATTAATCATTTGCTACTTGCATGAATAAAGAAAATAACATTTGTAGACATGCTATCCCAACTGCCCAACTGAAAGGAAATATTTACATTTACTAAATATACTATTACCAACCTAAGACTTTAAAGAAAACATATCAAAGTTGTAGCAGTCAAGGTGACAATGATAATGATAATGGTATAAGAAATTATAATCATAGTTAGATTAATTCCACATATTAAAGAGTCCTTTATATAAAAGGCAGAGAAAAGGGATATTCCACTAAAACCTCTCTGCAGTTAATCTTATCCATTCATCTCAGAGAGATGTGAACTAATAAAAAATTCCTACCCAAAAGTCCTCCTCAGCCTAAATGTCTACATAAGTTTATTTTCTACTACTTCATACTGATAATACAAAAAGTTAATGCTAAGAGTTTTCTTCATGTTTTCTGCTTTGATCCTTTGTAGTTTGTAGATTCATATCATTTTTTGGTAGACTGTCCTTGGTTTAATGGTCACTATAAAGAAATTATCTTCCCATTGTGTGTAATTCAATATTCATTGGGGTAAAAAATAAAAATGTATATCGAATAAATGGAGAAATTACTATTTTTCATAGGAGTTATTTTACTTATTGTTTTCCTTTAGTAACAACAAGAAAAACACATAGCCTACAATTTTTTTGGAAATATCAAATAACAAAATGCTACCGTGAATGTGCATTTACGTTTCCTATATGAAAAAAGTGATCTGAGCAAACAGTTGCTCAAGACCAATTAAGAGGATCTTTAGAATTGATATGATGGCAGGAAAAAAGTACGATCTGGGAAAACTCTTGCTGCTGAACAAAATCTCTGGATTAATTTTACCTAACTTATAAAGCACTAGTGATCATATTTATGCCTGTGGTTATAAAGACCCAAAATATGTTTTAAAAATGTTTATGTCAATGCTAAAGATTATTCCCATGGTTAAGATCAGCCTCAAACTCTACAGAAATGGCTTCTTGCTTATAAAATGTAAGCAATTTTGTAGGGAAGTAATCTTTTTGGCATGCTGTGAAGAAACAAGCTAAGATGCTAACTTAGGGTTACCTGGGCATGGATTCTACTCCGTTCCAGAGACTGACCCCTCCCCCTATTTCCTTTTCCCACTCAGGATAAGGATCTGAACTAGTTGATTCTGCACTTGGCTCCTGACTCAGGCAGGGACCACCTACCACTAAGTTTGCACACATGATTCTGGAATACTGAAACAAGGTCCTGACATGACAGAACTGTGCTGCAGTACAGGAATGAGGTTCTCAGGCCTGGCAGCCTACAGTGCCGATGGTGTCACTGAAGGCTGCGTGCTCCAGCTAGACATCAGGGGACTAGGACAAGCTGGCCTCAGAGAGGTTGCATTTGCTCCTGCGTGTCCACATCATGACTGCCAATAAGATTCTTACCTTGTTTTTTTTTTTTTTTTATTGGAAATTAAATCCTCTCTTTACAATGGTATGCCAAGCTGTAAAGTATCTTTTTATTTATAAATGGTATCCTTCTGAAGTCCCTGACTACATTTTGAAGGAAAATATTTGAGGATGTTGACTCTGCCAAGTTTTGGTGGGGCTAAAATGCTTTTTAAAAGCAATTCTATCAATTTGTCTCATTTAAAAGTCCAAACCATCATAATACATTTCTTTTCCCAGTCAAAAAGGGTAGACTTTAGCATTTTAGCAAACGATGCTCTTCTCGTCTTGTCCTTGAAACCCAATTTTGTACCTCTCTCTTCCTTAACCGACTTTAACACTGAATTGATTTTTTTCCTTGTGGTCATTTTTAATCTTTGGTCTTAATTGGTAAATTAGTTTGGTTGCCATTTAGACTTTTCTTCTCAAATCCAAAATACAGTTCATTTGATAAGTTTTATTTGATTACTTAATTTTACTGTGAGTAGCTTTTCCTGGAACTGAGTTATATAGCCCTGAATGTATATTTGTATTTCTCGATATCCGAATCATATATCCATCCACCCATCCACTCCTGCACCCATATGACAACTCATCTGGACCACAGAGAACAGGCGCCATATGGCAACTTTGTGCAATTTACTTTAGATTTTTCTGAAGCACAGGTGTACCACTATAGAGATAAAGGATTTAACTGTTTACATCAACGCTTAAAACACATTATCCCAGAGGTTCGTTATATTTTTTGGCCAAACTGTGTTGTTTAAAGCAGAGTTCACATCTACCACTGTATTTCTTGATATTGACATATTTTACTAAGATTGATTAAATGTCACTTTTGTCAGTTAAGCTTATTATTATTATTTTGTCTCCGTGGACTAATTTCTACTTTCACTCAATACCATTCTTTTCTTTGGAGTATTTTCCAAGTATATCTGAATAATTTTTGATGGAATTCTTTATTTAATGTCTATCCCACTACCAAATTATAAACCCCACTAGAGTGAAGACAATTTCCATCTTATTTATTTTATACTCCCAGCACCTGACATGGTGCTTGGTATCCAGTAAGTTCTCAGTGAAGATTTGTTGCATTGTTGAGTGGGTGAGACTGAAGTCATTTTTATAGGTGGCATATTATTATTTTTAGTTTGTTTTAATTAATTTATTTATTTTGAGAGAGAGAGAATGAGAGTGGGGCAAGGGCAGACAGGAAGGAGGAGAGAGAGAAGCCCAAGCAGGCTCCACACAGTCAATGCGGGGCCTGATACGGGCTCAAACTCGGGAACTGTGAGATCATAACCCGAGCCGTAATCCAGAGTTGTACATGTAACCAACTGAGCCCAGGTGGCATATCATTTTAAAAGGAAGAAGAAGGAGAAGGAGGAGGAGGAGGAGGAGGAGGAGGAGGAGGAGGAAGGGGAGAAGGAATTGGGGGAGGAGGAGTTAGCAGCGGGAGGGGGAGGAGAGGGAGAAGGAGCACAGCAGCAGATATGTGCATGTGTCATTTCTACAGTTTTCTTCTGTTTGGTGTGTTTGGGTAATTATGAAATTGCTTTACCCTTAGGGCTACAGATTGAGAAAACTCAGATGTGCAAAGTGCTCTGCAAATGTTTCATTCCAATTTGGAAAGGGTATCAGAACGGGTTGCAACAGTAATTTAAAATGAGATGGAGTTCTGTGGGTCAATACTGGTAGAGTAACTTTTGAGCACTGTCTTATTATTTGATTGAAGAAAGAAAATGCATCATTCAACACAGGTGTTGAAGGCCTACCATGCATAATGCAGGCTACTGGGCTTTACAGTGTATATCAACAAGCCCCTGCTTCAAACTGATTATAATCTGATTGAGAAGTTATAGGAATGTTAACTGTAGGAAAAGCTAACTAGAAAAGAAAAATAATTGATGAGTACAAGGGCAAATGATTGCTATTTCAGGCATTCAGAGAAGGACTACCAAAAGAAGTCTGCATAGAAACAGCCTGGTGGGTCTAGGCCATTTAGATGAGCAGAAAAAGGGAGACAAGTAATCTAAATGAAAAAAAAAAAAAAAAGTTATGTGGGCAAAGACGCAATGGAAGGGACAGCCAAATGGAAGGGATAGTCACTGCGTTCAGGACGAGTAGAACAATTTGGCTCAAGTAAAGGGTTCACCCAAAGAGAAGCAGAGAGATGGGTATTAAGGTAGATCGAGCCATAAAGTGAAACTATAAGTAAGAGGCTGAGGAGGACTGTATCATCTGTCAGTTTCCCTGAAGCCACTGACAGGTGGCATAATGATAGCAACATAAAATATTCAATGATGATAATATCTTAATACCTCGCAGCATTTTGTTTCAGAGTAATTTCATCTATTATTCACAAAAGAAATTTTTTTCTCGTTTTGCAGAGATGTCACTGCATATCAATAAATGTAAATGAGCTAGCTGTTTAATAGCAGAGCTATGATTCAAATCTACATCTTCTGCCCTGGCATGTTACAAGAGTAAGCAGGAGTTGTCAAAGTGAGGAAAGAGAGGCCAGGGGAGTTGTTCCCTGTGTTATGCAGACCGGAAAGGATAAGAACGCATGAATTCGTGTGGGTTACCCCAACGGATGGATGGGCCATTTACGGTCCTCATCACTTGCGGAAAGCTGCTTTTCTTGTAGGCAAGTACGAACTTCTAATCCGAGCTAACAGACATTTAAACACGAAGCTGATCGCGCATCTATTACAGGTGTTAAGATGGCAGAGTGAAACTCTTCCCCATCACTTCATTTTGCCAAAGAATATTCCTGCTGCCTTTAATCTGTAGGCGCTTAAAAATCAAATCATACTGTAACTATTGGGTTATAACTCCAGAACACTTTCTGGTCATCTGGTTTTTCTTTCTTCTTTTTTCAATTTTTTTTTTTAATCTTTATTTATTTTTGAGAGAGAGAGACAGAGCGCAAGCGGGAGAGGAACAGACAGAGAGGGAGACACGGAATCTGAAGCAGGCTCCAGGCTCTGAGCTGTCAGCACAGAGTCCGACCAGACGCGGGGCTGGAACCCACAAACCGCGAGATCATCACCTGAGCTGAAGTCAGGCTTAACCCACTTCACCACCCAGGCGCCCCCCCCCCCCACATCTGTTTCTAAGAATCAAATGATTAATTTAGGGATTCGTCACTCTCTGTCCATTGATTATGTTTTTGAAGGTGCTTTCTTGCAGTTTTCTTGCACCTCCTTATAAAATTCTCATTACCATTTATTTCATTCAAATCCAGTAATCCTTATTTCAGCCGTGAATAACTGACTCCTACTCCACATACTGTACACAGTGTTAGCATAATAGCTTTAAAGTGCTTCAGAGATTTTACACAAAAGTCTTTTGAAATTATGCTCAAACTGAAGAATGTATCTTTTTTCTTCCTATCAGTTTATCTTTTTCTCTCAGAAGAATTTTTTATGAAAAGGTTCCCAAAATGAAATGCTTCTCTCCCCTTCCTAAGAGAATGTGATCTACCCTAAACACAAGAAAACAGTGAAAGCAATACAAAACCTCAAAGATAGCAACTCACTGATGTCTATTTTTTTTTTTTTTTAATGTTTATTTTTGAGAGAGGGAGAGTGTGAGCAGGGGAGCGGCAGAGAGAGAGGGAGACTCAGAATCTGAAGCAGGCTCCAGGCTCTGAGCTGTCAGCACAGAGCCTGACTCCAGGCTTGAACCCAGTAGTGGTGAGATTGTGACCCGAGCTGAAGTCGGAAGCTAAACCAACTGAGCCATCCAGCCACCCCATTAAGTTCTACTTGTTAAATCAGAACACTTGACAAAGAAGCAATGTATACCCTGTGGGAGAAATTGCCATTGGTCTCAAGCAAAACTGATACCCAACATTTTGATGAGTAGAAAAAGTCTAAGTCAGTTTTATATGGAGCAAAATCCCAGTCTTCTTCCTCTTTTTTTTTTTTTTTTTTTTTTTACTGTTTTAACTCTTTGTCAATTCTTAAAAAAAAACTTGTAAGTATCATCTGTGCTATTTAGTAATTGGTCTCTGTCAAGAAAATTGTTTGTTTGGGTGCTCCTTTCACCAGGTGAAATAGAAAAAAAAATTGTTTTAATGCCATAAAAAAAAAAAAAAAACAACCTAAGTGTTCATATTGTGTATACTTTTAGAATTAATAGGATTGGGGCGCCTGGGTGGCTCAGTCGGTTGTGCGTCCGACTTTGGCTCAGGTCATGATCTCGCACTCCGTGAGTTCGAGCCCCGCGTTGGGCTCTGTGCTGACAGCTCAGAGCCTGGAGCCTGCTTCAGATTCTGTGTCTTCCTCTCTCTGACCCTCCCCTGTTCATGCTCTCTATCTCTGTCTCAAAAATAAATAAACATTAAAACATTTTTAAAAGAAGGAATTAACAGGATCATGGTGGGGCATGCAACATGACCTATGGAGGTCTTGCATTCCTTGCAGGTACCACAGGGAAATTATCTGGTATGAGAACCCACATCCAATCCAAGGGAATGAATTCTTACTGGTCTTATACAGAAGACTTTAAGACTAAGATTTTGTCTGGCAAAAAAAAAAAAAAAAAAAAAAAAAAAAGTGCTGCTTAAAAATAAAAGTTTCAAAAACACTGGTCTTGACTTTATTATCATTTTTTCCTTTTTCCAATCAAATGTGAGCCATTCTTTAATGCCCAGGTCACATTTTGCCTTAAACAAGTCCTTCTCTGACCATTCTAGAAAATCATTCTTGTCGAATGTACTTCGTGTTCAACTCTCTTAGTTTTACTCAATGACACCATGTCTTGTATTTTTATTCAGTCACCCACATGTCTTACTTTGTCAACTGGCTTATAAGCACTTGGCACATCTAGAGCATATTTTGTTTTACTTTGTACACTTCTTGCCACAGAGTACTAAGGACAGCTCCTCTTTTCTAGAAATTAGGCAACTAGGAAAGAGGGGGCAACTCTCTGTTGCCCCCTGCCATCCATGGTTGTGACAGAAACTTCACTGTGCCTTCTGATAACTTCTCTCTGTGGCCACAGAGGAGGGCCCACCACAGTTAAAAATGGCAGGGTAAGAGACTGTGGTGTGGCCATCCCACCCAGAAGGCATGCCTCTCTGGGCTATTAGGGTGGAGGCAGGGGTTGGAGAGTCATGTGCTCCATCTATAGGACAGCACAGATGTGTGTGTATGTGGGGAGAGGCAAGGATCTCAGAAAGCCACACTCAGATATGCTGCATAAATATTATGTAGACCAATGCCAACTATAGCTAATGGCTCTTTCATATGTTATCACCCATTCTGTCACACCTATACCACTTCCTGTCATTTCTGAATCAAGAAATTACCTTGATAAAAAAAGATAATGTGTCCCTTGCTCCTCCTCTCTTTTCTATAGTCAGTAAATAATACCCTCTTGTTTCCTGGCCTCTTTTAGGTATGGAGTTTCACAAAGGCAGTACAGGATGCTAAACCAGAAGATACGGGTTTGACTCCAGTTCATCACTACCTAATTGAGTGACCTGGGGCAAGGTAATTTAGCAACAGATACTCTTCATATTAAAAGGGGGTGGGGCTAATGATATTTACTTTTAAGTTTCATTCATTTTTTAAAAAATAAATGAATATGCACTTGCCAAGCACAGTATCTAACTCGTGGTAGGTATTCAATAAATGCAATTTGAGTTTGAATTTCAAACTATAGATTCTTCCGCTTATTGTTCTTGATCCCTTACATGCACAATCACACTATTCTCATTTAAATCTACATCCTTTTTAAGAAGCATGATTTTGGATTGCTTTCAATTATTTCTTTTAAAACCCAAATCTACTAGACCAGTTTACTATAGACCCTGCTATACATTAGAATCTCCTGGAGAATAGTTAAAAACTAACACTGCCTGGGCTCCACATCCAGATCAACTGAATCTGTAACTCTGAAGATAATCACAAGATTTGCATCCAACAATAAATGAAAAAGCAAGGGGAAAAAGAATGGCTAACATTCATTAAAACCAAACCCAAATAAAACACCTTATGAATTATTGCACATAGTATGTAAGAGCGCAAGAGGGCTCTAAAACCACTTACCTTTGTTATTGTACACATCTAAGTAATTTGGTGCTGAAAAAATTGTAATTAGAGAAGGGAAGCCTGTCGTTTGGCTTTTCCTGTACATGCGATACCTAAAAACAACAAATATGATTTAAAACAAGGCTATTATGAAAAAAATGATATCAAATTATAGCCTTAGAAAAAGAAAACTAAAGTTATGTTTTATCACTCCAAGAGAACTCAATTACATAACATTAAACAAAATTTTCTCTCTAAAGTCTGTTTTACACAGACATTAATTCATCTCAAGGTTGACAATGAAACATGTACAGTTTCTGAGTAGGCCTTTCCTGAGTTTAACGGACTTAGGGGAAGAGTGGAATTCAATGAAAAATCATAATTCATTTCCATGTGTTCAACAGAGATGACAAAGGTTACCTTTCACACGAAGATATCCTGCACCTACAATGTTTTTGAGAAGTTTGCCTATATTTTTGACCTAAGACTACATAAGCAGAGCAATATATAAATCTTTACCACTAAAAACCAGGCTGATTATTCTAGTTATCCATATAATATTCTTTGCAATACCTATGCAATATTCTGTTATGGTCTTGACTAAGTGATTTGCTTTTCAAAGAATGGTTAAATCTATGGGTTTTACATATTGAAAGTTGTTTCTATTTTAGAACTCTCTTTATTACCAATCTCTTCTGAGATCTGCAGGTCAAAGATTATTGTCTCAGCAGGGTAATATTTAATCAATCAGTAATGAAACAGAACATCTGCAAGATCTTTGGAAATAAACCAACAATCCAGTTACTTTTCTTCTACTTAGACAAAAATAGGATTTTAGTCCTCAAATAATCAAAAACATTACAGGAAATTCTGGCTCTTTTCCATTGAGGTGAAAGCACATGTCACAACTTCTACGTAACAGATTTCAGTAATATCAGTTTAGAAAAATTCTTATAAAGCGCAAAACAAAATGTTATCACTCCTTGGGTATTCTGAGCCAGTTATTTATGGCAGAATAACCATGCCTACTCTAATTGGGTTCTAAAGGTGCCTCAAATAGTACCTTTAGATAGATAAATAACCACCTTAAAAATTATAATTTTAAAAATATTTTGATACAACTTTTCCTAGAAGAAAATATCTTCTTAAAAGTCTTTTGAAATGTCTAGAAGTATTTATTCTGCATATCCAACTGAACTTTGCTGGAGGAAAAAAAGTCAGAATGTGAAAGATAACAACACCCTCAATCTTAGTACTTTGATGTTATAAATCATGACTGGCTAGGCCTACTTGATAACAAATAAAAACAAAGAAACTAAATGACATAATCGCAATTTACCCCCAATAAATCAATCAAGTGCCCATTCTGAACAAATATACTAATTGATTTTAACTGATGCATTATTTTAAAATATTTTCAAATAAGCAGATGATTTCCGGTCTGTAGTGGGATTAATATAAAGCTGCCTAAAATGCTCAGTTGGGATAGTCAGCCAAAAGAGCATGGTGACACCACTGCCTTGAAAAGTTAAAAAAAGAAAAAAAAAAAAAGAACTTATTTGAGGACCCCATTGGTTAGGCATATCATTAGGTTATGTCGAAGGTCAGCTATGACATGATAGTACTGGATCCAATACTAAGCTGTTGGGTCAGTTCATCCCTGTTGATTATTGCCTGAAAAAAGCTAACTTTGAAAGGAGCCTGGGATCTGCCTTGATGGGGGATCATCGGACATGGGCTTACTTCAGGATGTGGGCATCTCTACTCCTGATTTCGGCACACAGAGTATAATACTAAGCGGTCCTCTCTTCCAAAGAATTCAGAATATGAAGGAATGAGTTTAAGCATTTGAAGGCAAACAACACCTTTCAGTGGAACCTACTGAGAAGGGTACTGGACATCAAATGCTTTTCATTATGCCTTTTGCTCCCGAATGCAGATTCAATGCACTATCAAACTGAGTATCTGATGTTTCTTACTTTTCTAAGCCCTTATCATTGGTCTACCAATTATACTAATAATTATATGAAACCTGGACCCTAAATTTTAAAATTCACTACTATAAAATCATGTTATACATTTATTAGTTACAATATAGGACTTTCTCCCTCATTTAAATGCCTCTGCTTTTGTCCTTTAAAACTTCACAAGGGTCAGGAATGATATTCTTTAAACAAGAGTACACTGTGCAATATCTGTTAAATATTTACGTGTAATTCTCATTCACACTGCCAACCAAGGCTGAAAAGTTGCTGGTAATTTACTCACTGACTGGACCGTGGGAAGAGCAGGAATGGAAGGAAATCAGAGGGACCCTTACAAGGGCTTGAGAAAGCCAGCTGAAAATTTTACCTGTTCAGGCTAAAAACGGAGGCGCTTCAAAGAAGACCTTACAACACATTTACAACTCATTCCCCAGGATCCTGCCCTATCTCTGTCATCAGAAGACAATGGTAAGATCTAAGTGCTTCAGGGAGAGAGCCTACCAAAAGGGACCCTCCAAACCTGAACAAAGTGAGGAAGCTGGGACCCAGGAACAATACATAGTTTCCGTAAACCCACAAAACTGCTCACCCTGCATCTTGGGCTTCATGGGCTCGGAGTATAGACAACAGGTTATTGTGCTGTAAGAATTCACATACAGCCGGGTAGCTGCCAGAGACAAAAAGAAAAGAGAAAGAAGCATCTGTTACGAAATCATCAAGTGTAGCACATGTATCTGTAACATCCCGATCTATGTGATTTGATCAAGTGTAATCAGACATACATCATTCATGAAACAAGCCTCTTGGCTCTCAGGACAGGTTCCCCCCCCCCCCCCCACCCCCGCCCCGTGGAAGAAAAACACCTGCAGCTGTACTTTTTTACATAATCAGAAAGGACTGGAGATGTGCGAACAGGACAAAGAATGCAGGCCATTATATAACAACACTAGAAAAAGGCCCACTCATAGAGAAAACCAGTATCAAGTCTACGTTTAAACACAGGTGAACAGGAGCATCAAGATAACATGAGAATAGAATTTAAAACATACACCTCCATGTTCTCAAATACAGCACCATTTGTATTTGGATGCACGTGCGTGCCTGAGTACTCTACAGAAAGACGGAGTGAGGGAGTAGGAGAGACTAAGTCTTCTGGAAACCGAGCTATCAACTTACTTATGAGTACATTAATTGATATATCCTTCAAAATCTAAACACGATTAAGGAATTCACAGGTTTTAAACTGTGTACTTTAAATACGATCAACAGAACCATATCTTAAGATTTATTCTTTATATTGACTTAATAAAAGCATTAAATATATAATCAAGATGATTTTGTCTGTTAAGGAAATCTCTAAACCAAAGATGAGAACATTATTAAAAATGCAATGCAAATTACAAACTAAACCTGTAAAACTCTTTGCAATCACTTTGGCTCCAAGAATTTTTAATGAGATAAATGAATGTCATAAAAATGAATAAATTTTAGAAATTTCAAATACAGAGACAGCAAACCAATGCTCATTTTAATATAAACAAACTGTGGATGCCCACTAGAACTTAAACTACACGTACTGTAAGAAACAATTCAGCAATTATAAAGGTAGCACTTTGAAGAGATACTAAATAGTACATGTCACTCAAATAATTTACTATAAAGAGAAGATGCAAATAGTTTCTATATTAAAGATTTTGTAAGAATTCCCTGCTCAAAAAGAAAAGAAATACCATTAATCTGGCATACCACTGAAGAGATGCTGATTATTAAAAGGATTCAGTTCTTTGCAAAACTGGGATCTGAAATCAAAAATAGTCATGAGGCGCCTGGGTGGCTTAGTCAGTTAAGCGTCCGACATCGGCTTAGGTCATGATCTCTTGGTCCGTGAGTTTGAGCCCTGCGTTGGGCTCTGTGCTGACAGCTCAGAGCCTGGAGCTGCTTCAGATTCTGTGTCTCCCTCCCTCTCTGCCCCTCCCCTGTTCATGCTCTGTGTCTCTTTCTCTCAAAAATAAAAAAAAAATAATAATAAACAAAACATTAAAAAAATAAAAAAATAGTCTGTGCATGTGCACACATTTATGTGCATTTGTGAGCATATGTATGTGTGTTCTAGAATATTTTAGCATTTGCTAAGGAGAGAAAAAGACAACTTCCTAGCTGTCCCAGGTCAGCTCAGTAAATGAATGTAAATGTAGCCATGGGTTACATGGTAACCTACAAACTGGAGAAGATGGCCCAGAGTGTCCACAGGGAAATGTGTCTGTATCATATCTAGGTCGAGTTGACCTGTGTCTCCAAAGACTTTTGTTCTATCTTAGGAGAAGGTAAGTATACGACCTTTCCAGATCAGTGTGTGTCAACAAAAGAAACCCTAACTGCTGAGACATTGCTGGGTCTTTAACGAATAGCACATATGTTTGTACATATTTAGCCATAAAGTGCCCAGCCAAGGGAAGACAGAGTAGGGTGGCACTCAATAAATGTTCCTTCCCTATCTCTTTCAGCCATTTTTTTTTCTTGTGCCCTTGAAATATTTCTTTAGATATATAGTTTATTGCCTTGTTGTACCACTGTAAGACAGAGGGTGTTTGTCTAGGTCTGTCATGTGTTGTCCTTGGACAAATGGCTTGGCAGCACTTTTTAAATTTATTTTTTCCTTTTGTTAGAACCCACACTAGTCCTATGAAAGCACCATTTTAATATATTTTCTTCATGCTAAGTTTTATACCCTTATGTGTTTAAGTTTTCCCCCATGGAAATAGATATCTGATTTTTAACGGTAATCTGAAGAAAACAAAATTAACCTTGCAGCAATCTGCTAGGTTAATAGCATTAACTGAGGAACACTTGTATTATTACTTGGAAGGAACTCATTTTGAAGAAAATCTCTGGAAGTTTAAAGGCATATATAATCAAATATTCAAACTCTCGAAGAATTACAAACATTTTTCTAAATAAACTTAGAAAATATTTGGCTATCGAGATTCCCATTATTGGTCAACTGTCTGCCTGGGATACATTAAAGTCTTCAGTGATATTAGGTGGCGAAAAAAACCACAAAACTTCACAATATTTTTGTGCTTTTTAATGGAAAGGATGATTAAAAAAAGCATTCCAGCTAAAAAGAACTAAAGAAGATATATGTTAAGAATGGTAATGTCAAAGATTCACTGGTGACATGTTCCATTTGTTGGATGCAACAATCCCTAATCCCTGTGTTAGGCACCAGGAGAGGTGCTACGGTAAGTGTAAGGTGTGGTTTCTGTCTTGAGGGTATTTATTATCTAGGCAGGAAAGTAAAGTATGCATTGATATTATGAAACAAGAAAGCAAGCACAGGGGGCTGGGGAGATTTTTTTCAAAAATAACTATCTCATGTTAGATCTTTTGGGGTTTTGTTTGCATTAATGAGGTGATGCTTCTGTGTTTTGTGTCCAACAAGAAGAGCCCCTTCTGCCCCAGGCTGGTCAGCCCAAGCAAGGGCCCATGCCTTGTTTTTAGCAGGGGGCCGGCTGCATCTCAGTCCCACTCACAGCCCTCCAGGGGGCACCCTTGTCAGGCAACGCTTGTATGGTTTCATCAAACCCAGTGTCTTGGACAGGTCTTGAAATAAGACTTAATGCAACGATCTGGGAAGGGTAGTGATTCTTTCAGCTTTGTGATATCCATTTACCGGCATGCACTGCTGTGTTTGGGGAAGAAGTTGCACTCTCTGAAATTTTTTTTTTTCCCCCACTTGGAACATGATTATTCCTTAAGCGCTAGAGAATACATTTCTCCGAGTAGAAAAGGAGGTGGAAATTTCCATGGAATAGTGGGAATCCTTAGGTCTGGGTTTTTATTCCAATTTCTTGTGTAGACTCTGGAAAATTGCTGAACCTCTTTGAGCCTGAATTACCTCATTTGTAAAAATGCAGACGGTAGCATTTATACCACAAACTTAAGATAAAGACTAAATGAGTTAGCAATATATGTAAATTCCCTAGTCCAGGGCCTGGACTGAGAGTGGTAGACACGTAACAACTCTTAATTTTCTCTCCACCACCATGGTGTGGAAGACAGAATGCAGCATGGAATGGTGAGTCAGCAACCCTCGATTCTAATGGTAGCTGTTGTGAAAAAGCAAGCTACAGGCCTAAAACGGCATTGCTTAGGCCAAGTCACCAAATTGGGGCTTAATACCTAACCTAAGGGAAGTTTCAACCTCCCCCAAAAGTGTAAATCTTAACTGGTCAGTCAGGAATTTTCTGAGGGGCACCAGTGAGGTAATCTGGGTCCTCTGCCTCCACCAAAAGACGATGAGGTAATGGTCATAAGATCCCCTGCCCCTCCCGGAAGGGAAAGTGACTGGCCTGGAACAAGACTTTCTTTTCTTTTGCTAATAACTCCTTGCCCCGCCCTCCTTCCTATAAAAACCTTCCATTTTTTGTACAGCCCCTCAGAACCCCTCTACTTGCTAGGAGGGGTGCTGCCTGGTTCATGAATCATTTCAGAAAGCCACTTAGATCTTGAAATTTAATCCATTGAATTTTTTCTTTTACAGTGTTAAATTTATTAGTTGTGACTTGTGTCAATTCTTAAAAGCAATGACTTCTGGGGAATACTGGATAGGAAAGGGGTTAGAAAGGGAGAGGGGCAGACACAGACTGAGCAGAAGCAAAGGTAAAGAAGGTAGAAAAGACAAACATGTGAGAAATGGTAGAAAAGCTGTTTTCCCATTAGAGAGAATAGCCATTATTAGACTCAGTCTGTTTATTCTCTTATTTTTGTTCCTTCCTATATTAAGCTATATTTTAGATCTTGAGTTAAACCTTCTGCATTTATCTCTTTAAGATATAGACAGAGGACATTATTATTATTTATTAAATATTTATTTATTTTGAGAGAGAAAGAGAGCGAGAACACGAGTGGGGGAGGTGCAGAGAGAGAGAGAATCCCAAGCAGGCTCTGCACTCTCTGTAGAGCCCGATGCGGTGCTCGAACCCATGAACCCGTGAGATCATGACCCGAGCCCAAATCAAAAGTCGACACTTAATCGACTGAGCCACCCAGGCGCCCCTACCAGCGGACATTATCAAAAGGCTTTTTTATGCTTTTATGTCTTCATTTATACTTTCCTTAAGTATTTTTAACTTCTGGAAAAGCCCACTCTTCTGCCAAGCCCTCACTGAATTATCACGGGTGAACCGTCCCCTCAAACCCAGCTCATCCTGAGGTGTGCACAGAACTGCTGCATCTCCCATGGTCCCGGAGCGTATTTGTCTAAGACAGCATTCGTCATGTTGTGGTGTCAATTACGTTTAATTCAGTAATAGTAAACGCCTTAAGAGACAGATATTATTTTTAAATTTGTCTTTATATCCTAAATTTAAGCAGCAACCTGTCAGCTTCTTGGAGCTCACATTCACTTGCAGGTGAGAGAGGTAAAGGGTGTCTTTCCCTCATCAGGTTCAGCAAAGCAGAGGCACTCAGCCTGCAACCCTTTGCTAAGGGACTGGGAGAAAGCCTCTCCCTGCCTCCTTGGCATCCTTCCCCTCTCTCAGGCCAGTAGTAAGGGAGAACTCTGCCCAACCGCCAAGTTCCTCCTCTGCTTCTGGGGGGCCTTAGCCCCGGGGTGTCCTGCTGTCCGCATCAGCCGAGATGGAGATGCTGTCAGGCTTATCTTTCCCTAGGACTTGCCACATCTTTGTTTTGTTTTGTTTCTTTTCCCCCAGGGTTCTTCAAGTCATCTCATTTACCCACTAGGTATCAAGTCTGGAAGGGTTCCGACTCTCCCCGCCACAGTTTCCCCAGAGCCTGAGTCCTCACTTGCGCCTGGCTGTGGGCGGCCTCGGGAGCAGTGATAAGTTTTTATTCAAGGCAAACATTTTATCGAAGCTTAACATTTATACAGAAAACTGCCCAAATCAGAAGATTACAAACTGATGATCTTCCCATCGTAACTAGCACTCGGGCCGAGGCACAGAACATTACCTGGAACCCAGCCACTCTTCGTATCTCCTTCGAATCACTATTATCTCCTCACCAAGGGTGATTGCCACCCCGGCTTTGAACATTATTGATTAGCTTTCGGTAATGTTCACCTCTTACTTCGATGTTGTCATTAGGATGCACTCTAGTATGTGGCTTCTTCTGCTGGCATCCTTGTGGCACTCACCCCGTCATTATGGGCAGCTTTGGTTAACTCATTCTCATTTGCCATCTTAGGTGTGGAGATACACTACAATTTATTATTCATTCTATTAAATAGACATTTGGGTGGCTTCCATTTCTTGGCTATTATGAATACTGCTGCTGTGAACAATCTTTGGGGTGCACAGGTGTAAACATTTCCAGTGGATATAAAAACAAAAGTAGAATAGTTGAGTTATATGAATATTCAGCTTTAGTGTATCCTGAAGCAGCTAACGGTGATTTGGGATGAGCAGTAAAATGGGACCATTCAGATGGTCATCTTTCTAGATGCATTCTATTTCATCGTATTTTCTTTTCTTCTTTTTAAGTTTATTTATTTTGAGAGAGAAAGAGAGAAAGCGGGGAGGGGCAGAGGGAGAGAGAGAGAATCCCAAGCAGGCTCCACACTGACAGCACAGAGCCCAGTTCGGGGCTTGAACTCACAAACCATGAGATCATGACCTGAGCTGAAACCAAGAGTCAGAGGCTTAACACACTGAGCCATCCTGGCACCCCCATCATATTTTCATAAACACCACTTTCCCTGCATGCAGAGAGCTTCCCCAAATGACTGGTTGGATATACCCTATTTATCCTTTAAAACTCAGGTCTTATAAAACCTTCATGATGC
>NW_024412376.1:83460879-83482646 GCF_014898765.1 Herpailurus yagouaroundi | reverse complement strand
ATAGGTACTCAACTAATGTTTGTTAAATAATTGAATGATCAAATGAATTCTCAAAAGAACACCCATTAGGGAAACCGTATGATTTGGGGAGGGAGTGGGAAGGATGTTGTGAAATTTAGGTGTGATTTCAACAAACTAAAAATGAAAGTCTTGAACTCAGCGTGAGAAGAGGGATGACAGGGTGATCTACAGCTGGTGAAAATTTTTTTTAATTTATTTTTTTAAATGTTTATTTATTTTTGAGAAGAGAGAAGGGCACAGAGTATGAGTGGGGGAGGGCCATAGAGAGAGGGAGACACAGAATCCGAAGCAGGCTCCAGGCTCTGAGCTGTCAGCACAGAGGCTGACACAGGGCTCGAACACACAAACTGTGAGATCATGACCTGAGCCAAAGTTGGCAGCTTAACCGACTGAGCCACCCAGGCACCCCATGCTGGTGATATTTTTAAGAAAGGGTCAATAAGATGTGATGACTGATTGGTGGTGATTTCAATGCAGAAAGAAAAAGCAGGGATCTTTGTTAGTCTGCATGGCTGTTAATAGAACTGTTAATAGAAACAGCGAAACCAGGAGGAATCTCCCGCGGGGAAGTAAATAATAATACTTTTCAGGCAAGGTGAGTTAAGGTGAGGATGAGACATCCAAGATAAAAATTTCCAGCAGCCACCTAGAAATAGAGAGGTCCAGCTCAGGAAGATAAACAGATGAAGGGGCTAGATCTGGTAATCAAACCACAGAGTTTACAGTTTATGGTGAAGGTAAGAGAACATGTGAGTTTCCGGGGGGGGGGTGGGGAAGGGGAAGAATGAAGAAAAAAATGTGGGAATCAGGAGGAAGACCTAAGATGGGCAGCAAAAGAGGCAGGGTGCTGCTGGATCAGTTGGAGGAGAATCGGGACATGTGAGAAGGAGGAACCGGACGACTTCCAGTTGGAAGGGGCTGGCAAATGTCAACAGCAAGAAGAGAAGGTGGGCTGTGTGAGGGGAGAAGACAGGCTGCTGATCTGTGATTAAGAGCCCAGCAGTGATTAGAGTGTGCCGCAATTTGCAGCTTCAAAAACCCTTTTTTTTTTATTTTTTTTTCAACGTTTATTTATTTTTGGGACAGAGAGAGACAGAGCATGAACGGGGGAGGGGCAGAGAGAGAGGGAGACACAGAATCGGAAACAGGCTCCAGGCTCTGAGCGATCAGCCCAGAGCCTGACGCGGGGCTTGAACTCACGGACCGCGAGATCGTGACCTGGCTGAAGTCGGACGCTTAACCGACTGCGCCACCCAGGCGCCCCCAAAAACCCTTTTAAAATGACTGTCAAGATGTTCTTTAAGTTTCAGAGTTTAGAGGAACTTCAGAACGTCTGACCGAACTCACTCATTTCGAAGCAAGCCAGACCTAGAACACAAAGCTTACATGATTCATCCAAGGCAGGCATGCACACTGCCAACCTGAGCACCAAATCTGGCTGACAGCTTTGTTTGGTCTACATGAAAATTAAATTTTTACCTCCAACCTGTCAGGATCCTCACGGATTTTTACGGTGTAAATCTTGGTCTGTTAAGGATCACAGGTACCTGCCTGGACATTACAGGCATTTGAGTTCGCAAACTCCACTCTAAGGTTCCAAACATAATGGTAGCACCTGGGCAAAAGCAGAGGATTCCTCCCCCTCTGTCCCACTGTCTCTCTTCTCTAACTCATGGTGGCATGAATGCATTCTTACTGATGCATTTTTCTGTAGAACTTCATTGCATTTAAATCATGGCCCAGACAGTATGTTAGATGAGGGACAGGGTGGCAGGGCAGATTCCACATAAACGTGTAAAATAAAACTGGGAGTTGTCCATCAAAATGACTGCCAATAACTCAAGCGAAATTGTCACCAAGTTTCTCTACCAATTTGATCACTCCCTTGTGCCCCTCTAGCTCAGCTTTATAAACCACGGCCACAGAAGATGCCTTGCCGCCTCCAAGGGAACTGAAAACAAAAGAATCAAAAAGCTCTAGGAGAAGGAAAGAGTCATTTTTCTCTTCCGTAGATGAAACAGAATCCAGATTGCTTTGCCATTCGCCAGAGTCAATAGGCTGTGGGTTTATATTCAGCATTTGTCATGGCTACAGATATTACAGAACTCTCTAATGAGAGGACTTAAACAATCATTTTGTTGAGAACAAAAGTGTGAAAACATGCATAATCCTCTAATTATCTAGTTTGATGGACTTTATCTCTGATGTAAACACATCTGTTTCTATACTGACAAAACAAAAATACCGTAACTTTATGTAAGTCCAGCACAGAACTTTACCTAAAATATGATTTATTTGAACAGCTGACTCAGAAAACCAATGGAAGGATGTTACACTGTGAATGAAAGAGAGATTAATGCAATGCGCCTCGATATCAAAATCAAGAGGTTGGGATTTTACTTGCTACTGGATTATTGAAGCACAGATCAGGGGTATAAAGTAAATCAGTTAAATTCTCACAGTGTAATTAGGGATTTGACACCGGATTTTAAAAACTGAAAAATTGGCTTTGATATATTTCAACAATATTTATCTTTTTCACTAAAACTTTTATCATATTTAAGAAAAGATCACTTCCAAATTAACTAATTCCTAAAAAGGAACTTTAGGCCTTGCAGAAATATTTACCACACTTCTTCATGTCACCCCAAAATAGACTCCTTGGAAATGGTGCCCAAATTTCCAAATCATAGAAATGAATTGTAATCTTTCTTATCAATAAGCTTGGAACAAACCTCTTTCTTCATATGTATAACAAAAAAGTATTCTGTGAAGGCTGCTTTACAGTGCGCAAGACCTTCTGTTCACAAACTCACTTCTCAATCACTTCAACAGAGGAGTAAAAGGAAACTTTTTTTCCCCCCTGTAAGGAAAACTTAAGGTGTGAAACAAAATGCTCTACCGCTGAACAAACTCTGATCGATGTTATGTGGAAGGATGCTGTCTGCTTAGTCTCCAGACAGAAGACGTGTTTCAGTTCTTTCTCACAAGCCTTCTCATCTGCTTAACTTCCAGGGCTGGAATTAAGCATAAACTTCAGTGCACATCACGTTTGGTCTGTAGGTTTTGTTTTGGTTAAAGACTGTGTATTATAGAATTTAACATTCTCGGTTTCTCCGTAACCTCCTTCTCCTGTCTCTCTGGCTCCTGTCACATAAACCGTATATCCGATGCTAAGAGAACCCAGTGAAGCTGAGGGGAGTCAAATGTAGAGGCCACAACTGAGGTGAAATGTCAGGAAAATCGCGAGGACCCAAAAACTCAGCTGTGTTGCCGATTTCTCTCTGAAGTGCTCTGAAATGTTAGGAAATGGGCAAATCCCCCTACACTGGCAAATATAAAAATTATTGTAACAATCTTTCAAAGTGGCTTGTGAAAGTGCTAAAAATAAATTTACTATGGTACCTATATACTGAGCTGCTAATTTTAATTTATCCAGGAAGTGTAATAAACTTAAGAAAATGTGAGAATAACGTCAATATAATTTAATTAACAGATTTAAAAGTTGTTTTCCTGATTTAAGTTATGAAAAGTGGTAAAAAAATGTTTGAAGTGACTATATTGTTGAAAGGAAGATGAAGGCTGGCATTGGAATTTTTTCTACACTCTTTGAAACAGAACAAATTTTCTACCAAATTGTACTACCTCGCCACCCTGATATCACATGCTTCTTCTTCTTCTTCTTTTTTTTTTTAAAGAATGCACGAGATAGCCAGAGCCAGGAGAGGACAGAGAGAGAGAGAGGAGAGAGAATCTTAAGTAGGCTTCACGCTCAGTGCTGAGTCTGACATGGGGCACAATCCTGTGACCCTGAGATCATGACCTGAGCCGAAATCAAGAGTCGAATGCTCAACCAACTGAGCCACTCAAGCACCCCTCCCCACCACATGCATCTTTTATGGCTTTTCTATTCTTCACAGGTATTATATCAGTGTATTCACAGAAATGTTTGATTTATTTATTTGTTTTATTTTTTATTATTTATTTATCTATCTTTTTTACAAGTGCTAAGAATCCACTTGAACCAAGCTTGCAAAGTGATGCTTTCATTTATCCTCGTTTCCTAGAGAAGTGATATAAACATCATAAACACATCAGACTGACAAATGAGAACGAACTGATAAATGAGAACATTTATGAACCAGATGTGCTCCAGAAAGCGAACCGTCCATCCTCACCTGTAGAAGTACGAACACCCCCTGACTGTGTTGTGAGTGAAATGTTCCTGAGTCTTCTCATTTCCAAAATCCTCCAGGGGGTCTGACCACAGGATATCACACATAGGTCCATAAGCAGGTGGTTCTTTGAATCGGTCTAACTAAGAAAAATAGAAGACAGAGAGCAAAATACTAATCTTTGGACGCTTGGAATCCAGAAAATACAAGTGTTTTTGTGGTCTCTGACTTCCTCCCCAGC
Organism: Herpailurus yagouaroundi; assembly: GCF_014898765.1. Classification (NCBI taxonomy): domain Eukaryota; kingdom Metazoa; phylum Chordata; class Mammalia; order Carnivora; family Felidae; genus Herpailurus; species Herpailurus yagouaroundi. The sequence continues at coordinate 83,478,209 of NW_024412376.1, read as the reverse complement.
ACAGTGCTTGGTGAACTGTCCGCTCCCTCTCTTCCTGTTGGCTTTCCTGCCTTCCTTCCTCCCCCTCCGTCCACAATTCATCTCTCTCCAGTTTGCCCTCTTTCCTTCTAATGAGTCTGTCTGTTGGCTGCCTTAATCTCTTCATCTCCCTCTTGTCTCCTCCTTAGTTCCTACTCTTTGATCGTTTTTTCTTATCTCCTGGTTTACTTTGTATTTTTTCTTTCCCTCTGCCTTACTTATTTGATCTGAGTATTTCAGTCACTACCGGTTGATGTGACTCCGTGTTTCATTTCTTGAGGAGGAGCTTTTATTTTGTTTTACCTTTGGGCAAATCTCTATTACTGCCTCCACTAAACAGTGATTTAGAAAGCTGGATGGAGAAAAACTTACAGTTTTTATATTTCACAACATGACTTTGAGAACAAACGGCTTTCATTTTAAGAGCAGCCACTTGTTATATGACATTCTGGACAGTCACTATTAGGGGCTATCTACGTTTCGAATTAAAGTACAAGCCAGCTGTAGTTTATCTTAGTGGGTACAAACCAAGAGGAATGGTAAGCAGTAAAATAAACCCAAATTTAGCTGGTCGTTCTTCAGCTCACAGTTCCAAGCTTTATAGTTTCACCAAAACCCTCATATGAAATCCATTTTCCAGCTATAAATGTTCAGCAAGGTCATATTTCAGTTTAAAAAGGTGTATTTAGAAAGTAAGAGTAATATAATAACTGGAAATGACACCTCACCAACAATTTTAGAACACTGTCACTTTCCTGTAGTTTATTCTGATTTAACTGCAATTAGAGAATCTTTGGTGAGGTTAGCAGATATTACACAGTCTCTTGAAAAAAAAAAAGCATAAAACAGCTATGAAAACCTATTAAAAACTGATATTCTTCATATTCAATATTTTAATACTTTTTCAAAAACCCACAGGGAAAGGGGAATATATAAGCTTGGCAGCCGATCACATTCTTTTTCCTGAGACATAAAAGGTGATGTAAATAATGGTTTTGCTACACACCATTTTTTACTAATACCTAAAAAGAATGAAGCAATATCTCACATTTTCAACACTCAATGAAAAACTTCAATAAGCCAAGACCCACCATATTTCAACCATTATGTTATCCATAAAATATTCATTGCAAATTTAGACTTGTTTAAGAGACTTAAATAATTTATGCTTTTGGAACAATTCATCCAAGAAAAATAACGCTTGTGAAAATACAGAATTTCTTTCTAAGAAAGAAGAACTTATTACAGGCGTAGAACAGCAAAGAAGGGGAGTCTTTCTGATTACTATGAATTCCCAGCTGAAGTTTTGATAAGGCAACCAGAATACAGAAGTTATTCTGGAAAAGTTACAGAGTGCATTCTAAAACACTAAGAATAAATAATTATAAAATTAATTAAGTAAAGTTAAGTGTGGTGGAAACTGTAACTGACATAGGGCAAAAGGCAAACCTAAGAACCTTTTTATGGCTAATGTTAGAGCTTAATGATGTATATGAAAATTGAACAGGATATCTGAAATATGCCAGAAAGTAAGTTTTGGGGATAGCGGGCGATTGCTTTAAATTTTACTTAACTTATGATAAGTTTAGTTAATATCGCAAACGTCTACCATATGAAAGAACCCATGCAGAAAGTGAATTTCTCCTTGAATTTCATGACTACGATTCAGTGTCACGTCTTTATCATACTTTAAACAGAGCGCAAATACCAATGCGCTGTGTTGATTAAAAGATTGTCTCTTCCACTACATAAAAGGATCTCATATTATCTCATATTACTACATATTCTCAAGACAAAGATACTTTCATATTCAATCTAACTAATCTTTTCGCTGGCTAAAACAACGTTAATAGCCAATTTCAACTAAAAAATACCTCAAAAAATCAACTTTCACCTCAATACTCAATACAACCAATGGAATATCATCATCACCTTTGTTAGGCTGTTATTTTAAAGTTTTAAGTTGTGAAAAGAGTAGATTTTCAAAAACAAATGATGATATAGACACATTTTAAAGGTCAAGTTGTGATTTTTCCCAAGAGCAAAGGAACATTTTCTAGCTATAATATACTATGAATATATAATGGGTTGCTTGAAACGAGCCAAAGGGAAATGAAAAGGCATATATATTTTTGGCAATCAAATATTATGCATTTCAATGACACATCACATGGTAAAATGAACCCTGAGGTTTTTGAGATAAAAACTCTTCCAAGTGTAAATATATTTCCCTTTCTAAATAAAAGTGAGTACAAAGAAGAGATTCATGGTCACTTTAAATCACTTGAATTCGAAAGGATAAAGTTAGTGAAAACGACAGGGAAATTCAGGTCTTCTATTTCTTAATGAAGCATGCAGAATGATGAGTCTTGGAAATAACAGAACTTACTTTTCTGATATCATCTAAAGTGTTAATCTCTGGAGACAAACCGCCGTGGACACACAGGAACTGTTGGTTCATCAGGGCAGCCAGGGGCAGGCAGTCAAAGGCATCCATACAGGCATCATATACGCGTTCTGAATACTTTATTTTACCTTTTAAGACATGATTTAAAAACAAATACTTGACTCTCAGGATTTCATAGCTAGGATCATTTCACTGAAATCGTTTTTTAATGCTTCCTTCCTAGAATCATACTATGAGCATATAACTACACACCGCAAAGTTCCAAAATGTGATTAAACAAGACGTCGTGAAGACATATTATCGCAGATTTTACCCACTATGGGAAAGTGTAATGTTCCTACGAAACCTTGTGTAAGCTGAAATGGAGTAAAGCAAAGAAGCAATTATCATTAATTCATATAGAAGCATTTTTGAGCATTCCCAGGTCCAAAAAAATAACCTCTTAGGTTTTTCTGATATCTTCAGACACTACTTGTAACAGATGCACAAAATAAATGGAGATAAAGTACAGAGGCTCACAGACACAGTTCAAAGCTATGGCGGCGTGAAGGTGTGGGGCTGAGTGTAGTTCCCAGGGAAGGGGCTCAGCGGGACCACTCATTGCTCAGGGTGAGCACTGCCTCTGTTAACTGCTTGCTGCAAATTTAACATTGAACCCTATTTTTGTTTTTCACCCTTCCTCCTAAAAGCAAAAATTCTCCTTGGGTTTCTTTTGGTTAGCAATAGCAAGTACTATTGTACGTCTTTCATGAAAGCAAAGTGACATAAGACACCCTTTGGAAAGGCAGAGAATACCTGTGTTAATCTTTATATCTACTGTTGTAAATTTTTGTTGTCCATCCACATTTTAAGTTTTTAGTAACTTTTTATACAGCAGAGGAGAGAACTTTTGTATACATCCTCACTGATCATCTGCAGATGTAGCTCAAAATTACATATACAAAAACTAGGAGACCAACAGAAACGTGGCCAGAAAGCTGGTTAAGTTTTCTGAGTGATTTAGAGAAAAGGAGATGGCAAGAAATTTCCTAAAGTTGTTTATGTGTCACTGAACGTTGCTTTTCCCTTGTTGACTTATGTCTAATGTTTTGAAAGAAGTCTCTGTACTCCATTGAAAATGAGCCTAAATGACAGAGAGAAATTTGTCTCACTAGACAATAGGGAAAATTAAAGACAGGAGGAAAGTAAAATTTATGCAAAGTAGTCCTCACTCCTAGTATTTATGTCTAAAGGAAGACGTCATCTTTAATTTGGTCAAATCCACTAGAGGCTAGTAAATCTATTGAGTCCAAAAAGAAGCTCAGTTGAATTTTCCCTCCATCAGTTTTTCTTGAGTGATTTGAGATGAAAGGGTAAAATTCTTTCCCCGAATTGTAGTATTCTGGCTTTTAAAAAAAAAACTAAGTTAATGATTGTTTCTTAGGACAAGTCACGTCAAATATTAACTCAAAATTGTAGGTCATTTTATAGAAAATTTATAATATAAAAATAAATTCTGAGTTCTCTTCATGATCCATGCTTAGAAAGAGATACAGAGTAACATAAAATAAAATAGTGTCATTTTTTAAGTTTTTGGCTTTTAAGCAATGGATCCTATTATCATGTGCTCCCAGTGTGGGTTAAAATGACGATTTAGCACAAATGGTGTTAATGGAAGAAGCTTGAAGTATACTTACATTCTTGTTTAAATGTGAAATACTCTGTTAGATGTCTACATTCATGATTTCCACGAAGTAAAAACAGTGTTTTGGGGTAAAGAATTTTCAAGGCCCACAAATACAGCACACACTGAAAAAATAAGAATAACATAAAAATAAATATTTCCCTGTTACACTTAAGCACCCCATTGCTCACATAGCATGAAGACATGAACTGATGTGCTACTGTGACTGGAAGACCCCAAAAGGCTAGGCCTTATTAAGGAGGATATTAAAAATCAAATAGAAAACATCACTTTAGTACAAAGCCAAGGCTCACCTATACCTAAAATACATACATGCACTGGGAATCTATGTACCACAAGAAAACAATGGACTTTACAGGGTCTATTGGTAGAAGCCTGAATGAAGATATCCTAAAAATGTACCAGTGTAAAAGTATGAGAAGAAACGTAATTAGCAATCAATAAATAAAGACACCTCTCTTTATAAAAAAAAAAAAAAAATTAAATCAGGTAACAGAAATGGAAGAATTGGGAAGGAAAGGCAGGACAAAATTTAGAACTAAACGATATCAGGTTCAGGTTGGTTGGGATTGGGTCTCCACTTTCAATTATGTTCTCTTCTTCACTAGCCTTCTTCTCCCTTATCACCTTGTCTTTTATTTCAGTGCCTTTGGTATACAAAGCCTTAAGTTTTTGGTTTGTTTGTTTGCTTGTTTGTTTGTTTTGTATGTAAATATAATTAAACTGAAGGCCAGGGAATCTCACTACACATGCTGCTAACAACTACGGGAAACATTTCACATACCTTACAACTTTCAAATTAGTTACTTGGGTATTGCAGTTTGTGTAAAAATAAAGGTCTACTTTGAATTCACCAGGTTTGGAATAAACCAACATTGACATAGTCATCCTGAAGTGTGCATTAAGATAATTGAGATACTCAAGTACTAACATCAATTTCATTATCCTCCACTGGCATTCATCAAGAACCCACAGGGAACAGAAAACCACTCTTTAAAAACAAGTATGCTTTTTTATCCTCATTAAGTTTATGTTCTAAAAGTGAGTCAAAAAGATACAAAACCACAAAAATATGGAGGCAAGTCTGAGTCTGATTAGTTAAGTCTGAAACCAAAAAACATACAGTATTTTCCTTTTTATAAAGAGCTTTCCAACATATAGTAAATATGCCAGAGTATGTCCACTGGGAAAAGCTACTGGTGATTCATTTGTTGTGATATCTGTGAAGAACAATCACCTCTGTCAGCTTATATGATGATTTATTAAATGAATGGAAATAATTACGTTTGAATATACAGCCCAAGTCTTGGAGAAAATACTAATTATCAAAGCAAGTATGTATTAGTGTGTTTTTCAAGATATTGTTTCCAACTGTGTAATTATGATTGAAGTAAACAAAAATGAGTTGACATCAAATTTTATGTATATGATACCTTAATTAATTTTCCAATTATCATTTTCTAATTATAGCTATTAGCTGAAGTTCACATGACAAATGATATTGCTATTTCTGAACAGCTGACCAGATGGTCTCTACAAGTGATCCTTAAGTCATGATGGTCTGTCAATGGTACATATTCTCTGTTATCCTCAGTGAGCAGTATGGTGGTTCAATGAGGCTCTGATCGCTGTGTGTCTGGCTGTAGAGGTACACGTACATGGTTTTATAAAAGGAGTTTGTATTACTCGAACTTGTCTCACATTTCAGAGAAGATATTTATAAACCATTATTAATGTCAATGAGATAACTATTCCTAATTTAAACTTCATAAAGTTGAACCTTAACATTAAAGAAATACACACACACACACACACACACACACACACACACACACACTTTCATACTGGTTATTAAGTTTGGATTTCTAGTTTGGAATAGGATGGGAACATAAAGTCTTTTGCAAATTATATTTACTTATTAAAATTGTTGTATCTAATGTATTATATTTATATACTGAGAAAGAGCATATGTTTTGGCCATACGACAGCCACTTTTAGAAAAGATTTTCTTGCTGTTATTGTTGTTTTTACTAAAGTATAACTTATATGCAGTGAAGTGCACATATTTTAAATATACCAGTCAATGGGTTTTTATATATGTAAACTCTTATGAAACTACTAACCAAATCCAGTTACATTTCAGCACACAGAAGGCTCCCTTGGGCCTCCTCCTAATCAATATCATTTTGGAAATGGAACCACAACAGTGAACTCTTCAGATTAGCTTTGCCTGTGAGAATCCTAAAGCAAAGCTATTCTTTTTCCAACTAAAATCTAAAACACAATTTTCTAACCCCAGTCAAGTGCTAGAGGAATCACATTTGAGGAGCCACGTTTTCTCCTCTGCCGACTGTTAAAAATCTCATTCCGAAACTAGTGCACAGCTCTATCGACTCTAGTTTTAATTCCTGTAGCTTTTTCATAACTGACACCTCAGAGAACCATACGGGAATATTTAATGATATATTTATCATACTTATTTACCTTTTCAGTGATTCAATCCACATTTAAAATGTCTTATTATTTAATGGATATAAAGCACTTAGTATACAGTAGGAGTTTAAGAAATACTAGTTCCTTTCCTATAAAAGAGAAGGAAGACAGGAACACAGAAGGGAGGGAAGGAGGGAAGAAAAGAAAGGAAAGGAAAAAAGAGAAAAGAAAGGGAGAAAGAAAAAGAAAGAGAGAAAGAAAACATAACTCAATTTCTAAATTCTTGGCTCAACATACCCTAACAATAAGAATCCTGTTTTCACATTTTATGTGCTTCTCCCCTGTGGCAAGAATAAAATATCTTCTCAAACGCTGAATAAAACCACAAATGCAGCCAATATGGAAGAAGTGGCATGGTAAATGAAAGGGCAAGAGTGGATTGGAGAGTGGAGCCCTGCCAGCCTTCGCCCTCAACATCTGGCGGGAGAGCACTGCCAAGCACAACACTGTCTTGCTGGCCACCATTCTACCACCTAAACGTTCTGGAGACCTGTCGATCTTCAGCAAAATCATAACCTGACATGATTTTTAAAAGGGAAAATCTCTTTAACAAAAAATGATCACAATCGGCGTGCCGGGGTGGCTCAGTCGGTTAAGCCTCGGACTCTGGCTCAGGTCATGAGCTCGTGGTCCGTGGCTTGAGCCCCTTGTCGGGCTCTGTGCTCTTACAGTGCAGAGCCAACTTGGGATTCTCTCTCTCTCTCCCTCTCTCTCCGCCCCTCCTAACTCCCACTTTCTCTCTCTCAAAATAAATACATAAACTTAAAAAAAAATTATCACAACCAAAAAGCAAATGAAACGCAAATTTGTTAAATAATTGGTTATTTTCATATAGGTGGTATGAGGTGGCAAATTTGAATAAGATTTTCGCTGAAGTAATCGGTTACGGTGGAAACAGAGATGCAAGTTACACTGGCCTTTCCTCATTGTGACATGTAAACTCATTGCACTAATAACTCGCAAGTGGACCTTCACTGTCTTTCCAGTGCTACCCTGAGCAATTAAACAAATATTTACAATTAGCTTTTAAATTTAGCTTTAAATACTTAAAACTTTAAAAACTTAAAATTAGCTTTTAAAAACGAAACACTGAGCCTCCTCTATATTTTTATTCATTTCCATCACAGACCTGGTTTTCACCTGTTTAACTTATCCATCTTTCCCAATGCACCAGCGCTAAGGATATCATTGTGCTAAGAATATCATTTTCTTCATTAGTTTCACTGGTTCACTGCTAACAGCAGTGCAATGATTTATTCTGTATTGTATGCCTTTTTTTTAATGATGGGTCTTCTTGAAAACTGGCACAGGGAAGTCGAGAAAGAGGGAAAAGAGGGAGGAAGCGAAAAAGAAAATATGCGGCTCCAGATCTCTATCAACCAGCCTTCGAAAAGAACTACCCGAGCTGGGATACGCACCAATCAGAAGGGATGTCTCTCAGTCACAGGACAATGAAGCGAAGGATGTATATTGGTTGGGAGAAGATCCAAACTCCCGGAATGTCAAACGCACCGCCTCTCAGGCATTCTTTGCCTCCTCTGACAAGCACGCAGAGAAGCAGCAGAGTAATAGCAATGCACTACAAAGGCCATCGTGGCAGGGAGACAGCAGACAATTCCTTCCTCATGTCTGTGGCATCACTCTGTCACCTGACATCCCTTGCTGTCCCGTTCGCTTGTTATTCTCAGGCAGAAGCACAGAACACTGCCTGCCTTGCTGTGGTTCATTTAAGCCTGGGAGTTCATAGCAAATAAACACAACAGCTCTTCACGCTTACATGTGTTTGAGGCCCGGGCTGAGACCTGGATGTAAGTACAGCGGGAGGGGCTAGCCCACTACAGAGCCCACTGCCAGGCCCTGCAGTGCAGAATGGCGAGAGCGGGAACCTGAGGAAGCGACTAGAAGAAAACAGCTGTGCGTGCCTCCGTTTGCCGTTCTGAGTTTTTCTCTGCATTCTCAGACGCACGCACTCAGACGTGGACCTCCGTATGCACGTATGCCTGATCAGAGAGGTGCGGGAGCATATTGCAATCACCACACAGAGGATGATGTTTGGTAGGGGACGAATTATTACCCCAAATAAAATGATCTCTTTCATCACTACTCAAAAACACGCTTGTTTTATTTGGGCTAACTTTGTGGGGAACGATTTCTAATCTTGGCAGAAAGAGAAGGTGGTGGGAAGGGATGGGGAGGGGTGCAGAAAAGGAACTCCATGTACTGCCCATAGCTTATTACCTAGTACCTGAAAATACTACCCGGCAGAGACTGTATGAAATCCGAACCCCCTCTTCAAAGGTGATTCGGTAAGATTAAACATAAGTGGCTCCTCTTTGCCCGGAGGACAGTCAAAAAGAATACCTGCAGGGGAGTCCTGAATTATTGAGATGCATCAAGAACCTTTTGAAAGTTGTTAGGATAGTACGCGCTGGAAAACTGAGCTCTTGTTGTAGGAATTTTCTTAAACCAGCAGTGTCGTGCTCAAAGAGAGTATTTTATAATCAATGATGTGACCTTCAGATTTTAGAGGTGGGGGAGAGGGTTGTGTGTTCACGCTTGTACATGTATGAGCGAATAAGAAAGTCTGTATCAGCGTCTGCATTACTGTGGTTTGCTTAGCGGATATATGGCCAAGGCATGGGGTGTAGTGGAAAGAGCACAAATTTCTTTTTTTTTTTTTTTTTAATGTTTATTTGTTCTTGAGAGAGACAGAGAGAGAGAGAGAGAGAGGGCATGAGGGAGGGAGGGGCAGAGCGAGAGAGGGAGACACAGAATCGGAAGTAGGCTCTAGGCTCTGAGGTGTCAGCACAGAGCCTGATGCGGGGCTCGAACTCACAAGCTGTGAGATCATGACCTGGCCGAAGTCAGACGCCTCACCGATCGAGCCACCCAGATGCCCCGAAAGAGCACAGATTTCTAACCCCAGCACTGTCATTTACTGTGTGTGACTCTCTCTGAGCTTTGGTTTTCACATACACAAGAGGAAGACATTTACATGCTCCTTGCAGAGCGGTGAGGAATAAATGAGATCACGTATACCGGGCAAACAATAGCATTTCAGCATGCAAACAATGTCAGCTTCCTTAATCCACAGTTAAGAACCCCAAAGGGTTCTCAGTAAACACATTTTATAGAAATGTCTGTTCTATTTTAAATGTGGTGATATCACTGAGCCATCCCCCAAAGCCCTCAAAGGTCACAGTCTAATAAAAACGGATCATTTTCATAGATGAGGCCTTCAGATTTTTGGTATTTCTGTATGCCTGTGACAAGTCCCTGGAGCTGTACTCTAAGACACTTAGAGTTTAATTAAAGAGCTGTTTATGAAGCCAGGAACTCTGGTATATGGATCTTAGAACTTTCAAATGACCTGATACTTACTTACATTTGCTATGCCACCAACATCTGGATTGATACTTTGATCCTTTGCTTGAATTTCAGAAGGTGCATATTATACAACTTTCATAGTTCAAATATCTAGATTAACTGTAGACTAAAAAGAAATCTGATGAAGAGCAAGCTAGTGATTACTGCTTCTCAAGTTCTTTAATTTAAAGAAGCAGAGTTCTAAGTAGCTCTAATTAGGGAGAGTTTAGGAAATTTCAAGTAATTTGAGGCCAGAGATACAGAAGACTGAACTCGTTGAGTAAAAATTCAAAGGTAAATACACACCAATGAGATTAAGAAATAATATTATCTGAAGATGGAGTTGGTGAGACAAAGAAGGAGAAGCCCAAACACGCCAACTGTTACTTAAGCAACATACGCTGTAGTGCTTTCTCTCTATTAGTAAGGGAACAGGACACAGTGTTAGTTCTGTGATTAAATTTTAGAAGATGACAAATTAAGTCGTTAAAAATCACAAATATTATGATATTAAAACAGTTTGTCCAACATAGCACTCCATCATTTGGCCAATAAAAATACATCACTCCCAACAGGACGGACTTGAGCTTTCCCTAAGAAGATGAGCTTCAAGGAAGGTAGAACACCTATTCCATTCATCCTCAGAATCTTACATAGGAGCACTTTACATATTAAATGAGTAAGATGAATTTAAGAGTCACTCAAATAATTTTTTGAAGCCTCTAAAGGCTTTCACACAATCACAATTTAAGCGAAGTAGAAGAAACATTTTACCTCCCATATCTGTTTTCTGCCTATCGCAGTTTTTCTCAAACTTGGCTCCATATTGAAATCACCTATGGCCATGTAACAAATCTGGGCCCATGGGATGCAAGTCGAAGTAATTGTGCCACTTTTGGGAAACATCCTTAGATAAGAAGACATGCCCTTCTCTTTTTCCTTTTCCTTCTGGCTGAATATAACATGGCAGATGATGGTTGAAGCTGGTGTAGCTGTCTTGGGTGACAAGATAGCCTTTGGCATGAGCCCAGGCACCCCACACCCATCAGAGCAATGAGGCAGAAAGAACCTGGGCCCTGGCACCATGCTGGGTCACACCAGTTGGGTATTCCCATCTGTGGGCTTTTAATGGAGAGAGAAATAATCTTGTTCAAGCCACCGTTCAAGCTTCCCTAACAAGTTGGTCAAGTTAGCCCATGAATGAGATTTACGAAGTTGACTAATTTCTTCCCCTGGACTTTTCTTGCTTCAATTTCCTTCCTAGTTAATCTGACTTCTTTGATTCAGTCTTCCCCAGTCATGTCTACTTACAAAATTGTCCCACTTTTCTAAATTCCAATGACAATCATTTTCTGTGCTTCTTTTATCACAAGATTTAAATAATCAATTCAAATAATGGAATCCTGGATAACTGCCTCTTCTAGGCTTCTGATGCTATGTAGCTTTTTATAGTTCTATTTTCCTAATAGATTTAGGTTTCTAGAGAGTAAGGATATGCAGTTCTTTAAATTCTCCATAGTTCTGATTATAGTGCATAAACGTTTTATGTTCAATAATACCATACTTGTTTACCAAGTGGAAGAAATACCAAAAATTTACTTTCTCCTTTTGGATTTATATACCCAAACCATCCCTTCTTCCCTCATCATCATGAATAATTAAGAAATGTATGATCCTTAAATACAGAAAGGGTGAATATATTGGTGAAAAGATGATATATACTTTTATAATATATATAGACAATGACTATAGTTTCTCTCTCTGCATATATAGACTCAACAACTGAAGGTAAATCGAATAATCAAAACACAAAATTTGTATGACAGTCTTAAAAACAAAAGCTGTTTAAGAGTGATGTGTTCTTTGACATTAAATATTTCGATAGTAGGGGCACCTGGATGGCTAAGTCAGTTAAGCCTCTGACTTTGGCTCAGGTCCATGAGTTCAAGCCCTGCGTCAGGCTCTGTGCTGACAGCTCAGAGTCTGGACCCTGCTTCAGATTCTGTGTCTCCCTCTCTTTGCCCTTCCTCTGCTCTCTGTCTGTCTCTCTCTCTCAAAAATAAATAACCACTAAAAAAATTAAAATATATTCTTATAGTAAATACAGTATTATGAAGACAATTTAAAAACCTAGAATGAATCTTCTTTTATATGATTATTATGAATTCATGATGTTGATGTGAGACTTCTATAAAGTTGATTTCTCTCTGCATTAAGAATAATTGCTTTCCTTTTAAACATTGTTTCCTTATTTTTTTTCTGAGAGCACATATAATGTCAGGTACTACTATCTCATGAGCTCTGCTTCTTAACATTCATCCTTATTTCAAATCATGTATTGTAATGAATATTTGATGAACCCTTTCTCTGTTTGAGACACCATATTAAGCACCAGGAAAAACAAACAAGTGAATAAAGCCAGGTTGTTGCCTGTATTTGGAATGTAATTTCTACTTACCCGAAGCAGATGCAGGAGGGAGGCTGAGGAAGAACCTCTACTCAAAAGTTACCTGTTTTGTTCTAATTAATGAGTTTAATAAATTACCCTCGTTGGATGACAGATGCCAAAAAAGACAAAATACAGGGCTGGGAGTGTATTCACGCCTACTCACATATAACGGACACAGAGACACATGCACCTGGCTATCAATTTACAAAGGTAAGCTACTGCTCACAATTTATAAGGCATAACCAGGAAACACATTCCTGCTTCTTTAATCAACTTTGATTAGTTCTGTCAACAGGAAATAGAATTATCTAATGTAAAATGTGATGTAATTGTTGCAAATATATAAAAGCATATATATAATAAAAGGTGTATACACACACACACACACACACACACACATATAATACGTATCTCTATGCACTAAAAAGCATATGGGAATCAACAGAAAATAGAATATGTAAATATCCCAAGAATTGAGGGTATTAAAGTTCTATCATAGACCAATAATTTTCTTAAACAAATAACATTTACCACTTTTAGTTTGCTAAGATAATTTTGATCCATCTGAATAGCTACAAAGAAATGATATAGACTTACTTCGATACTGAAGTACCCTCTGTCAACATAGTCCCCTAAGAAGAGGTAGCGAGTGTTGGCAGGAGATCCCCCCACTTCAAAAAGCTTCATCAAGTCAAAGAATTGTCCATGGATGTCCCCACAAACTGAAAGAAACAAAGCAAATTCATTTTATGGTCACATTATGATTCGGGATGAGATTTGAAAAATTACAAAATGTGACAGTCAGAAGGAAAATAGAGCGCATCTTTGCGGAAACCTTCTTTTGCAAAACAGGAAAGCGAGACACAGATTGCAAAGTTAATTAGTGGCAGACCCGGTTCCAGCATCCAGGTCTAGCAATTCACAGATTAACTGCCAAAATGAAGATAATAACAAAAGTGACAAGTAGGCTTATGCAGTCAAGGATGCTGCACCACACACTGTGCTAAGAGTTTATGCACATTTTCTAATTTAACACTAAGAATGTCATGGGGGAAGTTCTCCCTTTTGCAGATAAGAGACAAGGCACAGAGAGGTTTGGTATTATCTCTATAAAACTGAGGTCTGAATCGCTACATGTCATTACCTCCTGAAGAAAAAGAAAGTTGATATGTATCATAAAAACTGCATTTCACTGAATCTAAACTGGCATCAATTATAACCCCATTAATTTATGTACCACTACGAAAGAAAAAAAAAAACCCTCCCATTTAAATTTAAATTATAAAAGAACATTTTGTTTGTAAGACGTACTCTGATGTCAAATGTTAAAGTGAAAAAACTTGGAAAAAGGAAAAAACACTGTAAAATAGTACAAAAAACACTGGGAAATAATATTTAACTTTCTCACATTTTCCTTTAAACCAAATTTCTTGAAGGAGCTATGTAGTCTCTCGTTTTAAAAACCACTTACTTACTCATTACTCAGTATTTCACTTACTACTTTCAAAGCCCTAAAAAGTAAATATTATCCCCATTATACAGATGAGGAAACAGTGTGGCTAAGAGAGGTTATGTGGTTAAGCAAGATCACTATTACATATGGATGATTCAGGGTTTAAAAGTCTGGATCTGCCTAATTCAAAGCTTTTGCTGTCAATCTTCATGTTATAATATCGTTGATATTTTATGTATTTATACATGTATATATTTCATTTTTTACAATTTTATGCTTAAATGATGAACATGATGTAGTTATTTCTCAAACACGAAGAAGTTCACAGAATGAATATATCAGCAAACAGGAAATCAGGAGCATGCTATCTTAACCCATTCTATGCTGCAATCAATTTAAGATAAAAACATTTTAGTCTATCACCATCTCACCCCCCGCCTCTTGTTCACTAGATGTGGGTCTTCACTATCTTGAATAGTCCAAGTTTCTTTCTTCCTTGGATTTCCACAGGCTGACTCTTTTTCATCCACCAGTCACGGGTACAAGGGGGTCTTTCTTGAACTAAATGAGTTGCCTCTGTCCAAAATCATTCTTCACCCCATTAAGTTGTTTGGCTTTCTTCACAATACTTCTCACTATCAGGAATTATCTAGTTATTAATTTGCCTGCTGTTTCTTCCTTTACCTTTCTCATTGGAATATAACCTCTGTAAGGTTGTATAACTTGCCAATCTTGGTCACTGTATCCGCAGTGCTGAGAACAGCACCTCCCACCTGGTAGGCACACAAGAAACACGTGCCACCTCAGGATTCTTCCATTGGGCCTACTCTGTGCTAAATTTGGAAACCCATTAACTAAGAAGTCAGAGATTAAAAAAAAAAATTAATGTTTATTTATTTTTTGAGAAAGAGAGAGGGAGACAGAGGGCAAGCAGGGGAGGGGCAGAGAGACAGGGAGAAACAGAATCTGAAGCAGGCTCCAGGCCCTGAGATGTCTGCACAGAGCCCGATGCGGGGCTCAAACCCATGAACCGGGAGATCATGACCTGAGCTGAAGTTGGATGCTTAACCAACTGAGCCACCCAGGCGCCCCAAGGAGTCAGACATTTTGAGGTGCCCTTGGGATTGACAGGACTGAATGACAGGTTTGCAGAGTGTGCTCTGGTGCAAGCCAAAAGCTTCCAACTTGTCTGAGATGCTTGTTTTAAGCCTTTTAAGTCACAGCTTTCAAACCAGTGTGCAGCGAGACTGGAGTAGAATGTGGGACCTCCACGCATCCGATGGTGGTTTCCTTACCTGGTTCTACATCAGAAACACATGGGAGGTTTGGAAACTACAGATTCCTGGGCCATGAATAAAAACCTCCAGAGATGCATATTTAGAACCAGCTCTTAGATGAGTTTTATCTAGTCAGTAAGACTAAAGAGAGTTACACTTTTGAGCCTTTGTGGGCACACTCAGCCCTCATTCTGCACGTTTGTGTGGTTCCCCTCACAGCGATTATATGTAGGGGAGATACCTATTTGACAGGTAACTTCTTTCAATGCTAATTCCATGTCGGTGTTAGAGTAGGATTTCCTATGACATGAAAGGATAATATTGAAAGGAGTATTTGATCGAGCCTAGGAGAAAGATGAATCTGAGAAAAGTGATAACAAAGAGCAAAATTCCTTTGGGCTTCTGAATGTATCTATTCCTTGTACCTTGTGCATTTCAGTTTTAAGATAAAAGATTTATCCTGAAATCCTAACAGCTGGGGACATTCACTATTTTGATACCAAATTTCAGGATGAAACTGATGACCACATTTAGGTACCCAAGAGGATATCGGGTGGCGTCGCACAGAAGGGAAGGTTACCTCTACGTGACGGTAAGAGAAAAGTATAGCCAGGTAGTTTCCTCTATATGATGCTGTGGCCCCCACCTACCATCCTCTCGCATACCCGAGACACTGGTGTCAGTATAGAAAATGCCAGCTAATGAGGCAAGCTGTCTTGTTTGCTCACATTGTCCAATTCTCCAGGTGGCTGGGCCCTTTCATCTCCACTCTCACTTGGTTTTAATAGTACTTCTAAAAAACAGCCAGGCTTTGACAAGTTCTGTTATACCTTCACGGCAAGCTTATTCTTCATCAACATAGCCCTATTTCCTGCAATCCCCTAGCTTCCCATTATTTTCTTGTCATTCCCAATGGAACACTGCTGGCAGACAGAGTACTCAACTAGGGGCCAGCACTGAAAGGCCTATCATACTGAAAAGGCTCCAGAAACATAGAAACGCAATACAGGTAATAAAATTATTCCTACTTGGGGGCACCTGGAAGCTCAATTGGTTAAGCCTCTGACTCATGATTTCAGCCCAGCTCATGATTTCATGGTTCATGGGTTTGAGCCCCACACCCGGCTCTGTGCTGGCAGTGCAGAATCTGCTTGGGATTCTCTCTCTCTCTCTCTCTCTCTCTCTCTCTCTCTCTCTCTCTCTCTCTTTATCTCTCTCCCCTCCCCTTTATCTCTCTTAAAATAAACTTAAAAAAATTAAAAATTTTCAAAGCATTCCTATGTCCATGAAAATATCCATTCACCTGGCTAAACATTCCCCCAAATATATATTATATCTTCAATAGATTATTCAGACAACTGCACATATTTCCATCAGCAATGCATAGAATTATGGAATTAATAAAATGAGCACATCAAAGATAATGAAATAAAACATAAAGTTTTTTTTTTTTTAATTTCACTTGGATACCCTTATCCAAGAGTAACCTGATGTGCCACAACATGATGCCTGTTTTTTCCCTATAAGCTATAGGTCTACATTTGTTTTTATACTGGAGAGGCAAGAACTCTATTAGTTTATACAGCACAGGTATACTAAGCAGTTAAAGCTATTTGGTGACCTTCTTGGTTCTTTTCCCTAAGCGGGGTTGACTGCGTGATTTTGCAAGTGGCTACTCTAACATTCTCAGTACAACTAAATGGTGGAAGAGTGACCAACATCCTGTGATGCTTCCATATTTATTACTTTTTGCTCTTCTATCAGGAAACACATAAATTATGCCTAAATAACCAAGCACTAAGTAATACTTCAGCAAACAATTACTGTTAAGTAATTGCCTTTTACTGTTGCTTCCCTGCCCATGATAACTCTCAGCGCACTGAAAATAAAACTTTACTGGAAAGGATTCTCACAGCCGAGTGGTACCAACTTCTTATCTAAGTCTTCTGAAGGGGAGTACAGCATTTTGAAGTATAAAACAGAGAATAACATACAGAGAGGATCTGTCTTTATCGCTTAAGGAAGGGAATAGCTTTTATTCTTAATATCATTTCTGGAGAGCTAGTTGTGAAGCTTTGAAATCAAAGGCTTGAAAGTTCAAGTATATATAAATATAAGTAAATACATATAAATATAAATATAAATATAAATATAAATATAAATATAAATATAAATATAAATAT
>NW_024412376.1:83419259-83460869 GCF_014898765.1 Herpailurus yagouaroundi | reverse complement strand
AATATAAATATAAATATAAATATAAATATAAATATAAATATAAATATGTATGTGTAGATGCATGTGCACACGTGTAAAACTACCCACCACAAAGGAGGAATTATTTGGAGATGAGTGGTCAGCGTAGCAGTTAAGGAGTCATTTAACAAGTTCAAGACCTTACTCACTGTATAGGACAGCAAAGTAGTGCTACAGAGAAAGTACAATAAACAACTGGGGCAGTGACAAGAGACTCTTTGTAGTTAGCTGAGTAAATTCTTGTAATCTAAAAGCTGGACAATGAATCAGTCACAGGGCAAGTCTAAGAGTCCCTAAAACCAGCACACTGGTAAGTAGAGAAGATAATGGCCAGCATATTAAGGACAAATAGGCTCTTGAGGAAATAATCTCAGGCAGAGGAGAGAGGGAGATCATCATGACCAGGGACTGAGGCCTTGCATTTCCTGCCTAGAGATATGCTGGAAACTGTATTTAGAAAGGATAGATGTTCGGTACAAAAACCATGTGTCTATTCTATGTATAATTAGGTATGCACGCCATAATTAAACTAGCGAATCAGCAAATAAGTATGTCCATATTATAATTTAATTATTTTTTCAAAGAATTCCATAGTTTCTAAGTTCACATTGGCAATTAAATTACTACATTAAAAAATGTAAACAGTAGACAGTACTGAACACACCAGGATGAGGTCCCAGTATAATTGCTATACAACTGACAGTTTGAAAAGGACTCTGACAAAACTGTCATCCTGAGTAGGAGTCATATTGGCAAATATAATATAAAATATACACTTTCATGTAAAGCTACTTAAAATAGTTTTTTTATTTTTTTTTTTAATTAATGTTTATTTTTGAAATAGGGAGAGAGAGAGTGTGTGTGTGTGTGAGCAGAGGAGGGGCAGAGAGAGAGGGAGACACAAAATCTGAAGCAGCTCCAGGCACTGAGCTGTCAGCACAGAGCCAGATGCAGGGCTCGAACTCACAAACTGTGAGATCGTGACCTGAACCGAAGTAGGACACTTAACTGACTGAGCCACTCAGGCGCCCCCAAAATAGTTTTAAATTAATGTTCACACTCACACATTTGATCTTGTTTTCATGCCTATATATATAAAAAAAATCCATCAGGGGCGCCTGGGTGGCGCAGTCGGTTAAGCGTCCGACTTCAGCCAGGTCACGATCTCGCGGTCCGTGAGTTCGAGCCCCGCGTCGGGCTCTGGGCTGATGGCTCAGAGCCTGGAGCCTGTTTCGGATTCTGTGTCTCCCTCTCTCTCTGCCCCTCCCCCGTTCATGCTCTGTCTCTCTCTGTCCCAAAAAAATAAATAAACGTTAAAAAAAAATTAAAAAAAAATCCATCAAAGAACATCATTGGGTCAACTTCTTACTGACACTAAACAAAAATTTTATAATGTCATATAGCATTCCAAGTTAAAGAAAACTTACACAAATTAGAATGTTTGGGGACAGAGGAGTAAGTTGTTAAAAACAGACAAACAGACAGCATTTCAAAATCGCATCAAAATCGTGATTTAGAAGTCAAGTACTTTGAATTCTTGACTCCTTATTTTTCTAAAAGGACCATTTAGTTCCGCCAAAAGACTGTCTTTTATCATCTGGGAAGACTTGAATTAAGTAGAGTAACTTCTTTTTTTCAACGTTTATTTATTTTTGGGACAGAGAGAGACAGAGCATAAACGGGGGAGGGGCAGAGAGAGAGGGAGACACAGAATCCGAAACAGGCTCCAGGCTCTGAGCCATCCGCCTAGAGCCTGACGCGGGGCTCGAACTCACGGACGGCGAGATCGTGACCTGGCTGAAGTCCGACGCTTAACCGACTGCGCCACCCAGGCGCCCCTAGAGTAACTTCTTATACAAGTTTTTCCAGTTCATACTAAACTAACAGTTTATAATTTTTCTTTTAGAAAAGACGTTACTGATTCGCACAGCAATTTTCACCATCAGAGTTCCACTGTACTTTCAGCTTCATTGACTTCAACCCAATATTTTTTTTCCATAATAGCCACATTTTCTCAAGACAATAACATTTGTAATGTTAAGGAACTAACATGTCTAATTCTCAGCATGAGGGGATTAATCTACTAAACTTATTGGTTTGATTTTTTAATCATCTGTCAGCCGCAATTTATACTTTTCCACAATTTACAATTCTGCAGAGAAAGATGTTGCATTTGGAGGTTTGTTACAGGTTAAAGACCACAAGTACCACAAGGTACCCCAAGTACCTATCTGTTTCCCCCTGTTGATAATCCAGGCTCAGGCAACCTTTCATGAATGATAAATAAGTTCAAGTACAAACCAGCCAGCTTGAATTTGTGTCATTCATTAGCAGAGTGTGTAAACTTCTGAAATCAGGCAATTACGAACATAAAAGTGAGTTTTATTATGGCATTCACTTATTGCTGAAAACTTTCATCAACTGTAAAATAAAGAAAACAAGAAAAAACAAAGGGGTCTAATCCACTCCAGATGTATACTTCAAAATAATATTTTCTCCATAGTAAATATTATTTTTCAAATGTTGAACATGCATTAAGCACTTTATAAAACACAAAATATGAATTCTTAACCAGGGCACTCAGGTTTTGATAGTAGAAAACAAAAATGAAAAGTCTCTAAATCGAATACCAATTTTCCCAATACTGAAATTTCAATAATTTAAATGAAAAATAAAGCTATGAAATTAAATACAAAATAATAATGGCACCAGGGCAGATTAATAGCAATAACTACACACACTTTCTTTCTATTTATGATGCTGTGTTATGAAGATAAATAAACTACCTATTTGCCAGAGATAATGAGAAATATAACCGGACAACTGAAAAGACATGACTGGAATATATTGTAGATTCTAAAAGTAACAATCCAGTACTAACTCCTCCATATCCCCTAAATCTCATTTTATAACTATAATCCAATGGAAAGAACTAGAATAGTCTATATTTTTAAATGATGGCATAAAAGGACTAAACATACACAACACCATAGTATGTACACAGTATATTCTAATCTATAGAAAAATAAATTATTCACATTTATGTTTTTGTCCTAAAAATAAGTGCTCTCTCCACTGAAATTATTGTTTGATATATATTTTTGTCCTTCCTGAGTTGAACGCTTCATTAGATTTTGTTAATTTGAAGACTTCAATTATGAGACAAGAATGTATATGTTTTAACTGTTACCACTATTTTTCCATTTCAGCATCAATCCACATTATAACAAGATGCATAATTATTAAAAATTCATGACAACGTTATGGAATTATATAAGTCATGGTCATGGCTGTGACACTAGTGACTAATAACAATAATAAGTATGTATAATATTTATAGGATTATTTAATCACATTTTGTCATCATTCTATTCATGTGTCCAAGTTTGGTCAGACCTGGAAACTATCAGTTATGTGACATGTGTATTTGTTTACATTATGTAGTTCACTACGCCTTTATTTTCATCACCAATCAAAAGTATTGGATGAACACCATGAGTTGATATAACTTAAGCCACATATAAATAAATTTGATGACTCATGTACTTATTCTACATAAGCAGAATGATTAGTAAATGAATGACTGTTTTCTTTACTTTTTGAAATACTGATCCCAGGTTTTAAAACCCAATGCACTCCCTCCAGGACCCTGAAACATGAACTTTCATTACAGTAACCAGATGGGTGGGGGAGGGGTTGCAGATCTATGCCTTAGCATTCCCATTTTGGGCTTTCCAATTGTGTATTTCTGGAGTTTGTTTTTTTTTTTTTGTTTTGTTTTTTTGTTTTTTTAACTATTTGATAGCTGTGGTCACAGTATTCTTTCAGTTCTGGCTTTTTGCTTTTTTCCTGGGTGTGTTATTTCATCCTTGAGAAGAGGCAGTACAGTGTAATGAGTACACAGACTACAAATCTAGATGTCTTGATTTCATAATTGTTCTTTGTTGGTTTTTTGTTTTGTGTGTGTATTCCTCCTGATGGGCCTAAGTCAATGAACGATGGCTTCTTGGTTAATTATTATCTTATTCATTCTCCCTGAATCATCTTTACTCTCTATTGAATGCATGAATTCTTCCAATTTGCTTTTCCCAATATGTATATCATATTCCCAAATATGTATACTTTATGTATACTTTACATATATATTCACACTTTATCCTTTTTTACTACATTTCCTTATGCTTTCACCGTCTTGCTGTGAAAACTGCCACTTGTGTTACCAGGACAAGGTATTTAATCTTTGTAGGAGGTCTCAGATGCTTCATCTACAGGGCACTTATTTAGACCTTATTTTATATGCTTTGTTTAATTAAAGGAAGTACTATGAGGGAGAAAAAAAGCTTAGCAGGCCGTGGCCCATCTAGTGTACTAACACAATGCGAAATAGGCACAGCAGCTCTTCCAGAGGTTTTCCGCCTAAGAAATATCTTGAATGTTTTGCCAGATTTAGATAGATGATCTAAGGACCTGAACTCAACATAGCCATAAATAAAATATATGAAAAGTTGTTCTATTTTTTCCACTTTTTATCCAAATGTATGCTATCATATATTGAAAGCTCTTAAGGCTGAAATCAAATCGACTAGGTCTCATGCTCTACAATTTCCATTTTCTTAGAGTGGAAATAACTCCAAATGGCTTGAGTGATATTACCAATCTTTCAGCAAATAGCAGCACCATGGTCAGTTTCCAGTTAGTCTCATTTTCTTTTGTAGCAAAGCTCATTTACAAGACCACTCTGTTCCACGGCTGTGTAATGGCAGTAATGTTTTAAAAGCTGAAAGTGACATAGTAAATAGAAGAAATGTAAGGTATTTCGCCAAATGGATTAAAAAACAAAATAAAACAAAACAACTCTTCGTAGATTTCTGGAAAACTCAGTTAAGAAAAATCTTCTGGGGCGCCTGGGTGGCGCAGTCGGTTAAGCGTCCGACTTCAGCCAGGTCACGACCTCGCGGTCCGTGAGTTCAAGCCCCGCGTCAGGCTCTGGGCTGATGGCTCAGAGCCTGGAGCCTGTTTCGGATTCTGTGTCTCCCTCTCTCTCTGCCCCTCCCCCGTTCATGCTCTGTCTCTCTCTGTCCCAAAAATAAATAAACGTTGAAAAAGAAAAATCTTCTAAGTGGGGAATAAGTGAGTCATTTCTTCTTATTAGGATACTCCTCAAATTTGGGCAATTTGAAAGATTATTTTGCTTCTAATATTTTAAAAACTCAAGGAAAGCAAGCTTCTGATATTTAATTCTAAAGTCCACATATCCATCATTAATTTGGCAATTACAGGCAGTGGGGTTATCAGTAAAGGGCTTTTTACCTAGCACTGACTTTCAGGTAGGCAGTTCTATTTATGCCTACTATGAAGCGAACAAACCTAGTAAGTGCTATTCCTAAACGACAATACCTAAATGACTTAATAGAAATAAGGATTAAATTTCTTTGGTAAAAATATATAAGCTTACTTGTTACCAGTGGCATATTTGGAAACGGAATTTCTAATTCTTAACTGGCCAACTGTTAAAAATGTATGAGCAACCCATACATGTTAGAACACATTCATTGAAAATTAGTTAAGAATGCAATCTCTGGAAAATAATTCTGACAAAGGCAATAAGTCTATTTCTTAATTCTGCCTCGTTTTCCTTAATCTACCAATCCCCCATCTATCGTTCACTCAGATATTCTAGAGTTATTAATTCAGTTAAATACCTGAAAAAAATAAACCACTAAAATGTGAAATATTTACTACACATACTATTTTAAAAGGATGAATAAATGTTACCAAAGACGGATGACTTCTTATTTGTGCTAGAGTACACTGGGACAATAAAGAAGTGAAAGGCATGAAATCTGGTCTCCAGAACTTTAGAGCATACTTGAGAAAATGTACATATACAAAATGGTATTGAAATGGCATCCAAGTATTTCCCTCTCCATTCTAAAACTTCTGAACATTCTCTAGTCAAGAAATACGGGCTTAAGAGTTAGTTTCCCCATAAACATTTATTTATCATTGCCTCTTTGCCATCTGTCAAACTTCTTAAGAGAAGCAGGAGTGTATATAGTTTTTTCTCTAAATAAGCGTCAAGATGAAAATACATATAGTTTTTTAACGTTTTTATGTTGAGATTTCAAATTACATTAAGAAAGTATGAGATTGGTTTGTTTATCCAAAGGAGGTATCAATTTAAACATTATAAAACTTGTGCTAATTAATTTCAAGTTTCTATATCAGAACTAACATCCATTAAGTCGAAGATTCCTCTTATGGAGCTGATTATATTTCACTGTGATACAAATCATCAATTTTATTGATCTTTAGGAATACAAACTGGGGTCGCAGTCTTACATTGACTTAAATCACAGCATTCATAGTATCTCTGTATATTTTTTTATCTTTATATATGTTGTGCTTGTCACCAATGTGAGAATGAATCATGTCTTACATTTGTGCTTTCTTCACCATTTGACAAACATCTAATTAAATTATGCAAAACTCATGTTTGCTTAACATGTTGTATATGGCATATAAACTGAGGGGGTCCTGGCAAACTAATGCAGGCGTTTGGAAAATGTAAAACCACTGCTGTTAACTCGTCATAACTTGTGATTCATTAGTAATCATAATTTCAAATTTAGTCTTATTTTTATCGACTAAAAATGATGAATGTTTGTTATATATTTGAATTACTAAAAAGATCAATCAAGATTATCAGTCAACTCTTTCTCTTTCCCTTGACAAAACAGAAAAAATTAAAAAGTGAAAAATTTTCATAATGTTGTGAGTTATTAAACTGATTTTTACTAGGGAAAAGTTTGTTTTCTATAAATCACATAATTTTAAGTTATACTTCCTTATAAACCTACTTTACTAAATTTCCAGAACTGTTTCCATCATCTACATTCACTATCTAAGGTACTTTAAACAAAAATTTTAAGTGTTCTTAATACATATTGTTTTTTTGTTTTTTTGTTTTTTTTTTTTTAAACACTGTGTCTCTTTGTTGTTAGTCATGTCGCACATTGAACTGTTTTTCAAAAGAACACTTGACTTCTTCTGTGGTGTTTTGGTACTTTATAAGAGAGTTCACATGTCAGAGTGGGCAAATTGTCTAAAATCCCAAATAATAGCTAACTACATAAACTAGGATATTTTATTCAGTCTTAATTACCAGGTAGTTATGAAATACCTCCCACATGACAGATGTTACAGAGAATTAAAAAATAGTCGCTTTCAATAATGGGAAGACAAGTTCATAGATGTATGAAATAATTCAAGAATAATATGTACTTTCAGAGTAAAGGAATATAAATACAAGTAATTCCCTTAAGAAACATAGAGCTTCCTTGGGATGTAAGACGAACACAGATGAATAAGGACCAGGTAGGTCTTCCAACTGCTTAACTGCTACTGATCTGACCCGTCAGCAGTAAGAAAACACTGATCTGTGACCATGATCTTCACTCTGTGGCTTCTAGACTTGTGAAATGTAGATGGCTAAAACAGTTCTGGAGGGGCCCAGTCTAGAGGCTCCTTAACACTTCGAGTGTCTCAGAACTAGAGACAGGATAAAATCAACTCTACTCTCTCTGACCTACGTTACCTGGGAAGTAGTAAGAAGCCAAACACATAAGGCGTGCAATGTGTGCTGCGGCCAGCATGGCAAGTATGGCTCTTTCCTTCTGTTTCATGAGTAAGTAATTTTCCTCTCTGCACTGCTAAGTCATCCTGACCACTTTTGACCTTTCCCTTGCTAACAATAAGAGCAAGCAAAGGCCATTGTGGCTGAGGTCACACACTGGCTTCAAATGTATTCTGCAGAGCTAAAAGGGTACATGAGGAGTGCTAAGGGTCATTATAACAGTTAAGAACAATAAGGTCTGCACTTAGCATTTTTCATACCTTGGACTTCGTTCCATGTAAGGTTTCTTTGTGTGTGGGGGGGTAGGTGTTGTGTTGGGGAGGGGGGTGGGGTGCTAGATTCTACTGCTTAAAATTTCTTTATAAATATTACTGATATAGACAGAAGTCTTACAGAAAATCAAAAATTTGGAAATGAAGGTTAGCTGACATTATCAAGGAAGACTTAACCAAAGGGAAGTGACTTGTAGTATTGATAAAAATTTGTAATGAATTAAGTAAGAATTAATTAATTCATTAAGTAAGAGGGAAGGATTTTTAGCTATGAAGATACAAATGAACCAGAGTAAGTGGAGATAGATTAGATTAGAAAGGTGACAGTAGATAATGAAGGGCCTTGGATTCCAGTACGTGATTTTTTGTTTGTTTGTTTGTTTGTTTTTTCTTTCCAGCATGTGATGTTTTAAAGAAAAGGAGAACAATCCCATTAATTTAAGCAGATAAATCTAGAAACTCTAGGGAGAATGCAATGGTGTAGAAAAACTGAAAGCCGCGTTGTTTTCAGTAAGAGGTTCACAGCAATAATTAAGTCACAAGACAATGAGGTCTGATATTACAATGGTGGCGGTGTGACAATATCAAACAGGACAAATAGAATTTTTTATATTTCTATATGACCATTAAAAACTATATAATAAATGAAGTATTCATGTATGCCCTGATTCAATAAATAATAAATGCCGAAAACATTCCTACAATATCTCATTGTGTTGAACCTTAAGAATGTAAAAGAACTTAAACGTAACTAATGCTCTCATGAAGTAAGCATGTAATGAAGGACAATGAACTAAAGCAACAGTCCTAGAGCAGAAGCTATAAAGGCAGAGATTTTTTCCTTCTTTGTTCACTGTGGTATCCCCAGTGCCTAGGATGGTGCCTGGCACTTAGGGAATCCTCAGAAAATATTCACTGAATGGAATGAATGAATGAATGAATGAATGAACGAACAATGAAATGGGCATAGTAAACTTGGTGAAGTTTCCTGGAGGATGTGGTACTTAAGCTGAAATTGGAAAAATTAAGAGGAGTTAGTTACAGAATGCTGGGGCACAGGGACAGGGACTATGGCTCACAGCAGAAGAAGAGCTCAGGACATATTTTAGGAAGTGAAAGCAGATCTATGGATTTGGAGTCTAGGTAAGCCATGAAAAGAGATGAAGCTATCAAGATTACCACGGACCAGTGAACAAGGGTGTTTTCATCCAAGTTAGGAAGTTTGAACTTCATCCAAAGAGGAGCCATTAAAGGAATCTGGGCAGGAGAAAGATTGTATTTTACCTCTAGTAAAGTTACTCGGCTTCTCTAAGCTTCAAGTTCCTAATGTGTAAATAAGGACAGTAGCAGCTATCATACCCAGCAGTTGTGAAGATTAAATCTGATAATGTAATGACTGGAACAGGTTAGTAACTCAACATTAGGTAATTTCCTTATCTTTACAATACCAGAGCTCTCGTCAACTCCACTTATTGGACCTGCCCTCCCCTTAATAAGTGTTTTACAACAACATTTCAAAGTTAAAATATCACTGGCTTCAATCTCAATAAGGAGTTTTGTATATCTTACACTAATAATTTGCTTTCTTTCATTTAATGCTAGGTCAAGGGTAACAGTCCCAATTTTACACCTATAGATGCAAAGTGCAAGCAAGGTGACATTGCTTTCTTATTCACCTCATTACACAACGTGACTGAATCAGAACAAAGTAACTGAAGAATATTTACATTAGAAATTACACATGAATAGATTATATAGAAATTACAATTTTTATGTTCAGTAGCACATTTTTATTACCACACTTTTAAATCCCATCATTTATAAAGTCCCTTAACTGATATTCATTGTTAAAGTAACTTAACATTTACAGGTTTCTGAATTATTAACTGATGCGCACAATGCTTTCCACCATTTGTAAATATAATGTATTTAAAATGAAGCAAAGAGTTTTGAGTGTTTTAAAATACAGAGAATCAGAATTCATCAAAGCCTCCAAGATAACAATGAGGTGGAAATGCTTGTTTGCATACAGGTGAGAAAGTAGAAGATAAGGTAGAACCTTAAGCCACACAAAAGATCTCCTCCCAACACCTCTGAAAATCCTGTAATCCATAAATGTGATTAAGCATATTATTTCCCCCATGAAATTCAGTAAAGCGTGAGCACTGGTTTCCGGCACAAGTGGATCCGGGCTTATACAAAGCCTCCCTAACTCTCACTCTCTTATCAGCTGCTCTGCGCACTCGTTGGTCTTGTTTTCTCTACTGCAGTTAGACTTACTCCAAGCACCCTCCAAATCAGGTCCTGCCAGCATGCTGATTTAAGAGGTGGATTCACCAAGTCCAGCCAAACTGAGCCATGGAATAACTGCCCCCTGAATTTCCCCTGCTCACTCAAGACTCAATCACTGTGTCCAGGGAAGAGTGCACACCTATTGGCCAGTCCTGGGTCATGTGCCCACCCCGACTTGCCATTGGGAGAAGGTGAAGTCTGTCATATAAAAGGAAGGGGGATGATAAAAGTATTCTAGGAAAATTCAAAAAGGGATTTTGTCTTTCAAAAAAAAAAAAGTTGAAATTCTTGTACTTCAGTTTACCTTAAAGATCATTTCAGTAGCCTTTGCTAGTTTTAAGTCCTTATTTGAGCAATGTTGGCAAGACCTGGACAACTCACTGCAACAGTTTCAGTTTAATATTCACTTTATCTTGTATCTGCACAGGGTTTGTGATGAATTCATTTATATTACAGACCTAAATCCCTGAAGAAGATGATGTCCCACTGAGTTTATCTAAAGCCTTTCTTTCTTGTTATAGTCATTGCCCCATCACTTCTCACGCCAATGGAATTGGCTATCTTTTTATGGACTTCTTTTTTTCACAGAAAAATATACACACATAGCACACACACACACACACACACACACACACACACACACACACACAGGTGAACATACATGCTGTACTTAAAAAAAAGAAAAAAGCCAAAATGAAATTCAGACACAGAAGGATCTGCTAGCCCAGTGCATGAGCTAAATTAAACGTGTAATGAACCACTGTGAAAGGTCAAGGCTTAGAATGTAAAAAATTGTGGATGCCAAGACTCTACTCTTCTCCTACTGTATCCTGTGATGTCTAAAATATGGTGAAAACATTTTAAGTACCATGACTCATGTCTCTGAAGATGGCAGCAGTTTTCATACAAAGATCAAGTGTTGGAAAGGCATGGAAAACTGGAAACGAAGCAACTATATTAAAACCCACTTAGGGGATGATCTAATCTTCGTTGATTCCAATTCCTGTAAGGATTAGAAAATTCTATGTTAAGCACACTTTCCATATTTCTCTTTCCACAGTTGTCATTAATATGGTATTTACAAAAGACTTTTTGACTAAAACACAACAGAGATGAGTTTCTTAATACTTCGGCCATATTGATTCTCACTTTCAGTCCAAATCTTCTATGTGGGAAATCAAGACTGGTTACTCTGGAAATATTGACGGTACAAACACGTGGATGAGCCTAATAAACCTCTATGTATGATGTACCTTTTATTTATGGTATCTTTAAACACTTTATAGATCTAACAAACTCCTACTTAGCCACCAGTACAGTTCTCAAGAGCAGACAATGTATAATATAGAGCAAGCTCTTAGTTGTGTTCCATTCAGAAAATAAAAACATCCTCTTCCCTAGGAGACTTCAAACACATCTTACATAAGCAAAATCCATCTATGTTGGAAATTGGCCATGCAATCAAAATCTACAATGCCTCTTCCACGAAGGCTGTTAAAGCTATATGAATACTTTAGGCTCGTCAAGACACTACTTACTCCACGCTTGAGGAGAGGCACTTCCAAAAGTGAACAGGATCCTCAATACCAATTTGGGGTTGATATCTTAGTATATGTGCTTCCGAAGAGAGCACTGGGTTTATATCTTAGTAACTCGCTCAATATTGTAGGTCCTCTAGGATTTGGGTCTCGATTTGCCTCCCCAGGGACCTGAAATCTTGTTCTCCCTTACCGTAGCCCCGAGGCTCGGTTTGGGCTATATTACTTATTCACAGAAACCTCTAATGCCTATTCATTCATTAAACTCCATAATATCACCTGTTCTTAGATCTATCCCAGGCCCCTAATGTTGAACTCTGCTTGCTTCTGGATACCTAGTTCCTCGGTTTTGAACTTCTCTGTTACCAGATATTATGAGGTGAATTGTGTCCCCCCAAAAGATATGTTGAAATATTAGCCCTTGGTACCTCTGAATGTAACTTTATTTGGAAATAGGATCTCTCTGCAGATGTAATCAGGTTAACATGAGATCATACTCCATTAGGGGGGGGCCTAATCCTACACCAGTGTAACCGGTGTCCTTATACGAAGAGAAAAATTTAGACCCAGAGACACAGAGGCCATATAAAGACAGAGGCAGAGACTGGAGTCATGCTGCCACAAGCCAAGGAAGGCCTGGGGATACCGCAAGCTGGAAGAGGCAGGGAAAGGTCTCCCCTAGAGGCTTCAGAACAAACAGGGACCTGCCAACATCCTGATTTCAGACTTCTAGCCTCCAGAACTGTGAGACAATAAATTTCTGTTGTTTTAAGCAGCTCAGTTAGTGGAACTTTGTTATGGCAGCCCCAGGAAACTAATATACGAGATTTATTGCTCAATTATTTGAGTTCTACTGACTGACACACGCACGCACGTGCCCGTGCACATACGTGACCGTTTTGAGTTATTGAAATATGCCGAGCAGTGTCTCTAAGCATTTTAAAATACTTATGTTCAATTAATCCTGAAGTAAACGTAGGAGGTAGGTACTCTTGCACATCCTCATTTTCCAGATGGGGTCTTGAGGCAGCTTAAGCAGGTCACTCAAGCCGGTCAGTGGCAAAGCTGAAATTCAAACCCAGGCCGTCTCACTGTGGGGCCCATGCTACTCAGGACGCCTGTTCATGTCAGCCACCGCATCTCTGCCACGTGAACGGGCCTTCCTGCCACCATGGCATGAGTCTTCATGGGGAACCATCCTCCACATGCACATGTCTGGGCTGCAACTGTTTCTGAATTGTCCTTCCCCAGTAAGAGTGAGGATATATGCCCCGAGACATGACATGAGAATCTTTCTTAACAAATCAAATGTGGGGAGCCGGGGTTCCTGATCGTTACCTTGGAAAGTAATCCCAGAAGTTTCAGTTGACTGCAGATTCAACGTGTGCATGTCTGTGCTCAAACTCCTAATGCAGTGGCTCATTCTGAACTCTGTATTTTTAATCACACAACAACAAAACACAGTGCCGGAAAGGAATACACTAAACATTATTTTGGACCTTGAAAACATGTTTTAGAAGAAACACAGGGGCTACTCGGTCAAGGAAAAAAAAAAAAGGCAACATAATAACTGTTCTCAAGTATTTGAAAGGCTTTTACAGATGAAACATTAGGCTTATTTTCTCTGCCTTTTGGGAAGGTAGAATAAAGGCAAATGAGTGAAAGTTAAAAGGGAGCCTATTTGTCCATTTATAAAAAGAAAAAAGAATCGTAGCTAACAAGAGAACAGGTCAGAATGGAAGGGTTAATACTGCAGTGTAATGAGCTCACCTACACAGGATATATTTACATCAGGTGTGAGGCGTCACGTTGCTATTGTTATTCCTTCATATCCCGGTGTCCTCCCTTTATTTTCTTCTCTTTGACTAAGGATTCTCTTCACTCGGAGACACTCATTTTGGGTAAACAGCTTGAATCCTGCTTCAAATGGCAGCTACCACCAACCAGCTATTAATTTCCTAAGATACTGACTAGTCTCTTCAGTGTTCTCTCTATAAAACTGAAATAATAATATGTCACTTTCCAGGACAGAGGATTAAAAGCATATTGAATTGTGGCTATCATTACCATAGTCAATGACCTTAAGCTGGTCACAAGCTACACTAATATTTTAAGTATTACTAAATTAAAAATAAGTAAATAAATATTACTAAAATAAACAATTAAATAATGAACTGTTTTCTTACCACTTACAACCTTTATCTTATACTTTGTAAGAGAAATTTTGTTTCTTTTTTTTTTTTTTAAACATTTTTTTTTCAACGTTTATTTATTTTTGGGACAGAGAGAGACAGAGCATGAACGGGGGAGGGGCAGAGAGAGAGGGAGACACAGAATCGGAAACAGTCTCCAGGCCCTGAGCCATCAGCCCAGAGCCTGACGCGGGGCTCGAACTCACGGACCGCGAGATGGTGACCTGGCTGAAGTCGGACGCTTAACCGACTATGCCACCCAGGCGCCCCAAGAGAAATTTTGAATAATATATTTCTACACCTTCCTCTCACTGAGCTCGACTCATTAGAATCCTTTCTCAAACCAGCACCATTGGTGGCTTTTCCACTAAATATCTCTACTTATGCTATCAGAAGTGTTCACGATGCGCTGTTTTTAAAGGAATGTTCCAGTATTACAACCAGGATTTTGTTGCTGAACTTTCTTGTTGGCTGTATGATAGGCAGTCCTCTGCTTTTACATCGGTAAGAAAATGTACTGGGCCTCATCAGCTTACGGAAATCTTAATTTCTCAGGTCCTGTAAAGCCCAAGGCTTTTGCTTAGTGTGAAAATAGGTAATTGCAGACAGGTGTCCAATAATGAATCTTTTCTTCTCTATATTAAATGTGTATGTACCTCGCTGCCCTGTTTCTCTGCCTTTCTATACAATAAAATTTAGTTTCAATGTCAAGTAATATTTTTGAAGACACTGTAAGCAGCACTTATACTTAACAATGCAGTTCTAGCAACGCGCATAACTCAGACAAGACAAGCAGCTGTACCTGAGCTAGTGCACGAGCAGACAATGACCCCTCTATCATGGCTGTTGTTTGACCAACAGCGAGTCTAAGACCCAGGCAAACGTCAGAGAGGTGGAAATATGAAAAGAGTCCATTTTAGAATTGGTGAAATAGGATGTTGCTTGATGATTATATTGTAGCTTTCCTCACATGTAAGGAAGTGTCTGTCTTAATAGGTGTCCCTGTGTTTAATTGAAAAAGGGGTTCCTTACTGGAATAAGTGTTGGCAGGCATATTATATTACAAAGGGGATTTTCCAGCATTGTCTAGAAGAGAGGACTGCTAAATGACTCTTAGAACCTATGATTATTTCATCCCAAAGCAATTAAAAAGGCAAGATGGGGAAGGGACGGGTGATCTGAATGAAATCATGCCTTGAAATGCAACCGAAAGAACAGAGTAAATGAGGAATCACAAGGCTGGCCATCGGCAGGTGCCCAGCTGGTGTGAGAAGGCATAGAAACATGTCTGTGCCATACCTCTCGGGTATGGCTTTGGGAGTCCTGTCATTTCCACAGTGCACTGTGGACCACCTCACTGTCACACTGCCTCCCCCACCCAAGCAAACCAAAGGCGAGGGGCTTCTGAGCAAGGGAAGCTGAAGCCCTCTGGGAGAGCTGAGCCACCACCGTCCCCAGTTTAGGTACCTGCCTATGTGCTATTTCTTTTTTTTTCTTTTCCCTGTTGCTGATCTTATTCTTTTCGGAGGCTCATCACCCCACATTAGTTTTAATTAGTCGATGCAGCGCTACCTGCCCACCTCCCCTCCATCTCTTCTTCTAATCTAAATGTGTCATGAGAACAAGAGCAATTTACTACTCTCCACGGGCTGAGAATAGGCATGTATAAATTTGGGAAGCTCATTATAACTCACAGCTGTCAGTCCTCAAAGAAAAAAAAAATACCTCCCACAAAACAAAACAAATAAAAAACTCAAACCAGCAAGGGCTCTGTCTTCCTCATTCTGTGTTACATAAAACATTTCATTAATAAATGAGCAATTGTATTTCCACCTCTGTGAAGCTGAGATCTTACTAATCTTAAAACATTGCTTTTACCATGCCACTTCTCTGGGCACAAATCATCGCTGGTTGCCTTTTGCCTAAAAAAAAAAAAAATCCCAATTTCCTATAAGCACCCCCCCCCCCCCCCCCGGCATATCCTTTCGTCTCATGACAGTCTGGTTCCATCCCACCTCTCTGGCTTCATCTCCAGCCAATCCCTTTGAGAAGCATTTGGTGCGGTGGTTGGGTATGTGGGCCCAGTGTTTATCTGACTTGATTCACATCTTGGCTTTACTGCCACTGATTGCATAATTTTTGCACAGCTGACTGCACCTCAAGAAGCTAAACAGGGAGAAGACATCTACTCGTTGGCTTACTGAGTGACATCACGTAGTCATCACACACACCATCTGACATATAGTTAGTGTATACAAGTGTAGCCATTGCCATAACAAAAGCATTCCACTTTGCCCTCTCACTTGTTAAAATCTTTTTCTGCCTGCTCTCTTTACTACTCCTTCTATACTTGTAATAAATACATACGTAACTTTTATGTATTTACATATAAGGTTACATATCCAACTTTATACAGAGTTATAAGGTTACCTATGCAAAAGGTTACATATATATAAGGCTGCAAATGTAACCACACCGGTTAGTCATTTCATATTATAAATAATATGACGTGAAAACTGAAATGAAGTGAAAGGATATGCATGATGTGAAATGATATGAATATCTGACATATGAAAAACATTTTTTCATGTTTATTTATTATGTTTGAGAGAGAGAGACAGAAAGGGAGAGAGAGACAGAGCATGAGAGGGGAAGGGGCAGAGAGAGAAGCAGAATCCGAAGCAGGCTCCAGACTCTGAGCTGTCAGCACAGAGCCTGACACGGGGCTCAGACTCACCAACCATGAGATCATGACCTGAGACCAAGTCTGACGCCCCACCAACTCAGCCACCCAGGTGCCCCATGGAAAACATTTTTAAAGAAAGCTTTTCACAGTCTAAGTATTATGTGAAGGTGGAAAGTGAGTCTTTGATTTAGATGGTCTGTTAAAGGAGATTTAACTGGTTAGTGACAGGACTCCTAATTCCTAGTAAAGCAGTGTTCACACATCCCAAATCTGATTAGGCAATTAGAGGACAAAGACATCCTTTCTGTGTTCCCTACCGTATCCAATATCATGCCTTGTGTTTGCTCATTGTGGGAGCTCAGTAATATTTTGCTGAATCCCTACAAAGAATATGGCAAATGTGTAAACAGTGCTTTAGGTATAAACCAAGAAATAGTGAACCGAATCAAGTCCTGACATTTTTACACAGAAATGGAATAGATTCTTTACCCAAAGCAGAGTTTTGGTTTTTTGTTTGTTTTGTCCTATAACTACTGAACAAACAAAAGGCTTTGAGAAACTTCATTCTGTTTTCTGCTGGTTTTGATTTGAAAATTTGTTTCAACAACTCCTACTATTTGTAAAGATAACTAACGTACATAGGAAAATACTATTAATTCTTTAAAGTATTTAAAATTTCATTTTCTGGGGCGCCTGGGTGGCGCAGTCGGTTAAGCGTCCGACTTCAGCCAGGTCACGATCTCGCGGTCCGTGAGTTCGAGCCCCACGTCGGGCTCTGGGCTGATGGCTCAGAGCCTGAAGCCTGTTTCGGATTCTGTGTCTCCCTCTCTCTCTGCCCCTCCCCCGTTCATGCTCTGTCTCTCTCTGTCCCCAAAATAAATAAACGTTGATAAAATCTCGTTTTCTTGTATGGTATGTTTAAGCCTCCAAGCAGCATAACATTATTGTATAAGTCTAGGTTTTTGTCACAAATTATGTCTCTTGCATTACTTTTCCAATGGATTTTGCACAGTACTTTCACATTTTACTAAGTTTTTTTGACTAGAGGTAGATGGTTGGAGGAAGAATTCTCCATTGTAAGCTATTTATTTGCAGGGCAGTGTTTACAAAGTAACTGATCATTAGCCAAACCTCATTTTATAGCAGTTTGCTGAAGGAGATTACTTATAAAAATGTTCATTTGTCTTCAGCGAAGTAGAACTCATGCTATATTTCTGTTTGCAACTTACTTTTCAAATTAACTTGGACTTCAGGGTACGCCCATGCTGAGTTCCAGTGGCAGAGTTCAGCACTAATGACTTAATAATATTCTCATTTTGCAAAATATTACCCCTTTCAGACGTAGATCTCAGCAGACAAATGCACGCCCGTGCAGACGCCTGGTCACATTAATGACAGATGTGTGTTGGCAGACTGGAACAGCTCTCCTCAGAGGTACTTAGAACATGAACCATGCACTATTAGATACCGAGGATACTTCCCTTGTCCCTCTTCTTCCCCTTTTCAGTATAGTCTTCTCTGGATAAGATGCGTTAAGGATGAGATTCCAAATAATGTGAAGAAAAAATATGCTATACCTTGTATTCTCATCTGGGAAGAAAAGAATTCAAGTTGCCATTTTCTTTAAAGTCACTTTCAGTAAAAGCCAAGTGAATCTGTGAGCAGCACACAAACACTGTATTACGGACACAGTGAAATGATGCCAACGTCATCACATAGATGCCCCGCAGTTTCTAAAGTATTCCAATTAAGCGTATGTAGCCCTGGAGTTAGGGGTCCGGTTATCTCTCTAAGCAGAAACACACATTTCTTTACAACATATGATCAAATTTAATAGAAACAATATTACCTGTTTCTAGCATTCTATGCGTATGAAATAAATAAAAGTGGGTAGATTTACAGAGCTGAGCTTAAGCTATCTGAGACATCATTCCCTAGGAGAACATTTCATGAAATACTCAGCCATTTTGATTTGGTACTCATGACCAGAAGAGAGGCTACGACATCATGGGGACAGAAATAATACAATCTCAAGATGTCATAACACCAATATTTCACTTCTCGGCTCCAAACCCTGTGGCATGCTATTTGCAATGCCTGAAAGCCAAGGCCCTAAAAGTTCTGGTCCCCCAGCTCCTTCTTTAACCTCGGCCTCCCCTTCTCCTGGGTACTTACTTGGTTTCAACTACACTGGCCTTTCTTTCCTAAGCACATCAGGCCAACCCACTCCTCAGGGCCTTCGCACTTGCTGTTCCTCTCCCTGGAGAATGTCTTAACACGTGCTCTTCCCTTCTCTCACTTCATTCAGCACCCGTTGACATGCCATCACCTCCGAAAGACCTCTCCTGATTCTCCATCTCACATGCCCTTCTGGGCTTGTGTTTGTCTCCTCCACTAGAACGGAGACTTTGTTTTGCTAATTCCCATACCTCAACATACTGCTTAGTGACTAGCTCAGAACATTTATTGAGTAAATGAATGAATGAATTTAGAGGATGATTGACACGTGGACTGAATATGCAGTGATCGCACTAAGCAGTAAATATAATTTTATGGATTTCACCGATTGGTGGCACAATGATACTTAACATTAACATGCCAGTGGAATTTAATATGAAATCGTTAAATGTCAATCATTTTAGATCACTGGGGGTTACCAAAGTAAACAGAAAAACAACCCCACCAAAACACAGAATTTATTGTAGTTGACTGTAAGTTATCTGGTCAAGTAAGGAAGGTACTCATCAAAAAAAAAAAAAAAAAAAAAATCAGCCTAGAAGAAAAATATATCTGAAATGAGAGGCTTCAACTACCTGAATAGCTTTGTAAGCATGGACTGGCCTAGAAACAAAGCATTAGAAAATACTAAATTTAACATGCTGTAAATTTCACCCCAGAGAGCTTGAGGAAAAAGTTATGGTAACCATTTTCCTCTATACTGGATTTTGACATACAACGAGGAGCTGGTTAGTGAACTGGAAGTGACAGGAAAATAGTGATGTCATCTAAACACTCAAGAAGTAAGAAAGGAGAAAGCTAAGCATAGTCCAAACACACATGACAGACTTTCAGAGTGGATAATGATAACGATAACGATACCTATCGCTCCCTGAGCATCCATTCTGAGGCTGGCCCTGCACAATCAGCCTACATTCATAACCTCCATTAACTTCAAGCCCCACAGCCTCTACCTACCCTATCTTTTAAAACCAAAATTAACACCTTTTAGAAAAACTTTCAGGGGAGCCTGGGTGGCTCAGTCCGTTAAGCAACCGACTTCAGCTCAGGTCAGGATCTCACAGTTCATGAGTTCAAGCCCCGCATCTGGCTCTGTGCTGACAGCTCAGAGCCTGGAGCCTGCTTCAGATTCTGTGTCTCCATCTTTCTGTGCCCCTCCCCCACTCACGCTCTTTCTCTCTCTCAAAAATAAATAAATATTTTTTAAAAATTTTAAAAAAAGAAAAACTTTCACAATACATTCAGGTAAGCAAATTTACGTTAGAAATAAACCTAGAAATCTGCCTACAAAATCCAATTTTCCACAGAAAGGCAGCTAAGGAGTACCTTGCTAATACTTAATGATCAGGGTGGCCACACTACACAGCTGGGGAAGTATGGCATCCCCTGGAGCTTGGCTGTAGGAGATGTCTTTGATAACGTGCCTTGGCCCCACTACTTGATCTGGTTATAATAGTTTACTTTGCCTCTGTTCCCTTCTCTTTCCCAGCCACCCCTTCTGGATGTTTCTATACCATCTCCTGCTTTCTTGGCCACCTTTTAAGTCTTCACTCTCAGAACAAGATTCAATTTCTACCTCACAAGTGAAGAGAGAAAGCCAGCAGGGAAAACACATTCTCTGTTTTCTGACTCTTTCCTTCCTCACCCATACTGTTTGCTTTCCCTCTGGACTTAGGTCTTTCTTTCTACCTTAACCTAATTAGTCTACCATGTTTCCATGCTTAATTTCTCAAGGATCAAGGTCCATCAATTATTTACTCTGTCTCTTTTATTTCTGACGTCTCTTTTTCCACTGGCTTCTTTCGCTCTCTATCGAAGCTCTTGAGTCTCTTTGATGGTCAAAAGCTTTTCCTTGTCCCTAGAATCCTCTCG
The DNA here is from genome assembly GCF_014898765.1 of Herpailurus yagouaroundi. Classification (NCBI taxonomy): domain Eukaryota; kingdom Metazoa; phylum Chordata; class Mammalia; order Carnivora; family Felidae; genus Herpailurus; species Herpailurus yagouaroundi. Next base: position 83,440,125 of record NW_024412376.1, on the reverse strand, counting down.
TCCTACTGTCGTACATTTTTCTCCTCAGTCGATCTAACTGGCTTGGTCTATGTGTTCCCTTCCTGCAGCCCTAATCCCTCTCAGTTCACTGTAACAGGAATGTCCTTGTCCCCAGCCACGCTATCACATTTCTATGGACAGAGAGCACCAGTTATTTCCCAACTGTCAAACCCAACAGATATTCTTTTCCTTCTTTCCTCAAATTCCAGTACTGGCATCTTTCTTGGCTTTTGCCTTAGTCTGTTCTGCCTGCTGTAACAGAACATCGGAGACCGGGTGACCTGCAAATAACACAGACTTAGTTTTCACAGTTCTGAAGGCTGGGAGATCTAAGATCAAGACGCTTTACAGATTCAAGTCACTAACAGATTTGGTGCCTGGTGAGGGCCCATATCCTGGCTCATCTGTTCCTCACATGGGAGAAGGGGCCAGAGTCTTCTGACATCTCTTTTATAAGGGCACTATTCCCACTCATGAGGGCCCCACCCTCACGACCTAATGACCTCCCAAAGGCTTCACCTCCAAAAACCATGGAGAAATGGTTTCTCCGCAATGGAGAAATTTCAACATAGGAATTTTAGGGTCGGGAGAAGTGGACGTAAACATTCAGTTTGTAGTAGTTTTCTACTTATTTTTCTAGCCATAGCTTTTCTTCTTTTGATTATTCCTTAAATGTAGGCATTATCCTCAACTTTGTTTTTATCCCCCTACTAACTTTCCCTTCGTAATCTATCCATTTTCATGATCTTACCACTGCCTATATACTAATAATTCCAGAGTAGTATTTCTAAACCAGATCTCCCAGCTGACTTCTTGAGAAACATATACACAGCAGCTAAACTGGGTAACTCTGCTTGGATATCACAGATGTTCTCTAAAATGAATCCATTGTCTTCTCATACAAAGTAATGCCCTGTTTTCTACACATATATTCTATCTTGGATGGAACATCACTGTCTATCCAGGAACATAAACCAGAAAGCTGAAAAACATCCTAGATTTCTCTTTCTACCATCACCTCTTTCTTCAGACACCAACTCTTAAATATTCAATTAAATCCCATCCTCTCAACCTTCACTTCATGTACCACTGCCTCTGTCTTGATTCAGGCCCTTGTGTAGACCATTATCATGTCAGTTTAGTTGGGACTTCTGCCTTCAGCCTCACACCCTAGTAAAGAGGGATGCCCAAGTGAATAAAGAGAATAGTAACACACACCATAGTTAATCATTTTCCTTCCTAAATACCCTTTGGAGTGTCTGTACATGAGGCAGTTTAATCTTCTTCTCCCTAGTGTATGAGACTTCCCACTGCCAAACTCTCCAACCTCGTTCCTGGCATCTGCCCACAGCCTTAATAGTTTTCCAAACATACCAAGCTAAAACATCTCTCTGCTCCTTGGATCTCATTATTCTTTGCCTGGAATGCCCTCTCCATCGACCCCTTATGTACCCACTAAGCTCCTATTTGCCTTTCAATACCTAGGTCAGAAGTTACTGCCTCCTGACCTGTATCCATTAAGTAACTCACTGTGCATCCTCTATCGTCTGCAAATAGTTTTTATTTTACACTTACCGTATGCTTCATAATAGAGTTATTTTAATGTCTGGCTCCTCCAGTAGATTATGACATTTTTAAGGGCATAGACTATATGTTTATCAACTCTGTGCCTATCCTAGAAATGTAAATGCTCAGTAAATATTTTTCAATTAAACAGAAGAATGAATATATTTTTAGTCCACTTTAGTCTACTTCTAGATAGTCCCCAGGGTTGACTATTCATGCTTAAGGAAAGCTTTTTCACAGTATATCCTATGCCATATCTCTCTGAACAACAGGAATTGTATGCAGGGTCCTCGGCCATGGGCAGCATTTTCTAAAACTGATCACAAACCAAGGTGACAAATAAACTACATCAAAAACCATTAAAAATGCACATTTATACAAATGAAAATTTTATAGATACTTCCCCTTATTTTTGTATGATAAACTCCAACATTTGCTTTCTTATTCCAGTCGTTGGCATTAAATTACAAAAATACTGGATTGATAACAAAAATTGCTTTCATGTCTCATGGACTGTGACACACATATTGTGGAAAAACACTGCTATATAAATAGTACTATAGAAGAGAAATCTTACCTTAAGAAAATTAAAATACTGAACTAGCTAAGCATTTCTCTTAACATTTAACTATAAATGTGACTGGAAAACATTTATCAGTTGTCCAAACAAAAGGATTATCCATGTAAATAAGTAGAAGAAATATGAAATATTTAAAAAGAAATAACATGCTACTTCTTTGAAGTTCACACATTGCTACAAACTATAAAAAAGAAGGTGAAGATTCTGGTTTTAATGAGTATATATAAAAGCATTTTGCTTACAAGCTATGAACTTAAGGTCATAAAAAAATAATACATCAATGTTAATCATATCCCTTTGCACTATGTTTAACATTTTACTTAGTCTGCTAAACTCTTCATTCATAGACCATTTCCAAGTACGTTTCAGCCTCATCCAGATGTAAGTATCAGAATCTAAATTTAGGAGGGTTCAAATTGATGAAGTTTTTCTCCTTTCGCATTTAAAGCTGGGATATTCTCACCTGCATATATGTATTTTCTGTGTTTCCGTCTCTGCTACTCTTCAAAGTTCCTAAGGGCATGAAATCCATCTTCTCTTATTTATCCCCAAACACCTCCAAGAGTAGCTGAGATTGGGTGAGAGCTCTGAAGCAGAACTACCACTTACCGAGTGTGTCTGGATGTTAGGCAACTGGCTAGCTAATTCGTGTCATTCAGAACTCTCACGACAATCCCAAAGGCCAGTGTTATCCTCTGGTTTGTAAAGGATAAACTAAGAAATGCGTACAGTTAGAAAGTATAGAAGTTAGTATCAAAACCGGAGAAAGAACCACATTTTATCGGGTATTTACTATCTGCAGGGCACTGTGCTCGCCATGTACTATCTCATTTATCTTGCATAACAACCCTCCGAGATGGGTACCATTCTTGTGCCCGTTTTTCAGAATTAGAAAGACTAAAAAAGGCTTTAGCAGGTAATAGAGCTAAAGTTTGAACCCAGAGTTCTCCCAAAGTCAGGCTATTCCCATGGAACTCTCTGCAAGTTAAATAAATGAGGTGAGTAGTCAAAAACTGATAAGGTGCTGGATTTTAGAATTCATGGTTTTTCTTCTCTGGCCAATAAATCTCCATTTCCTCAATTCTTCTTTAGAGCGTGCAATTAAATTCTGGCTTAATTTCCTTTACATTGTAAAAATATTACTGTATTACTAAATAATTTTACGTGAATTTGAAAAGCAGCAGCATTTTTCAAAGATGCCATGAGTGAGAGTTTTGCTGGCATGCTATAGTGTATGATCAAAGAATTCAGACGGATGCCTTTTATCTGAGAATATCAAAGGCCACTAACTAAAAAAAGACACAGAGTTCCTATTACACTGAGGAGAAAAAGCTGAGTCCGTTGAAATATAATACAAGAATGTTGGCATACAGGTAATTCACAGATATTATTACCTTGGCTACTTTAAGCTGTACCAATATGGATTCTTCCCAAGAGCTATTCTTTTAAAACTCTAATACACTCGGTTCATTTGTTACAACTGCCCTTTTTTTCCTCTTGGTACTCTCCTATAGTTCATCTATACCCCATATAAACACACACATGCACATACTCACACAAATTTACATATTCAAATCACGCATCCATACATCATGCTATTTTCCACTGTGGCTAATAACAGCCTGCACTGTGATGCAGCTTGCATTTCTAATTTAAAAGCTAAAAGATTAAAAGTAACTGAATTATCTTTCCAAATTGTCACAGGTCTTTAGTTATGAGGTCAGATGAACATTTCCAAAATCTAGTCAGTTAAGTAACTTTGTATCTTCTGCTAAGGTTCGTGTTTCTGTCTGAAATAGACACTAATCAGGTAATTTCACTGAATCTGGCTATATGGTAGGCAATAAAAACCCCTTTAAAAAATGTTTATCTCAATTCTGTCATCCAAAATATAAACAAAAGAACAACCCTTTTCCCTAGGATACATCAAAAACAGCAGTACTTTTGAAAGACACTGAATTAAATCTCTCCATGATGTCAAAAAAAAAAGGTCATATAGAATTTTTAAAACACGGCTGGGGAAAAAAAAAGTTCCCTTTGAGCTAGTTATGAAATAAAAATAAAGGCTGAGAAAGGTGAATATGATTTATGAATTATCTGAATCCGTAAATTAAATGGAAAGTTTCAATAACTTTATCATAGTAAATATTCTCATTTACAATTTGTCTTAGACAGCATGGTTACCATAATAAAGTACCATAGACTGGGTGGCTCAAACAACAGAGGTTTAGCTCTGGAGGCTGAAAGTCCAAGATCAAGATATAAGCTATTTTGGTACCTCTCATTTCTTCTTAGAAGGCCACTAATCTCATCACAACGGGCCCACCTTCATGACCTCATCTAACTCTGATCACCTCCCAGAGGTACCATTTTCAAATACTACCATATTGGGTATTAGAGATTTGACATATGGATTCGGGAGAGTGAGGGCTGCAAAAAATTTTTCCATAACACAATTTGTAACATTATATAGTTCCTCAATATAATTTTTTTCATGTGTAATTATTTCTAAAAATTTAACTCAGCTGCCCTAATTAGGCTGTTTGTTAATTTATTAAATGCCTCGATTGTGAAAGCTAGTTTACCATTCCAAACAGGAATTTCTGATGGCATGGAGAGAAATATTACCATAATGTATTCCTCATATTTATGAATAATGGACTTCTTAGAGCTTTTAATCTCTTGATATCCTGCTCATAAGGCAGAATTAGTAATTTAGTTTTGTTGTCTGAATTCCCAATCAAATTAGCATATACATTTTAAAGGTAACAAGAAAGCAAGTGGACTGCAATCTGATTGGATTTTGATAGCACTTTATATGGTTCCAGGAAGCCTGGTGCTTGGGCGTGTCTTCTATCTCCATTGGCAAGTGCATCATCAGACTCATGAAAAGACAAAGAGGATAAGTCTCTAAGATAGGTATGAGTGGACCGTTCTTGTGAAGGTGTTATGCTACTGTTTAAATTCTGTAATTTATTATTAAAAGAGGTAAAAGCCGGGGACTCTTTTAGGATATCCTGTTACCAAATTCAAAATCAGAAAAAAAAAAAATTAAGAATATATTCAGATGTTTTTAAAAGCAACCTATCATAGCAATGGTTCTTCTTTTCTTTACTAATACATTGCCTCGCTAAGCAAAGATAAATTTTTAAACTGTGTCTCTTTGTTGAGTTTCTTATTATACTTTAATACAAGTAATGAAAAAGTTGATTTTCAGAACTCGGTACTGTTGAAAATATTGCTATTGATAATGCTACAGGGGCGCCTGGGTGTCTCAGTCGGTTAAACGACTGACTTCAGCTCAGGTCATGATCTCGCGGTTCGTGAGTTTGAACCCTGTGTGGGGCTCTGTGCTGACAGCTCAGAGCCTGAAGCCTGCTTCGGATTCTGTCCCCCTCTCTCTATACCTTCCCCACTAGCACTCTGTCTCTGTCTCTCTCAAAAATAAACAAAACATTTTTTAAAAAAAGTCTTTTTAAAAAGAAAATGCTATAATTTTATATCTTTGAAACCATAAGCACATATAAAATAAATTGCTAAAGGTTCTAAAAGTTATTTAAGAGAAAAATCAATAAAATTGAATTAGGAATAACTGAAACAATTTTTTGAACACTTACTACGTGTAAGACACTATCTACTTTTACTGCATTGCAACATGCATTTACAACAGCACTGGTAACTAGACAAAGCAGCACACCATGCTGGCTGAATAGTGCCTGTGGCTTCACATACTTTCTTACGTTATTCACCTGTTTTAGGAAAACACTGCTTTCCAGTATATCACACTAATGTGCCCAGGTTGTAAACCAACCAAGCATGTATTAATCAGAAATTAAAAAAGGAACTGGTTTCATTCGTTAGTTTGTGTAAATAAAAGATTAGCATTGGAAATCCTGTGTTGATTCCACCTCAGGGAAAGAAAGAAGTCAAACATTAACCAAAAGGAAAGATTTTTGCTAGAAGTCACAAGTTGGTATCAGAAGAATACAGTAGCAATGCTTGTTTGTTTCGCTTTCACTTGTGTCTTTTATACTGCTTAAGAATTAGGCAGTAAAAACCCAAGCAATCATGTGTTCCTCTGTACCTCAACTGACATGATTCTCTCCAATCAATACTTATGAATTGAGCAAACTGAATTCTAACATTTTTATTCCACAAACATTTAAAAAAATTTCTTTTAATCTTTATTTATTTTTGAGAGAGAGAATGAGGGAGACAGAGCGTGAGCAGGGGAGGAACAGAGAAGGAGGCACAAAATCCGAAGCAGGCTCCAGGGTCTGAGCTGTCAATACAGAACCCACCGCAGGGCTCAAACCCACAAACTGTGAGATCATAACCTGAGCCAAAGTCAGATGCTTAACCGACTGAGCCACCCAGGCGCCCCTCCACAGACATCTTTATTCCTCAAACATTCCTCCAATGTATCAAACACTGACAAATCATCAGGCACGGCTACTAAATTATAATTGAGACCTTAAGTACCTTGTGATGGCAGTCTAAGCAGTGCTCCTAAGACTTCAGCTCTCTCATTAGATCATTTTTTATCAATGACTAGGTTATGGAGCTTGCAACATGCAAAACCCTGTAGTAAAGTCTTTATGTAGATTATCACATTTCAAATTCACAACAACCCTATGACCCACAGGCAACTTATTCCAGTTTAAACGTGAGTAAACTAAGGTTAGGAGAGATAGTGTGGTGATTCCAAAGTCACAGAGCTACTCACGGTAGAGCCAGGACTTGAAAGCAGGACATCCAATTCCAGAGTATGTCCTTGACCTCTAGCCTATACTATCCAGATTATTATTTTGGGTGCAGTGATAATGCACACACTTTCACTACAACTGCACTATACAAAGAAAGACTGGATTAGAAAGAATAAGATGATCAGAACTTTACAGGAATTAAAAAAAAAAATCAGAATAGGCCCAAAATTATTAAAATCCACAGGTCAAAATATACTTGGGAGCCAGTTCTGGAGGTTAACAAGTTTTTCCTTAGGTCTGATTATCTGGAGATATGGACAAATTCTGTGTTTATTAGCTCTCCCTGTTTGTTGAGTTTTCTCTGTGCTTCAAAAGTTTGGAAGTTCTAAGTAGCATCATGTAATGTGTAAAAAGCTCAACAGGAAGACAGAAAACATAGTTTAAGACTCGTTTTGCTCTGTAGTAACTGAATACCTCTAACGTCCATGTTTCTTATTCACTAAATGAAGTGAACTCTGAGCCTGCTTCTTCCCATGTAGCTACTGAGAGAACACGGATTACATTAATTTGAGAATACAGCTCTTTATGTAACTATTATTATTATCACTATTAGAATATAATGCTAAAGACTGGTAGAGCAGATGAGATTCATCATTTTTTTTTCATTAACTCACTAGAACCAAAGGATATTTTTAAGCTTTTTGTTTGTTCGTTTGTTTGAGAGAGTACAAGTAGAAGAGGGGCAGAGAAAGAAGGAGAGAGAATCCCAAGCAGGCTCCACATCAGCAGCGGCAGTGAACAGCCCTATGCGGGGCTCGAACTCACGAACTGTGAGATCATGACCTGAGCTGAAACCCAGAGGTGGACACTCAACCGAATGAGCCACCCAGGCGCTCCAGAACCAAAGTATTTTTTACTGAAGTTAAGATACTGCTGAATAAAGCACTCTGTATGCTATGTGGTATAGAATAATTGATAAAGCAGTAAAGAAGCAAAATATAGGAAGTCTAAATAGTTACCACAGACTGAGTAAATGTAGATGAATAAGACAATAAATGAATTTAATTTCACCAAAGCTCTGGAAAAAAGTTAAAAATAGTTTGCTTGAAGAAAAAACACAGAAACATAAAGGAAACGTGAGTATAATCTCTTTGGCAGGAAAAGTTTCAGAAGTTAAATGATAAGAACTTCTAGTGGAAGTAAACTTCACCTCTCCTTTCATACTTGCCCCTTCCATAATTTGTTATCTAGATGGTCCCATTCCCTGAACACCTCACTGTAATTTGCTCCAGTGGTCCAATATTGGACCTGGAATATTATTTCCCATGACCTGTTCATTGAAATAGTATTCAACCTTCGACTGCCATCTTCTCTACAGAGCATTCTCTGATTCTAAAGATTCACATTAATCACGTCCTCTTTGCCATTCTCTTAATATTTTATTTTTCATTAAATTTGGGGAGTTTACCATGACATATAACATGCTATTTGGGGCTACATTATTTAGGTTCCCTAGACTCTCAGTCCTTAGGAAGAGTTACTACGCCTTTTCCATTTGTGTATCTTCCAGGCCTAGCCTACGGCCTAGCCTACTATGCTATATGCTGTGGGCAGTCAACAAAAGCTTGTTTAAAAAGAGAGAGAGAGAGAGAGAGAGAGAGAGAGAGAGAGAGAGAGAGAGATCTACAACTAAAGCTTGACATGCTTATAACTGTCTACAATACCACAAAATTAAATTCATGAGAAGATTTTAGAATGATGTGACTTTATTTTTAACATAAGATGTTAGCCATTACTTTCAACACTAGTAGCTTTCCATAGAGTATCACCTCACTGTTGACTCCTGCACCATGACATGGACCTTTAGTAAGGATTTGAATATAAAGGTTGAACAATACCATTCTGAACAAATACTCCTCTGTCCCATTTATCTCGATGAGGTTCAATAGATGCATTTCTACACAGAAATGTTTATTGTCATTTTTCTACACCAAAGAAAGATATATAGATTATTCCAAAACTGTAACTAAGCCAAAGTTTTATATTTTTCTACATATATTCAAATGTTCTAGTATTCAGCAAACATGATATAACAAAACCTTATCCAGCATAATGAGAAGAATGGAGTATATATGAATTGTTGAAAATCCAAAACTTAAATATATTTTTCAAATACTTCTAGAAGTTAGAGGTAATATTTCATATTTACTTTCAAATATGCATAACTTAAACTTGGCATATATATTTTTTAATTCATTCATTCATTGTTCCATTCAATAAGCACTGAGTGGACAGATCAAAGATCAATTAGATGTTTGTAAATGGAATTAAATACTTGGACAATATTTATGATACTTTGACCTAGGTGAGATATATTAGTAGAGGTTGCTAGGGGGCTGTAAAAGGAATAAATAACAATAATTGAGAAACACTGCACAATTGTTGAAAAGTAAAATAACGCATCTACAATGTTGTTGGGTTTTTAAAAAAGATTTTTCCTCTCTGACAGATCTTTAAAAATTGTTAGTTCAGCCTAACTACATTCTAATGTAGTAGGTCCTCAATGAAGATATTTGACTTCATAAATCATAGGCTATTACAATACTGTTATACTGTCATAAATACTATTTATAATTTAAAGAAAGTAGGCAGTTATTAATCTAGATTATATAACAGAAAATAAAATAAATGCATAAATGTAGCTCAAGAGTTAACTTCTATTAGAAACAGTTTTCTCCATCATGTTGTAAGAACTTAAACAACTTTTTCTCCTTATCAATCAATCAGCAAATATTTAAGATAACCGACCATGGGGGCAGGCACAGTATTACACACTGGGGAGAGATACAAGGGAAGGTGGATACGGTCCTTTCCTTGCAATAAATAAACATAAAGTCTATAAGGGAGCACAGATAATAGGCCACCAAATGCTGTATTAAAAGTACATTTAAGTGCTCTAGTCTCACCAAAGGAAAGAATGTGATGTCCAGAGATTGCATGCTTCTTTGGATAAGGAAAGCGTTCCCACAGGACCGACATTTAAGTCTTATCTGGGTTAAAGGGGAGCTTAACAAATTCCATGAAATATACAATGCATCTCGTAAGGCAAGGACAAGGAGCGTAAGGGGAAAAATCTCCAAGGAGGCTGCAGAAGAAAGCAGCCCTCTAGGCATTCGGGGCTATAAGGAGTTTGGATTCTATCCAAAGAGCGAAGAGAAGCTATTGAAGGGTTTTGTGCAGGAGCAAGGGACTGACGTGTATGTGCAGAACTCTGTGCGTGGGTCTGAGTGAGGCAGGCAGGCAGGCAGGCATTAAGTGAAAGAAAGAATTCAGGCTTCTCCTCAACATGGAGCCTAAACAAAGCATGATATTGTACCAATTAAAGGAGCATCCCCTATGAAGTTCAACTATTAAGAGAGAAATAAGATGCTATGTTGCTTCCTTTTGGAAAAAAAACAAAACAACAAAACAAAACATTCATTTCAACAGCACACATACAGTAAGAGATCCTAAGATAACATACATAACAAACATATCTTGGGCACATGGAATATAAAATTCTAGTCATTGCCCCACATTTGTTTGTTTAGCTGCTAAAGGATCTTTGAACAAAGAGTCAGGTCAACAGAGTGTCAAAACATCAACACAGAGAGATCTTGTCAGAGCTTAATTAGGGCTTCCAATTAGAAAACCAAAATAAGGATCCTATTAGCACTCTCAATTAGGCATTCTCCTTGATTTGGAAGAACCAAACAATACCCACACCTCACCTACCTACCAAAAAGGATGTTTTTTACCTTTATGATGCCTTCCTCTGGGTGGGCTTAAATCAACAAAGACAGGCAGCATGAGAATCATATTCTGAGACCCACACTGAAGAGAACCATTCAGAGACACTTCAGCCACGTCTCTAAGTTACCATTGCAGCTCATATTTTAATACTAGAACAGTTTGGGCAATGCATAGCCTTGTCTGCTACTCTTGGATAGAAATTATTAAATAAATCTCATGGCCACTTTTTTTTTACATTTATTTATTTTTGAGAGACAGAGAGAGACAGAGCATGAGCAGGGGAGGGACAGAGAGAGGGAGACATAGAATCAGAAGCAGGCTCCAGGCTCAGAGCTGTCAGCACAGAGCCCGACTGACGCGGGGCTCGAACCCACAAACTGTGAGATGATGACCTGAGCCGAAGTCGGACACTTAACCGACTGAGCCACCCAGGAGCCCCATGGCCACTTTTAAAAAGAAAAAAAAAAGGGGGGGGGGGGCTCCTGGGTGGCTCAGTCGGTTGAGCGTCCGACTTTGGCTCAGGTCATGATCTCGCTATCTGTGAGTTTGAGCCCTGCGTTGGGCTCTGTGCTGACAGCTCAGAGCCTGGAGCCTGCTTTGGATTCTGTGTCTGCCTCTCTCTCTGCCCCTCCCCTGCTCATGCTCTGTCTCTCTCTGTCAAAAATAAATAAATATTAAAAAGAAAAAATTTTTAAAAAAATAAAAGAAAAAAGAAAAAAAGAAAAAAAATGCAAATCACAAAGAGGAAATTCTCTAACAGTGAGACTAACTCAATTTTTTATGAAGTACCATATTTACTTATATATTTCCATCTGTATCATGGACACTGCTTGCATGCTTCCCAGTTTTGAAGAAGAAATAGTTTTTTCTTTGTCTCCAAATTATTGCATGGCCAGAGTACTTTAAGAACTGTACATGGCCCTACTAGTTAGTAAGGAAACGTTTATAGTGTTGAAATAGTGCTTCCCGTTCTGCACAACCTTCAGAGACTTTACCAGTCAGTAAACAAAAGAAAAATTTTCAAACTCAAAGCAACATATCCAGCAACATAATTCCTCCTAGAAAACTTATAAATAGGGTCAAAGCTTAGATAGTCCCCCAAATCAAGCAGAATGTGGCCTATAATGCACAGGAATTTAGAAACGGTTCTTTTCTCAGGCTGGTGGAATGGGTGGGAGAAATACTCTAAAGCTATGCTGTGGATGATAAAAATATTTCTTATACATCTTACAATCTATGGCCTAGAAATAACATTTAAACTCCAACATATTACCTTCAACAGAGATATGTGGAGTGCTGGTGAGCACCTACCCCAGGGTTACCTGGTTATCATGGATCTAACTCAGGCTGGGTTTCTTTGCCTCAAAAACAGTTTCTTCAACTACTTGAATGCTTCCGCTTTATGATTTTTAAATATGCATTGCATTCGTTCCACTTGGCACTGAGTTTAGCAAATGTAAATCCATTTCAGAAAGTATTCATTCCCAGAGGAAATATTTTAAGATTTAGTTTGACTTGTTATGTAAAACACACACACACACACACACACACACACGCACACACGCACACGCACACACACACACCCCTCCCTAATCTGAAGCAAAGAAAGAAATGCTATTCTTTTCCTCTGAATGTCTAATGCTTGTCACTAGGTATATGCTGAATACATGGTTGATGAACTGAACGAATAATAAGAGTGGGTGAACGTCTGAATGAATGAATGAATGAATGAACGAACAAATTCACATGTGTAAAACAGTCTTCATTGGGCCCTTTTTCCCTTGAAGAGCTCAGGTGGGCATTTTTTTCCTGCATCTTAGGCCTCAGTTTGACTTCAAGAAACAGACATGGTCCTATCTGCTTTTGTGGCCTCACAGATTTTTTTTCTCATGGGAGAGGCAGACTTTCCGAGATTCAGGGAGGTAGCAATGGACCAGATGGTGGATAGTCTTTATACTCAAATCTTTGTTCAGCCAGGAGAGATACTTTCTTTCTCCTGGGAACACATCCATTTGGCCCTAGGCTTCCAAGAGAAGGGATAATTACATGACTAATATAAGGAATCGTTAAGCTTAAATGATTTCTTTGTTGGAAGTTCTCACTTTGGGAAGCACATAAATACTTCTGTGCACTAAATGCCTCATTATTACTTAAGGGTATATTAGATAAATTTTAATTTAATCTGAAATAGATTTCATTCTCAAAGCAGGAAATACCTGTTAGTTCAAAATTAAATGTGGTCAAGTAAATACTGAAAGAAAAAAAAAATATCAAATTCATCTGAATATAGCTCATGTTAATAATAACTAATCATATAATATTATGAATAATACTAATGGCAGCAGTTAATATTTACTGAGCTCTTACCACGGGCTGGGCACTGTTTTCTCCCTCACAACCACCCAAGAGGTAGGTAAGTACCATTATTATCCCTAGTTAGAGACATGAAAATTACGCCCAAGATTAAACAGCTAGGAGTCAGAGTGAGGTTTCACACTCCGATAATCAGATGCTAGTACGCCCCAACTATGGCTTTTCATATGAAAATATAAAGCTGAAGCAAGAAGGATTACCAAAGATAAGCAATTATTTAATGGTTTCAATTATGGAATTATTGAGTGGTTCTTTTCAGTATGTACTCAATCCTCAGTCTTATTCAATTAACTTTTTGTATCAATACACCTAATAAATGAAGTAATGGCATTCCCTTATGTCATGGAATTCTCCCACATTTCAACTAGAGGGGCCTTTTTAACCACTCAGGTCCCCCCAGGCCAAGCCTGAAGGGCCTGAACACAGACACAGCAAAGATTAAAGAAACACAATCAGATTTGAAAGCTATTCTAAAGGCAACTCAGCAAAAGGCAGAGATAGGAAAACATATACTCCAGAGACAATGAACAAATCAATTTGGCGAGATTTGAAAGGTTTATGAAGGAGAATAAGAGATAGGTGTGTATGGGCCAAATTGTGGGAGGCCTGGAACCAGCTTCTCTGTTAAGGCCTTTGAATCGATTTCTATAACTAATGGTGAGTCACTGCAGGTTTTTAAACAGGAGATGAGGAACGCGAAATGGTATTTTAGCAAAATTAACCTAACAGACTTAAAAATGATTTAGAAGAGAAAGAGGCAAACAACCTGCAAAATAGGCAGGAAATGCCATCGCCCCTTGGCAATCGCATATTTAACACTCACAATTGCAACTTTCCCCAAGCGATCTGCAGATGTTCTCATTTCTAATTTTTCTAGGGCACAGAATTATGAGGTCAGTTTGTGAAACCAAGTAGTTAGCTGGCACTGTACTTCTTCTCCGAGAGACTGTGGGCTTTCCCCCCTAAACCAGAGTCCTATATTCAGTCTATCTCACTAAGTGATGAAGTTGTTTTTTTTGTTGTTGTTTTTTGTGTTTTTGTTTTTGTTTTTTGGTTTTTGGGGTTTTTTTTTGCTTTTTTTTTGAGAGAGAGAGAGAGAGAGAGAGAGAGAGAGAGAGAGAGAACAAGAGCTAGAGAGAGGGCAGAGGGAAACAGAGTCTCGGAGAATCTTAAGCAGGCTCCACGCCCGACACGGGGCTTAATCCCACGACCCTGGGATCATGACATGAACCAAAATCAAGAGTCTGACACTCAATCCACTGAGCCACCCAGGAGCCCCTGAAATATCTTTCTTTATGCAAATATGCCTCCGAGGAAATGCAACTACAGGTGTAGAAATCAACAGTGAGCTACACCAATGAGGTTGATGACCGGACTGTGGGAGTTCTATACATTTCATCCCTTGGGAAAGTCAAGGCATTTTGTACTTGCTGCCGTCGATACTGTGTCAAAAAGAAGGCAACAGAAATAATTAAAGAGAAAGGGTTGTAAGAAGATATCAGAAAGAAATGGAAGGATTTAGGGCAGCCTAGAAAGGCGGATGTGGCAAAGAAAAAAACCAAGACAGGCTCTCCAGTTTCAAGCCCACAAGACAGGGAGCATGTTAGTACCTAGAGTAGAAATAAATGCTGAAGGGAAACTAATGCCTAGGAAAACGTGACAGGTGTCTGCACGCTGAGTAAAGATCTAACAGGCTGATTTAAGCACACTCTTGTCTGGAAGAAGAGAAGCAACTTAGGTAATTAGAGGGTTCGGTGAAACCCATTCTGGAGGACATGAAATGTATTCAACACTGTTTACTTCCACTCTTTTAATGTGACCGATTTGGGGCACTCCAATTTCTTGATTTTTCAAATCAAAATTGTATATAGTTCTACCTCTTATTTCAGAGAACACTTTATGAATCTTGGAACAGTTCCTTGACAGACACAAACACTCCCAGTTTTCGTAACTCATTTCCAGAGAGTTCTATTTTTCAACCAGTATCTAGGAGCTACAAGTGCTTAGGTGTGAACTTCTGCGCATTTAAGTCATGATACCGATATACAATATAAAGAGAGAAAGAGGCCACTAGTGAAGTAACTTCACTGTGTTAATTCTTTGCCTTTGTTTTGCAGGAAAAGCTTCAGGGTGACAAACATTCTGGGAAACAATTAAAGCTAGATATATACCAAGAAGGAAAAAAGAAAGAAAAAAGGAACCACCAGAAACCTGGTTAATTGCTGAGAACTCAAACTGAGAGAATTATTCACAATGACAAAGAGTCATTATCTCAGTGTCCCCTGGCTGGCTCCTGGTGCATCACCAGCCTCATCTATATTCCCCACAGGAAGCAGCAGCAGCTCTAGGGAGGATCAGCAGTGAACAGAGAATGTGTTATGTGGAAATAGTTATTTCATATGGATCACAAATGGGAGCCTGGCGAGAAGAGAAAAGCTGGAGCTCTGCGCACCAAGAACACTTTAAAAAGCCGTACTTAAGAACAGAGGGATTGTTTTCAAAAAATTTGTCTTTAAATTGGACATTCAAGTGAAAAGCGGGTGTCGAGAGCTACTGTGCACTAAAGGGGCTCTCCTTTCAGTTTCAATATTTGGGGCTTTGGGCCTCTGCACCATACCATAATTAAGTAAACTGGGGAGAAATCATGAGAGTAGTTAAAATAAGTGGTCACATGACAGTAGTTAAAATAGATGGTCACATGACAGGTCAAGATTCTCTGGGCTCTGGTGACTTCACCTGCCACCTCTGCTGTGATTGCCTTTAGCAAGTGCTTAATAAATAATGTCTGAATGAGGCAGTCAATTATAATAGTCAATAACTAAATACTGGAAGAAGAGAGGAAGAAAGAGGAAATGAGGGAAGGAGGTAGAGCGGGAAAAAGAAAGGTAGGGAGGGAATGAGGGAGTAAAGAAGGAAAAGGAAAACATGAGAAAATGAAAAGAAGGCAGAGAATGGCAAATACTTGTGTCAACACTTGCGGTTGGAAATAAGGATAGCAATGCTTGTAAAGACACCATTCTACAGTTTCATATCAGCTGCTCTTTTTTGCACTCTCTGCTCTGGATATCAGCAGAATACAATCAAAGGTTAAGGTCTCAGGGGACTTCCATACGATGGAGGTGCAGGGAGATCCTGAACTCATCTCCTCCCATGCACACATTAAATCTCCAGCTGCAGATGGATCATGTCCCTCTGAAATATATGTGAAAACCACATGAACTGTTCTCCATAACAAAGGACAAAAAGACCACATTGAGACAGGTAGGAGAGGCAGAGACACGGTCATGCCAAAACCCCCGCCCTTGGCACGGTGACACATAACAGTGAGGAACGTCCCCAGGCCAGCACTTCCCCTTGGAGGAGCAAGGGGTTGGTGCCCCACGTGGGGCACCTCGACTCCTGGGATCTGCACGAGAGAAAAGAGCCCCCAAAGTATCTGGCTTAGAAAACCCACTGGGCTGAAGTCCAAGGGATCCTAAGTGCTATCAGAAACTGAGATTCCCCATTTGGAGGACTCACATGTGGTCTCACTCACCCTGAGACCCAGTAGAAAAAAGCAGTTTGAAAAATGCCTAGAGTACATACGAAAGTGATGCATTCGCTAATCTAAAAGTGTCTGCCGGAGGGACAGCAGACGGTTGAAACTCTTCCTGGAGCCTGAACTGCTGGTGGATGCCATTTGTGCACCCTCCGCCTTCCCTGGTAGCACAGGCAGGAGGGCTGAGATGCCGCACCCTGCCTCTGCCTTGCTGAGACAGGCAGGAGCAAGTGGTCAGAGCACCATCTCGCTGCCTTGCTAAAGCCTGAGAGTGTCCGCGTTTGCAGCACACCCCTGCTCCCTGACTGGGGCAGGTGAGTATGAATGGTTATGGCACTCCCCGATCCCAGTAACTAATGCTGGTGCACATGTGCGGACAAGGCACTCACTCGACGCATTCCTAAAGACTGTGGGCACGCGCACTTAGGACACTTTCCCATCGTCTTTCTGAAGCCAGTAAAAGCATGTCTCTACCCTCTATGTGCTCCATTCTCTAATTAAAGCCAGCAATTCACACAGGGCATGGTCCTTCACCTGGCTCTCCCGGCCAAGGGGGCTGGAGATCCTGAGCACCATGTGGGAATGTAACAATCAGAAAGACAGTTCTTGGCAGGCCCCACCACCACCAGGGTACCATAGACAGCTGACTGGAACATAATCCCAGGCTTCCTGTGAAAAAGGCCTATTTCCTTAGCGTGGAGCTTCAACCTGAGGGACAGGCTTCAGGTTTCCCACCCATCTAGAGGCTAAGGAGGTATTCCCAGGGAATGTAAGCAGTGAGATACCATCCTGGCACATCCCTTTGGCTTCATTACCCCTCAACAAGATCTCCCCAAAAGGATTGTACACTCAACTGGAGCCCTATTTGTTGCAACTTTTGTCCAAGGGACACCTCCAGATCTGGTTAGGAAACCTGAAAGGATTGCAAACGCAGCCCCATGGGACTGTATACATTTGCATTCATTAGAAGATCTGCCTGAGGGTCTGGCTTCCAATCAACCTGAAACTAGGTGCTTAATGAGATTCCTGCACATGTTCCAGTGACAGGTCTCGGCACACCCTCAACAATGGTGACATAGCAAGAATAAATCAGACAATTTAGACAATCACAAAGGTTCAAGAGACCAACCAAAAGCTAGGGCAAGGTTAAATAAGAAGATCTGTCACCCAGACAAGGCCACTCCTTCACGACTCAGAGAGGCAGCTCTTTCACCTAATACTTAGAAACAAACACAGAGAGTCAAAGCAACATGAGGAAACAGAGAAATATGTTCCAAATGAAAAAGAAGACAAAACTTCAGTAAAAAATCTTAATGAAATGGAGATAAATAATCTACCTGTTAAAAGTTAGAGTTCAACTAAGGGTCATAAAGATGCTCACTGAACTCAGGAAAATGGATGAACCCAGAGAGAACTTCAACAAAGAGATAGAAAATAGAAGAAAGTACCAAACAGAAGTCACAAAGCTGAAAAATACAATAACTGAACTGAAAAATACACTAGAGGGGTTCAACAACAGACTGGATGAAGCAGAACAATGGATCAGTGATTTGGGACTCACAGCAACAGAACTCACCCAAACAAAGCATCCAAAAGAAAAAATAAAAATAAAAAATGGAAATTGCTTAAGGGATCTATGGAGCAACATCAAGCAGAGTAACATTAGCATTATAGGAATCCCAGAAGGCAAAGAGAGGAAAATGGATAGAAAAACTTATTTGAAGAAATAATGGCTGAAAACTTCCCTAACCTAGAGATGGAAAAAGACATCCAGGTCAAAGAAGCAGAGAGTTCTAAATAAGATAAATCCAAAGGGAGCTACACCAAGACACATTATAATTAAAATGTCAAAAGTTAAAGATACAAAGAGAAGCTGAAAAGCAATAAGAAAGAAAACTAAAGTGTTAGGTTCAGGGAAAACCTCATAAGACTACTGGCCAGTTTCTCAGCAGAAACTTCTCGGGCAAGAAGAGAACGTCATGATATATTTAAAGTGCCAAAAAGCATCCTATCAAGAATACTCTAGCCAGCAAGGTCATCATTCAGAATTGAAGGAGAAATCATTTTCCAGACAAGCAAAAGCTAAAAAAGTTCATCGCTGGGCTGACAAGAAATGTTCAAAAGACTTCTTTAAGCTGAAAAGAAGAGGTACTATTTAATAGCAAGGAAATATACAGAAGCAAATACACACACACACACACACACACACACACACACACACATAAGTAAATATCTCCCTGGAAAAGGCAAATATACAGTAAAGATAGTGGATTAATCATTTACAATGTTACTGAAAGGATAAAAGACAAAAACAGTAAAATTAAAATGACAGTAATTAGTTATGGGATACATAAAACTAGATGTAAAATATGACATCAAAAACATAAAACAGGGGCGCCTGGGTGGCGCAGTCGGTTAAGCGTCCGACTTCAGCCAGGTCACGATCTCGCGGTCCGTGAGTTCGAGCCCCGCGTCGGGCTCTGGGCTGATGGCTCAGAGCCTGGAGCCTGTTTCCGATTCTGTGTCTCCCTCTCTCTCTGCCCCTCCCCCGTTCATGCTCTGTCTCTCTCTGTCCCAAAAATAATAAATAAACGTTGAAAAAAAAATTAAAAAAAAAAAAAAAAACATAAAACATGTGGCGGGATGTAGAGTTTTGGAATGCCTTCAAATTTAAGTTGCCATCTACTTAAAATAGACTGGTATATACTTAGGATGATCTTTGTGAACCTCATGGTAACCACAAAACAAAAACTTAGAGTAAATACACAAAAGAAAATGAAAGGAACCCAAGCATAGAACTAAAGAAAGATATATGCAGACACCATAGGAACAACAAAATACATAAAGCAAATATTAACAGACCTAAAGGAAGAAACTGATAGCAATACAATAGTAATAGGGAGTTTAACATCCCACTTACATCAAAGATAGATTACAAAGACAGAAAATCAATAAGGTAACATCAGCTTTTAATGACACATTACACCAAATGGACATAACAGATGTATATAGAATATTCCATCCATGGGGCGCCTGGGTGGCGCAGTCGGTTAAGCGTCCGACTTCAGCCAGGTCACGATCTCGCGGTCCGTGAGTTCGAGCCCCGCGTCAGGCTCTGGGCTGATGGCTCGGAGCCTGGAGCCTGTTTCCAATTCTGTGTCTCCCTCTCTCTCTGCCCCTTCCCCCGTTCATGCTCTGTCTCTCTCTGTCCCAAAAATAAATAAACGTTTAAAAAAAATTAAAAAAAAAAAGAATATTCCATCCAAAATCAGAGAATACACATTCTTCTTAAGTGCACATGGAGCATTCTCAACAATGGATCACAATGTGATTAATACCCAAAAAAATAAGTCTCAATAAATTCAAGATTGAAATAATATCAAACATCTTTTCTGACCACAATGGTATGAAACTAGAAATTATAAAAAGAAAACTAGAGAAATTACAAATACATAAAGATTAAAACAAAAAGTGTTACTAAACAACTACTGAGTCATAGATAAAATCAAAGAAGAAATAAAAATATATACCAAGAGACAAATGAAAATAAATACAACATAACAAAGTCTATGGGATGGAGTAAACACAGTTCTAAGAGAGAAGTTCATACCAATACCCCAAGAAATAAAAGAAATAAAATGAAGAATTTCACTTTACAACTAGAGAAGATCAAACAAAGCCCAAAGTTAATAGAAGTAAATAGTAAAGGTCAGAGTGGAAATATGTGAAATAAAGACTAAAAAGGACAATAGAAAAGATAACCAAAATGAAGAGCTGTTTTTTTTTTTTTAATATTTTTTAAACATTGACAAACCTTTACCTAGGCTCACCAAGAAACAGAACAAAAGCTCAAATAAATCAGAAACAAAAGAGAAGTTAAAACTGATACCACAGAAATACAAAGGTTCATAAAAGATTACTATGTACAATTATGTACCAACAAATTGGACAACCTAGAAGAAATGGATACATCCCTAGACACTTATAATCTTCCAAGATTGAATCAAGAAAAAATAGAAAATCTAAATAAACCAATTACTAGTAAGGAGACTGAAAAAACTCCCAACAAACAGAAGTCCAGGACCAGGTGGCTTTACTGACAAATTCTACCAAATATTCAAAGAAGATTTAGTATCAATACTTCTCAAACTCTTCCAAAAAAATTGAAGACAACAGAATACTTCCACATTTATTCTACAAAACTAGCATTGTCCTGATACCAAAAACATAAAGGGCACTGCAAAAAAGAAAGAAAGAAAGAAAGAAAGAAAGAAAGAAAGAAAGAAAGAAAGAAAGAAAGAAAGAAAGAAA
>NW_024412376.1:83416446-83419249 GCF_014898765.1 Herpailurus yagouaroundi | reverse complement strand
AAAGAAAGAAAGAAAGAAAGAAAGAAAGAAAGAAAGAAAGAAAGAAAAGAAAAAAAAAGGCAAGGAAAGGAAGAAAAAAAGAGAAAAAAGGGGCACCTGGGTGGCTCAGTCAGTTAAGTGTCCAACTTTGGGTTAGGTCATGGTTTTGCGGTTCACAGGTTTGAGCCCTGTGTCAGTCTCTATGCTGACAGGTTGAAGCCTGGAGCCTACTTCAGATTCTGTGTCTCCCTCTCTCTCACCCTCCCCTGGCTCACACTCTGTCTTTCTCTCTTTCTCTCAAAAATAAATAAACATTAAAAAAAATTTAAGAGAAATAGAAAGACAGACAGAAAGACAAAAGAGAGAAAAAAGAGAGAAAAAGAGAGAGAAAGAAAGAAAGAAAGAAAGAAAGAAAGAAAGAAAGAAAGAAAGAAGGAAGGGAAGGAAGGAAGCATTGATTACAGGCAGGCCAATATCCCTGATGAACACAGATACAAAAATTTTTAAGAAAATATTAGCAAATTGAATTCAACATCTATGATTCAACAATCATACATCTAGATCAAGTGGGATTTATTCCAAAAATGTAAGGATGGTTCAACATCCACACATCAATAATATGATACACCACATTAACAAAATTAAAGGTGAAAATCATATGATCATCTTAATAGATACTTAAAAAGCACTTGGAAAAATTCAATATCACTTTATGTTAAAAATTTTCAATAAAATGGATATAGAAGGAATGTACCTCAACATAATAAAGGCTATATAAAACAAACCCACAGCTAATATCACACTCAATGGTGAAAAGCTCAAACATTTTCATCTAAAATTAGGAACAAAACATGACTGGCCACTCTGCCCACTTTTATTCAACATAGTATTGGAAGTGCTAGCCACTGCAACTAGGCAAGAAAAAGAAATAAAAGACATTGAAATTGGAAAGGAAGAAGTAAAACTGTCACTATCTGCAGATGACATGATATTATATGTAGAAAATACTAAATACTCCACTAAATAAAACTATTAGAATAAATAAATGAATTCAGTCAAGTTGCAGGATACAAAAATAATATACAAAGTTCTGTTACATTTCTATACACTAAAACCAAACTATAAGAAAGAGAAGTAAAGATAACAATCCCATTAGTAATTGCATCATGGGGCACCTGGGTGGCTCATTTGGTAAATGCCCAACTTTGGCTCAGGTCATGATCTTGTGGTTTGTTGGTCTGAGCCCCATGTCAGGCTCTGCACTGACAGCTCAGAGCCTGGAGCCTGCTTCAGATTCTTTGTCCCCCTCTCTCTATGCCTCTCTCCCACTTGTCCTCTCTCTCTGTCTCTCTCCAAAGTAAATAAACATTTAAAAATTTAAAAAATAATAATAATTGCATCAAAAAGAATAAAATACCTGGGGATTACTTTTAACCAATGAGGTGAAAGACCAGCACGCTGAAAACTGTAAGACACTGATGAAAGAAATTTAAAAAGGCACAAATAAATGAAAAGATATTCTGTTTCATGGATCAAAAGAATTAATATTGTTAAATGTCCATATTACCCAAAGGAATCTACAGATTCTATGCAATCCCTATGAAGATTCTGGTGACATTTTTTTACAGAACTGCAACAACAAAATTCTTAAATTTGAATAGCCAGCACAATCTTGAGAAAGAACAAAGCCAGAGGTATCACACTCCCTGATTTCCAACTATACTACAAAGCTATAGTAATCAAAACACTATGGTACCAGCATAAAAACAGACATATAGATGAACAGAATCGAATAGAGAGCCCCCAAACAAACCCCTGCATATATAGTTAGTTAATTTACGAGGCAAGAATACACAATGGGGAAAAGACAGTCTCTATAATAATTGGACCACTATCTTATACCAAATGCAAAAATTAACTCAAAATGGATTAAAAACCTGAATGTGAGACCAAAACCATAAAACTCCCAGGAGAAAATATAGGTAATAAGCTCCTTGACATTGGTCTTACTGATATATTTTTGCATCTGACTCCAAAGGCAAGGGAAACAAAAGCAAAAATAAACAAATGGGACTATAATATCAAACTAAAAAGCTACTGCACAGTGAAGGAAACCATTAAAAAAACAAAAAAGGCAAACTACTGAAGGGGAGAAGATTTTGCAAATCATATAATCAATAAGGGGTTAATACTCAAAATATATAAAGAACACATACCTATCAAAAACAAACCAAAACAAATAATCCAATTAAAAATGGACAGAGAATCTGAATAAATATATTTCCAAAGAAGACATTTAGTAACCAACAGGCACATGGAAAAGATGCTCAGCATCACTAATCATCAAAGAAATACAAATCAAAACCACAGTGAGGTATCACCTCATACCTGTCAGAATGACTATTAACAAAATGAGACAAAAATAACAAGTGTTGGTGAGGATGTGGAGAAAAGAGAACCCTCATGCACTGTTGGTAGGAATGTAAACTGCTACAGGCACTCTAGAAAATGGTATGGAGGTTCCAAAAAAAATTAAAAAAAAAAAAAAAAAGAACTACCTTACGATCCAGCAATTCAGTACTGGGTATCTATTGGGAAAAAATAAAAATACTAGTTCAAAAAGACATGGGCACCACTGTGTTCACTACAGCACTATTTACAATAGTAAGATATGGAAATAATCTAAGTGCTCCTTCATAAATGAACAAGGAAGATACACACACACACACACACACACACACACACTATATACCATATATATATTATATACATATAATACACACACACACACACACACACACACACACACACACACACACACACA
>NW_024412376.1:83293630-83416436 GCF_014898765.1 Herpailurus yagouaroundi | reverse complement strand
ACACACACACACACACACACACACACACACACACACACACACACACACAATGGAATACTACTCAGCCATATAAAAGAACGAAATCTTGCCATTTGTAACAATATTGATGGACCTTAAGCATATTATGTTAAGTGACATAAGTCAGACAGAGAAAGACTGTAAGACTTCATTTATATGTAAAATCTGGAAAAACTGAACAAACAAAACAAGACTCAAACTCATAGATAAAGAGAAGAACCTGATGGTCGTCAGAGGGGACAGGGGACTAGGGTGGACAAAATAGGTGAAAGGGATCAAGAAGTGTAAACTTTCAGTTACAAAATAAATAAGTCATGGGCATGTAATATGCTGCATGGGAAATATAATTAATAATATGGTATCAGCTTTATATGGTGACAGATGGTAATTAATATTGTTAGACTTTGTTGTGATCATTTTGCAATGCATACAAATGTCAAATCACGATGCCGTACCCCTGAAACCAATATAATAGTGCGTGCCAATTATACCTCAATAAAATAAAAATAACTAAATACCAAAACCTGTTGCTCTCTAAATAAATTGCAATTTACTGAACAGAGTAAAAACTTTGTTCTTCAAATGTTTGATGCAACGGAGAAAGCAAATTAGTTAAAGCATTTAACTTAAAGCACCAGCTAAAAGTTATTTCGTATCTAGTAATATTTGCTAAGTATTTTTAATCGGTCTTATCCATTGTATTTAATTTTCACGCTATTCATAATGCATACTCCATTTTGTGAATGAGAAAAACTAAGGCTCGATGTGGTTAAGAAATTTAAATCATGATAATAAGCTGGTTTAGCTTACCCTGGGGTAAACTTAATCCTCACAATTCCTTAAGGAAGGTATTATTATCAACTCCACTATGCCGATGAGGAAACCCAGGCTCAGAGAGTTTAGGTAACTGGCCTAAATTCCTAAGGCTAGCAAGTCATGCAGCAGACTGAGATATGTAACAGTCCTGTTAGCCTGGCCCCAGGGCCCATGGATTGCTCATGAGGAGAGGGAAAACTGGAGCTAGAATACCGGCATCCTGACTCAGAAGTCAGAGCTCTTCACTCTGGCCACAGTGACCTAAGTACGTACTCAGTGGTTTCCTCCCTCTCCTCCTTGCCCACATCACACACTCACCTACCCCTCCCACCCAGGCTAAGAGCACAGCCTGCCCCAGATTTCATCTGGATCTACATTAAATCTGAAGAGATCAAGGATTTTCTAGTAATCCAACCCTTCCACCAAAGAGACAGGTTTAGTTTATGATAGGTTTTTTCCTAGAAGGTTTTTTCTTTTCTCTCTCTCTCTCTCTCTCTCTCAGTGAACAGGACTGGTCTTCCTTTGAATGTCAATAGAAAGACAGTTTTGTTTATTAATGGTCAATAATGGTTTTAATGACCAACTGTATTTTTATTAAGTAAAATGGATTAAAAAAAAAAAAAACCCACAAAAACCTCACAATGCCCCTAGCCTTAAAACTGTTCCTACTGTCTGTGCTGTATTGCCATCACTTTAAAAATTCACAGAACAAAATTTAATCTTCTTGTAGGACCGCATAATTCCAGAAATAAATCTTTCAAAAACATACGTTTATGGATGTAGGACTAATTCTAAAATAGGTATCAACCAGGACTGCCTTTTTCTGCATTACTCCAGATACCTGAAATATATGCATCAAAACCATCTATGCACAGAAATGGGGCCACTGCTAGGGGCAGTGTTATTCTTAGAGTTACAGAAATTGGAGCTATTCACAAAATATGCTGTCTGATTCTTAATGAAAATAGCTTAATAGAAATAAATATTCATGTATGAATCATCACAAAAATCATGATAGGATCAAGTGACAACGACCTTTGGAAATTAGTAAAAAAAAAAAAAAAAACATAAAAATAGGAAGCAGAATAGAAAGGTACAGCTGGGGCATGCCTGCTCCATCCCATACTCTATTTTGAACTGCTATGTGCCTTATAATTTAATAGTGTGGTAAGTATAAATCTACATAGCAATTGCAGTGATGAAGTGCCCAACAAAATTCAGAAGTCCCTGTATTTATTTCTCCATGGAGAACCCATTAGCAAAGACCATTAATAATAAATACTTCTAATCCTTACAAATAAGGTTTGGTTCATTTTAAACGAATAACTTATTCTTCCTGCCCCAAGTTTTTTGTCCTTCAAAGTCTCCCCCACCCCTGACACAGACATACACATTTATTGAGGTATAACTGTGAAACAAAAATTGTACTCATTTAAGAGGCAAATGTGAGGCTAACCCAAGTCTTTCATCTTGAGAAGCAGGAGAATGGCCAACATGATTTCTCCAGTCTCTTCCCAGTTTAATATTCCCCATCCTGGTAAAAATAATATCCCCTGATTTCTGCATAAATGGGGAGTCCAACTATGCTATGTGCAAAAAGAAATCTCGCTATAACTATGGTGAATGTTTTAGAAGCAGAGTATGGGGGCGCCTGGGTGGCTCAGTCGGTTAAGCGTCTGACTTCAGCCCGGGTCACGATCTCGCGGTCCGTGAGTTCGAGCCCCGTGTCGGGCTCTGGGCTGATGGCTCAGAGCCTGGAGCCTGCTTCTGATCCTGTGTCTCCCCCTCTCTCTCTGCCCCTCCCCCGTTCATGCTCTGTCTCTCTCTGTCTCAAAAAAATAAATAAACGTTAAAAAAAAAAAAAAGAAGCAGAGTATGTCTTGCAAAATGATTATTGCCTTCCCTGTTTGTTTCTGAAAAGCCAGGTTCGGGTTGCTTAAAAAAGGCACATCAACCCTGTCCGGCTGCAAACACCTTGAGAACTACTCTGCTGTAGACAAAGACGGTGGCATACTTTTGATTTTCATAAATTCCTGCTTTTGTACTCCCAGAGTTTATCTGTTCTTTAAAAATATGCTTAAAAGCAGAAAAAGGAAGGTATTCTTTCTAGTATGCGTGTGAGTCAAAGTATCCACATGGACAGTAAGCAACAGGTTTTAGGAATACAGAAAAAAAAATGAGCTCAGGAAACTTAGATACACTACCATGAAGAGTAAATGTGAATCCTTGTTGAAGTTCAAAATAATGACTCAGATTTCAAGAGTTTCTTTTTCTCTCTTACAAAAGGAAACGTAACCTTTTTATTGATTATTTGAACACGCCCCCCAACCCCCGCCCCACAATCACAATGAATTCAATCACCCAGGAGTCTTTTCACTGGATGCTAGAGTGTGGTGTAATACATTATACATCTTCTCAGGCTATAATTTTGGTATTTAATGAAACCAAACAGATTGCCTTAGAGTTGCTATGGGAACATTTATCAGATGGAAAGGGGCTGGCAGTAAGCGATCTGCTGCCAGATGGGAAAGAATTCATTAGCTCTAGGAGACTGGCACTCTCAAGAATCATTTAAATATAGACATTAAGGGAAAACGTTCGGTTGACGATTTGGTTACACAATCCTAAAATCTCTTAACACATAAAGGTGAGAGCTGTGCCTCTCCTGCAAGGCTCAGTAAAGGATTCTGAACAAATTCAACTACAGCTGCAAAATTTCTCAAGAATCGAGGGAAAGGGACAGATGGAGTTGGTTTGTAAGAGAAAATTCATTTGCTCCCGAGTGAACAGGGAAGCCAGTGTCTTCACTGGCACACCATAATAGGGGTTGCTCTGAAGCAGGCGGGCTGATCTTTTTTCCCCCCCCAGGCAGAAATCCGTAAATGACTTGGCTATGCATGCATTCTGTAGGAAAATTCTACCTTTCCTATCCACAGTCCTTAAAAAAAAAAAAAAAAAAAGTGAAATATATCAATTAGCTAAACTGATATCAGTAATCTATTCCTTCGATGGTATGTAGAAAATAAATGGGACCCCCTCCTCCGCTTGAAAATTGAGTCTAGTCAATCAATCCACCCAAACATAGAGCATTCGCAGGCACACACACAGGCACACAACTATACATACAGTCCATGATATCTTGTCCCTGGGGTTACAATTTCTCACCAGTAAATCTGACTCTTCCTTCCTCTCTCTTTGAAAACATTCACTTCACCTCCTCCTTTGGCAAACGGGCACGCCTTTGACAGACTTTTTGTCAGTCAGCACTCGTTACCACCCCCCCACCCCGTATTCTCTCCCTGTTTTTCGGGGGCTGGAAGTCTAAGCACCACACTTCTCATATTCCCCAGCTCTTCTGTTTCTCTGGAGAAGGCTTGGATTCTGCCACTAAGATGTACTCGCGTAATGTGCGAAAGTGAAGGAAAGTGGAAGAACTCCTGGCCCAGCACCTGACATGACCACTGACGGTGGGCTTCGCTAAATGCTTTTCAGTGATTGACAATTCCACGTTCCACTACCAGTCACTAGCCGAGTGGCGGTGGAGCTGCTATAGCTTCACCAGGCTTTTCCCTGGTGATCTGTGGATGGCAGCAATCGTTTCCTGGACATGTGTTCACAGTCTGCAGTGCAATGAACAGCCGGGCAACAAAATCAAAGCCTCTGATATTCTACCCCCTCCCAACAATTCTGTAGGTACTTAGTTCACTACATTAAATTCTTTTTCAGTTTGAAATATCTAATAGTTGCACTTCCTGCCCTGAACCCTTCTCCTAAGAAAAATGAGTGATTTAGATCTATCCAACGGTGGGATATACTGTAGTTCAAAAGTTAGGGTTGCGGGGTTTTTGGAGAGACCTCACAAAAGCATGTCACGGACACACGTGGGGTCTCTGAGCTTGTTTGGTGAAGGCTTTCAAGAGGACACACTATGCTCTCATCCTCTCTTACTCCTACCTTTTCTATAAGGATTAGATGACCTTCTGGGAGAGGTGCGTCTATTCGTATGCTCCGTCTCCTTCTCTCCCGTTGCATTTGTGAAAGGCCTGGGCCCCGTGGTGGAAGCCCAGCACCAGCCACCAGGATACACGCCGCAGTGTTTTCCATTCTCCTCTCTTCCTTTTTCTGCTTTGTCTCCGGGTAAGTACACTATAACTTAAAGATTCTGGTTGAATTCAGGAGCAGGAACAGGGAAAGCAGATCTTGCATTGTTTTTAAGTCTACTTAGGGGATCAGCAAAGAATTCTCCATTGGGCTCAGCCTAGCGCTTCAGGTACCATATTAGGATTCAGCTAAAGACTTTGCTAGTAGCTACTTATCATAATAAATAGATTTCTCTCAGGGCTCCTGAGTGGCTCAGTCGGTTTAGCGTCTGACTCTTAATTTCAGCTCAGGTCATGATCCCACAGTTTGTGAGTTCGAGCCCCATGTCAGGCTCTGTGCTGAGAGCATGGAACCTGCTAGGGATTCTCTTGCTCCCTCTCTCTCTGCTCCTCCCCTCCTCGTACTCTCTTCTCTCTCAAAATAAATAAACTTAAATAAATAAATAAATAAATAAATAAATAAATAAATAGATTTCTCTCATGTTCTCAGGTAAAAGTTGATAGATGACTCACTTATGGTATTTGCCATTTGACGTCTAGGCCATCATTCTCTCTGCTAGAAATATCTACTGAAACTCATGTTGACACAGCTGGGACAAAATAGTGATTAAAAAGTGGTTCTTTTTATACTTAATATGTTCTATAATTTAATTTAAATTCAGGGTTAAAGAATACTCCAGTTTCCATTTTACCAAAACAAACATTAAATAAGAGCAAAGTAACTTAGGATTTTTTTTTTCATGGTAACAAATGCCTAAGACATTATAGGAAGAATAAGTAATCAAGTCTACTATTCCCCAGCTTTGTTCTCTCTGTGGAAGTCATGCTTGCCTCTTTGCTACAGCATGAACACTCGGCCACATTTATGCCCTTATAGCCATGGACTAGCTGTTTGCTCTAGGAAGAGCCCTCCTTCCACAGATCTCCTGGGCCACCTCCTCAGCCACTGCAAGTCTGCTCAAATCCCAGCTTCTCAATGGAGCCTACTCTGACCACTCTATTTAAAATTTTTTTTTTCAACGTTTATTTATTTTTGGGACAGAGAGAGACAGAGCATGAACGGGGGAGGGGCAGAGAGAGAGGGAGACACAGAATCGGAAACAGGCTCCAGGCTCTGAGCCATCAGCCCAGAGCCCGACGCGGGGCTTGAACTCACGGATCGCGAGATCGTGACCTGGCTGAAGTCGGATGCTTAACCGACTGCGCCACCCAGGCGCCCCTCTGACCACTCTATTTTAATCCCCCCATGGTGAGAGTCCACTCTGCTTTTTCTACTTCCGTGCTGCTTATCACTTTCTAATTTGCTCACCTATCCTTTATTGCATATTATTGTTTACATTTTGTCTCCTACTGATAAGACAGGAAGGGACCTGGAGTGGTTTAGCTATCCTATTCCTTATTCCACATTTCTCTTTGCAGAAGGGCAAAATCTTTCCATAAACACCTCAGATTTTGGACTCAACAACATGAAATAATGCCATTCGTTAATATAGACTAAGTAATTCTTCACTCTACAAACAGTAAAGTACCTGCAATATCAGTTTGGTATCTACACAATCTTCCAAGAAGCTACTGAAACCCGAACCCAAAATCAACACTTTAATGTGCTTCACGCAAGTCATTATCCTTTCATCCAGTCAGCTGTAATCCTCAACTTTTTAAAATCGAATACCAAACCCTTCACTCCTTTTGCTTTACCCCAAAATAAGAAGAAAAATCCTCGAACATCTGAAACCTCTTCCATCTCTGATGTCTGTTCTAGGCTATCAAAATATTATAAAACTTTTATGTGTACATCAACAAAGTGTATCTAATCTCGAGATCACCAGCCATAAACAAGCACATAGCAGTCCCTTATGAGCCAGCGGGCATTTCAAAATTAAAATAAAAGGAATTTACCAAGCAACATTGCTGAGATATACTCAAATTGGCATTAGCTTTAGTGGTAGTGACAGACATAGACACATAAAAATTTCTACAAAACAACAACAACAAAATGATTTTAATGTTAAATAAGACTCACCTCACCTGGTTAATTAAGAGAAAGGCAGATGGATGGTATAA
Organism: Herpailurus yagouaroundi; assembly: GCF_014898765.1. Taxonomy (NCBI): domain Eukaryota; kingdom Metazoa; phylum Chordata; class Mammalia; order Carnivora; family Felidae; genus Herpailurus; species Herpailurus yagouaroundi. The sequence continues at coordinate 83,409,438 of NW_024412376.1, read as the reverse complement.
TGATGGAATGAGCCACGGTAGAAGACTGCAGACTTGCTAAATTAGTTAAGTAAAATTTCAAGACACAGGGGGTGCTGAGGATACAAGTGGGTAGAAGCTGGAACACATCCTCCATTTAGTAGATGTAAAAAAAAAAAGCGAACTTCAATTTGCATGCACGTTCTGACTCAGATGTATTTTAGGAGGAGGCATACTCAACGACCATTTGGACAACTCAACAAACTCCTAGCCGAAGAAGTTCTTCTCACCACAGGTAATCAAACACCAACATATTTTCTTCCAGATCAGTCGAGTTTCAGCAGTTAGATTTTCCTTTCACCTTAACCAATTGTCACCTCAGCTTTTCTGAACTAGGCCATCCAATGGTGTCTCCTAACCCATTTTCATGCCAAAACAATATGAAATTGCCCTGTTAGAGCAGTACAGTGCATTGTTCCCTGAACCCAACAAAGTAGATTTCCATCATGCAAATCAGTCTCAACACAGACATTCCGTGTTTATTTATCTTAGCCAATTCCTTTTGCTTCCTAAGGCTATTTTCTCCTGAACACTCTTCCTCCTCCAGAGAAGAGCTAAAAAAGAAAAGAAAAGAACATTTCCTGAATTCAGTTTCTCATTGCCTAAGTCATATTTGCAAGTGCCATGCTATGTGGCGAGTCATGTGTCACGCCCTGCCACTATGAGTCCCCACTGGGCAGTTTATTTCTGTGGAGACTATCTTCTGTTATTTTGGATTATTATGGGCTGTTCCTTTTTATTAAGTCAATCATCTGGAAGTACCCAGCCCATCATTTAAAAGATGGATTGAAAAAAAAAAAAAAAAGATGGATAAAAAAGATCTTCCCTCTAAGGATTCTTAAGCAACATTAATAATATGAACACATTTATTGACTGCTATTTACATTTTGTATTTCCTTAGGCTACATTAAGATATTTAAGCCAAGGCACTATGTCTTATTTGCCTTGTACTGTTGACGCTAATAAGACCTAGATTATTAGAGAACAATAAGGCAATTTTAAAAACTGAAATAATAACGCATGCCAGGCTCTCACTTTTTCCTGCCTTTCCTTTTTAATTATAATCGCAATTGAACATTTTAACCTGAATTCAGGAGAAAATGAGGTGAGAAATGAATTGCCTTAAGTCAAATTCCAAAATTCTATGCTTTCAACTAAATCGTTATTTGAGGTCTCATTAATTGAAGGAAGGGGGATAATTACTAAAGTGCATTTCTGTAGGAAAAAATCACTTGTTAGGCTCTATGGGTGGCTGCTATTATGATGGCCCGAGGAGCTACAGCCTTTACTGGACAATAGAAATAATTATTCTTGTCATTACTGTAGTGGCTCTTGGTTAAGGTAACTTAAGAACCAGCTGCTTCTGGATGTACATGAAGCAGCACGTTTTTGGGGGATAAATCTCAGCCACATGGTTACAAGACAAACAGTTTTGTTCAGCTAGACAGCTGTAGTATAAAGCATCTAAAAAGGGCTTAGCAAATATGTAAATCATTATTAGCTGAGTGAACAAGTATTTACCAAGTGCCAAATATATTCCAGATACCGTTCTGGAAACTGAGAGTAAAGCGATGGAAAAAATAAATATTACTGCTTTCTATGAGCCTACATTCTAGCGAGAAAGACATAATAGATTTAAAAAAACTGAGCCACAAAGTGCTCCATTGGATGATAAGTGCAATAGAACAAAATAGGAGTGCAGGACAGCAAGTATCTGAGAAGCAGTGAGGGTGGGGGAAGAGGACCACTCCTTTCTATAATGTGGTGAGGGAAATCCTTGCCAAGAAGGTGACTTTTGAGCAACAACACGGAGGTGAGGACTGTGCAGATACATGGGTGACCAGCTCTTCAGCAAGCACAGAGCATGTGTGAGGAACAGAAAGGAGGCCAGTGTGGCTGAGGTTAAGGAAGGAGGGTGAAGGCAGCAGGAGTATAATTAAAGAGAAATATGAGCAGAAGCGGGGGACAACTCAGAGTCTTAAAGATGAAGGCAAGCGCTTGTCCTCTTTTGCAGTGGGGAGAGAAGCCACTTGAGGGACTGAGATGAGTATAATCCTACCTGTGATTTACCAGGGTCACACCGCCTGCTAGGTTGACAATGTGTGGCAAGAGAGAAGCTGGGGAACACTTACATACAGGCTACTACAATAGTCCAGGCAAGGAAGCCGAGGCAGAGGGGATAAGATGTGTGCAGATTCCGAACATGCTTTAAAGCCGCAGCCATAAGGATTTTCAGAGAGAATCCACACAGGATGTGAAAGAAAGAAAGATGTCAAGAGAACAGTGGCTGCGTACTGTGAGGAAGGACAGTAAAAAGTAAAAAGAGCGGATTTAAGAGGGAAGGTCAGCGGTATGGTTCTGGACAGGTTTAGATTTGAGATGCCTCTTACAGGCAAATGGAGGTAAGCAAGCGCTGAGAAACGGGAGACTGAACTTTCCCAGAGGAAAGGACTGGGCTGGAGACGCAGACATTTATGAAGCATGAGACTGAGGATGGTTTTGAAAGCAAGAGAATGGATGAGATGTTCAAAGAGAGTGCATGTGGATAGAGGAGAGAGGCAGTCCAAGGACTAAACCCTGGGACACTCTAAGAGAAGGAAGGGCCACTAAGGAGACAAAGAAAAAGTGGCCAAGAGCTAAGGGAAAAACAGGAGTGTATGGAATCCTGAAAACCAAATGAAGAAGGTATTGGAAGAAAAGACTGTGTCAACTTGCCAAGAAGTCCAGTAAGAAAAGGACTAACATTTGGATGATGGCAAAAAAAAAAAAAAAAAAAAAAAGAAAAAGTTCAAGTACTGTAAAACTGAATCCTATCTGTAAAACCAGAGATACCACTCTTCGGAAATTGATTTTTAGGAGTTATGCCTTTCTAACTGCATGTCTAGCAAGTAACATGTGTAATACTATATTAGATATTGACACCAAGGCTTTTGTGTTTGCTACATCTGCTTATACAGATACAATGATCCGTCTGCCAAATCTAACACATGAGCATGATAAAGGAATGATGAACCCTAGGAACTAATTCTTGATCATTTTATCTCCCCCTTTACACTTATTTGCTGAGTGATCGATAATATGCAGTAAATGAAACAATGATGAAACTACTCTGTAGACTTTAATAAGAACAGCAAACAGGAAATTGAGATACTGACTTTTCCACAAGGATAACTAATTACAACAAGGAGCTACAGATAAGCTTGCCAAGCAATTATATCCAGACACAAGAGTCAACAGCCTAGCTTGCCTATTCACTGAAGACGAAATGGAGTGTCGAGTCTGGTAATTGAGTGTAGGCAACTTAGAAAACTGAATATTTCACCTAACTCCTAATAGCGTTGCTGGGTGAAATTCATCATTCGTACTTTCTACACAGATTTGGCACAGTGCCTAGAGAACGTGTTCAATAAGGAGTATAGAGGGGAATGAACGGCGTTGTGTGCCCAGAGCTGCTACACAGGACCCTGGGGGTTGTTGCCCTCTGCTACTGCAGAGGGCGCTGTTCACGAGGCTCCTCTGTCATGAGGTGAATACCTGCCCACCACGTGTGGCAGCTCTGGGAGCATCAATCAGCCTCTGACTTTTACACGAAAGTTGAAAAGCAATCTTGGTAACGGCACACACATGCTAAATATCCTTTGAGATCAATATAAACTGAAAACAGGTTTACAAAGATGTGTCTTGCAAGAAGAGACAATTACCAAATGCCTACATATGGATTTGATGATTTTTTTTTTTTACCTTGCTATATGTGACTAGCACATGTTTTCAGCACTTGATTATAAACTGCTAAAAAGCAGGGATCGATCATGCAAATGCTATCTATACACCAGAAGCAGTAAATGCCTTTTTTTAAACACTGCCTCTCATATGTGATGACTTTGCAACAATAAAACAATCCATAACAAGCACCTTTAAGAAGTGCTGATTCAGAAACCATTTAAAGCCATGTTTACAAGTCATGCTGGTGATTTTTATCCTCTTAAATCTGGGGAGTCACTGTTGATTCTGAAGAGAAAAAGACTGTTCATTTTACAGTGAGTGCCATGTGGCATGTTTTAAATTGAGGCAGTATATTACAAGGCAAGCCCAAATTGTTTGGCTCATTTCCCCTATTTCTATAATTTTCCTTGTAAAATCCAGAATTTATTTTCTATCATTTTCTTATCTGCATCCTCCTCCTCAAGGCCCAGTTAAGAGCCATTACACAGGATACCACAGATACTTGAAATTACCCACAGACAACAATTTAAGATGTCGGGATTACCAACTGAAATCACGAAAGAATGGTGACCTTAAAACAAATCATACAAAATCTCAGTTATTTAAAGCCTCAGGACATTATTTTCCCCTTGATTATATAAAGCTACAAAGAAAAGTGGAGAAAAGATCCTCCTGCTTCTTATTGAAAATCACCCATGGAGATCAAAAGCCAGAACCCACTGCAAAGTCCCTGAGATGCTCAGCTTTAATCCCCCTGCCCCTCCGGGCTGTGATTCTTCCCCAGAGCTGTCAAGCCTCAGTTAACCACATAACAAACACAGAACGTCATCCAGAACTTAAAAACAAAAGCGGTAAATATTTTCTATGTCAATTCAAGTAATCAAATAGAAGCTAGCTAATTGGGAGGGAGCTAAGACCTGAGAAAGAGCACCCAGGGGTGAGGTGCAAGGCGGGAGAAAAATGAGACTTTTAGACTTGCCAAAAATGTCCGCCATGCTCGGATCAACGTCACACCCAGGATCCGTTCTCTGTCTCTGCACGTTTCTTAGGTAGATCTATACCAGGACTTTACTCAGAAAATTACGTAATAATCAACATATGTGTTATTTACCCTCACTAGAAAATCCTGGCCCGGCCTGTACTTCATCCTTGTTATCTCTTCCAAAACAGCTAAAAGCTTTAAAACGTATTCAATTCATTTCCACTCCTGTTTATTGAGCATGTACTATATACCAATACATCAGCACATCAGTGACACTGACAGAAATCCCTGTTCCCCAGCAGCTCGCATTCTAAGCTAGTCAAACGTATTTGGGCAATTGCCAGCTCATGTTGGTGTTTTGAAAAAGTAGTAAAATTTAATGCCATTTGGAAAAAGAATTAACTAGAGTCTCCAGGATTTCTTACATATTTATCTGTTTTGCTTACTGATCACATTTTTCAATACTCACGCCAGGACAGGTACCCAAAGACAAGTCCTTGGGGGGCTGTCAGGAGTTGACGCTTGGGCACTGCCATGTGTGTAATTTTCTTTCTGAGTCATTTTTTTTTTTAACGTTTATTTATTTTTTTGGGGACAGAGAGAGACAGAGCATGAACGGGGGAGGGGCAGAGAGAGAGGGAGACACAGAATCAGAAACAGGCTCCAGGCTCTGAGCCATCAGCCCAGAGCCCGATGCGGGGCTCGAACTCACGGACCGCGAGATCATGACCTGGCTGAAGTCGGACGCTTAACCGACTGCGCCACCCAGGCGCCCCTCTGAGTCATTTTTTAAATGATCAGTGTTTACCTGGGGGTGTGAATCAGGGTCACCGGTGAAGCTTTTGAAGCGCAGAGCTCTATCCAGACTTCCCGAATAAGAATATCCTACAACAGGGCTGGATGCATGTATTCTTTGAAGCCTTACAGTTGGTTCTGATGCCAACTACGGCACAATGCTTCTAATAAACTCATAGAAGGTTAACAGTAGAGGTGAACTCAATGGGTAAGAGAGAATTTCCTGAAAAGTTCTAGTACATGATAATAGCAGTAATAATAATGAGAGCTTAATCTCCTTCCCCACTTGTTTGTCTTGCACTCTCCTACATTTTTTCCTGATAGCCCTCATTCAGCCCTTATGACGACCATTACTATTTCTCTTCTGCAGGAAAGGGCAACACGGGGACGCTGAGTAACTTGGGTAAGCCCCAAAGTTCGGTTAACAGCAGGGCTGGGTTCTGAACCCTGGCATGATGACACTCAAGTCTCTGTGCTCAGTTGCCACTTTGTAGAGGAATTTATTCTAAGCATCCATCTATTTACTAATTCATTTGGTAAATTAATTAGCTACAGGTGTACGAGAGACAGACATGTCTCTATTTTTCCTCTGGAATACTTAACACAAATATAAACAATTGTATAATTTGTGTAATACCCATCTCTGCTAGGGTGTAAGGATCACATGGAAATAGACGTGCCTCACTTAGGTGAGACATATTTATGTCCAGTGCCTAATGCATGGCAGCACTCGGTAAATATTTGCTGACCAAATGACTGACTGCATGAATGAGTGACAGTTTGTGGAATGCAGATGTGCATTTTCCACTGGAGGAGTCATACTTGTAAACAGACTTAACCCAGAATGTTAATAATACTCTACCCAACTATCAATAGAGAGCAGTAGGAGACGGAAAGAGAGAGACTGAAACTCACCACATCCAGAAGATCACTTGATTCTCACAATAAGCCCAGGGGATGGGCAGCACAGGTTTTATCAACTGTATTTGGAAGGCAAAAAGACTCAACAGGAGTATGCCTAGGAATTCATGCCATATTCCTGAGGCTTGAGCTGTGGAATCAGAGACCTGTGTTCAAATCCTGTTTCTGACACTTCTTTTTTTTTAATGTTTATTTTATTTGTTTTGAGAGAGAAAGAGGATGGACAGAGACAGAGGGAGAGAGAGAATCCCAAGCAGGATCCTGCTGTCAGCGCAGAGCCTGACATGGGATTTGATCCCACAAATCGTGAGATCATGACCACTGCCAAAATCAAGAGTCAGATGCTTAACGACTGACCCACGCAGGTGCCCTCCCCATTTAGGACACTTCTATTGGTGGCTTTAGGCAAGCTTGCTTAACATCCTTGAGCTTCAGCTCTGTCATTTATAAAGAGAGCTATACTTCAATCTTGTCTTTTATTCACAGACATATCCCAAGCACTTACAATAGTTTCTGCTATGGAATCAGCACTGAATTTATTGCTAAATTGCAGTGCCATTAAAGGTCTTAAATATGAAAACATTATTAGAGTGCCTAGTGTTGTGACTAACACACTATTAGTCACAGTTCCCCTGTGACCAAATATCCCTAAAATGTCATTCCCACTTTTCCTTCCCTTTAAAATCTTGAAAGGGACTGTCTCCCTTCCCCATTTCAGATTCTTTCTAAGCCATGTGAACTCTTCTACAGTAACTCTTCAGAGGCTCAGACCTACTTCCATGAAATCACCTAGTTCGCTAATGCAAAGTTGGGGGGGGCAGATTTAATTTTTAAATCAGGACAGACGCTAACTTAACCAGGAGTTCATTTACGTTCTCATTCCCACAAGACATATTAAACATACGTCTCTAAGTTCTCCTTCTTCGGAAAAACTGTCGCATCACTTTAATACATTTCATAATGATCCTATAAAATACAAGGTTTATGAAATTGCTGCACTGCTTTATCATCACCATTCAGATGAATAAAATCAATTCGCCACATAGCCACACATTAGATTCCTTTGTGCTGAGGCATCGTTACCTGGATGTGTAAAATCAGCATCCCCAGATCTGTGATAATCCATAGACACACTGAACTCTAAACACCCACCTCTCCCTCTCAGCCTCCTGTCTACTGCCACATTTGCCCCCTTAGTATAGGAGACCAGGGCAACAACATGGGAGATGTTGAGGTTGGATCCTGGGCCCTAACAATGGCTTTTCGGGATTAATGAAACAGAGCTTTTCTTTGTTGGGTGTTATTTCATTCATCCATCCATCCATCCATCCATCCATCCATTCATTCATTTGTTGTGGGGGTCAGGTGGGGTGATGGTAGGTGTTATGTGAAAATGTCCTATAAAAAAAAAAGAAAAGAAAAAGAAAAATGTCTTATAGGCCCAGCTACATTGCTATGAGTAATACATGGATGTGTGGTGGGCAGAGTGTTTATTTAGCCTGTGGTGGGAGGGAGAAGGCAGTGCTCGGATGTACAGGATTTTTGAAACCTGATGTGCTAAGGGAAAAAATCCAAATTTTAGTGGGCATATTTTTTGCAACAGTAAAATGAAACACTAAGTGATTTCCACAGTTATATACAGCTTCAACATTCTACATTTTTATCAACAGCTGAAAAACAACATTGTTATATTTACCCCACACACTTACTCTTAAACACCAGGAAAGGCAGCTATGTCAGAATGTATAGAGATAAAGATCCAGGGAGATACTAATATAGATACAGATATAGAAATACAGATGAAGAAGATAACCCTCTACGAACATAAGTTTTAAAGAACCATTCGAAGAGGCTTTTCATCCAATTTACTTTAACTTAACTGAGCTTAATTTTAATTTTTCAATCAAAGCAATTTCAGATTTAATAGCTAGCTAACTGAATATAAGAATATTGACAATGACCGTATCAATGCTAAGAATAGGTAACACTTACTGATCGGATAGCATTACAAAAACCCATTGAGGTATACGCCATTACCATCATTCCTACTTTACAGGAAGAAAATCTTATCTGTAAGTTACGGTACAGAGACTTTTAAGCCCTTTAAGTGACAGAATGGGCAGATCCGGAATTTGAACCTAGATCAATCCAAACCCAAAGTCCCAGCTGTTAAACACATCACATTCCAAATAATTATAAATAACTGTAACAATAACTTTGTAGGGTAAAAAGTGGAATGAAGTATGGAAATCAAGCTTACGTACGAGTTCAGGCAGCTGATTTCTACTTCCAGTCCATCCGTTAACCAGCTGAGTGTCCGTGTAATGAAGCAAACCTCTCTGAACCTCAGTTTCTTCCAGGGTCAAAGGAGAAAGTTAGCTGAGCTGACATTTCTCAGCTCTGTTTCTGTATGATCTTTGGTCACAGGGAAGGGAGGCATCATCTTTTTTGTTAGGCAGGGCCTTTCTGTTTGTATTTGAAGGTTTGCATAGTAGTTCGTTCAAAAAGACTTGGGTGGGGGCGCCTGGGTGGCGCAGTCGGTTAAGCGTCTGACTTCAGCCAGGTCACGATCTCACGGTCCGTGAGTTCGAGCCCCGCGTCGGGCTCTGGGCTGATGGCTCAGAGCCTGGAGCCTGTTTCCGATTCTGTGTCTCCCTCTCTCTCTCTGCCCCTCCCCCGTTCATGCTCTGTCTCTCTCTGTCCCAAAAATAAATAAACGTTGCAAAAAGACTTGGGTGGTTAGCAAATAGTCTGGAAATCACTAAATTCAACAATCTCTAAGTTTTTAAGCGTTTTTGATATTTTATGGTTCTATTAAATACTTACGTTTTTATCAATAAGATTGGCTTCTTCCATATTCCTTGTTTAATATTAGCTCTTTTAAAACATGAACCTGGAAGACTTCTTTTCAAGAAAGGGAAGCAACCAGATTATCTGGTGGATTAACCTTTTCCATTAAGATTTCACAAAATTAAAAGTCACCAGAGACTAAAGTTTTTTAAGCAAGAAACGTAAATATCCTTTGGTATCTATGTATTCTTGAGAGTTGGCTTAAACTTTTTCGAAAGCATTTTCTGGAATTAAGTACAGCCTATCTTTCCAACAACACGTGAAAACCGGAAGTATTATAAGAATGACTTCTAGGTCTAGAGGAACATAAAGTCTGTGTGCTCAAATCTAAATATGAGATTAGACATAATTTGAAAGTCTGTAAGGGAAGCCGATGGGTGCCAGCTAGTGTGTACTTCTTGATCTAAAATAGCATAAACAGACACGCATTCTTGGTCCGGGGAAGATGAGACCCTCAGCCTGCCAAGAAGAATACCGAGGTGGGAGCCGGGGAGGGCACATGGTCAGCAGTCATATTACAATAGCCAGCAATCACACAGCACTTACCATGTGGCAGACAGTGCTTTAAGAGCTTTACAGATACTAATTCACTTAATCCCCACAACAATCCTGTGAGCTCCACACTGAAGCACCTAGTGTAAGTAACCTGACCGGTCACAGGGCTGAGAGGTGAAAGGGCTGGGATTTGAATCAGGCATCCGGTGGCCCGCCTGCCTGCCTGCAAAAGGGATGTACTCGTGAAATGGGAGTGGAGGGCTAGGGTGAGATTTAAAGCCCTGGAAAGTATTGGGAGACATGAAAAAGATCTAAGAAATCCATAATGATGGGGAAAAAAGGAGATGGGGATGCCCTGGTAGCGAAGATGAAAACATAGCCTGAAGACAGGAAATAAACTCTGAGGAGAAGCTGGACCGAGGCTCCCCTGGTTTTCGAAGCTGTACAAATCAGCAGGGGCCCTCAGAGGATGAAAGCCTTCCTTCTGAGAAATAAAGGGAGCCCTTGAGGTGATGGCTAAAATTGGGATTCGGGAGCCCATCTGTGGCAAACTCCTGCGAAAACCGTAATAACCAATTTTCAGTGAATAAAAGAAGTGGTGTCCAGATAATTCCTGCACCTTGCTGTCTGGCTCCTTTTCTCCATGAGAAAACTGACACGCAGCGGTTGAGGCGACTTGCTCCAAGGTTACTCCAGCTGATTACGGACAAGTCCGCCATTCTTCCCCCCACACTCCTTGAGTTGTTTTTGTCCCTAATGTTCTTTCCAGATTTAGTTCTTTCTTTATGATTCTATGATTCTAAAACGAAACTGGGAAGTAATGGTCTTCGGTGTATGAAACGCCTTCTATTTTCTATCTTCAGACTGAGAGAGACGGCCAGGAAGGAACCTCGGCAAGGAGAGGGGCAGAGTGTTGTTCGCTCTTAGGCACAGATATAATGAACAAGGTTGATTCTACCACACAGTGAAGAAAGTTTGGGAAACTGAAACATTCTATTTTATTCCACTTTCCACAGGAAATAGAGAATGGAGACCTGTGGTAGTCTCCCATTAGCATTATGTGGCCTCCACAAAACCGAACTTTCTCAAATCTAAAGACATTTAAAGGTAATTATGGGGGAAGATGAGGGAAACATTTCCAGCCGTTAAACAAGGATAGTCATGGAATGGACAAACATCACGCCTCGCAGGTCATTACCTGTGTCCTGCTGCCAGCTATGATGTAAGAAGCAGAAGAAAACTCCAGGTCAAGGACAAAACGAGAAGGACATTAAGGGCTTACTCTAGTTAAGGGTTAGTAGGGAAAAGTGAGTTAATGTGTGATCTACAGGCTAGGTTAGAGTAGAAAAACTCAAATTGAACACTGAAGAACAGCTGTTAAAACACTCTATAATTAAGGTTTTCTTTAATCTTTATTTTTGAGAGAGACAGAGACAGAGCACGAGCAGGGGAGGGGCAGAGAGAGAGGGAGACACAGAATCCGAAGCAGGCTCCAGGCTCTGAGCTGTCAGCACAGAGCCCGACGTGGGGCTCAAACTTGTGAACCATGAGATCATGACCTGAGTCAAAGTCAGACGCTTAACTGACTGAGCCACCCAGGCACCCCATAAACACTTTCAATGTATATAAACATACATTAAATTCTAATAAAGGCAAAAGACACTAAACCGCAAAGGTAACGTTGACATGATCCAGAAGTAAAACCATCACTGTTCTACACACTGTTGTTCAGAAACAAACAGGTGACAGAACAAAGAAGGGCAGTGGGACATTGAAGAGGAACCGGGATTCTGGGCTTGACTCACACTAACCAGCAGTGAGTGACCTTGGCAGACTAGTGCCCTTCAGTTTCCTGATCTGTGAGGCTGGTAGCTGAAGTTCTCTCTCAATCTCTTCCAAAAACAAAATTAAGATGACTACTCACAGCAGGAAAATAATCACAGGAACAAAAATGCAAGTATGTTTTCAAAGTCAAGGATTTAATAATAGGGATGGTTATGGCCAGCAATCAGATATATGAGCAGGAGCTTCCTTTCTTGTAGAGCTGGGGTGCATCACGCTCTTGGCACATAGATATGTTCGCAAACTCAGAAGCTCTCCAAACCCCATAATTTAGACATTTTTATGGAGGTTTCATCACATAGGCATGATAGATTATTAGCTCAATCTCTTGTCTCGCTCCCCTTCTAGAAGATGGAGGGTGAGCTGAAAGTTCCAAGCTTCCAATCATGGCTTGCTCTTTCTGGTGACTGGTCCCTACCCTGAATCCCTCCAGGAGCCCACTTAGAGTTGCCTCATTAGAACAAAAGATGCCCCTATCACCCAGGAAACTCCAAAGTATTTAGTGGTGCTGTGTGAGATGCTCCTATAACCCATGACTCAGGAAGTCACATGGGTTTTAGGAGCTCTGTGTCAGAAACTGGGGGTGGGAACCAAATATATATATCTCATTATGTCATAGTGATATATCAGAATAGATCACTTAAAATTCATAAATCCTTTCCCTTTTCACAATGCTTTTTTTATATAGTTACCATAAAACATTCCAATTAAAAAGCAGCCGATATTCTTATTGTTTATATTAGAGAAATATAAAAAAGAATATATTTAAAGAAGAAAAAGTACTTTGGTGAAACAGCCCTTCTATATTTTAAAATAAAAAGAAACACAACATGGGGAAGGGCAGGGAGGCTTTAGCTATAATAACACAGATTATTTTGTTCATGACAGAAGTCATTCTGGATATTGGAGAGCTCACAAAAATAAAACCAGTCGTGCTGAAACGTTCAGGAAACCATCATATGGTGGAAAGTGAAATCACACAATAACAAAAGTGGAGGTTATCTGCTGCTTTGACACAGAGATGTTTTGAAAGGGTGGCAAGAGGAAACCCTGATAAGGTTAATGAAGTATCTGATCAAGATAGTCACTTTGAAGTTATGCAATATGTATGTACTTTGAGTAAGAAACACACTCACAGAATCAACACTAAAAAGGGCTTTGAGATCACTGTGAATAATCTTCTCATGAATTGCAGGAAGAAACCATTGTCAGAACTGGCACCATCTCCCTGGATTCCTGATTCACGCTCTGCACTCTTTCTCACAGCTTTTAGACAATAGTTTTCACCAGTATCATCATTTTTATCTTCCTTTTCCTGCTACTCTCAGAAAAGGGTATTCTTTTAGTATAGTAATGACAAGAAGATGCTAAACAAAACAACTACCCTTCTACTTGGAAGTAAAACGCACGTCATGTAACCCCTATGTGAATCAGATGAAAAGTGGAATTCGGAGGATAAGAAAGCACACCAAAAGACCCAACGACATAAGGCGAGTTTATATAAATCCTGAGTTGGATTTTTGAATTTTCCATCATAAATTCTTTTAATGAATTCTGATTTGCACCAAAAGGACAAATATGAAGTAAGCGCTGAATAAATCAGCAAATGTTTGATGTTTCTTACCAAAAATAACCATTACATTTAGCAGACAATTAACACACTCCCTACAATCATGACTACCATTGTTCAGCGTAGGCTGCTACATACGGAGAAATACAATTTTTCTTTTCTTACTAAATATAAGCATCGTTATCTATCCACGTACAGAAGGTTTGGGGGGACAAGCGCATATGCATCGGTGTTAATGGTAATAAATGATAATTATCATTCACTGAGTTCCTACTACAAGTCAGGTGTTGTGTGAGGAACTTTTCATACATGGCCTCAAGTATCACAGGACTGTAAGGTAGAAATCATTTCAACCATTTGCAAGATGAGTAAAAGGAGAGAGAGATGTTAGGTAATGTGTCAGCGGCAGGATTAAAACATGTCTGTTTCATTCTCAGGCCAATGATCTGTCCGCTAGGAGGCAGAGTCTTATCCTGACAGCATTCCCATTACATACAGAATGTAGATGCTACTTGAAAAAACCTAGAACACAAGGACAAACACATCCGTGCTCCATTTCAGTTTTACTTCTATGCAAATTCTATTTTGTGCCAGTAGGATGGTGAATATTCCACAGCCTTAGCGTTAGGTCTTAAACAGAAAATCAAAATATGCCCAGAAAGGAACCTAATGTGTGTTTTAAAAATTTGTTTAAAATTATGATCCTTAATGACTCATAAAATAATTTATTCCCACCAGACACATACAGTCACACTGTCTCCGAGTGACCTCTACCGGCTGGACCTCTACCGGCTGCTCCCTTTTCAGTGGGCAAATCTGACTCTTCCTGATTCCTTTGATCAATCATAATGCTTTCTCTGCCATAACTCTTCTTCTCTTTCCCTCCATTATTTTAACTGGACAATCACCCATCATGAGTCAACGCCCAAACCCATTCCAGTCTATCTTGGCAAGGGTCATGTCTGTTTCCATCATAATTTTACAACTAGCTCCTTTCTTGAAATGAGCATTTCTCATTACACTCACCCAGCCATCACTAAATGCAAGATAAGGCTCCCGAGCTGCTACCCGTCCCTCCGACATCCCTCATATCAACGGAAACGTCTCCATTAGCCTTCCTGGCCTAATTCCTCGGACTCAACCCAACTAAACATGAACGATCTCTGACAAATCTCGTCCTTGCCCTCAAAATTTGCATTCTTTAGGCACCCTCAGCTAAGAGATAATTACTTCAAGACTCGTGGCTAACTCCTGATGATTCTTACTTGGTCTGTGGAACCCAAGCCTGTTGGCTGCCACCAGCCAACTGGACGGGATCTTGCTAACCTGCCAATTTCCCAGTCTCTTCATCAGACTCCAATCCTCCACAATTTTCTTCCTTTCTTGAACTATCTCTAAAATAATCACCCACTCCAGTTCACTTCTTTCTCACTGTAGAAACCGAAAAAGTGCCCAACACATCACAGGCTCCCTTGTAGGTAATCTCAGTTCCTGGGGAAGGGTTTAAAAAAAAATATCTGTAGAATTGGACCTAAGTTCCATCCATAACCTCATTACTTTTTGGGAAAGGTTTGTCATCTTTTGGCTACCACTCCAAAGAATCTATTGCTTGGCTGAAGAAGTTTGATTCAATAATAGAGTCATCTATTCATTGCTGAAAAAATTCACCTTGTTCCTGGACAATATCACTACTGACCTTGAATCTATGACTTGACACTTATAAGAAACTCAATACACTCTTCTCTATGATTACATCACTCTGGACACAGAGGGAACTGACTACTGCACTTTTGTCCCCCAGTCCAACTCATGTCTTTGTCATAACTAGGAAGGTTCAAGAGGTGAACGAAGAAATTTTTTGCATTACTGCCACAGTGCTGACACCACTAAGGAAAGATGACAGATTCTAGGACTTCTGGTGGATCTATGAGGGCCTATGAAGTTGGGTATATAGATTGATTCGGCCTCTAATTTCTATCTCTCTGCTTATCTCCCTAGGTATTTCTCTTACCAAATGTCTCTGGGTTATAAAGTAGAGCAATTGTCACCACATCTCAACAGATGATTCAGCTGGTCCTTAATGAACAAAAGGTGACCAAATGAAAAATGGACTTCTGTTGTTCAGAGACAAAAAGAATGCATCCGCTTTCCTCAAATTAGAAGAGGGACTGACAAAGACTCTCTGATCAAACTTTAGACAGGCTCCTCTGAGCCCTCTTCTCATCCAGGCCTCATCCTTTGGACCCTGTCTTTAGCTTGCCAGTCCAGTGGTAGCAAGAATCCCCTTATCCTTGATAGCTGATCACCGTGGCCTGCCTTCAGCAAGAATCTGCCTACCCTTGATATCTCCTGTTAGTAATTTTCCATCCACAGACCTCCTTGCCTTGCTCTTTGGCCATCAATTCCCACTTGTCCTTGTATTCTCAGCTGAGTTCAGCTCTCTACCAGTCTCTTTTCCTCTCTGCAATAGATTAGGAACAAAATCCGTTTTTTACCACTAAACTGATGCCTGGCTCTGGTTCTCTTTGATGCATACTGTGGTCATAAGGAATATTAACAGACATTATAAATTGAGATAATGCACGCATTATCATAACAAATATTAATGAATGCCCACCATGAGGCAGTCACTATGTGATGTGGTAAGGATAAAATAGCAGGCAAAGGCTGACAAAGGGTTGGCCCTCCTGAAATTGATAGTCTAGTGAGGAAGACAAACCTTAATACAATGATCACACAAATAACATAATATCATTACGATAAATATTTTGAAGCAAAAGTGTACTGTACTTATATGGGTTAGTCAGGGAAGGATTCCCTGAAGACTAATAAAGTGACATTTTAGCTGAAATCTGATTATTTAAGATTATTGGATATGTGTATAGGGGTGAGGGATATTCCAGAAAGAAGGAACAGCAAGCACGTGCCAAGTCTCTTATTGAAAGGGAAGATGGCACATTCAAGGGCCTGAAAGGAGCTGAACTGAAAGAATGCCAGTGTAGATAAGTCATAGAAAATAAAGCGATAATGAGGGAAACAGGTATAGGATGAGAATGAAGATGTTTATAGACAGTGGAACATTCAAGACTTTCTAACCCATCTTAGGATTTGCAACTTGAAGCTAGGGACAATTGGACACCTTTGCATGTATGTATTTAGCACAGGGTTTGTATCAGGGTAAATGCCCAATAAATAGGAACCTTAAAAATATATGAATCATCTTAATGTGTCAATGTATGGTATTTGTCTAATGAGTAATATACATTGCCTTACACAATAGACAAATACCATTTATCAGTGATTTTTGGCCCTAGGGTGGCCAGTAGAGGAAAAAAAAAAATCACTGGAAATGGTCAAATTGATCTGATTTAAATATCAGAAAGCAATTTACAGTTACACATTATATAGGAAATGTAAAAAAAAAAAATCTAGATAATGTACCCTTTTTTGGTAGTTCCATGAACTGTTATTTAAAAACTCAATCACCCAAATTTGAAATGAAAATATGTTTCAGTCAGAATGATACTCAGCTGTCAAAAATGGAGAATTATCACTGGACATGGGGTGGCTGAACAAGGCCCACTCTCCCACATTTGAATTATTTTCAATTTTAAAAGACATCTTAATAGCTCATACTTCAGGTTTTATTTAAAAATTTTGGAGGCGCCTGGGTGGCTCAGTCAGTTAAGCGTCGGACTTTGGCTCAGGTCATGATCTCACGGTTCATGGGTTTGAGCCCCGTGTCAGGCTCTGTGCTGACAGCTCCGAGCCTCTAACCTATTTTGGATTCTGTGTCTCCCTTTCTCTCTGCCCCTACCCCGCTCGTGTTCTGTCTGTCTGTCTGTCTCTCTTTCTCAAAAATAAATAAACGTTAAAAAATAATTTAAAACAATTTTTTCATTCCCTCTTTTTTTTTAATAAAGTTTATTTATTTTTTTAGTGATCTTTAGAGCCAACATGGGGCTTGAACTCATGACGCTGAGACCCAGAGTCACATGCTGTTCCCACTGAGCCAGCCAGGGGCCCCTTCATTCCCCCTTTCTAACTGAGGTACCAACTGCATGAAACACGTCCATGAATCCAAAATTTGTTTTTCTTTAATTAAAATTAAAATTAATTTGCAGTTTAGAAAGGATGAGCAGTGGAGAGCTGCTGGCACGAGAACCTTCTGCCCCCTCATTCATGCCACGGCCCCCTCAATATTTACTTCTTCCATGCAAGGGGAACTGTGATGTCTGCTAGAATATCCAGATTCATAGTTAAAAGCTCTCTGTGCCTCTAACCTCCAAATAACAGAATAGAACTGATAACTGGAATATTAGCTACCTACCAACAAAAGCAGCCATGACAAAGACGGGGCTGGCAATAATAACAAAGCAGCTACTATGTATCAGGCACTTGGTCTGAGGTTGTGGCTGCAGCATTCTACTTTGCCGGAGCGACAGGCTTGAGACTAACACCTCATCTCTTCCGAGATCAGGAAGCTGAGGTTTACAGAGGTGAAAAAGCTGCCGAGAAGCTGCAACAGCTAGAAAGTTGCGGATCCAGAATGTGAATCTAGAGATCCATGATCTTTAATTTTGTTTTTTAACGTTTTATTTATTTTTGAGATAGAGAGAGACAGAGCATGAACGGGGGAGGGGCAGAGAGAGAGGGAGACACAGAATCGGAAGCAGGCACCAGGCTCTGAGCCATCAGTCCAGAGCCCGACACGGGGCTCGAACTCACGGACCGCAAGATCGTGACCTGAGCTGAAGTCGGACGTTTAACCTACTGTTAATAAGCAGTAAAGAGGGAGATTCAAAAGAATCTATAAATTGCCTCACTGCTGCCATTCTCTCAATGTACTAAGCTAACCAGCCACAAATCACTTGAAAGAGTCTAAACTATATATATCATGCTTTTTGACATTTCCTTAGTTCAGGTTCTCAAGTGGAATGGATATTTTATATCAATAGTGCACACAATTAACTTTCTAATTTCCACTTAGCTTTGATACATATTTAATAAGCATTACCAGCTTATCTCTTGAAGAAGGCAAAGAAAGCAGTAGTTAAAATTAAGCCAAGGTCCACCTTTGAAGGAATTGGCCTTTTAATGTTTAAAACATGAGGAAAAGAATTTTAAATGAAAGATTTGTTTCCTGTTTATGATGATCTGCAAATCTCCTATTCATCACATGATATCCAAATACTCAATCAGGTTTACCATTTGAAAATGAAATGAAAAACATATGTAATTAGGATTTTAAAGGGGATGCTTGGGTATCTACAAATTTCTGTGAGCTAAATTGAGTTCCTAAAATTGGAGCCTGATTTTCAAAGTCATTTTTTTTTTTTTAAGGAAGAATCAGATTATGCTAACAAAGACCAAAGCACACAGGCATATTACTTTGAGAAAACAGAAAGTAAAGTACAAAAGATCCTTTGTTTGCAATGGAAACAAACGTCTTGCAAGTCATTTCAACAAATATTCGCCTTCATAAGCAATGAAGGATAAAGACTCTGATGGCAGTGAAAAGTACAGCTAGATGTATCGAACACATACCACCAGATGGCATCTCAAATCACACAGCACGCACAGAGATCGTGAGAGTCAGTGACTACGTTTCTGAAATGGAATGAAATTCATGAATTCCAAATCGATTTTTGAATATCAAAATGTCTGACATTAATCATAAAATCCAAAGAACACCACAATAACACTGTTGTCAATGTAACAACGGATATGAATCTGAGGAAAAAGGCACTGTAAGAAAAAGGGTGATCTTAATGTCAATTTTTATTTTAAAAAATTACAAATGAAGCCGTAACAGACAAACAAAGTTTGGTTAATAATTGTATCTTTCCTTCACTTTTACCTGCAATTGTCCTTCCCACTAATCCTAATTTTACTAATTCACAGGGCTTTGTTCATTGCATAATACGAGGAAAGACAGTTCAGAAGACAGCATTAGAAAAAAAAATTAAGAAAAGCTTAAAGAAAGAAAAATAGAGGTCACATTTCTTTTCACCTACATATAAGACTCTAATGAAGTTGAAGTTCAAAAGCCTTGGTGTCCAAACCTTAAATATCTTAAGGAACAGAATGGAACAATGCTGTTTTGTCTAACACTGGCTAATATATGGACCACGATATCAACTATAAACAGAAAGGAATTACGGAGAAGCATATAATACACCAAACTGAAGTCAAAAAGTGACCAAATGATAGCAGGAATTCAAGTTTTGTTCAGAATTTTAAAATACAATGTTGTTTCATAAAAATCTCTGAAAAGGATTTAATCACTCCCTGGAGAGTGGGGTTGGTTTGTTATTTTTTTCTATTGTCATATAATCTTTAAAATCCTATTTCTACAGAATACATTTTATGAGAAATGTTATTTTCATATGATAAAAGCAACCTGAGGGAGACTTGGTACCAGTTTGTAATTTTCTTAGAGATTGTATATATATATTACATTTCTTTTTCAATGTTTAATATTAAAAAATGAACACTGAACTTTTTTGATAGGTTTTTTGGTTTTTTTGTTTTTTGTTTTTTGTTTTTTTGTTTTTTGTTTTGTTTTTTTTTTTTTTTTACCTCCTCCGAAGATTGACTTACGTCTTAAACCTCTCCATGGATTTTCATGTTATGTCATGAGACAATGTTCACTCCCTGATGCTGTTGGAGAGCCGGACAAAATAGTAGAGGGACAAGCTATCTGCACCCCCCATCACAAGAAGAGCCAGGCCAGGACCAAACTGCTGAAAGGCCTTCTCTCAGGGAGTATATCTTAACATTAGCAAGAATGAATGCATGGAAGTAATTAATATTTTAAATGATACATTTTATAGGCCAAGGCAATCATTTTAAATAGTAGCAAAACACCTGCCTCAAAATTTAATAGTGTTTTCTGTTACTACATAGATTCTTCAAAGAGAAACTACTTCTGACAAGCTCATCTATTTTATTTATCCAGTATCTCGTGTGTCCAAAATCCTCCACTTAAGACACAAATCAGCCAAACAGCTCTTCGGGAGAAAAGAACAGAATAAAAAGATAACGGCCAATTTAAACGATTACACTGGCACACAATCTGTGGATACATACTCTTGTTTTAGAGGTGCCTATATGTTTCCATTATATTATTTTCATAATTTACAACGTGCAAATCAGCAGTGCATTTACATTACAATTATTGTGAAACAGAGGAATATTCACAAAACCATAACACACGATCTATGTTCTCAGACGTTAACATTTAATGGGATAATAGCATGAAACGATAAAAAAGAAAAAAAAAATCAGTACAATACCATTAAATGCCACACTCTATGATTATTCCCAGATTTAATGATTCCACGGACCTGGAAAGTCAACTTCTACCCCAAATAAAATGGAAATAGACACAGTTGAACTGTCTGGGCTTTAATACTAGTTCTGGCACTTTTTAGCTGAGTAAACTTAGATATGATACTCAACTCCACTGAGTTTCACTTTCCTCATTTGTAAAATGGAGCTGATAACAGTGCTTCTTCCTTCATAGGGTTGTGTGAAAACTAAGACTTAAAACTAAGAGTAACAACTAAGATTTACAGTGTTTATAATAGTGACTGGGAAGAAACAAGAACTTAAATATTAGCCTTACCACAAAATAACTCATTAATTCATTCCCCAAAAGCCTATAAAAAAACAATTACCATCTACTATCACCATAGTTCCATATGCAAAAAGAAAGTATGCTAACTAAATTGAAAACGATAATTTCACTCTGGTCCAACAAAAACTTTGCCATAAACCAGTATACCAGTCTGTGACTAGTATTTGGGAATGTCCATTGAAACCTATAAACATTCCTGGCTCACAAGAAAGTAAAAATCAATGGAGTTTGCAATGATCAGGGACAGGTCAATAAGCAAATGTAACAGGAGAGGGGATTGGATACATGGATACAATCTGGCTAGACAAAAGGAAAAGCATCTACATTTTTCCCTGGAGGTACCTAGGAAGAATGCTCTTCCCTTAGCTAGAAGGATTCCAGTGTTATTTGAAATATTCCTTCTCTTCTCTTAAAGCCACGGTAATGTTGATTATAATATATGAATATAGTTCAACCGTCTCCCAAACCATCAGAATATTAGTATTGCCAGGGATAAGTTTCAGACTTTAAGGATAATAGTTTGAGGGATTTTTATGTGTCCATGAAAACAACTACACACATCGCCTTATCAAGGGTGCTAAAATACTATTTGTGACAAGTACCGATTCCTGGCAAACTCAAAAGGACTGGATATGCTGCATCTTAAAGCAGAATATCTGTTCATGAGAATTACCGTGTAACTGTAATTACTGTCAAATGCTTGCTGTGGACGGTGTTACATGTTTACTGATGTTAACAGATTATTACTGACTTGTTTGTTACACGGGAGTGCTGAATTATTATGCCTCAGCTATTTTTCATATGATACCGTATTCATTACCAAACAAGTCCCTTAAAGATGCTTTTGATCTCAGTCTTCCTCTTTTTTTCCTTTATAAGCTGTCCCAGCCTTAGCTTCCACAGTCAACTCTCAGAGAGCTTGTAAAGAAAAGTACTACAAAGGTTTTCCACCGAGAAAAACGGCATAAATTCTGTGCCCCAAATATGCCAAGCACTATTGTTTTGCCTCTCCTCCCCTTGTACTACAGCAATACATTTTTACATAAAATATAAACAATTCTAATGAACCATCAACATTTTTTTTCCTGTTTCTCAAGAACATTTAATAGCATTCTTAGCATGCTTTCTTCAGTGATAAGCAAGAACAAATTCTAGTCAAATGAACTGAAAATGCCTGAATGTTTTGGAACTTGCACAGAGGTAGAATAGTGTATATAATATATCATGAAATCTAACCAGGAGTTATGTAGATGGATGCCTGTTCAAAACAAGGTTTTCAGCTTACTAGCTATGAGACGTCGGACCAGTCACTTAAACCAGTGGTTCCCAAAGTGTGGTCCGAGATCAAGGGTATCATCAGCACCTGGCAAGCTGTTAGAACTTCAAAGTCTCAAGCCCTCTTCCAAACCTACTAAATCAGAAACTCTGGAGGTGGGATCAGCATTCTCTGTTTTACAAAGCCCTTCAGGAGATTCTCACCCATCCTCAATTTTGAGGAACCCTGACTCAAACTTCTGAGACTCCCTTTTCTCATTTTTAAGATGGTTTTCCTAAAACCAACCTTGCAAACCCAGAGAGGTAAACACTTCAGGGAAAAGGACTCTGGCTCTCATGCAGTGACCTGTTATCAACATTATCATTAAAAAAGATTTTTGGGGGGCACCTGGGTGGCTCAGTCGGTTAAGCGTCCGACTTCGGCTCAGGTCATGATCTCACAGTCTGTGTGTTCGAGCCCCGCGTCGGGCTCTGTGCTGAGAGCTCAGAGCCTGGAGCCTGTTTAGGATTCTGTGTCCCCTCCTCTCTCTGCCCCTCCCATGCTCATGTTCTGTCTCTCTCTATCTCTTAATAACAAATAAATGTTTAAAAATTAAAAAAAAAAAAAAGATTTTTTTAATCAAGGATCAAAATTAAGGGGAATGAAGACTTAAAACTGATGGGCTACTGCCACAGGCTGGGGCTGAATTGTGCTGACTGCCAGCAGTGGGCTGGGTACCAAAATAGGCCTCTGGCTGCAGGGAAGGCCCTTCAGTTCTGGCCGCTGAAATCCAAGTGGGCAAAATGCCCCACAAGTAATATTTTATCCCCATATAAACTAAGGCCATGTTAGGCTTTGATAGTGACAAATGATAGTACGAAGAGAATAAACACTGATCTTTTAGGTCTCAAAAGACACTGAATTCTTATCCCCACTTAACTCTCCCCAGAGTAAAGGCATGGGGAATTCTCCTAATTGACGTCAGCTGCTGTAAGGGAAGGAATGCCATGACCTTAAACTTGGCCACTGGTCCACTCTCACATCCAGGAACAAAGCCAGAGGGTTCTCCTGGCAACTGTCTGACATGCTAAATGGCAGGCACAGCCACTGAGGGAATCCTTTGCTGCCCCAGGGACAAATCCCCCCGTGCAGGAAACAGACAAACTAGAGAGATTAGCAGTTTGTCCAGCTGATGCTGGCCTCTCCCCTCGGCCCAGAGAGCAGAAAATGAGTTCTAAATCACTCTCGTCAAAAACCCAGGCTTCTGGTCTGCTTTTGCTTTTCTAAATGAGGAAACTGTTCTCTGCTAAGTCCAAGGGAAAACAGGAAAGTATGAGAACTCCAAGGAGAAATGTAGTAAACTGGGTCCTTGCATAAACCATGTTACCCTGTTCAAGAAGTCTTTAACCAATACTGATTTTTAAGCACAAACTAATCCTATGTTTTAAGGTTAGTATTAACTAGCATTTTCAAAGGAGCTGTATTCAAAATCATATCCAACCCTCCTACCCTGCCGAAGGCATCATCTTGGTTTCCCTGGGCGGGTATGAGAGGTTCCTAACCAAAGCCCCTCCTGAGTTCCTTCTCTAGTCCACTCATCTCTTCCAGGATGAAACTTGATTATGTAACTTGCTGCTCAAAGACCCCTAGACTCTCCGGTGCCTGTACAACAGTCTCGGAATGTTTCAGTGCTGCCTAAGAGAGACTCACATCCAAACCTGACGTTCCGACCTCTGTCTCGCCCCACCCTCACTCTCACATCCTTCTGAGACCCAGGTTTCCCACAGAAAACCTCCAAAAACATGTCTTAACCACATTACCGAAAACACTAGCGCCTTTAACACGCTGTTGTCTTGGCTCCAAATCCCCTTCCCTCACTTTTTCACGTAGTAAAATTTTACTTCTCAGATGTGATCCAGTTCAAATATCATGTAATCTGTCAAAACGTTCCTGGCTTTCCTGCATTCCTTCTTCTAAGTTCCCACATGAGTTTGTAGGCACCTCCATTACAGTTCTTAACAAATGATTTAGTGATTATCTGTTTTTGTATCTGGCTCCCCAACTAGACCTTGAGTATTCTGGTCAAGGACTCCACCTCATGTGCTTATCATCCATAGTTCCTAACCTTCTAAAGAGTTCTCAGTCCCTAATGAAGACAGGATCTCAGCTATTTAACTGTTTCTTTCACTCAAAGATGGAATATAATAATCAGTGGGTTCTTTCAGGGAAACCTTAGCCATTTAGAATTAGGAAGACTTTTGGATTTAAGTTAACTATATCCATCTGGATACTTCTTACTTGGCTTAAATGAATCTGGATCGTATCTTGTGATTTCACCAGCAGTTTGGTGTACATATCTTTGGGCAAAATATCGCGTTTAGTTATCCTGTTCTGAGCCCCTGGAGAGCACAGACCAGGTGTTATTCATCTGTATAAAACCCACACCACCTATACAAGGTAAATGCTCACTAAATGTTCATTAAATTGAATTCCCAAAATGAATTGTATCTTAGTCTGGGCTGCTTCAGCAGCATACTGTGGATGGTGTACCTTTAACAACAAACATTTCTCACAGTTCTGGAGGCTGGAAAGTCCAAGATCACGGGGATGGCATATATTCAGCGTTTGGTAAGGACCCTCTTTCTGGTTTGCAGAAGGCCATCTTCTTACCATATCCTCGGGTGGAGGAGAGAGAGAGAGAGAGAGAGCTCTCGTCTCTTCCTCCTCTCATATATGCACTAATTCCATCATGGAGGTTCCACCCTCATGACCTCATGTAAATCTAATAACCTCCCAACGGCCCACCTCCAAACACCATCATATTGGGGATTAGTGCATCAATATCTGAATATTGGGGTGTGGGCACAAACATTCAGTCCATACCAAGTTGCCACACTGATATTTGGCCACATGTTTTAATGATCCATTTGTGTATTACCAATAAACAAAGATAAATCCAACTGAATTTTCAAAAAAAGAATCAAAGAAGGGAATACTTTCCTTGACAACATGCCTTGAATACAGAAATACATTCTTGAAATTAAATGTCTAAAACAGCTACCATTCTAATCAGGCAAGTTAGTTTACAGAAAAGACCAAAACATGCCTCATACCTCCTTTGTTTAGTTTGGGGACCCATGGCTACTTGTCACCTCTACTCCCATGGAGAAGGTTACTGGTTTATCTAAATCTACCTCCAGGAGGGCAAGGTGCACAGTGTTGTCTCTCCTCTAGAGGGACACATGCGAGGGGTTCAGGTTGGGACTAGGCAGCTTCCTG
The DNA here is from genome assembly GCF_014898765.1 of Herpailurus yagouaroundi. Classification (NCBI taxonomy): domain Eukaryota; kingdom Metazoa; phylum Chordata; class Mammalia; order Carnivora; family Felidae; genus Herpailurus; species Herpailurus yagouaroundi. Next base: position 83,384,066 of record NW_024412376.1, on the reverse strand, counting down.
GTTCTTCTGCCCCAAAGTAAAAGGTACAGAATTTGAAAGGAGAAAAAAAAATCCTAAATCGATACAAACCTTTCATTACTATGGAAATACTTCAAGTGGGGGGAAGGGGATTTGGGCAGCTCTGTACATTAAAACATTAAAGACCCGCTACAAGAATGAAATAATGTCCAGATGTCAAATCACTAGAGTGCTAATTTCTAGATTTTTCTCAAAATGGGGGAAAACCATGGCACAGATGTTAGCACGACTTTTCTCCTAGCATTTGAAAGTTCTCCTAACATTTTTATGAATAAAAATTAGGACTAGGGAAGGCTAGAGGGAAAGTGGGGGAGGGGCTTTTGTGTATAATTACGAAATATTTGCCATCTGTTCCATTTTGAGAGCTTACATTCCGACTCCACTTAAAGGTGAATTCCACGTAAGAAGTTACTGGTCAATTTCTACCAGGACTCACTCACCTCGCCATTTTCAGGAATCTCACATAGGCGTGCAAGAGACTATTTCTAATACCGCTCGAAAACCACCATGTTGTCAGGCTTCCTGCTTTTCCCACTACGTTAAAAGTCCTCACTTCTTTCCTCTTACCCTTTTACACAGGTTCTCATTTATAACTTTTAACTGTATTTTCCTTCTTCTCCCCCTCCTCTTCTTCCCTCTCCTCTGAATTAAGTTTTCCATCATTCCTAAGTATGGAGCTCTGAACTACATAGAGAAGACTCTATCCTGAAGATTTTTAAATGTGAACTGTGCCTTTCACTGCATAGCCTAGTATTGGTAATAAAGTACAACCTTACTGATTCAGTCATCCAAGCAGCACATATTCTAAATTCAGAAATAAATATTATCCTGTTGGTTCAGATTCTTGTAAGAAGTATCTTGAAACACAAAGAGATTGTAATTTTCTCTGATCAGTATATCCTGCTTTCATTTTGCAATTCTGCATGCTTCAGCTTTTGCTCAGAAACTCATGGGTTAGGAAAATGAAGCTACAAATTTAGCTTTCTGGTGGATTATATGCAAAAGGTTTTTCCTTTTTCCCTTTTACCCAAATGTTAAAATCATTTTTTTTTCTAGCTCCTTTGTCACTATGATCCATATCCTTATGTTCCCAGAAAAGAGGAAAAGAGATCACTACAATGGAATCTACTAGAGGTTCTTTGGGATCCTGCCTTTGTTATGAACTATAAACACTCCTCTAGAGAAAAGTTTTTCCTGCTTGGATTATACTTCACTAGTGCTACACATTCTGTGATGTCTCCAGAGCTGCCTCTATCACTGTTTAAAAAGCTTTGGGTTTTTTTCTCCCTCAGGGAAAGATATACATAATTGAGTCCTGATTTCCAGTGTCTTCATATCTATATCCCAAACTTTGCCAAACCATCAGCTAGGATCTCACTAGAACACAACCAGGTGTGATGTATAGTGAACATGGAGGCAATTAGTTCCTGGACTCCAGAAGGTTTCCAGAATAAAACATCATGAATCTGACTCTTCCAGAATCTTCTCTTTGTGTTCTTTCAGGACAGACCCTAATCAAACAAAAGAGCTGACTGCATCCCAGAAAATACATTGCCCTAAATATCTATTTTCATGTGTCTTTAAGTTATAATCATCACCTCCATTATCACCTCCTGGGCTCATTCGTGAACTTAACATGAATTCTTCACTGCAAGTCACATATTATCATGTGAAATGGAGAAAAAATAAACTCATAGTAAAATATCAAGCTATTCCTTCTTAATAAAAACAAATAAGCTTAATGATAAAGATGTCATTTAAAGCTAATATTTTATCATTTATTTATAAGTGGAGTTTATATTCAATGTTTAAAGTAGTTTTTTTTTTGTTTGTTTGTTTGGATTGGTTTGGGTTTTTTGTTTTTTGTTTTTTTTTGTTTTTTTTGTTTTTTGCTGGTGGCTTCCAAGCTAATATTTAGATAAGAAAAAAACTTCAGTATTTTAGTATCTAATAAAGTAAAGCATGTTCACATTTGTTTTGTCTTCATTTTTTCAGTGTCTATGAGTTGGAGATAATACAGCATGACTCCATTTTAACACACAGAAAATGGGGTTCACAGGGATACACACAGAGTGAACCCGTGGCTTCATTTACTCACCACTGGCCAAAAGGGAGCTAAAACCATTGGAGCTAATTTCTCCTGTTGCCTGGCCCCAAACACATTATTATGTTTTTTTTAATTGCATCGCTGACCAAAAATGAAACAAGACTGTCCATTTCTTCGGAATAAGAACGATTAGGGACATTATGACCAAGGAAGATCTGGTCTGGTATTCTAGAGACCTTGTCTTTCTCTTAACAGTAACGTTCAAATATACCATTGAAGTCCGATCACATAAGTAATACAAATTTGGAAGAAAGAGGCAATCAGTAGTATAAGTGAAATATTTTAAAATATCCCCTTTATTTTGAAAAGGACAGTATTCTGTGTCTAAATTTTTTTCCTTTGCCAGAATGGTAACAATGAAGCAGAAAATAAATGTTGTCTTAGTTTTTCGAAAAATGAAAACTTACAAGTTTAGCAAACTCCACAAAGAATAGATCAAACGTCTCTACTATTTGACCCTCTACACCATACAACATTTTTTTGGCAAGATTTAATTTTTAGGGACTAAGAGAAGTTACACTTATGCAAAATATAGATTTGTCCGTAAGAAGTAACACATCAAAAAACTCACATAGTAAAGACGTTTTCTAGGCACAAAATACTCTTAAGAAGGCATGAAATTTGGCTGCTCCCTAAACTTCAGCGGTTCTCAAACTTGAATGTGCATCAGAGACTTCTAGAGGACTTGATGAAACAGACTGTGGCCTCACCCCACAGAATATAATTTAGTCGTTCAGGGTGGGGCCTAAGACTTTACATTTTATAAGTTTCCAAGGAACGAGATGATAACGCTAGTCTGGAGCACGACATTTTGAGAACCACTGCTTTAACTCAGTGATGTGCTCAACCACCGTGGAAGTCTCAGTGTACCTTGTCTAATCTTTCCCAACAAATATGTTGTGTTCTCTGTGCCAGTTAGTGTTTCCACAGACAAACAAGATGACCTCTAAAATAAAGTGTTATCTTTATCACCTCTGAGTTGTACAACACTTCTTAAAGCATCACAACCTTTTAGGTATTTAACACATGAAATAAAAAATATTGTGACATAATTATAATAGCTTTACTTCTTAATGTACACATTTGACAGTTGGAGGGTAAGATGAATACTGTATTTGAAGACTCATTGGTATGTAGGATTCTTTGATTTGATTTAAAAACAAAATGTGGGTATAGGCAGGCAGTCTCCATCCTGAGGACTTACCTGTGACTGGTGCATCGATATCCAGCAAATTTTTTTCCTGTCGAAGAATTGAGGCCCCCTCTGTTATTATTCTCAATGCAACACTCTCTTCCAGCCTGCCCTCCTTCATGAGATGTGCCTTTAAGATATCCACACGAGGCTTCCCATCGTTATCGAATACTTCTTTTGCTGTAAGTCGGTGACTTGGAGGAAATGGGACAGCTGAAAGGGAAAAGATCAAATTGTTACATTAGCTAAACCCAACAGAAGTTTCAATAATAACTGCCAAATACCTTTCTCTACCACTAACCACTTATTGGAGTGTTTTGAAAGTTCCCATATTAAAATACAACAAAGGGCTACCAAAAAGTAAAGATTGCCTTCTTTCTTTGATTCTAGATGCAATGAGATTGCTGAAAGGAATCACTTGCTGATTCACCCAGTCCCGATCTCTTGCATATGAGATCCTGATTAAGTTTAATAAAGCAAAAAGATAGAGGTGTTTCTGTTAGGCAAGAATCAATTCAACAAAAGAAAATAGTTTCCATATATCCAACTATAACTAACCCAGGAGATGATGTTTCCCCACTGGGAAAAGGTCTGCCAGACCAGATTTATCCCTCCAACTAAAGTCACACCTCTGAGTAAACTGATTGACTCACTGTTTAAGAACAGAGCAAGAATCCGAGAGCAAAAAGGTATAAATGCGCTGATATTAAACAGGAAATCAGGATCCGTGTGTGCATGTGCCAAAGGGTCATCTTGAACACTGAAGGGCAATATGGTGTCAGGGAGGAGACGCAAGTAGTTAGAAATATGACATAATGACAAATTCAACGCACCACTCAGACTCAGAACCAACCATTCTCTCTTTCGACCATACCCCCATATACCTCAACAGTTAAGAAGCTCTCTTACAGCTACTGTCATTCTTCACATCTGTGAATACATTCATTCACTCATTCAGCTGGAGGATATTCACTAAACTCCTACAATGTGCCAGGACATCCAAAGATCCACGGTTAGAGATGGTATCATGAAGGTTAAATTTCTAAGAAATGGCCAATGAGCCCCTTCATTGAGGCTGTCATTGTTTGTCTATTTCACATGAGCATTCATTACTGGAAAACAACTCAGAGATCTGTTAGAAATCTCTCAAAGGACCAGAAACACAGTTTCATGAAACTTTCCTCTGCCATATGCAATAGCCATATGCATTAGAACATATCCATATAATGGTTCCTCTTTTAGGAAGAACACTTGATATTAAGAAAGAAACCTAGACCCCTTATTTCTTAAAAGTTTCTCTGAAAGAAGCAAGATTTATGGCCAAGCTATAGCAAGAAACTTTGTGCAATCTCACAGCATGGATTTGTTATTCGAGAGAAATTGTAAGTACTTAAAAGAAAAGAAAACTCAGGAAATTAACCTGTACTAATGGTGCAACTTGATTTTCTTAATAATCCAAGCATATCTATTTAACTAAGCTGCCAAAATGAAGTGGCAGAAGGAGACTAAGTGGATAAGCATGAGGCTTTTGCGGTCAGATGAATCTGAGTGCAAACCTTGGCTTTGTCCACTCACCAGTTTTATGACCTTGGGCAAGTGAAATCACCTCCTTTAGCTTCAGTTACCTCACCTGCAGAGTGGGGATTACATCTATCTGAGCGTTGTTATAATAACTAGAGTACACAGTAATATTAGCAGCGAACATTTATAGAGTGTTTATCTTATGCCAGGTATTGTTTGGGTAATAAAGGCCGACATGACAGTAAAGCTGTAACATGAGTAAGACACACATACATCTGTTTACATATAAATGTACTTAGTCCTCATAACAATACGGTGGGGGAGAAACTTGAAGCTTAAAAGTATTAAGCACTTTGCCCAAGACAATCACCTGACCATTTGTACGTGGACCCAATGAGTATAAACTCCAGCAGTCTGATGCCGGAATACCCGTGTCTACAACTTCCCTACACGGCTTCTCAAAAAGAACTTAAGACAGTGCTTAAAAATTGTAAGGTCACGAGGAAATCACTGTTGAAAACTGAAATTCTAACAAATACTGAAAGGTGTTTCTTATAAAGACTGCTTTTATTTTCAAAAATTATTTGGGGCAGCTTATAATAGAATACATAAAACAAAAGCATGACGGAAAATAAAACACAAAATGCAGAATGCCAAAGCGTAGTGAATAATAACGAGAAAACGCAAGAACTAAACAAGAAGGAGAACAAAAAGAGGAATTTAGGTCATTAGACTTCAGGCATTTGGGGATTTTTTGTTCATCTTGTTCCTTTCCCTCCCCTGCTTTTCCCTACCTAACAGATACGCTTGGTAAGAAAACATGGAAACGTTTCGATGGCCCTGTGTATTTAGGTGAGTCTTTATGTACCATTTGAAATTAGAAAATATCTTACCTGGCAACTCCTCCAAATTCCCCAGATATATATTGGGGAATGGAAAGGAAGAAACTTCAAAAGGATGCTTGGAGTATGGCTAAGAGCTTTTTTTTTTTTTTTTTTTTTTTTTTTTTTTTTTTTTTTTTTTTTTTTGAGTTAATTCCCAGGGTAGGAGTTGGACAACTGTGAAGGTTTACAATTCTCAGGCAAGAATCCTAGGAGCACAGCAGGGTAGGAGGCTGATTTGTTATCAGGCTTATAAAGGCAGTGGGTCTCTGCCACCCTGTACTAGCTGGCCTTCTTAAACTTGAGCTAGATCAAAGAGTTAAACCTGAAAGAGTGGAAGCCTTTAGAAGGTGAGAGGCAAAGGGAGCGCACCTGAGCCGCATCACCTTCATGAATTAGACTTTCTTCAAGTCCCTAGGCTCTCTCAAACACCAAGATCACTGTAATAAAAGCTGCTCCCTCTTCGACGCCAATCTTTTATCTTCCAGTAATTGCTAATTCTAGGTAGTCGGCTAAGGTAAAGCCACCTGCTCTGAAATACAGGATCTGGTTCCAAATAAACAGGAGCAAAAAGAGAGGGTAAAGGCCAACCAGAGGGCTCTATTTCCAACTGGATGATAGGGAAACTGATGAGATGGGGCCTGTTACCAGATAAACAGATGGTAAGGCCCCCAGGGAACCGAGATGTGCAGCAATGATGCCAAGGTTTGAATGCAGAGATGCTGTAAGCCAGAGAGAAGTTTTCTGGGACAAAAATAAGAGTGGGCTAATATTTGTGAATCTGTACACGCTTTGGCTTCATAAAGAAAATACCAGCTTTACAAAGGTCATATTCATTTGCTTTCTCTGTTCACCTAGAGTCCTCCATGCAGATGGGTGACAAGTACCAAGCAAAAACTGCTTCGACCAAAGAATCCAATGTGCTTAGAAAACAAGCCTTTCATTAACTCATAAAAATGGCTACACCTGATATAATAAAATTGGCGTTCCCCCTCCCTCCGTTGCTTTGAGTATTACAAGTTGCTTTTATTGGTACGAGAGTAGCCCAGGATTGAAGGAGTTAAGTTTGTGCATGCTAATAAAATATAGAAGTATCTGTTGATATTTGGCTGACTCTTGCTGAAATGATTTTGTTATAATTGCCCGTTAAGTATGGAATATGGTGCAATAATAGTCTTCTTAGAAGTAACCCGAAAGTAGATAGAATCACTCTCAGCTTTTTTCACTCCACAATTTCCACTCAATGTCACTTTTTCCCCCTCAAATATAACAGCAAAGTCACTAAAATTTAGGGTTATGTACATCCTCGACTGACTTCAAGCAAATTACACCAATGGCTTTAAAGGCAAACAAGATACTGGACCAGGATTGTGTTCCCATGTCATTGATGGTGGAAATCTGCCACAGACTGATTTCCAATGAACAGGATATGATCTCATTTTTTCCCCTATTTGTTGATGCCACTAGAATGTTCATCTACCTGATACAGAGAAAGGTTAGTAGCCTGGGAACCAAAATCATGTGTATCCAATATTGGCATCTATGTAATAATTACTGAAGTTGTTGTCAATTATTCATCCATCAGAGAGAAACACATTCCAAGTCAGAAAAGTCCGGTATCCAGAGTTATTCTAGCCCTAGGTTCTGGCTGACCATGGGGACCACAGCTCTGAAAGAGTCAGGTATCTCCTCCTCTGATTTGGGCAAGATCAGTTTTAGATGACAGCTATGCATCTCAGTAGTCATAAGTGGTCTGCTCTCACTCTGGAGTATATCTAGGTATTTGAGGTTTCTGTTCCGCAAATCCGACCCAGATTAACCACTATCAAAGCTACTCCTACTATTTGATGGGAAATATCCAAGAGTCACTGCCATGGTGATACCTTCATTGGAAGAGCAGGACACCTGCTGCCTGACCTCTTCCTGGAATAGTCTTACAGATGCTGCAAGAAAGAATCACAGGCAAAGAAAACGTTTAGCCTAGTGATTTTTTCAAGCCTTTGTTTTGCTTCATATTTTTAGTAAAAAAAAAAAAAAAAAAAAAAAAAAAAAAAAAGACACCTCAAGTATATCCAAAGGAAAAAAGAGCCTAAAGCGGTTCACTTCTCTTTCTTCCCTATGATCACTGTTAAGGTACGCTCACAAAATCCTGGGGTTCTTTGGAGCAAAATTAGAAAACTCTTAATAACTCAAAATTAGAAAACTCAAAATGAGAAGTCTTAAGTTAGACTGACCCCGGACAGCCTCATATGAAAAAAGAGGAAACTGATGTTCAGAGTGGAGTTAAGTGAATGCTACAGAACACAGGATTATTCAGCAGCAAACCCAACACTAAACTTCAGGTCTCCTGGTTTGTACTCCAGCACTTTACCCTGTAAATCTGTTCTGTCCAATTGACTAGCAACATATGGCCGCCGAACACTTGAAAACCACCTGGTCCAAACTGAGATGAGCTGTACGCCTACAAAATATGAACTGGATTTAGAGCACCTGATATGAGAAAAAAAAAAAAGAGTGTAAAATATCTCATTAATATTTGTATGTTGATTACATGCTGAAAGAAGATTTAGGATATATTGGACTAGATAAAATTTATTAATATTAACTCCAGTTATTTCTTTTATTTTTTAATATGGATACTAGAACATTTAAAACTATACAAATGGTTTATACTAGATGATGATTGGACCATGTCGCATCCTTCTCAAGGAAGTAGGAAAATAGGGAAGAGTGAAAAGTATACTCTGTAATCTTTCTTCTTTTCTAACTTTGGTTCCTACAAAACTCCAAACTGTCTCAAAACTGACTGCACGCTGGAATCACTTTTAAAAGTGAGTGATGCTGAGGGGCAATGTCTAGAAATTCTGATTTAACCTGTCTAGGATAGGGCCAGGGCAGTGGCACGGTTTTAAGGAAACTTGGGGTGAGCTGATAGGAAATCCAGACTGAGATTCACGAATCTATACCATAAGTAAAGGCATACAAAATGCCAGGCGGTTTAATTCCCACCCCCCAAACATGCTCCACAATGTCAATCAACCATAGCAGATACACTATTTTGCAAGTCCAGACACGTTTATTCCACCCCTCTCTGTAATCAGAATGTGTACAGAAACAGCTCTTGTCCCATATTTCATGTGACTACTGTCTGCACCAGGGCTGTCCAAGATATTTATGTTGACACATGTTAAGAGACAGCTTAAGGATATCACATGTCAAACACAACTTAAAACACGTTCTGGCCTGACCTCCGTAAATTGGCACTCCATTTCTCCCTCGTGGACATTTGTACATGTCACAAACTACTGTTCTAATCAAACCATATCAATCAACCAACGAATCAATCATCAAGCACCTACTAAGCACCTACTATGTATTGTATTCAACACAAGGCAGTGAGAAGGACTAGGGAGAAGTAGGCAACAGAAAACAAATATTAGCAGATCCAGACTCTGAAGAGATTATCATGTGAGATAAATATATATATATATATATATATATATATGTATATATATAAGTTTTTGCTTGAGATACCTGGAAAAGCATTAAACTGCAAAACTGAAGAACAAAAGTTAAAGAAAATGAGAGACAATGTAATACGTAAGGGAAAAAAATTGTCTTCATCTACTTTATGTCTGGGTTCTTATACACTCTTAGATGCAAACACAGTTTTCTTCTGTCTAAAGTATATAATAAATATCTCATTTTTTTAGGTGGCTCCAGAAGACAAGGCTCTGCCTTTAAGTAACGAAAAATAGAATATGTTAATTTTAGGATATAATACGCCAGCTAAAATATACAAAAGTAATGCCGTGGTCAGTAAATAAAATTACTCTGAAATCTGATCCTGCTTCTGAATAAACAGTGAAGGGATGTATAAAAGGAAGTGCTGATGACTTTTCACTAAATTTCACTTGGGTTCTAATATTGAGCAATTAGGTTTGATTTATATTCTCCTGGGGTTACAAAATTTCTACCAGTATTGGGCTACAGGCTTATCCATGCACATGATATCTATATGCAAAGATACACAAAACATATTGTCTAGGAGAGACAGCTTAAAAATTAACCACAGCTAGCCTCTAAGAAACACTGTAGGAACTTATTTACTAGGGTCCTACTTATGCCATTTCTGTGGACATTCATCACTTGTTTGTTTGAAAGTCTCTGGCTTTCATTACAGACATTAATGTCTGTCAAAATATGCTTACCCAACTCAAATGTGGTTGAATATTAATCTTGTAAACAGAAACATCCGGTCCCACTTAAACTAAAAAAAAAATCTTCACAGTGCGTCTATAAATAAAACCCCAATTTATTATTTACTCGTGTTTTTTTTCTTTACTACAGCTATGATGAGGTCCCCCATCCTTATCAAAGACCTCCTTACCCACTTTCTCTGAATATTAACACTCAGACCCAGAGTCTTAAAATGTATTCAGCTTTAGACACAGTATGTGTACTGATCATTTCACTATCAAACTGAATGCCTCATTTGGTTTTCCCGAATGTTTACATGCAAATACAGCACAATGGTATTTTATGTAACATCTCCAAAGTAATTATAAAAGGGTAGTATGGTGCTCGATGCATTTCTTAAAATAAGCGATCTTTTTTCTCTCTGGCTTAAAGAATTTTTACTATACACAGTACTTTTGAACATAAATCTGAAATGTGCTACAAGCAATTCTTTAATAAAGATCAGACATTAATTAATTAAAAAGAATTACTGTTCCAATACAAGGGATTTAATAATTAATTAGTGAAAATGAGCACCTTACAGTAGAGAGTTCTTTTGTTACCTGAATTTCAAAATACTTTTCCTTTAAATATGCTTATTGATACATAGCCACTCCTTATCCTTTCTATGTACAACTTTTCTTATTCTCTGGCCACTCTGTACTCTTAAATCTAAGGACTCAGGGACATAGGGAAGGTGACAGTCCACTACCCCTTCCACATGTAAGGTTAGGTAGTTCAATCGCAAAACTCCATATTTCTGATATTTTGGTTAGTTCAATTTAATTACTAGAAAAATTGCAGTTGTCTTACATAATAAATTATGTAATACTTATTCAACATGAAAGATGAGTTGACAAAAGTTATATTTTAAGAATCTCAAAACATTTCAGCATTACTGAAAAGCTTAAATAAAATCTTATTTTTTTGTGGTTAAAATAAAAAAAGTTATATGTACAAGTCCAGTGCTTAACATGGTGGCCAGGGCAATCACAAATTAGCTTATACATGATAAAAGCAAAGTTATACTTACTGGTTTTTAATATATGGTATTGAATATTCAGATTAAACTAAGGATTTTAATTAAATATTAAGTACTTTAAATATTTAACTTAAATAGTTAAAACTTTTTTAATATATAAAAATTGAAGATGTGTCATTTTGTAAGCGTCTACTCTATAATTTTTTAAATTAAAAATAGATAATGAGTCATTTTCAATTATATTAGCAGGTACACAACTATATGTATCAGTTCTCAATGCTAGATGAAGTGACTACAGCAATATTTTGAGCAAATGGTATTTACAGTAATCTCTAGAATAGAAAACTTATAGTAATGCATAAAATTCTAGTCACCGAGATAAACTTACGTAGAAGGCTGTGTTTTTTTAAGATTTTATTTTTAAGTAATCTCTACACCCAACATAGCGCTTGAACTCACAACTCCAAGGTCAAGAGTCGTATGTTCTATTGTCTGAGCCAGTCAGGCATCCCAAGCACAGAGGTTTTTATTTATTTGTTCTTTTTTGCCTTGAACATTGGATTTTTTTTAGAGAACTATGTCACAAAAAATGAACAAGTTACTTCAAGAAAAACCAAAACACAAACAAGATACTTTAAGACAATTTGAATTTATTTCCCAAGCGAGCAGTTCCCTTGGAGCATGATAATTTTCCCTGAGAAATGAAAAGTATCTAGGGATTCTAAAACTTTCTTCAACCCAAGACATACTTTACCATTCAGAAGTCCTCAACTCAATGGCCTACGACATGCAATATAAGCCAAGGTCCTTACCTATATTGGAGTTGGACTATTTGACTAGCAATTCTTTAATACATGTAAAATTTAGAAATCTCTGTAATAAAAATAGCGAACCCTCCTAGACTTCAATTAAACTTGGAAGTTGACAGGAAAAATCAATCTATGCCCACACACAATTCTTTTCCTTTCAAATTCATCATTCAACTCTAGATGCCCACATATTTTCTATGCCCACACATGCCCACCCACGGTCCCCATCCCTGTGGTTAAATCATCTACAGACATCAGATTTTTTTTTTTAATGAATAAGCTTTCTCTTCTTTGAAAGGTCTTGATGAAGTGGCAAATCTATGTCCCAAGTATCGAACAATGTAAATCTAAGTGGCAATTTTAGGATGTTACCACTTTTGCACAGAAGGGGGGATTGGATTGGCTTAAAAATGATAAATCTGGCATATCTCCTTATATCTGTGTGCCACAGTGAAGCAAAGATCAATATTTTGCCTCAGAGTCACCCTCCAGAGTTGCCTCAGAGCCAAGGGCAGGAGTTAAAATCCCAGGTTTGCATTTAATTCCCCACGGTCTTGGCTCTCTGCTCCCTATTCCCTATGGGCACAATAGTGAAATATCAGGTCTTCTGGGCTTCTCCATGTTTCAGTAATGCTTGCACCGGATTATATTGTTTGCTTCAGTCTGGTCTGATGACCAGAACTGCTCTCATCCACTCTCTCTGGCCCACCATTTCTAAGAAACACCCACTCCTATAAAAAAAAAAAAAAAAAAAAAAGCATGCAGGAGGTCCCAATTCTTAGCACCTCCAATGTGTGCTCTCCGAATCATAATCTTCACACATCTATTTAAAATTTGGAATGCTTTAGTGACTACCACCTACAATTATATCCTCTGAGACTTTATATTCACTTGTTTCGTTTATTTTTAAAATGTACTTGCCAATTTTGATTTTAAATCAAACATGAATTTCTTAATCTATCAAATGGAAAAGGGCTAATTTCATAAGAAAGCTGCAACAGACTGCGTTCCCTTCCTTAATAAAAAGCCATACTTAAGGGAGATTTTCCACTCTTATTTAGTGCCTAGTTTTTACATTTAAAAATTCTCAAATAACTAAGGAAACAGATTAATTATAAGGTCATCTTTAAATTGACATGTAATACCACAACTCTTTAAGTCAATCATTACTACTCAAAAAACATTGGAATAATTACGTAGAAAGACTAACAACCAAGTCCCATCGAAAGTCTCATCTAGTACTGTTGTGTACTGGTGGTCATGCTGTTAAACCCACTGGTTTGTGACCTGAGTGAAGTTGTTTTGAACTAAAGGGTGAATTTGTTCGCATCGAGGAAACCGTGTTAGAATGTTAGCATCAACATCTGTTGTTGTCAATAAGCACTCAGTGGCCTATCTATTGATGGGTGCCTCTGGGAACTTATCAATAAGAGCATAGGACAGAGCCGCTGTGATGTAAGGGACTTTGAAACGTTATATACCAAGAATTTGTGAGGCCTTACCAAGAGTATTTGGTTGGGGCAAAGGTACCCTTCCCTGATCTAAATGTCTCTCCAAAGACCTTGGGCAAGGCTCGTTTGCGCAGCACATATACAGAGACCTTGGACACTAGCTCCTGCCATGGCAAGGTGACTCTCTGGAGGAGTGGTGAAAATGGAGCTGGAAGATCATCTTGCCCGCCAACATCACCAGCGCCTTCATTCCCCTAGCAACACACTCTAGCAACAAGGGACTTTTACTTTACCCTGGCAGCTGGACGTCAGCTTTTGGTTAGCTAAGCCAACTCTTCTGAGAACCAACTCCTAAACAGTTATACGTCCACTACATTTGAGCTTTATTTCTTTCATCTCCCCTTAGCCTGAAACAATAGTGTAATTAATCTATCATTGATTTGGAGCCTGTTACTTCTTTATTGTCTTATTAGGAGACATTACCCCATATGCTATTGGCTCGTGAAATATCGTTATAAATTATAATTCCCACAGTAAGCCTGTGTTAAATTATTGGCAAAGACAATCTCACTCTCTGAGCGTAATTTGCCTCAACAAAACAAATGCTTTGGTATTGATAGATAGTCAATCAATGTATTTCTGAATGAAGGAAAAAAGATGAATGGATTTTTTTTTTTTTTTTTTTTTTTTTTTTTTTGGCTTGCTCACTCAGAATTTGGGGAAAATTACTGTGGTACTAGAATTAGTTTAAGAAGAGAGAATAGAAACAAATGGCCTGTTCAGTCTAAAAGTATGTAATTATAAAAAGGATAGTCAATAACCAAAATAACTCAGAAACTGAAACCTTCATTTAGTAAATGTCTTTTTTGAAGCATTCATTACAGGAAGGAGACTATGGATGCCAGATGGCGGGGTGGACCGAGAGGCCACACCCAAGATGAAACAGACATGGTCAACAGTGAGCAACAGATAGAAAAGCAAAAAGGGGACAGGAAAAAAATCACTACAAAAATTCTGAAAGGCTAACTTGCTTTTAAGGCCATATGTGAATACAGGATCACAGATAAAATTTGTAGTTACTTGTGATATAAAATTGACCCATAACAATAAAAATGATATCACCTGGATACAATAGTGCTTCGGTACTTTTAGACTCATAAAGTGCTATCCTATGGCATTTCAGAAAGCAGTTCAAATGTTACCTTTAAAAAGAACATTTCTTGGGGCGCCTGGGTGGCTTGGTCGGTTAAGTGTCCGACTTCGGCTCAGGTCATGATCTCACGGTCCGTGAGTTCGAGCCCCGCGTCGGGCTCTGTGCTGACAGCTCAGAGCCTGGAGCCTGTTTCCGATTCTGTGTCTCCCTCTCTCTCTGCCCCTCCCTTGTTCATGCTCTGTCTCTCTCTGTCTCAAAAATAAATAAATGTTAAAAAAAAATTTAAAAAGAACATTTCTCTACCTTTAAAAATGTTAGTATTATATATTTATTGAAATATGCATCAGTAAATGTAAATCCTTTTTAAAAATTTTCAGACTTGTGATAACTGATACTTACTAGACTAACACTCTCTCAGCATCCCTAAGTGTCAGAAGTCATTCAGGAGAGAGTCCTCCTTTCGCTTCTTTTTACCACTTGCTTGATGGCTATCACTACCGGTCAGAGTGGATCCAAATCTTACTACCAGACACCAATGAAAAATGTATTGTGAAATGCAGCTGTCAAGAATAGCTAAAGCCTAGCTTATCTAGCTCATTCTAAGCACATATAGAATGACAAACAGAACAACATAATTCCCAGGATATATAACTTTGGGTTATGGTTCTCCAAGACATCCAAAAAGTGTCAGTTTCATAAAATTTTCACTATCCAACTTAAAGACACTCCTTTAGGCATGACAGTGAGCCATTTAGGCACCCGTGGGAGGGAGTGCTTTTCTTAAAGTTACATGTGCAGAATTCACAGCTGGCAGACAAGAAATATAATCTTTTTATCACCATATCATTTAAAATTATCCTTTGGCATAAATTTCCACCCTCCCCCCCAAAAAAATCAGGATTAAATGTGGGACCACTAGTAGATTAACACAAATGTAAGATATAGGTTATATCCAGTGAAAAGTAATTATGTCTACATACACACACACTCCACAAAAATCAGAGTGTAATAGTGTATATTATTCTAACAATAGAGTTTATGTATTTTTTATAAGGCCCTTGATAGTGCCCCACTTCTTCAGAACTGTAGTTCCCATCATCCTTACCAATCACAGTGCAATCACACACCCAGAGGTAATTGAAAGTTGAGCAGAGGTGGGACAGTCACCACAGAATCTGTGTCTGTTATTTCATAGGAAAGGAATGGAGCCATTCTCAATATGCTAAATACACAAGAATGATGGCTTGGCAAAATTGATCGTATGTGTGTTCAGTTCCATATTTCTCAATAGCCCCAGAGGGTATCAGGGGATATCTATGATAATCATGATAGTATACAGTTGATCCTTGAACATGAGAATTAGGGGCACCAACCCCTTGTGTATTTGAAAATCTGCATATAACTTTTGATTCCCCAAACCCTTAACTGCTAAGAGCCCACTATTGACTGGAAGGCTTACCAATAACATAAATGGACAATTAATACATACTTTGTATGTCATATGTATTATATACCATATTCTTAACATAAAGTAAGATAGAGAACAGAAAATTGTGTTAAGAAAATCATAAGGAAGAGAAAATACATTTACATTCCTATACTGTACTTATAAAAGAGATCCACATATAAGTGGGTCTGTCAGTTCAAATCCATTATTCCAGGGTCAAATGTACATTCCACACTTCATAAATATCTCTTATTCCAGATTGCCAAACGATACATTGTTACAAAGAGGGGATTTTAAATAATTTAATATTTAAAAGAGATATGGTCAGTTATGGCATACTTTCACTCTCAGTGAAATGTCCCGTTCCCTGATCGAAACACATAAATGAAGTCTGTATTATATTGTCGATTTTTTTTTTTTTGGAATATAATTTCAATCAGGAAAATGTCTTCATTCCCAAAAGAGTGTGTTCAGTCATTCATAATGAAACTCGAAATAGTCTTTGATTTGCTAAATATTTGCTAAAATATTTGCTAAATATTTGCTAAATATTTGCTAAAATATATCAAGCTATATTTTAAAAAATGACATATAGGGTATATGCATTCAGTAAGTCCTGGAGAAAGAAAAATGTCATAAAGGTTCTATCCATTACTTAAATGTAAACTAACTAAAAGCAACTTTCCTTTATAAGCCTAAAGTCTGAGAAAATACCTCTGAAGTTGCTTTTTAAAGAATATTTTCTTAAAACAATAACATCATGATTTTTGAGGATATTTACATCTGTACAAATTAATAATTTTACAAACAAATAATATATACTTTTGTAATGGGGACATAAACAGTTCAAGGTGCAGTAAAAGTTCAAAGAAAATTAAAGGAAAAAGAAAAGAAAGAAGAAAATTTGTTTTTAGGAGCTCAGGATGATAAATTTGAGTTCAGTTCACCAGACTGACTGCCAAGGTAGATTGTATTAAAAAAAAAAAAAAAAAAAAAAGCCAAATCCTAAATAGCATGTGAATTTTACTAGAACAATTTCCCATAGGTATTGGCATTGCTTACTCCCCACCTAGCCAAGGGGGACCCAATTATTATTCACACCAAATGATAAACAAAACAAATGATAATCCGTCACCAATCTTTTCTGAACTCCCTTACTTCTAGACTCTAATTACCCAAAGGGTTTCCATTCTTAAGGGACAATAAAGTGTGTCCCAGAAACAAGGACAGACTCTCAGATCTGTTTCTCCATAAGAGTCTATTTCATTTGCATTGGAAATAGGATTTACCTCTCTTTTTTAAATGCAAATAATTTCCCCATCCCAGATACAACTATTCAAATAACAAACTGTTCATGAATAAACACAGAACGATGTGGATCCTGGTAGAGACTATTTGCCACAAGTCTACCACCATTTGGTACTGAAACAACAAAGGAAAACAATTACAGGAAATTTCACTGCAATTATTTATTTATATACATTCATAGAGTGGGGATACAAGGTTGATTAAATCATCAGGAGCTCACCTAAGTTGTATTTTATAAAAGTAAATAACCAAAGAACAGGTATCTAACGAAAAGTAAAATATTTTAAAAATATGGTTACTGAAAGAAAATACAGAACACAAAACAAACAAAGAAAGAAAAGCTGCAGACTTTTACGGAATACACAATTATTAGACGGGAGAAAAACCAAGCTGTATAAAGCATCAAATAAATGAAAAGTTTTGTGAAACTGTAGAAATTCTGTGGTGATGCTAATGTGTTGCACAAATTTCTGGGGAGAAAGTCCACAGTTTCGCAGACTTTCAAAAGGATCTTTGAGCCAAAAGGGCTAAGACTCCCTCCATCACAGCTTCCTCACCATGACTATGATACCCATTCTAGTCTAGTTGCTCAATTACATGCTCATCTAGATTATTAAAGTGAGGGTCAGATGATTTCTCCCAACCCATCTCCGCTAATCCATCTAATCCCCAAGCATTATGGTCTGGCCATACCCAATTTCTCAATACCCCAAGTATTCCATATAATTCCATACCTTTCCTCAAGCCTTTCAGAAATAGTAAGGCAAAGGGTCTAAAAGCACAAACTCAGAAGCCAAAGTGCCTGGGTTTACACCCCAACGTCACCAAATTGTATGACCCGGGGCAAGTTGCTTAACTTCTCTACACCATAGTTTCCAGATTTGGAAATAGAGGATTAAACAAACTAATATGTGTAAAATGCTGGGAACATTATTAGCATAGCAAATTCTTCATTAAGTATTCCTTATGATTAACAAATTGCCTTGCTCAGCTCCTTAAGTGCGCAACCTCCTTATCATCCTGATTCAAATAAATGTCACAACTTCTGAAAAGACCCAAAGCCTGCTTTCCATCTGAATCACCAGTCCTTGAGTAGCAATTACTTAATAAAATGTCCTTTGATCACCAAAATACAAAGTTTTCTTTATCTCTTTGCCCTTAAATCACAAAACACTTGCTGCCTATACTAATTTTCATACTTTTGCTCTCAAAAGACACCCACAGATTAGTAGAAGGGTTTTTTTAATGTTTACTTATTCTTGAGAGAGAGAGAGCGCAAGAGAAAACAAGCAGGGGAGGGGCAGAGAGAGGGAGACAGAGGATCCTAAGTGGGCTGACAGCCAAGAGCCCTATGTTGGGCTCCAACTCATGAACTGCAAGATCATGACCTAAGCCAAGTCAGGCTTAACAGACTGAGCCACCCAGGAGCCCTAGAAGGGTTTTATGTTGTTTAATAAATGTGTACAAATATGAAATTATGTTCTTAAATATCATTTAATTTCACTCTTCAATTTTGTAGTTAAAGAAACTGAGGCTCAAGGAGACTACGAGTAGCAGTGATAACAATAACAATAAAAATAACAATGAAATAATCACTTATATACCACTTACTATATCCCAGACACCGTTCTAAATACCGGATATGTGTTAACTCATTCAGTCTTCATAACAATCCCATGATGCAGGTACTATTATTCTATTTTTCATATACAAGAACACAGGCACAAAGAAATTCAATAAGTTTATCAAGGTCACACAGCAGCAAGTAAGTAGGGGAAGCCTGGGCTTAAAGCAGGCCCCCTGGCTCTAAGAGCTGTGCTTTTAATCCTTGTGACTTTCTCTCTGTAGATAAGGAGAAACTCATCCAGTGATCCAAAAGTAATTAATGGAAAAGCCTGAAGTACACACGGAGTTCTCTGAATTCCCTGCTAAGGCTCTTTCCTTATGAGTCTCCTATCCCTTACCCAGAGTGATGGCCATAGCAAGCATTCAAAATACAATGGTTCAATGATTTCTTGACCCACCTAATTCTCTGAATGCAATAATATTTATCCCAAATGCACAGTTTGTTCCTTGAACAAACTTCTCATTTGGCTTGGCTGTCTTCTTACTTAATCGTTCCCAGTCTTGAAAGAGACCGGAACAGACCAAGGAATAACTGTTTCAGTTTTTCACTTGTAAAAAGTACGAGGTCTTTGTTGTAATTTGGTTTCTGATGGATTGACTCAAAGGCCAGAGGAGCCTCTGAAGTTTTCCCACACATGAGCATTGAGCTCAGGTTCCACCCAAAGCCAAAAGGTATCCCATCAGTGACTGCTGGCTACCTCTCAGGCTAGTCTGTGATTTTGTTTAAAGCGTGCCTCCCCAACATCTGTTCCTTAAAGAGCCTGCTTAGTCTACCTGCTATTGCCTGTCACCAGCAATACAGAGCAGAATCTGAGCTCTCTAGGCCACAAAGCATAGTGGTTCTGAATTCTGAAGTCCCTCCTCACTTATCCTCACATTCTGGCAAGGAAATCCTTGAGAAACCACAGTTTCCTCACCTGTGAAATGGGGATATTTACCTCAAGAGGCTGTTAAAGGGATTAGATGAGAACATACTTGTAAAAGTGCTTAGCTCAATACTTGGTACAAAGGATGAACTCAAATTTGCTAAGAATAAAAATATATTACTTTTTCCTATTGTGCTTCCCTGAATTCCCACGGCATTGCTTTCGCTCCACATACCAGCATTTCATTTCAGCGCGTGAAAACTCTTCTTTACATTTGGCTTATTCGTGCCTCAAAAACCCCCAAGTATTAGCATATAAATGTTTGTACCATATGGGCTACTGGGAAGGAACTTATCTTGCCAAATGACATTAAATATGGCCCCAAGATAGTTGTCTAATTAAGAACTGTATCCATCATCATGGGCATATATGAAATTCTTACTAGTAGTATATTGTGACCTTAGTGGAAAGGTCAGAGAAGCAATGAATATGAAAGCCTAGAGACCACTGAGCCTTCCAAGACCATCAGGTTTTATGTGTGCAGCAACATTTTCCCAATAATAGCACTGGGCTAACAGATATATTATTTAAAACAAAAAAACAAAAAAACACCATTTTCTGGGAGAGAAAATGTTCCAGAACATTTGTGTAAAACACATAGTTTTTAAATGTTTATTTTATTTATTTTGAGAGAGAGGGAATAAACCCGAGCAGGGGAGGAGCACAGATAGAGAACGAATCTCAAGCAGAGGGCTCGAACTCAGGAGCCCCGGGTTCATGACCTGAGCTGAAACCAAGAGTCAGAAGTTTAACCAACCTAGCCACACAGGCACCTCTATGTAAAACATATTTAAATGGGCTCATTTATGGCAAGTCTTCATAAAGATTTGAATATGTTATTGTATCTTATGAGTATCCAGGAGGGAAATCAATCATTTCCCAAATTTTTTTCCTATAAAATTCAGTCTTTGAGACATACTGTATTTTGTGAAAGCCTACTGTAAACAAATAACCAACTCAACTATTTAAACAAAGTAAGTTACTAAGTTCATGCAAACATGAATATTCAGTATCAGTAAAGCTGGCCAGAAATTATAATCAAAATCATAAACATGTGAGTTTGTTTAAGCTGAAGGAACATTTGTCTATCAAATTCCAAACAAAAAAACAAAAAAACAAAAAAAACACCCCGCATAGTGGAAGGCTTGCTTATTTCTGATTTCTACTTATTCATATATCCATCATACTGAACAGTGTACCACCACGCAATAAAAGTTAACATCTTTTAGTCTATAAAGCACAGGTTGTTTACTTGATGATACACGAATACAGCTCTATAATATTGATTTAAGTCAAATATGATTTTTTTTTAAGTTTTTTATTTTTGAGACAGAGAGAGACAGAGCATGAATGGGGGAGGGGCAGAGATGGAGGGAGACACAGAATCGGAAGCAGGCTCCAGGCTCTGAGCCATCAGCCCAGAGCCCGACGCGGGGCTTGAACTCACGGACCGCGAGATCGTGACCTGAGCTGAAGTCGGACGCTTAACCGACTGAGCCACCCAGGTGCCCCAAGTCAAATATGATTTAAAGATACCAAATGCCATTAGTCGCTTTCAAATCAATAATGAATAAGTTCCTTATATTTTATCTGAACTGAAAACCACTCTAGCTATCTGCGTGTGACTGCTCTATTAGGCAGAAATATTATTTGGAACAAAGAACTATTTTATGAATATAAGATTTTCAACTTAAAAAAAAGTATTAAACATTAAAACAAAATCTATACATACATAGTTGAACACTTTCGTATACATGATTTCATTCAATCTTTATAAGAGCCCTTTGTGATAGGCATCATAAGATTCATCACTTTATAGATGAAGAGAGCAAGAAAAATGTGCTTACGTGGCATGGTGAATATAACACAGGTAGTGCATGGGGCCAAGATGTATTCCTAGAGTCTTGACTCTAAATCCCGTGTCCTTTCCACTAAACCTCACCACATTAACCTGCAAATGCCTGCACATTGCAGGTTGTCAAAGGCAGTTGCTATGACTCTTTTAAAAAGCTAATTAAGGAAGAAGGAAACCAAAGACTTCCAACCACAGGAAAGAAAATCTCTGATTGTGGATGTTGATAGGAATGTCACAGCTGCAGGCACCTTCCCTGCCTTCCTTCGCGTTGAAACACAGCATTCTGCATCTGTGATCTGGGGCCAAGCCAACGTTTCAACACGCTAGTCAGAGATAACAAAGACTATCGATCATTTAAGTGTTTACTCAGATTAATTACAATGAATTTTTGTTGTCAAAATAAATTATGTCCCTTCTTATATTAGGGGCTTATAGGAAAGAAGTTTGGGTAATGCAACTGTGCTTGTCCCCAGGGCTCCGGACCCCCACCACCTATTGGGTTCACATCCTTTTTCTGCTACCTGTTGGTCTCCGTCTTCGGGTGATTTATCCAATCTCTCTGTGCCTGAGTTTTCCTCATCTGCAAAATGCAGATAATAATATCACCTATCACACAAGGCTCTCGCGAGGATTGAACAACACACTACATGCCACGTAAAAACTTGAAGAATGCCTGACATGTGCTAAAGTGCTCAGTAAGTGCTTACGATTATTATTATGAGACTTGTTAAAACAGCAGAAAAAGCGTAAAAATAACAGTAGCTCCCTGAGTTGTGTCTTCCCAAGAAAAAGAGCAAGAATCATTACAGACCTTCATTTAGAGAGGACCCCCATCCCTTAAGATACACTTAGGTTTTCAGTATTGATCAATGGCTCTATGGAAGAAGTTCTATTTCTACCTATTAGATAAACCAAATTTAAAACTCAAGAATGTGATTCCTCCCACAGCAAAATAATGTGTAACAGCACCCTTTATCAAGTCAATGTGCTCTGGGGAGTCACTGATGTAACTAGTCAGCAAAATCCCCTGGGAGAGCTCACTGAAATAATCAGTGATCAAATGCAAAGGGCCAAATTGGGCTCTGGAAGTCTTATTTTGATAAACTCTGAACTGCACAGAAATCCAAACCACCCGCACACTGATTAGGCACATGAGTGTAATTAGCCATAGCAATTCTCCTCCTAGTCATTTCCTTTATTTTCATTTAAATTAATAGAACCCCTTAGGTGAAATGCAAGAGAAAAACGTTAGAGAACACAACTATTCACTCTAATAGCAATAATCAAGTGTTTTCATTCTGACGGTGTAATTATGTAACGGCATACCTCTTTGCTAAGAAAATTCTCATGTCCTTTCTTTAGGTTTTGTACTGACTCAAGTTTGCACTGAGGGAATGTCACTTTACCCAATGTAATATTTACCTTGTTAATAATTTACAATGATAACATTTGTAATTAATAATGTAAATAATAATGTAAAATATAATATTTCATTTACCAAATGAAATATGTGCCTTCATGCCAAGAGAAAATTATCTTGAAAAGTTTTAAAAATCAATGCAAATTACTCTAAAATTAAAGAAAAAAAACTGTTCATCTAACCAAGAGATATTAAACAAAATATAGGGGACTACAAGTAGATTTCTCTTCCTAAAGAATACTTGTATGTCAATAAAGAGGGTTATTACCAAAACACCGAATGCTTTCATTAATGCCCGTTGTATTGATTTCTCCCAAATTCCTCATTTCCAATATTACGAAAGGAACAACAAGTTTTCTCAATTTTCTCTTGTGCCTAATTAACTATTAACCACCCAGTTACCTATTAAGCAAAATATAATTTCTTCTTAATTTGTTACAGCGCAAGCACTTCCTTCCCTGTGGTAAAGAAAGGTAAACAACAGTGAAAGGGAAAGAAGGCTCACTTATGTGTTTCAGAAACAAGGACCCGTTCACCGTTCTAATCCAAATGTCTCTTTTAACTCAATAAAACTAACCTTCAGTTGTTTTCATTTAGGCATTTTTAAAATCCCTAATTTAATAAAGCTAATAGAATTTGCTCTAGAGCAAACCTTGTCCTGCTGACATACTGAATTTATTCTAAGACCCTGCTAAGCCATTTAAAATGTGCAATATACTTAACTATATAGTACAAAAAATGTTTGCCGTTTAGCAAATATAGAAATTTAGAAATATAACATGATCAGTTTAAGATTAAAGTTGTACTACCAAAGCTCAATAAAAACAGAATTTAAGTAGCAGAGAAATATAAGACATACTCAGTATGTGACAGACTGCATTATCACCAAATTTAGAGAATCTTTTATTAAATGACTATCAAGCTTAATTAAAAGAAAAAAGTACCTAAGTCTTGAACTTTTGTATCAACAATGAATATCTAGTAGAAGAATCTAAGAATGAAAGTGCTTTTTGAGGTAGCTTTTGGCTGACCTGCATATGAATCCGAAACAAAGATGCTTCACTATCAATAAATTAAATGGTTTTATGTATGATTTCCCATTTGGAAACACTAGCCATTGTACCATGTGAGGGAAAATAGTAATATGGTTCCCAAATGAACTTCAATTATATGAAGTATTTTTCTCTCATTTGCAGAATGAATGGCACTGTCTGAAATTAAGGAATTAGCAGTGATAACAAATAAGTCAATTATATTTTTTTAAAATCCTAAATTCACTTTACTGTTGTGAATCATGGTGCTATGAATTGTATTTCACCAGCTCATCACCAGATTGGGGCCATGCATTCCAAAAAGTGAGTCCTTCAAAACTGCGTTCTAGAGCTTTCCACTTGCTACAAAAATGTTCTGTTGATTTTAACAGCCTACTTAGGATTAAACAAAATCAACACATGCGTCTATGGTGAATTATATCAAAACCATTTTGAAAGAGAAACTACTGAAAAATCCCTTCCCTAAACTGTTATTCGAATACCAATGGTACACCTTCAATGACCAGGGAAAATAAAAATGTTCCAAAACATACCAAAGTAAAAGTCTTAGATATGCTTTTAAAATTTGTTGCAGAAATGAGCTACACTAGTGGGTAAACCGAGGCTAGACATTCTATATGGATTTCATTCAGGCATAGAGCACTTTTCCCTGGTGTCAAGAGGTTTGACTATTTGGATTTGAGACCTGGCTTTCCCATAACTGTATAAAATAAGTGTTTATTACCCTCATTTCACGGATTAAGAAAAAGAGGTTAAACACACTGTCCAAGTTCACACTGATATTAAGTGGCAGAGTTTGGATGCACAAGTAGGTAAATCTGGTTTAAAATTTTCACATGATATCATGTTAAGCTACTTAATTTATTAGGTAAAATTGGAATGCTGAATAACTTACAGAAACATAATCCCTTTTTAGACTATCAAATCTAACTTTGTCTATATGCTGAGTGAGTGAAACACTATGGTATTACATATTTAAACATGCCAGTAAGTCCTCAAGTTAGCAGACAAATTTAGGCAGAGCTCAGCCACTTACTGGTTACCTAACTTCACTTTTCAATTGCTGTTTCCTTGTTTGTAAAGTGAAGAAATAATACCAGTAGGCTCCAGATCCCTTTCCATTTTGAAAAGCCACATAGTAGTTTTGAGTATTCGTCTCTGATACAGAATCATTGTACCTGTTCAACAAATCCCAAGAACATTCCCCAGAGCTACAGTTTTGGAAGGAACACTATCAAAAACAGAAATCAGCATAAGGCGGGTCTGTGCTTTCCATTGTACAGTGTGAATACTGTACAAAATTGTCCGAAGGAGTCAGAAACTGAAGGCCAAAATTCTGTCCCCATTGGATGTGTCAAACCCTGTACCTTTTCCACTTCCTACAGGAGTGGGTCCAGGCCAGCTAGAGTCCCTGAGTGATGCTAAAGAGATCTACGTTTTATTTTTTTTTTAAGTTTTTATTTATTTTTGAGAGACAGAGAGACAGAAAACAGCAGAGGGGCAGAGAGAGAGAGGGAGACACAGAATCCGAAGCAGGCTCCAGGCTCTGAACTGTCAGCACAGACCCCTAATGCGGGACTCAAACCCATGAACTGGGAGGGAGATCATGACCTGAGCCAAAGTCGGATGCTTAACCGACAGAGCCACCCAGGTGCCCTGAGATCTATGTTTTAATAAAGGATTTGTTTGTCCTTTCAAGGTGGGACAAGAAAAAATTTTTAGTGGTTCTATGTAGTCCTCTCCCCTTTCTGGAGCTTGAGGATGAACCCCTTATATTTCAGAAAAGCCCTCAAAAAGAAGACTTTTAATCGGTGGAAAGAGGAGGAGGGAAAGAAAAGGAGAAAAAAATTTTAATAAAGAGTTTTAAGGGGAAAAGGGAATGGGGAAAGAAAAAAAAAGGAGGAGGAGGAAGAGTATTATCAACTACTCTAAGAAAAATTCCTTAAAAAACTGCACTACTTGATTGAATGACTCCCGCCTTTTTTGTTAAGTTAAAATGTGGAAAAAATAAGGCATCCTCTCCCACTTTCACTGTTGAATATTTTGCTCTCACTTTTAAAAACAATTTTTGCTACACCCAAGTTTTCCCATAGCTTCTCACTGTATAAGGTCAACTTTTGCTTTCACAAACACTAGCAAGGCTGAATAATAATTACCCACAGTTCAGATTCCTTTCCAGAAACAATTCATTTAGAGAAAACAAAGGAAAAAATCATGTGGAACAATTGGAAAATCCAGTTCATCCAACATCCAGATAAGATAGGAACACAAATAATAAGAATATTTCAGCAATGGGGATAAACTCTAAAACAAGTTGCTCTCTGGGAAAAGGAACCAGAACTAATGGAGTAAATGGATGTGCAGGGAAAAGTGACAGGTTTTGAGGGCTGAAATGAGCATAACTATAGATCTTAAAAAAAACAAAACAAAACACACACAAAGCTCCAAACCAGACATAAGCAATCACCAACCAATGAAGAACGTTCTCTACCACTATCTACCCTCCATAGTTTTGACTGGATATCCACATGCTCCTTCATATCAAAAATAAACACATGGTCCTTTGGAGAACATCTGCTAAAGACCTGAGTTTATTCATTTATTTAAAAAGCTATGGTTAAGTGCCATTTGTTAAGTGTTATGTATCAGATACCGAGCGAGGTGTTGTGAATCAATGTTAAAATTCTACTTGTCTGCAGGGCACAAGAATGGGGAATGATGGAAGTGTAAGACTGGGGTTCTCAGATTCACAGCCAAAGTCTGATATGCTCCAATTTTATCATCTTGTGCTCAAATTTTCCTATTTTATCAATACATCTGGAAAGTATGATATTCAAATTTGGAATTTAAATATAAATTATACAATATATAATATAAAATTTGCAAATAATATGGGCTCATGTAACAAAAATGAGAAAATAAATTAGGGAAAATGCCACAAAAAAAAATTTCAAAGATAGCTGATTTAGTGACAAATATCCTTGCACACAGTGGTGACAAGCCAGCTCTTAATAGAAAAGCGCAGAAATACATAAAATCACAGTAAGATATTTATTTTTTTTATTTTTTTTCAACATTTTTTATTTATTTTTGGGACAGAGAGAGACAGAGCATGAACGGGGGAGGGGCAGAGAGAGAGGGAGACACAGAATCGGAAACAGGCTCCAGGCTCTGAGCCATCAGCCCAGAGCCTGACGCGGGGCTCGAACTCACGGACCGCGAGATCGTGACCTGGCTGAAGTCGGACGCTTAACCGACTGCGCCACCCAGGCGCCCCCACAGTAAGATATTTAAAATCTAATGTAAAGTTGGTACTTAAAGAAATACATAGAATATTGTTGATATTATTTCCATTAGAAAACTAATATTTTTGCCTCAATGATGGTCATTAGATATATCTGTGACATTTACAACTCATACTTCCTTAATGACATCATCGATATTTTATATGCAGATTCTTCTACTTAAAAAAGAGGCAACCAACAATAAACAAATATGCATAACATTTTAATAAAGCCTTTTCTCCCCTTAAAAAGTATTCTATAGTATTGTGAATACTGCAGATAAATAGAAATACAGTTAAAAGTAGAATTCTAGTATATCATTTTTTACAGACAGCTTTCAAATCACATCTTAAGAGTAATACTAGCATGGAGGCAAAGACAGAAGAGAATTAACCTCTTCTTAAAAATGATTAGATGTGATAATAAAATCTTATCAAGTTAAACATCTAGCCTCTCATCTAGCTTTGGGTAGACAAGCCTATCAGGAAATGCCATTTGTAAGTTATTTCAAAAGAGAACTTAAATCATAATATTCTGAATCTTCCACGTGAACAATAAAACTTTTATTCCTAGAAGCTAAATTTTCTTTCAATTAAAGCAATCTTAAAAGTAGTCAACGCCTTGAATGAAATGAGTATTCAACACACATGGAGGTCTTCAGAACTGTCATCTTGAGAAAGGCCAGTTAACAAATTGTATTTCACATAACAATGCATATCGATTTCTAAATGTACTGTTTTCAGTTGCAAAATGAAATGAGAGAATTCAAACTCAAAATCAGATTTCCAAATTTCCCTCATTAACAAGATAGACAAGGGGCGCCTGGGTGGCTCAGTCGGTTAAGCTTCTGACTTTGGCTCGGGTCTTGATCTCACGGTTCGTGGGTTTGAGCCCAGCTCTGGGCTCTGTGCTGACAGCTCGGAGCCTAGAGCCTGCTTCAGATTCTGGGTTTCCCTCTCTCTCTTTCCCTCCCCTGCTCACGTGCTCTCTCGCTGTCAAAAATAAATAGACATTTAAATGAAAAAAAAACAAGATATACAAATCCATAACTTTACAGCATCAAGAATGGAACTAACTTTACATGATATGTAGCCAAATGAATGTTATTGAACATGATCCATAATGATCATTTTCCATGAAGTTAAGTACTTATAATCATGAGGTTTGATGAACATGCTCTGGTTTCTTGCATGCCATGTTATCATTATAATCAGAAAACTGGAAGAAATTTTCTCCAATTAAATATAAAACAGATGATCACACTTAGGAAGAAAACATGTTTCATTGCCACTTATATAGTTAAGATTACAAATACATATGAATACTTTCATCAGAAAGGAAATCAGATTATTTAGCATGCTAATTTTTACAGCAGACTTAAATCTTCAAATTCTTTGAGAGAAGTTCAAGGAACACATTTTTCAAATAATACTACATATACCCAATGCTTTGTTTCTCACAATTACTTCACAGCATGTTTTGTGATTTTTCCTTTTTGTTTTGTTTCCTTTCTTTGCTAAAATAATAGTCCAATGAGAAAGGGAAAATTAATCTATTAGTTTTCACTAGAAACATTTCTATTTCTATTTTCATCCCCTTTTTAGTAATCAAACTCAAATATAATCTCTTATATAGATAGTATTGACACTAAATTTTATTTAACAAAGTTACTGATGCTTTCTCAGACGGCGATTAATAGGTTTTAATAAGATTATCTAGCTTTGAGGCACCTGAGTGGTTCAGTTGGTTGAGCGTCCAACTTTGGCTCAGGTCATGATCTCATGGTTTGTTGGGTGGGCGGTGGTTCGTGGGTTGAAGCCCCATGTCAGGCTCTGTGCTGACATCTCAGAGCCTGGAGCCTGCTTCGGATTCTGTGTCTCCCTCTCTCTCTCCCCCTTCCCTGCTTGCATTCTGTCTCTTTCAAAAATGAATAAATGTTAAAAAAACTTTTTTTAAGTAAAAAAAAAAGATCTAGTTTTTCTAATACTCAAGGAAAAATATACTTGTTTGGATGCAATTGCCATTATGAAACAATAGTGTGTGTGTGTGTGTGTGTGTGTGTGTGTGTGTGTGTGTGTATGTGTAATTATTCTTCCTAACTATTATGTGCAAATGAAACACTAGTTATTTTACCTCTCCAATTGTCCCATTCACATGAGGATAGTGTCTGTGATTTAGTGACACTCATGTACGTTATCAGTAACACATACACGCTCACACACATTCAAAGGTTAAGTTTAACCTTTCAGAGTAAATCCATTCAGAGTAAATACATTCAGAGTAAATTACAGCCCATAAGCTAGCTAATTCAGTAAGTTTGGTAAACTTACAGCTTTACCTTGAGGTTTGCATTATAAAATGTTGCCTAAACCCAAATGGCCCCTTTTTCCTTAAACTCCTCCTATGATTTCATTGAAACAGACTGTCCTATTTGAATAACACCATTAGAAAGTCCAAGTATCTTGTTCCAAATCACTCCACACCAGTCTTGTATCAGAAATTCCAAGGAACAGAAAATTTTTATTATCAAAAATGACGTCAAATAGAGTTCAAAGATTCTAAGCAAAACTCATTTATATAATAATTTGATAAAAGAAAGACTTCCAAATTCTTCCTATGAAATGACTTGTTTCCATAGATTCCATAAGTTGCGTATGTATTTTCCATTAGTTGCTAAGTGGTAGAAAGCACTAATTCCAACTGTGTATTCCGTGAAACATGAAGTGCTGTGATAGAAAGGTTATACAAGGACAATAAAAAAAGTCATACCATAGTGCCTCTTATAAAGGTCTCACATGGAATTATATGAAATACACAGCTGCCTCTGTAGTTGCTATGTCTAATAGAACTAAACAAGTCTGCTCATATTAACATGCTCAGAAAAATAACATCGTATATCAACGTGATAAAAGATTTCTAATTTTGTCAGATCTGGTATGTTCTAGGTCATATCACTTAAAAGGCTGCTTTAAAGAGAAATTGTATTTTGAGAATTAAAAGGCAGTCTACTCGGCATCCCTTCACAGATGCAAAACAAAAACAAAAACAAAACAAAAACCCGACAACAGTTCTTCAGGACTCTAAACCTTATGCTCATTTTGCTAAAAAAAAAAAAAAAAAAATGAATGCATGAGAAATTATTTCAAACAGCCCACTTTTTGAAAAACCACATACAAAAACCAGTCCAACATCAGTGACAGGAACATAGCTAGAAATGTAAGACATATTCCTGGTTCCTGAGTATCAACCTTTAGGGATGACTCCATTTCATCAGATCAGACACGCCGTAATTTATAGGAAGTCTTACAACTCCAAATATATTTAGTACACAAGAATCATATATAACACCATCAGCTGGTAACTTTTTAAACTGCTTTGAGGAATAAAACACACTTCCCGTTGAAAGCAAGTTCATGCCTTAGTTGCTACCTGGTAGGCAAGGTAATAATAAGTTCACACATGCTCTCTCTTCTCGACTGTGCGCTCAACACTATCAAAACACATTTAAACATAGGAGGTATCTAACCAAAAGGAGGTATCCAACTAAACCTTCATTTGTTTTTGTGTTCTTCAAAGATCTATCCTATTGGATTTTTCTCATTCCTTCTCATAGCTGAAAATAACTGGTAAAATTTAGGAGCTCTGATTATACATGAAGTCTGAAATTCTTTAAATTATCATAAACTCTTAACAAACTTTTTAGGCCACTTGGAAAATCACTGCTCTGTTCGTGTGCAATATTACTTCAGGAGTCATTTGAAGTCACAGTGGTATCCTGTGGTAAGCACACTGTTTCATAACCCAGGGAATTCTACTAGGTATTTGCACTGAGATTCAAAGATGAAAGGAAGGCCCAACATTACTGGGCTCACCAGTTGGCTACAATGCTGGATGCTCCAATAGGCATTATCTAATTAGCTTCTCATGACAATTTTATTAAGGAAAGCTGAAAAATAAATAAGAAAGCCAGACAAACCCTCTTCCTAAAAGGGATAGCACAGATACCTGAAATCAATCTAGACTCAACATAACAGAGATCTACTTTCAGAGCATCAATTCTGCGTAACACAGGGCAAAACTAAATGGGACATCCTTGGATTATTTTTCATAAAAATGAGTATCAGTTGAGAAAATAAAATTGTGAGGCAAATTACAAAATTTCTAGATTTCATAATATAAAAAGTCTTTACCTTTTTAACTATGTTTTTTTAATTTTTTTTTTCTTTAACATTTATTTATTATTGAGAGACAGAGACACACAGAGAGTGAGCAGGGGGAGGGGTAGACACAGAATCCGAAGCAGGCTCCAGGCTCCGAGCTGTCAGCACAGGGCCCGACACGGGGCTCGAACTCACAAACTGTGAGATCATGACCTGAGCCGAAGTTGGTCACTTAACTAACTGAGCCACCCAGGCACCCCTTAACTATGTTTTTAATTTTTTCAATTCAATATACATTTCAGACGATTCTGCCTTACAATCATGCATATGGCTTCCCATTTGCTTGGTTTGATGAAATTGAGGATGAATATTTGAGAATCACAAAATCTCTACCTATTGAAATCTTCCCTGTTAAAATCTATATTTACTTATTCTGATACATCATGTTTAAAGATAAATCCATTCCTCCTCACAATCCCAGTCAGCACCACCACCACCAGGATCAGTGAAACAAAAACCAACCCTAGAACAAGCTATATCAAAAACTAATCCCAGGTATTATTCAGGAGCTTTTTGTTCATTTTCTTTCCTCCCTCCCTCCTTCTCTTTCCCTTCCCTTCCCTTCCCTTTTAGTGTAGGAGAGAGAGCCATTGAATTTCAAAAAATATATAAGAGAATCACATTATAATGTAAATGAACAGAATTCACTTTCACAAGGTATCAGATAACCTCAGTTTATAAAACTTTCTACCCCCCACCCTACCCCAAACATACCTGAAAAATACACTCAATAACAATAGTACACCATAATTGCTCCTTTTAGTCATTTTTCCAGTTTTTAAAAATAATATCACACAAAAGACTAACTTAATTTTTCCTTCATTTCTGTGAGTTTGAGTAAGCGTGCACTAGAGAAAGGGTTCTCCTTATACTCTTCACGTTACCCAACGTCACATATGGAAATCTGATTATTTTTCCCAATTGGTTATTTTATCCCAAGGCCATGACTATCTATTGGCAGGCATCCAGGAATGGATGATTCATTGCACTGATGAAAACGTGGTTCATAAACATTTATTTATATCAAAGATAGGCCAATTGTAGGAGAATAGAATGAGGACCTACTCTTAATCAAACAATAAAAAATATGAATGAACATTATTAAAAAGGAATATGCTTAAGCCTATTTAAACATAGTCATTCTTGTTCCAATATTTCCTATGAAAGCTATGTCCTACATGGAAACACAGATATCAAGCTGGATTAGCTGCAAAGACACAGTTAAAATTTAATTATCTATGCCAATCGTACAGGTCACTGATGCACGTAATCCAAAAAGTATTTGTATGTGAAACAGACATTTGGGTATCTCTGATAACCTATTAATGCACATTATTTTCAATAAAATAATGAAGCCACTCTGAAATGTCTTTTCAAGTCTATTTGTCCAGGTTCCCAAGCTTGGCAAAGTATTCACATTAGCTCCTGCATTCCCTCCATTCAAGGGATGAACTAAGTAGTCTCCTAGACTAATGGAAAGATTGGCTTAAATTTGACCTTGGCTCTCTCTTTATAATTAGCTGATTCATTCCCCAGGGGAAAGAGGTAATTAACTTACTGGTTCAAAACTTCCTTAGGAAAGAAATGCAACTGTCTCACTTAAAAGACTTTCCTTTTTTCTGCAGATCTAATGCAATCTCAAATTTAGATAGAAATGATAATTTATAAACTTCTTTCAAACGTATTAGCTCCTTGGCTCCACACAAGAGCCCATGACTTAGTTTAAAGTCAGAGAGCCCTAAAACACAGACAGGATAAATGATATTGCGAAATCATAATGTTACTTACTAGATAAAACAAAACTAGAATTCAAGGTTCTGGACTCTTACTTTGGTTCTCTTCCCCTGACTCCACAATGCCATATCCATTAGAATGTCATACCAATATTTATGGTGTAGTGATGTTTCTTATTGAAATAATGTATTCCCAAAGCAAATCTGGACACACTATAGATCATCTATTCCAGAAAATTCCCTTTAAAATGAAACCTTTTTCTCTTCAATCTCCTTCCACAAACCAAAATGCTTTCAAATAATACATAAATATCACAAGTTTCATATATGATTTAATATTATTTTAACAGCAACACTCCAGAATCTACATGTAACCTTGAGTCTAAAATAGCCTCTCAAAAATGTTAAATGAAATAAACTTAAATACAAGCCCTTTGTAAAATAAGAAATGCAGTTTTATGAATTGCCTAGAAAGTGGGCAATCTTTAATCTCTTTAGACACAAATCTATAAAACTATTCCCATAGGAGAAAAGAAAATTAAAGAATAAACAAAATACTGGGTCACCTGGGTGGCTCAGTTGGTTAAGCGCCTGACTCTTGATTTTGGCTCAGGTCATGATCTCATGGTGAGTGAGCTTGAGCCCTGTGTCAGGTTCTATGCTCACAGAATGGAGCCTACTTGGGATTCTCTCTCTCCCTTCCTTTCTGCCTCTCTCTCTCTCTCTCTGTCCCTCTCAAAGTAAATAGTTTTTTAAAAAGAATAAACAAAATATTGAACTAATGAACACTAATAATACCCCAAATAAAACTAAGTTAGGAAAATACCCAAAACTGAAATTATTTAAAATAATATAAAAGATATGAAGCACACATAATTATAGACTTATATATGTTGGGTGAATACATAATTTATCATGTAAATCAGAGAACACTCTGGGGAATGAAAAGGGTACTATTAATAATTACACTGGGACAACAGGCATAAATAGGGAATGTCCTGGGAAATAAACAGGACATATAGTCACTCTGGTTTTATGTCTTCACCAGCTAGATATTTTTCAAGGATTCCCAAGCATCTTGATTTTTTTTTGATGTCAATATTATTTTTTTCCTTCATTCCCTCCTATCCCCATTTCTCTTGTACGATCCAGGAAAATATTAGTCAAGCCACTTAACTTTTTCTTTCTCTGTATGTCCTATTTGGTCTATTAACTGAGGCAAGAAATGTTTATTAGTCTGAAAATCTCCTTTAAAAGCTATTACTTCTACAAGCTTGCTTTATGACCCCTGTGTTTCCATTTCAAAATGTCATGGCCAGAGCCCCAAGGAGAAGGCAGCAGTCTGGTTTCTGCCTGTGCTAATATGGTGCTTTATTTCTGAAATCACCTAAAAGTGGACTTTGGAAAATGTGCTAAGGCTAACTTGAGGTGGGTACATTAACAAATGTCAAGTCTTCTGAAATTCAATATTAGGAATAAATAAGGAAATCTGGAGGGGTGGGGTAGAAGAACAAGTCCATTATTAATAAGATGTTTCACTGTCCAAAATACAGTTTGGGTGTCTGAAGACCTTTTCATTATCTGTTTATGCTTAAAGCCTTCCAGTGAGATCTCATTTTCTCCAGAGTAAAGCCAAAGCCCTCACCAAGTCGTCCCCGTTCACCATCCACAATACCTCCTACTCTCCATCTCCCGCTTCCTTTACTCAGCATCAGCCAACCCAAGACTCTGAAATTCCCAGACAGGCTGCTGCCTCTGGGATTTAGAATTTGCTCTGGTAGGGACACTCTCTACCATGTAAGCACTTGGGTACTCCCTCACCAACTACACCTCTTCCTCCCAATGTCACCTCTGTGAGGCCTTCTCTGACCACACTATGTTTAAACTGAACACCCCCCCCCGACACTCTCCATCTTCCCTTCTGGCTATATTTTTCTCCACACAGTCATTATTTGATATAGCATACATTTTATTTATTTTTTTTTGTCATGTCCCCACTAGAATGCAAGCTTCATGAGGACAAAAATGTTTTTTTCTAATATAGTTAATAAATAAATAAATAAATAAACTATATAATAAATAAACTATATAAACTATATATATATATATATAATAAATAAACTAATAATACAAAAAATGTAGCCCTTAAATGCACTGAGCTTGTAAAAATGGCTGGCAATCAAACACAGGTCACAGATCCTTCTTGGTTGCTTACAAATGCTTTAAAGTTCACAGTTAAAATGTTGGCCATTTTTCAAATGTCCCTTTGAATGTCCTTGAGATCAAGAATTCTTTGGATTTCATAGAATTTAATGGTTCCAGAATGTTAACATTAACAAGTACAGCAAATTAGAATTTCATGATATGCTTAAGAATATTTTTAAAAGCAATATTAGACATACACATTTTATGACAGTTAAGAAGAATTTAAAATAGAAAAATAAAAATCCCTTCATGTACCTTATGCATAAAATACTCAGAGTAAATTATACATAAAATACTAAGAGGAAAACAAAGGCCTTCCTTTTTCAACTCTAAAACATCTGGGATGGATGTAGATTTAATAGTGAGCACTTTGTGTCAAACTACACTAAAATGCAAATATCAACATCAGAAACACTGACAAGTTTTCAGTTTTCTCCATCAAAATGAACACTTGTACATGAGTGTGAAGAATAAGAATAAATGGTGATGTACACACACAAAATTTATATGTTTTGAATATAAAATACTCATGGATAATAAACTATACTATAAATATTGTCATGGTGATATTGAAATACTTGAAATTTTGGAATTCTAACATTATAGTAATATTACTCCTCTTTCTATGTGAAAAAAAAAAAAAAACACTGTAAACATAGGACCTGAACTTCAAAGGGTTTTAATGTAGGTAGTGAAGAGATTTGTGCTGAGACAGCTCTGCCAAGATCTGAGATATGAACTTGCTGAGAATCCATGCTCCTTGAAATCACACACACACACACACACACACACACACACACACACACACACGGAGTCTCCTTCCTTTCTCCATCCTCTGATTACATCCAACACCTATTCCCCAACACAAAATTCCCCAAAATAAGTGACAAAATTTAAAACTTAGGACCTCCTGACATCCTGATACGGTGGCTGGGAAATAATCACTAGTGTTGATTATCCAGGTGTCCTTGAGATAGATAGGTAGTGCACATTTGTAACATAATGACCAAAGTCAGAGGGAGCAGATTATGGATACTGTGGAAAAGTTTCCCTAGATGAATGAATGTCTCTCTAAGGACTCTTTCAACAACTGTCAAAAGCAAATCAAGTTCTAAGTCATTGAACTTACAAGAACATCACTGAATTAGAATACCCCTGAATTAAAGTTCCAAATGCACAGCCATGTTTCTTATAACCTAGCACAACTTTTAATCATCAGTTTTACTAAAAGACTTAAGTGTAAAGACTTTTTTTATTGTATTAAAACAAGCACATATATTTGGAGGAGAATGAAACGCTTGCACATTCATTTCACATAAAGCCTATGACTTCCAAGTATATTCATTCTACAGAGGCCTTTCAGAGCTATATCGCTCATGCAACACAGAAGAACAGGATCATTCACATCATTCACCTCTCTAGTCATGGTGTCTTCTGATAAAAAGTCTGAGAAGTATTGATATCATGAAACATTAGCACTTTAAGTAGGGGAAAAAAGATAGACATAATCACAAGCCCATCCATGATACAGCAGGAGTAATTTTTTTTTCAACGTTTATTTATTTTTGGGACAGAGAGAGACAGAGCATGAACGGGGGAGGGGCAGAGAGAGAGGGAGACACAGAATCGGAAACAGGCTCCAGGCTCTGAGCCATCAGCCCAGAGCCTGACGCGGGCTGGAACTCACGGACCGCGAGATGGTGACCTGGCTGAAGTCGGATGCTTAACCGACTGCGCCACCCAGGCGCCCCCTTTTTTTTTTTTTTTAGGAGTAATTTTTTTATATGATGGACAGTGCACAGAATCAAAGGTACAAACATTTCCACTTCATTTACAATTAAACAGGGTCTGCTGTAAATAAGCATTCCAAAAATAAAATAAATACGGTCCTACTGATAAATCCAATATTGAAAATATAGACTTCTACAGGGTAATAGTACCTAGGTTTCACACACACACACACACACACACACACACACACACACACACACAATTTACTTATATATATTATACATACATAAATTATATTATTTAATAAAGAATAAACTTGTGGGAGGAAAGAAAGTGCACACCATACTTAAATTCCTCTTAGGGAAAATAAATGCTCAATAAATTTCTGAAGACATTTACTGGGTTACATATAATTCAAAATTCAAGGAAATATTTCCCTGAAGTTTGACTCCTGCCTTCTCCTCATGTGCAAATTCTCCTCTCTTGTTTTATACACAAGATTGTGCAGCCTTATCCTGTATGACACGAAGGCTGTTCATCAGTGGTCTTGCTCTCACTCTACAATGTAACTGTTGAAAAAGCAAGAAGCACTTTATGTATCATTGAACATTTAACTTAGTACCTGGCATGTAGAAGGCCACTCAGTAAGTACTTACTGTATTAACTAAGTGAATAAGTGAAAGAATAAATAAATATTTAATTCTAACTTCTCATCCTCATCTTTCAATCACACCAGTGATGCTTCAAAAACAGTGAACAAAATTCCTTTAATCGCCCACCACGCCTCTTCAGGAGATTCTCTCTTCTGTGATTCAAGCTTTACCAAATAAAGGTAAAATTGCATAGTATAAGACTGAATATGATAAATAAATTTAGATAAATGCAATCTCCTTTTATGCAGTCTGACTAAAAGACAAAATACTTGTGTTTCAAGTGTGTGTTTCAGAACACACACAGTTCCTTTTTCATGATAAGAACTCTCCAGTCACCTAAATAGGGAATTCTCTTCGACATCACCATGAGGCTACTCTTTCAGGATATAGAGACTCTGCCACAGAAGTATAAAAATCTCAAGTTCTGAGTGAAAATTTTTAAAATGCTAATATGTGGAGACTCTTATGAGAATTAAATCACAATCCAAAATTATGAACGAATAGCATCCACAGTGTCTGTAGAAATCCTTACAAAGCAACGGAATTTAATTTGAATAAAAACCATTTCAATCTTGGATGTGGAAACTTAAAAAGCAAACACTTAAATAGCATTAAAAAGCCTTGATTAAAGACAGTACACAATACACAGTTTTACATTTTATCTTTTCAAATTGTTCTCATTTAGAATTCTTTATTTGGTTGTTAAAAAATCAAAACAAGATCTCTCCATGCATATCTTAAAAAAAAAAAAAAAACCTTTATGCCAAGGGGCTATTTTTCAAAAGATTCTTTTTGTGAATTAAAAGCACTTGCTGAAATTCACAAAGAACCAACCATTAAAGATTTAAACTTTGGAATCAGGATAGGGCCAGACAACTCTAACAGAAACGAAATCTATCTACTGATAGAATACTCTCTTTTATTAATTAATTGTCAGGGAACAATAGGCAATGACAAAGTGTTGTGAAAAAGAGCCATTTAATTAGAAAAGATCTGGAACTAGATATATACTCTACCAAGATAACCTCTCCCAGAAAGTCTAGTGGGTGCTGTCCTATTAAATATTAGTTTTGATTTTCCAATTAACAGAGTGTAAGAGACCCTTTGGGGAATTTATTTTTGCTTGGACATCCAGCATGTAAACTCCTAACATTCCACTTAACAGCACCGAAATCATAGGCTGTTTCTACAGTAATATTATATTGGCTTGCAAATGGCTAACGTACAAAATACAATGCTAACCTGAGTCTAATAAAAAACTATCTCTCCAAATACGTGCTGCAGAGTGGTAAAAACACAGAATATTTTTTAGGAACCAAATGAAATTTAACTCAAGACAATATAAGAAATAAATAACAGAAGAGCACTACCTTAAAGTACTAAAAAGGTTAACATAATTTTTAGAATTAAGAGTTTTATCCATTATTGTATTTACATTATTTGCACAGACACAAAAACAACGCTTTGGGGAGACACTGCCTTGCGGCTTTGAATGGAACTGCAAATACCCAGTCCCAGTGAAAGCTAGAGTTTCTGGGCTGGTTCTAGGAAGCCAGCTATCTATCCAGGGGTCTCGCCTCTGCAGATTCCTCTGCGCCAAGAAACTAATTGTTCCTCAGGATTTGGTTTTCAAGTGTATGAGAAACAGATACGTATTCTAGCAAAACTGTGTTTTCGTGACAGCTTCTTCTAAGTCGCACTTTTCAAGAACTACATTTGTTTCCTATTTTGATCTCCTCATTTTTTGCAAAAGTAAACCTTGACTTGAATAAATGACTAGAGGGTTTGGTAATATGCTATCAGGGAAAATGAATCTAAAGGCAGCATTAATATAAACTGAGCCCTTAGGAGTTAGTCACAAGCTAGTCAGTCTCCACTATATTCCCTGGGCCAAATGCTGAGATAATTGCTCCCTTCGGTATTATATATTATTCCCAGTGCTGTCCACAAAGCAGGAGGTAAAAAGGGCAGCAGGGAGGGGTGCCTGGGTGGCTCAGTTGGCTAAGTGTCTGACTTTGGCTCAGTGGGTTTGAGCCCCATGTCAGGGCTCTGTGCTGATAGCTCAGAACCTGGAGCCTGCTTCAGATTCTGTCTTCCCCCACCTCCCACTCCCCCACCCCCGTGCCTCTCTGGTTCATGCTCTGTTTCTCTCTTTCAAAAATATATAAATGTTAAAAATTTTTTTTTAAGTTTGAAAAAGGGCAACAGGGAAAGGAAGAGGTAGAAAAGAAGGGAATGAAAAGGTAGGTAAATAGTTATATTAGTTGTTTCTTTGTTTCCCAGCAAAATAGGACAAGAAAAAAAAATGAGAAGGTAACAAATAGAGAATTGGGAAAGGATGGAAGAAAAAGCCCAAGAAATGGGGGAAAAAAGACAGAAAAAATATTCAAAGATATTCAAAGGGGAAAAACTTTTATTTGAAACCATTTATCACTGGTCTTGATTTTATATATATGTATATAAATGTATATTATTTAAATAATATAAATAACATATATATATCATATCTATATTCTTTCTCAACTGAAAAATGTTTCAGCGACAACACTGATTTTTTTACTATTGAAGTATAGTTGATATACAATGTTTCATTGATTTCAAGTGTGCAACATAGTGATTCAACAATTCTATACATTATTCAGTGCTCACCATATTAAATGTCGTTACTATATGTCACCATACAACATTATTGCAATAGTATTGAGTATATTCCCCATGCTATACAAAATTTATTTTTGAAAATAACTCAACTCCCAAGAAATCATACAGATATGAGTTATAAAAAACTTTAATCAAAGTACCTTGACAATTCTTAAACCTTAAATTCTAACAATCTTTAGAAACCTTTTATCATATATCAAAAAAACACAAATTAATATATCAGAATTTTCTTCAGCAGAAGTGGATCTTAAATTCTATCTATCCCCACAAGCAGGTCCTACTTTTGAGACCAACATCATCTCTACCTGAATAAAAGTTTTCATTAACTTAAAAAAATATATATGTCATTACATTATGTATCTCTTAAAAAAGCTCCTGCCAATAAATTATAACTTCCATCAAGTGCAAGATGCATCCCAATCCAGAAACGTGTATGGGCCGGGGGGAGAAATGTCCATTTCAGAATGAAAGAAATCTCTCAACTAGCTCTTTGATTCATATCTCATCCCCCAATTTCCCCTCTATCCCTCACTCTGCCATGTGCATTATATGCAGGTAATACCATTGTCCCCCTAAAAAGCCATAGTGTCTCCCTTCTGCTTGCATAAGTAAAAGCTAAATTAGATATTAATAACACACAGAGCTCTTCACAAACTGAACCCACTCAGCTCTCTAGCCACACCTCTGCCACTCCCACAAAATAACTTTATCCTAAAGTCACAAAGAGGATCTCTACCTTCCGTAAGTACAAAATGCTCTTTTCAAGACTAAGTATTATATGCACTATCTCTTTCCATGAACAGATTCCCCTCCCCTCTTTCCCCATCAAGGGCAATCCTATCATAAGCTGTTGTTTATGACACATTTTCAAAATACAAAGTCATTCCAGAGTGCACATGGATATGGATAATTTTATAAGGATGAATTTCCAGGTCTTCAATTCCCAAATATCTTCTTTCTTAAAACTCTCTCCTTGAGAACACTCTGGTGCTTCTTTCCCACCCCCCTCCCAACACACACACACACACACACACACACACACACACACACACACACACACCTTTTCTTTCACAACTGTTCCTCTCCACTTTACAAATCTTTTTTTAAGTTTATTTATTTATTTTGAGAGAGAGAGAGGAGCAGAGAGAGAGGGAGAGAAAGAGAATCTCAAGCAGGAGAATCCCGCACTGTTCAGCACAGAGCCTGATACAGGGCTTGACCTCAGGAACCGTGAGATCATGACCTAAGCCGAGATCAAGAGTTGGGCACCTTAACCAACTAAACTACCCAGGCATCCCCACTTTACAAATCTTACAATGATGCATTGCCCAGGCTTGAAAACTTGTAGAGCACCAGGTGACTGGAAACAACTTAGAGCTCTAGACTGGAGGGAGAGTCCTGTAAGAGCAAAGCAAGAAATGTGGAAGGAAGAATCTTCGTTCATATGGCCACTAATTCATGGCCAGACTCCATGTCCTTATCAGCCTGTTATTTTTATTTATCTATTGGTCCATCTATCTTAGAATCAGAAACAATAAATGAGATGCTTGGAAAAAGGAGGTATTGTTTATTTAAACAACAACAACAAAAACAAGCCATACTTTTTCTTATTTAAGTCTGATTTGGCCTATTGGTTTGACAAATGAAGACTAGCTTTGTTTATCAGATAATGTAGTGGACATTTTCCAACTTGAACTATATCTAGTGTTAGAGGGTTTGGCCAAAAACTATATGGATTTATTGATAGATATTTAAAGCACATACATAACATACCATAGCAAAACTTACATCCTTTACAGATGCATCATAATCTTTTTCATACCTTGTTGTAAATACTTGTTATATGTCTATCTCCTTCCACTGGACTGTGACTTACTTGAAAAACTTAAG
Source organism: Herpailurus yagouaroundi (assembly GCF_014898765.1). NCBI lineage: Eukaryota > Metazoa > Chordata > Mammalia > Carnivora > Felidae > Herpailurus > Herpailurus yagouaroundi. The sequence goes on along the minus strand of NW_024412376.1, from coordinate 83,341,702 downwards.
CTGTGTGTTAGTCACCTCTTATTCTCTTACCTAGCTCTCTTATTCTAGGTTTTCAATAAATTTTTGATGGATTATTGGATCAATGAAAGCTACAATCAAATCCCCTTGCTAAAAAGTCCTATTAGAACAGAGTAGTAGTCATACTGTTGAATAAATAAAAGCCCTCCCAGCCAGTAGCACTCATTTGCTCCTCTGAACTCCCATTTCATACTACCTGTAACTCACGCAACATTCCATACTACAAAAACTTACTTCAGTATATTTCATGTTTTCTAGAAGGTCAAAAGCTCCCCAAGGTTAAGACCCCTATCAGATTGACCTCTATCATAACCTCAGCACCTGACTCAACATGTTTGAGTGAATTACTTATTTAAAATAAATATATTAGCCTTTGCTCTTCGGAACACTGATATCTAATTTAATCTTACTGGTATGTTCTTTGGCTCAGGACAGAGAGGGTAATTCCTAAAAAGAAAAAAGTGCTGTCAGTATACGAATATGATGCCACTGACTCACCATGACCAGGGCAGGCATGAGTTATTTTTTCCAGTAGTAATGATGAATTGTGCTGACTGAGCCATTCAGTTCCTCTTGGGACAAATGGCACACATTTTTTATATAGCCTGCCAGGACCTGAGATATAATTTTTGGCCACTGAGTAGGGTTGACATTTTTTTTTCTTAAAAAAGAAAAGTTGTGCCTATTTCACTTAAAGGGACAATACCAAGAGCAAAATAAAGTAACCAAGAGCATATGCACACACATTAAACGCTTATTCTCTTTAGACTTTCTGACAATCTCTAATTCCTTCAAACCTGAGTCAAGTTTTGATCTCAATGTCTTATGACTGGCCACATGTAAACCAAATACTCATGAGTTGAATTGTGTATGTTTTCCTCTCTATTGCTTATTGGTCATACCACAGATCAGCTTCATAGAAAAAAGGAATATCTCACTGCTTTCCAATTTTTATATAAAACCTCCTTCCTAACATTCTTGAGTTTTAAGCTAGTTTTCCTGATCTTAAATAAAAATACCATTATTATTTTTTTGCTCACTTATTCTGGAAATGTCAACTTTAAAAACACATTATTCCATGTTTAATAGTATACCATCTGCTAATCCAACAATAGAAAGGAAATCCTCAGGAATAAAGGAATCCAATGAAATAAAATCAGGTTGTTCCCTTTACATTCAAAGGATTTCAGTGTGAACTGATACCCTGCCCCCATGCAATATCATCAACATGAAATACCACCATAACATTTTTCAGTTCACTACTGCCTGATGTATCTCTCATTTTTTATTTCTTATATACTTATTTGTCATTCTCACACATTGGGCTTCCCTCTCCAAAAAATAAATTAGGTAAACTTAATGTCAGTTACAAAAATGAGATTTTATTTTTATTTTTGTTTTTTTTTTTCATCTGTGCCCAACTTTCCAAGGAAATGCCATTTTCCTAATAAGTAAACTTGAAGAAGGCATTAAATTTAAAGTATACATGAACCTCTGAAAAGTTAGAAAGAATTTTTAAATATAGAGACATAAAGAATGGCTATTTAGGAACATGAATGGCACAGTATACAGGTAAGAAGGATTTTAAACTTGACATTAGAGTTGCTAACCCTCCTAATTGGCCTGGAACTGAGAAGGAAATTTCCCTGATACAGGTCTTTCAGTGATAAAGCCAGAAAGGTCTCAGGCACACTGAGACCAGTTGGTCTTCCCACCTGATCTAGCCAGCTGAAACGGAGATCTTCAGTTTCTCTTTAGGCAACAGTGAACTAAAAGGAATTCACTTTAAAGAGAAAATATATGGGGGCGCCTGGGTGGCTCAGTTGGTTAAGCGGCCAACTTCGGCTCAGGTCACGATCTCGCGGTCTGTGAGTTGGAGCCCCGCGTCGGGCTCTGTGCTGACAGCTCAGAGCCTGGAGCCTGTTTCAGATTCTGTGTTTCCCTCTCTCTGACCCTCCCCTGTTCATGCTCTGTCTCTCCCTGTCTCAAAAATAAATAAAAATGTTAAAAAAAAATTAAAAAAAAAGAAAATATATGGTTTTTAGCAATTTGATTTTTTATAACATTTCAGAGTAATGGTTATTTTGTTTGTATTTTAAGAAAAATGTAAATAAACCCATTGGCTTTTGAAAATCTACTCTGTAAATTAGGGAATTTAGTGCCCAATGTTTACTTTTACCTTCTATTACCAAGTTAACTGGCTTTTTTGTGTGAGTTTACAAGTAAAAAATAAATACAATAAAATGTTAATTATTTAACTCAAATGAAAACTTTGGGAAGTCTTTTTTTCTTTAATGTTTATTTATTTAATTTTGAGAGAGAGAGAGACAGAGCGAGAGAGAGCAGAGGAGGGGCAGAGAGAGAGAGGGAGAGAGAGAATCCCAAGCAGTGTCAGTTCAGAGCCGGACACAGGGCTCTATCTTACGAATCGTGAGATCATAACCTCAGCTAAAATTAAGAGGCAGATTCTTAACAGACTGAGCCACCCAGGTGCCCCAGGAAGTCTTCATCTAGGAATTTTCAAGTCTTTTTTATTAAATACTTTAGGTTAAGTAAAGTACTCATTAATCAATTTTTATTTCTTGTATCACTAAGTAGCATTAGATACCTTGGCAAATTATTAAAAGTAATAGAAAGCCCATCCATTTTAATATGAATTAAGGCAGTGAGAAATGTACATGTTCAAGTGAAAAAGGAGCAAAGATAAGTATTAGAGTGGCGTAATTACCTTTAGCTTAGTCACAGCTTTTTGCCTGAAAACCAAATTCTCCTCTATTTCATTTTCTAAGCATGAACTTGCAGACTGAATATTTTTCTAAAATTATTAACGGAGCAAAAGCTTCATCTGCTTAGAAGAAATGAGAAGGCTCCAATCAAAATAATTACTGCAAGCGAGTTTTCTTTACAACAAACTCATATATATATTACTAGTGAATGAAACACAGGATGGATAGTGAGTTGGCTCTTTAACATTTAAATTATTAATTCATGAAAGATACTATTTGAGATATTACTTCAAAATACAAAACTTTTAAAAAATAATATACCCGAATTGAAACTGCCCTGATTATACATAATTTACATAATTTAAGAAACTAAACTCTGTTTTTTTATGCTCAACGCCACAGTGTATTACAGTGAAGGCTATGAATCGAAGCTTGCACAAGCAAAAGGTACAAAGACTAGATTCTGGTAAGAACGGGCACAGATTCCCAATAGTCCTCTCCCAGTGGAGTTGGACAGACAACATCTATTTTTCCCAGAAACAATGCGTGACAACACGCATGAGGTTACTACCCACCAGGAAAGCTCATCCAAGCCTTGGTGTCCAGTGTTTTCATTGCTGTGGGGGTAGTCATGTAGACATGGACAGCTCATGTGGCTGACCTTAGTTACTTCAGCCACCGACCCCTTTAAGGAGTCAAACTGATTCAGTATAGCACATGACCCTCACCGTAAATCACACTGTCACTATAAACTGTCTGGTAGCTTACCTGGTAGGCCTTTACATATAGGAAACATTTTTATCAGACAAGCTATTCCAAAGGCTTAGATGTTTTATTCCGGGATCCAGTCAAGGGCTAGACCTTTCTTTGGAATGTGGTGGTCCCAGAGACCCACTGAGTTCCCCTTCATTAGACAGGCTATATAAGAATGAAGGTGATGTCATGAGAAAGGTAGAGGCAAGTGCTTGATCACCTTATTGGAAGGTCATGTCAATGAAATTAAACACTTTGATCACCTTATTGGAAGGTCATGTCAATGAAATTAAACACTTTTTATAAGCTAAAATCTGTCTACCATTGGGTGTAGGGGACTGAACTGCCTTGGAAGAAAATTTAAGTGAAAACGACTTTTTAAGGCATCTCATTCCAGGCTCAAAGAACATTACTAAGATGGACTATTTTCCCCATCAGTCAGTGCCAATCATGTCCCTTCAGACTTTTGAATGGGTTACCAGACCAATACATATATAAATAATACTGGAATTCTACACACACACACACACACACACACACACACACACACACGATATGGATATATACATTTGCATCAGTGTTAGCACTGACGTCATGTAAAATCATGTAGGATGGAAAATTATTACTAATTAAAACATTCTCTTCTCACTAGACTATAAATTTCATGAAGACAAGGGTTGTTTACATTTCTTTGCCATATCCTTACAGCCTATAAGAGTGCCCAGGCACACAGCAGATTCTCAATAAATGTTTCATTAATATAGCACAGTATGGTCATTGAAATCTTATTTTTTGGAACCATGATAAATGGTAAATACCTTAGGACTTTAACAAGTAGCTGAAAGAACCAGACTTTTTTTATGGCAGCAATTTCTCATATAAATAATATTTAACTCAAAACAACACATACAATCATTCGGCAGCTAACTTGTCTAAAATTGTTTTACCTCATATTCAGAAAGATGCTTCTCCCCATCGCTGTTACAGAAGGTAATACACAGGCTTTTAACTAAAATTAATATTAAATCTTTTAACAGTCTTATGCCCCTTGCACTGTGCAGGGTCCACATGACTTTCCAATAAAATTGACAATGTTTTCCGAATTTAAATTTAAATCTATGTTCTACCTTTAAAAGATCTAAAAAAAAAAAAAAAGAGCAAGTGAAAAAGTCAAATTCACCAAGGCTTGACTAGAGAGACCATTACAGATGATGATTCCTTCAAACAATACAGAACATCGGCTCTGTTGGGCTCTGAGAAAAATAAAGGGAACAAGAGAGAAACCAGGCCTGTACTCCCAGAGGTTACAGCATTGTAGAGGACTAGGATAACAAACAACCAAAGGAACAAATAAAATAATCACCAATTATGGCAGTACTATGAAGGAAATGGAGTGCAAAGATAGACAGTAAAAGGGGAAACCAACTTTAAATAATATGGCCAGGGCAGGCTCTGCTGAGGAAGTGGTATTTCAGTCAAGATCTGAGGAATGAGTAAAACTCAGTCATGTGAAAAGCAGAAGGAAGTATATTCTAGGCATAGAGCAAGTACTAAAGCCTGAGGTGGGAAAGAGCTTAGCATTTAGAAGAACCGAAAGAGGCCTTGTTGACTTGAGCAAAGTTGAAGACGGGGGTAGGGGTAGGGACGCCATCTGGTTGAAGGAGTAGGCACCAGAGAATGTATATGCAAGTACACAGGAAGCCATAATTGGATTTAAGTAGAAGAGTAGTAAGATACACCACCAAAGCTCTCTCTTTGCCATGTGGAGAATAGCACTGGGGAGTAAGTGTAAGAACTGATGATGGCCAAAGACTCGCTTTGATAGACTTACTAAACTTCACCATCTGTATAAGGCAAAGGGACACGTTGTTATAAAGTTGTTTCTTTTCCTCTGAATTGCAGACATTTATTTTTTCACCATCCCTGAATTTTCTACTACCAACACGTTATATCAAATCAGCATAATCAGTATGTCCCTAACAAAAGCTCTGGATTCAGATTGTCATTTAAAAAACAAATCTTGGCCCTTCTGCTTACAAGTTTTGTGAAAACTCTGGGTTTAATGTTCTCACGTATAAAGTGGGAATAGTAATAGAACTTATTTCCTAGAGATATTAGAAGATTATATCACATAATCTGTGTAAACCTCTTAGAACAGTAGGCTAATAAGAATTAAATGTCATAATCCATATAAAGCACTTAGCAACTAAATGATTATAATCAGAAGTAATGCATTACTTCAATTATAATTATTAGTAAAAAGCAGCCTCAGACATCTACCTTTATTGACTATCTTTTTTCTATTCATTTGAAAACACAATTTCTCCTGAAACCCCAGATCCATCAGAAAATATCATAACTGCAACTGTGACTTCCCAAAAAATCAAGTCTAATATGTATACCGAAACACTTTCCTGGGAATGGGTGAATATAACATTATCATGATGTCAGGTGAATCATCTGAATTAGATTTATCCAGCATTCTGGGGAGTGGAAGGCTTGGGTGTTCACGTGGAGATTCAACCACTGAGTAGTTAAACAGTGTCTTCACAAAATAGCATGAAAAATATAATACAGGATCCTCTTATATTAGAAACAGCAAACCAGGAATGCGCTTGCATAAGGATTAGGTTCACCACCATCGGTACGCACTTAAAAAGTTTTCACCTACAGCTTCCTAACAAATTCTTGGCTTCCTAATATAGACTTTCATAATACCGTGTATTCGCATCTGTAACAACCACAAGTTTGCTTTCGTTTGTGCAGTTTTTGAATAATGTCTCTTCCTGGCTGGACTTCAACTTCTTGAAAGAACAGAGCATGTCTGCCTTTGTTCAACATGGTGTCCCCAGGGTCTACATCAAAGTCACATTCATGGTGGGCAAGTGCAGTAAATGCTGCAGTGCACATTGTCCAGATCCTCCAGTCAGGACTCCCTTTGGGAATCAAGGCTCATCCTTCCCCACTGCCCCCACCACACCTCTTCCAGGAGTACTGGCTGCTGGCAGTGCATAAATGCGTCAGTCCTGGGTCGCACCGCTTCCCTGTTCGATGCGAGATGGCAGAGGGCCAGTCCTCTTGCCTGCATTCAGGATAATTGTGCAGGGCCATCACAGCTGCTGGGCTCACTGTGGATCGGTTCACCCTTCTACCACAAGAGCATCATAGTTCGATTCTCATTGCCATCAGACCCCATAGGTGTTGGTCCTGACAGTGCTCACCAGGAGACCTGCTGCACACAAATCTCAGCCTTAAGGAGCAAACCTCCCAACAAATACTGGTAGATTACATTCATGATTTTGCCACCAGATCCAGACATACCTTCTCTCAAAAGAAAAAGAAAAAAAGATTCTTAGAGCATAAGCGAGCCAACAGCAGCATTGATAATAAAAATGTGTGAATAAGCTTCAAAAATAGTCATATTATTTCATTTCACTATTTATTTTATTTAACGTTGTCAAAAATAATTACTGCCCCCCCCCAAATAAAGAAATAATTACTACCTGAACTGACTTAATACCTTGTCCTTTGCTCTGAGACCACAAACCAATTAAAAGGCTGATGACATTAATTCTATAGGAATCTTAAAAAAGTTATTTTTTTTAATGGAGAAAATAATATATGGTTCAAAGAGATGTCTTAGACCAGTCCATTTCTTTTAAACTTCCACACCCAACTACTCTTTTCCATAAGAATAGACCTAGTATTTACTTACAGGCAAAAAATGATTTCATTTAAGAAATAAAGAACTCCATTTAAGAGAAATTAATGTCTTATTTTTAAATTAAAGGAATAGCTTATAAACTCTTTAGTGTAATTCTAGTTTTATTATATAAAGTGATGAAAAAATGAATACATCAGAAAAAAAAGTTTTAGCTTAAAGTTCAACAAATAAAGGGAAATACTAAAACTGGAGGTGAGGGGAAATACATTTGAGCTTGTTTTCTCCATGGAAGGTACTAAACTCCCCTGGGGTTCTTTACAGTCGTAAAGTACAGAGCTTAAAGAGTTGGAATTCAAAAATCATAGTTTTTCTACTTTAAAAATCAATACTTATCTCAGACCACAAGCTAGAATTTCAATTGTTTTGGTGGGAAGCTGTTCAATTTTAATGGATGTAAAAAAAGAATGTACTCTGTTCACCAGAAACTAGAATTATATTCTCAAATATAGCCTATCACCTATCCCTCCACTAGCCTTCTGAGACTTAATTCTCTCTCTGACCTAAGATGTTTTGAATGTCTCACACAATTATTGGTTTACTGGCACTTTGATGACTCATAATTATTTTTAGGATCAAAACTCTAACGTAACCACCCTCCCGTTTGCGGGTACACCCTAGCATAACTGAAACATACACATCTATTGCTGACAATTCAATTAACTTCCTCTATCTATGAACACCATTAGTCAAAAAAAGTTTAGTGAAGGTCAGGAAACAGATTGTGAGGAGTTACTGAATCCCCTAAGCAGAACTTAAAACAATAACAGCAAGAAGTGACATACGCAACCTAGATGGTTCTCTCCTCCCTTGTATTGACTAGATGCAAATATAAGCATCTCCCCCTTGTCAGAAGCAAATAAATAATTTTCTTAGAAAGTCATGGTCTCACTGCATTCTACTTTACAACAAAACATGCTGTTTACTATTATTCCTTAAAGCACGAAAACACTTTGATGTCACTGTTGATTACTCCCCTTGTTTTTCTCAGGAATGTTAAAATCTCAACAGTGTCATTTAAAGCAAACACACATATAAAGCAAAAAATAAATTTAAAAGTGCCTTTACAAGCAGAAGAAAAGCAATTCGAGAAGAAAACATTTCTGCCCAGATAAAGGAGAGGACAGAGAGAGAGTTAGGATATATAATTGTTACAATTTGGAAGCAAGAAGAAGCATTGGAGAAGAGCAAGTAGATGGTAAACATGGGAGTAATGGTTAAATACAAATTCACAGGAAGCTAGGAAAATGATAAAAATGATGAGCACTTTAATGATTCATCTCTGCTTTCCTAACTCTTCTCCAATCACGCTATCAAGATAAAGATGAAGACATATTAAGGCTGCCACGGTCTTGAATACAGAATAGGCACTTAGTATGAGAAGGTGATATTCCAACACTGGTTTGAAATGACTCCTCAATGTCATTACTCCTTTAGGGATTCAGTTGCAATAGGAATTCTTTTTTTTTTAAGTTTATTTATTTATTTTGAGAGACAGAGAAAACACGAGGTGGAGAGGGGCAGAGAGAGAGAGAGAGAGAGAGAGAGAATCCCCAGCAGGCTCCACGCTGTCAGCACAGAGCCCAACGCACGGCTCAAACCCAGGAACCGTGTGAGATCATGACCTAAGCCTAGGTCTTATGCTTAATCAACTGAGCCTCCCAGGTGCCCCTGCAATAGAAATTCTATATGTATGTCAACTCAAGCCAAAATTTCCCTCTTCAGCATAAAAATAGTTAAAATGCAGCTCCCCTGTGGTGGTGGTGGTGGGTTCAAATACATTTTAGTGTCCACTGACATCAGCTAGATCTTAAGTAAATGTAACCTACAACAGTCTGATGAAGGAGACTTAGGGTAAAAGGAGGCTACAGCAACTGCTTCTTTGAGTAGCTACTGGAACACAAGAATAACTGGTTTGTGCATCATTTTATTCTACGTTTCTATACATACTTGTGTTCATAAACACAGAAGGGGAAAGATCTCTAGGAGTGAGGTTACAAGTCAGATCCAACACCAGTTAAGACTGAATGCTTTGAAAATCTTTCGGCCCTTTAAAGTTTATGCACACCATAGAGTTCTCCTCTCTCAAGAGAACATCACCACACAAAACCAAGGGGACCATATGCTTCAGCAACACCTAATAGGAATAACCAAATTACATAAAATTAATGGGATATGGCTCTTCACAAGGAATAAATTTATAACTGAATGATGAGTGCCGTACCCTTTTTATTACACTGGGTGAACTGCTAGAGTAATCGATTCAATCAGGTCTATTAGAGAGGCCCATTACATGTCTGATGGACAGCTTTACTTTTTTTCACTTCCTTATTCCAATTTCTGTCTGTGTTGAAAGAAAAATAAACAGGTTAATCTTTGAATTTAAATCTGGACTGCTGGGAAGTCATATATGCAAACCAGGGAAAACTGTGAAAGGAAACTAGGATTGGGATAAGCCAAAGACACAGATGGATAAAAGAAACCATCAGAAATATTAACATGTTTTTGAATACATCAGATATTTTCAATTTATTTTTAAAATGCAAAATTTGATAATGTTCAGAAAGTCTTCCTAAAAGTTAAAAAAAATAACAATGGCAATAACAAATAAACCTAGGGATGGAATTACTGTGATCCAACCTTAGAAGAACCAAACCAATATGGATACTTGCCATTGGTCCAAGTGATCCACACTGAAACCTGCAGAGACAACAGTAAGCTCCCTGGGAGTGTGAGCGAGCTCTTCCCATGACGAGATGGTGTGACAGAGTGAAGAAAGCAATGACCTAAGCCTGACTTCCTATAATGGGGCAAATCTTTGCATCCCTACAAAACTTCACCTCATCTATACACTGGCAATTTTTAGCTACCTCATAGCTTTGACAGGAAAGACACATGAGATATTATGTGCAAGGGCTTTGGAACTGTTACAGCATGAAACACATAAAAGGTAGTGCTGACACAAGAGTTGGTATTGGTGTTGCTATCTCTAACATGAAGCAAATTCTCAATAAATATTTATTGAATGAAAGGATAAACATTTTATTTTTTTTAAATGGTTATTTATTTTGAGAGAGAGAGAGCATTCATGCGTGGGCACATGCATGTCCTGGTGTGGGGGAGGGGCAGAGAGAGAGAGGGAGAAAGAGAACCCCAAGCAGGCTCTGCACTGTCAGTGCAGAACCAGACACGGGGCTTGATCTCATGAAGCGAAGGCTGAGATCGTGCCCTGAGCCTAAATCAAGAGTTTTGGACACTCAATCGACTGAGCCACCCAGGTGCCCCCAAAGGATGAACATTTTAAAACCAAATCACTGAATGATGCCAATATATAACATTAGATTGACATATCCTGGATGTTCTAGTTTTCTATAATTGCCAATATTAATTCAGTTCTTACTATTTGCCAGGCGCTGTCCTAAAGACTTTAGAAATAGAACCTGATTACAATCCCCTGAGGTTGAATCTACTGTCAGAATCTTCTTCATCTATAAATCCTGATATACACATGAAGAAATATACCTAACCCAAAATATAGGGTTAAACAATGTATCAAAAAACACATAGTCTATAAGTGGAGGATTCAACTCAAACTTAAAAAAAAATCAGGCACTACTCACCAGGCTTTGAAACTAAAAGGAATTCATGAACACATATACTCAGTGGCAAGTTGGTCAGTAAGTATGTCCACGAATACGACTGTACATGACCAAAATAGGATTTTCAGATAAAATGAATTTAGGATCATTGTTAATTATGCTACAGAATCATAATTCTTTTATATTTTACAGCTAACTCAATGGCACCATCCCAATTATATAGCTTCCTGTTTATTCGCTCTCCCTTTAAAACATTTCCTTCCCCATCCTCAGATATACTCATAATTACATTCCTTAGGTAGTACTGTATAGATGTGAAAATATTTTAACATGAGGAATTCATGAAGAATCATGGTAGAAGCACCTAGAGGAGCTGGATATTTACAGGTAGTCATTAGTTCATTAACAATTTATTTACTATGGACTGCGATAGGCATTATATTAGGTACTGAGTGGAGACAGATGAGCAATTAAAGACACAACGTTACTCAATTATTTGAAAAATCTAATCAAGGCCCAAAACTTACTTATGTGAGAAAGGCCAGAAACAACATTTTTTACAAACCACCATCTCCATTTGAAAACTGATATGCTACGAGTTGAATAAAAAAGTCCTGGAGAGAAACAAGAAAGGTCAAATTCTGGAGAACCAGGTTCCAAAGACTAAAAATGAAGTATAATCACTCCAGGTGTTTGAGATTGCTCAGCCCAAGAAATACGAGCCTAGGAAATAATAGTAAAACTGATTTCTCCACCCATTTCTCCCATCATGGATTCACATGACTTCCAGGCTCACTGTACGTGTCATTACCAGAATTAAATTAAGAAATCGGTGTTTCTGAGCCTTGAACAAGGACTCCTGCTGCTGCTGAGTCTGTATTCTATAATAACCTGCTAATATGGCAGCCACTTGTGCAGTGGATATAACTGGGTTAAAGTGAGCAGAAAGGTGATGGCAAGCGAGCATCCCAGTGACCCTAAATCAGAAGTGGTTGGAAAATTTGGAAAACTTTTAAAACAAAATTATTTTGTCTTCTACCCCAACTTTTACAATCTCCATACTAGAAGAATCTATATTTTGTTTGGGAGGGGGGGCGCTCCTGGGTGCCTCAGTGGGTCAAGCGTCCGACTTCGGCTCAGGTCATGATCTCCAGTTGGTAAGTTCCCGCCCCCAGTCGGGTTCTGTGCTGACAGCTCAGAGCCTGGAGCCTGCTTCCGATTCTGTGTCTCCTTCTATCTCTGCCCCTCCCCTCATTTGTGCTCTGTCTCTCTCTGTCTCTCAAAAATAAATAAATGTAAAAAATTTTATAGAAGAATCTTTTTTTTCCTTCTGCCCATCTTCCTAAAACTGCCCAACTTCCATCCCTGTCAATCTCTCAGGCAGCTGACTCCCTTACACCATCCACATGCACGTATACCCACACAAACCTGTGCACACATGCATACACATCCTCACAGACACAGCACATGATCTTACTGCACACCTAAGGATACAAAAAATACTACTCATTCTGAACCATCTATAGGCTCTAAGCTGAGAAATAACGTGCTGAGTTATAGAACAGGGCTGTGAAAATAAATACGTGGTTAATAATCCTTGGCCAGGTGTTAGCCTGAACCAAATCCCAGTTCTTCTCTTCCGGCCTATATGGTCTTGGGTGGTTTTTTAATCTTTCTGACCCTCGGTTTTCTCATTCACTGAATCCTGACTGAAGAAAAGATTAATATACTTCCTAGTTGAAAATTCTTAATTCTTAAACAATAAAAGGGAATTCAAAGGGAGACAGAATAGTTTGGGTGTATATGAGAAGGTTTTGGTATCTTTTTTCCACAGGATCAAAAATGTTCTGGCTCATGATGGTTGGATCATAGTCTCTTACTGAGTAGTATATTGGCTTCCATACATAGAAGGCAAGATTACATTTTCCAAATATTGGTAACATTTGAAACATTCGAGGAAGACATCAGTCACTCTGCTTTTAAACTATCTGATTTTCAGTTCCAACGTGTTATTTCAAACCATGCTTCCTGCATACAAGTTTATGTCTCAAAATGCCTTTTGTAGAAAGGTCGCACCTGGAGCAATCTCCCATAATGTGCACACCTTCATTCTCCACCGGACAGTGCCCACCGTCCCCCCCACAAAAGTTAAAGTGAGTTGGAGTCCACAGACTTCTACAGAATCTGCTTTTATTTTTTTTTTCTCAATCATTTTTTGTAAAGTTAACAAGAGAAAACTGAAACAGAAGGGCTATCTAATTAATCTCTTCATTCTGCAAGTTGAACAACTCAGAAACGGCATACAAAAAATTCAACACATGGAGTGTTCTACTGAGAACACACAACATGCTGATTTTAATCAAGTCCATGGAATAAGAGGAAGTGAGACATAATTTCCTCACCATAGTGCTAATGAGGACTGACTAACAGCACAATAAAGAGTGTGCAGTCCCCAGGCAGACGGGGGAGAAACCAAACGCTCACATACACAGGCACACACTGAAGTTACCCAGGAAAAACAAAACAGAATAGATTCTGTTGTTTGAGGAGACAAGAGTTTAAAGAATTGAAAATATTTTAGTAGTAGCTCCTTGAAGTTGTACCAACATGATCCAGTTAAGTACGGAATCAGTTAATGTGGGATTGCAAGTCAAACGGACACAAATCAAAACTCTCTATTCAGGACCACAGTGCCTGCCTACAAAATGTTTGGAGATGCTAAATACATGGCTCTGTGAGGAGCTTTAAAAGAAACCATTTAAGAATCATTTCCAAGTTGTGCCATACATTTACACGTGTCACTGACAAAGAAAGAAAAGGGAGAAAAATCGACTCTAGCTATGAAATCGGACTACCCCGTTAGCCTGTGTATATTTCAAAGAAATCCAGTGAAATTTACTGAGATTGGTGGGTAGTTTCTCTACACTTGTTTGAATAGATTTTTTTTAAAAAATGGCTTCCCATCAAGGCATATAAGAAGATAAATAAAAAGCAATGCAATCTGATTACACAAAAGAAAGGGCTCACAGCCTGCACAGGACAATCGCCAACCCTGAGCTGCCCACTCCCCTTACAGTCTTGCTATCCAACTGCACTTGCTTACCTCGTATTTAACTCACCATCTTCTTCCGCAGAACACTAGCCCCGCTTCACCGTTGGATTAGTCTTAGGAGATGGCCATCACACCTGCCATCTCCTTCAATGACACACCTAGGACTGGTTTCTGACTTTTCACCTTTTGGTCACCAATAGTGATAAGAATCGTGCTCAGTCATTACACGCCATACACTTTTACCATCACTGTATTTAATTCACTTCACCACGACATCCTCCGGGTTGTTGGTTTGACAAAGGTCTTGAATTGACCTCATCTTCCAAAGTCACTGCTGTCACCCCAGACAAGGCCATCTTCAACCCTCTCCTGAAGTATTTCACGAGCAACCTTTTATTCCTCTATTTTTGTAATTTATCTCTGGAAGACTTATATTCCTGAAAAACTATTCAATATGTCCTCTAAAACCTATATTGATTTCATCCATTTTCTGTTACAATATTTTCCAAAGTGTACTTGTCACCAGAAAAATAAAAAGTACCCATGGCCAACCAGGTTTGAGATACTCTGCTTGCTATACAGCCTCCTTTCAATTTTACCACGTACAGTAACATATTAAATTCCATTTAGGGGCTCCTGGGTGGTTCAGTCGGTTAAGCGTTCAACTGTTGATTTCAGCTCAGGTCATGATCTCACAGTTCATGGGATCGAGTCCCATGTCAAGCTCTGTGCTGACAAGCGAAGAGATTATTTTCTAATCAAAAATCGCAGATATTTTCTAAACAAAAGATGATATCTTAACTAGTAATAAATTATAAATTATATATAGAGTTAATTATATATATATATATATACACTCTAATTATATATGGAGTAAATTATATAGAGTTAAAAGATTTAATCTTTCTTTATTTAAACAAAAAATAACCCCTATGTATTACTCTAAGTATAAAATAACTGCCAGTTAAATCAGTATAGACAGGGTGTGTGTGTGTGTGTGTGTGTGTGTGTGTGTGTGTGTACGTGCGTATGTATGTATACACATACAAACATGTATATGGTCATCTTGAAGTCTCCCGCTATATGTCACTTGCAATTTATAAATACATTTAGTTAAATTGTGGTGCTAGTGAGGTATAAGTGAAAAGGGGAACTTCTCCTAAGCCAATTGGCTTAACCTTGAATTTGTAGCCTTCTCCTATAACCCTTACCTTGGTCTTCTTCCAGCTGCCTCACAAAAATAATGGAATGAGAAAATTCACCAGCCTTACCAGAAAAACAAGGTATATACAACAAGGACAAAGTATGTGTTGTCCTTAAAAATCAGTTTTCATTCAAATGCAAATCACATACAAACTCACTAGCTAGAATAGGGCACTTACTATTATAAAGCCAATTTGAAAAATTGGATATTAAATATATATTTTTAAAGTTTATTTATTTATTTTGAGAGACAGAGCCAGCAGGGTAGGGGCCGAGAGAGTGGAGAGAGAGAATCCCAAGCAAGCTCCACACCATCAGCACAGAGCCCGATGCAGGGTTCAAACCCACAAACCATGAGATCATGACCGGAGCCAAAATCAAGAGCCACTCAACCAACTGAGCCACCCATGCACCCCAGATATTAAATATTTTTTAAAACCTAGTTGTAAGGAGATGTGGTGATGTCCTCCTTATACGCTGGTAAAGATGTTTGGTCTTCATATATGTCTGCCTCTTTGCCATCACTGGAAATCTTTCCTCACCAACCCTTTCTGTGTCATACTACAGTCTTCTGCCTTTTATACTAAGCACAGCATGAGCATCATTTCTGTAATTATCACGAGCAAGGAATTCGAAACATTTAAGCAAGCCAGCTTAATATGTTTTCCTCATACATATTTAATATTTTCCTCACAGTTTGTGATTTATTCTCTGTTAGAATATAGTCCAGAAACTAGAAATCATAGTAACTATTTCAACAAAAGAAATTTAATATAAGAAATCAGTTACAGTTGTTGCAGCAGGGCTGAAAGAGCAAAACATTAATACTGAAGTAACAGAGACACAAAACACCAACATTCCGCTAATCAATGTGTATTGAGTGTTACTATATACATAATGCCACTTGACTGGGCACTGCCCGAAGGGCAGTGGGAAGGGGGAAGGGATTTTGTCATCACCACCTATACTGACAGACATATAAGATTAACGGAATCAATGGTGTTGATTTTATTTATTTATTTATTTATTTATTTATTTATTTATTTAAACTCAAGTTAGTTATCATACAGTGTAGTATCGGTTTCAGGAGCAGAATCCAGTGATTCATCACTTACTTATAACACCCGGCATTCATCGCAACAAGTGCCCTCCTTAATGCCCATCACTCATTTAGCCCATCCCCCCTCCCACCTCCCCTCCAGCAACCCTCAGTTTGCTCTCTGTATCTAAGTCTCTTATGGTTTGCCTCCCTCTCCGTTTTTATCTTATTTTTTTCCAATAATGTTGATTTAACAAAGATACGTGTTGGATTACCTATTCATTTCAAAGTATTATCTGTCCTTTTTTCCCCTAAAGGTACTAATGATGCAGACCTGGAAGTTCAGTGGCTTTACACTGACAAAACTGTCAGTTTTGTCACTTCTAATTAGTGAAATGCTATTTACTTTCATCTGTCTGTCCCTCATTTAGTAACTATCTCTGCAATTCAAACTTGAATTGAAAAATCCTAAAGACATCTGTCAGAGATATTAAGTATTAAGCAATGCTTAACAGGAAAAATATTAATGATTGCTTTGGGGGGTTTAATATATTCTAAAAGAATCTAGGCATTACTACAAAGTTAGATGATTTCAATTTTCTATTTTATGGGCATTTTATCCACCTCTGACATGCTTTAATACATGGTTAACAAAACCAACACAAATAAATTTAGCTTTTTATTTTTATTTTGCCATATAATGTAAAGTATTTTTAAAATAATACACTTGCTATCATTTATCCTTGTATTGAACTGTTCATTAAAACATGGGTGGCTCAGTCAGTTAACTATCCAACTTTTGGTTTCAGCTCAGGTCATGAGCTCACGGTTTCTGGGTTCAAACCCTTGCATCAGGCTCCATGCTGACAATGCAGAACCTGCTTAGGATTCTCTCTCTTCCTCTCTCTCTGCCCCTCCCCTGATCACACACTCTCTCTCTCTCCCTCTCTCAAAATAAATAAATAAATATAATTTTTAAAGTATGTTAAATTCCCTTGAATATTGCTAGAAATCTTTTTCATGCATTGCAAGAGGAAAGAGGGGGGTGTCTTTCTTTTGCTGCACTCAGTTCCACTGAAATACCAAAATTAAACTTAGAAAAGAAAAGAGAAAGAAGTTAAAGAGCTATTATTACTATTTTGTGAGAGAGCAATAACCTCTTGATATAATCCAACCTCTTGATATATTCACTTCAGTTATCACAACTGAGCTTTAAGAACATGACAGAGACCTTGCAGCAGACATCAGGTTTTAATTTCAATTTATATAGACAGACCTTTAGAATTTTTACATTTGCTTTATTTTTAATGTAGGATAAAGGTGACCTTTTATCAACTTCCTCTGTTTAATTGTATAATATATTGACAAGCACGGCTTACACGTGGCAAAGCTAAACTACCACAAAGCAACCTAAGTTTAGTGTTTCTATACTATATCACATTTTGAAGAAGACATCCTCAATACATTTACAACTCGATACAAAATAGAAACAAATGGATTTTCTAGTTAAGTTTTCATAAATTACATAGTGTGTTACCATGTCTCTAATTTTCTCAGCACCGAAGTGCAAGTGATTAGCCTTTTCACATTCGATTTGGGATGAATACAGACTGTAATTGTGAAGTGCGTTGTAATATCAAGGTAATAGTTTAATGAATGTCTTAGTATGTACTTTCTGTAATACTTTCCAGTCCCAGTTTTAAAAACAAGGAAAGAAAACCCGAGTTACAAGAATTTGAGATGCAGTAAAATTTCTAATGTAAAATAGTCTGAATCTTCCTCTTATAGATGAAGAAACAGTTCCCCAAATAAGCTCCTCGGTCAAAGTCACATAGGGCGGTGTAGTGAGAAGACATGGAATACAGTCAGACCTGGATACTGACCCAAGCCCCTTACTGTGTTACGCTCGCTGTGCGAGTTACTAGATCTGTTAAGGCCTTAGTTTCCGCATCTATAAAAAAGACGTAATAAGCACCTCGCATGTTTCCACGCTGATTAAATTGAATAGAGCATTATCATGGTACACGCAAGGATGGTAAACACACGTGAGGTTCTGTCCTTATTAAAGAAATAGCTGCATACGATCCAGGTTTCTTGCCTTCCGCTTAGCTTGGGAGCTGCTTAAAATTCCAAATACATATTTTTCCTATATAGTTTTCAAACTCATCCCAATTATGTGAATCTCATAAATTCAAAACTGTACCTTTTGCCATCTACATATTAAATTAGCATAATTAGCTAATCTGAAGGGACTTTAACAAAGCTTTTCCATTCTATTCATTAGCCTCTGCTTTTTTTTTTCCCCTAAGTGAGGTTAATATTTTTTCCAACTGCAAAAATTTTAATAGGTTAATGAGGGAGTATAATTCTCTTTGTAAATACAAGGGACTGCTAACCTTTATCCTAAGGGGAAATTTAAAATTTTAAGTCAAGTAAAATGTCTCGACTGTGATTACCAAGCCGTCTTTTTCCTGAAAAAATTAGTTTAGTACAATGATTAAAAAAGGAAAAAAAAAAACAGGTTGTTCTTTCTTTCAAATAAAGCTCATCTAACTACAGACTGTTAGAAAAGAATGCTTTAAATTTTATAATAGAAGCTGCAATTCTACTTAATCCAAAGAAAAACTCCATCTTACCTTAAAATTCTTTATTACACATTAATATTGATTCATGAGGAAGAACACTGGCAAGGATTTTCTTAGCTTTCAAAGTATCAAAAAACTGTGATTCTATACAGACAAATGTGGCATAGCGAGAAGAAAATGACAGAGGAGAACTGGAGAAAGTCCTTTACTGTTTCATTTATCAGAGAAAAAGAACATACATAATAATATATCTATATCTATATCTATATCCACACTTATATACACATACATATATTTTTTAATTCTCTCTGTAATCTCCCAAAGGCAAATTTCTTTTATTATAAATGGTGCCTATAGATAAAGGGCCTTAGACATTTTTCTTATGTTTTGCTAACCACAAAACTCAACTCCAGAGATTCTTCTACTGTGTGAAAATATGACTGTCACCGTATCCCCTAGTGGCTAAAAGTAAACAGAAATATCCACGTAAGTTACACAAGACAGAAATTAAGTTGGATCCAACAACGACCATTCTTTTGGAATACAGTGCACTGACATACCACCCTCTAGAACCAGACCATTTGTTAAATGTCCTATCCTTGATTACCGTGGAGATTCTCTAATGCTCTTCCCAAACAATGGAAAAAAAGTCATAGAGATTAAAAGCAATGTTCGAGTCCCAGATGAATTAATGGTGTACAACTTTCAATGAAAGTACATTCTAACACCCTCTGTCTCTCCTTCCCCAAGAGGCTCAAAGATGAAGTATACATCGATTTTAGCCAGCTGGAAGAAACATTTACCATTCCCAAAAGCAAAAAACAAAATAGGATCTCAATTTCCACCTATAATCAAGCAGGAATATAAATACCAATACCAATGGTAGTATCTGTGAAGGTAATGACAGTCACAGGATTGTCATAAGCCAGTAGTCTGTCTCCTTGATCAAAAGATATCCCTTCAGAAACTCTGAACCAGGTTTTTCCACAAGAAAGGCGCTCATTTCCGAAAGTCACGTCAACTACAATGTTGGACATCCATAGTCCTCACTTCTCCTTCCTGAAACTATGGTTTTAAGATAAAATCAGTTCTGAAGAGTAAACATTATTACCCCCAGTTTCCAAATAGAGAAACTGACTACATGCCCAATTCTGAAGAAGCCTGCTACATGTCCAGTGACAATCAACGACATACAGTAGATTCCAGACCCAAACTCCAGACATTGATTCTAAAGTCCTTGTCCTTAGCCGAAATTACCATACAAGTCTCCCAGACGTTGTAAATCTTTCTCATTTTTCCACCACAGTGTCAAAAGAGTTAAAGGAAACATGAATCATTTCTTGGTTTGTTGTATGACTAAATGCAGACCTTGGTAGGGTTGTAAACACAGTAGAGAATTACTAAAGGGATACGAACATCTGCTCCATTAAAATATAATTGTTGCTCACCATTTTTTTCTGATTTATGTATGAAGTTTTTCTCCCCTGAGTTGGTGATAACTCAGCGAAAACTAAGCCACACCACCATGGAACGCATGAAAGAAAGGGTTTGGTGAAAATCCCTCTACTCACATTTGTTAACTCAACAGTGTGCACCTATACGAAAAAAAAAAAAAAAAAAAAAACACTCCATGGAATTTTGGAATTCTCGACCCTCTGAAGACTATTTATTGGCTTTATACAGTTCACATATAACCCAGTTGTATGGATACCTTAAGATGCAAAGCAAATTATTATTAACTCATTCTTTATACATTTGTAGCCTGGCTCAGAGGCTGAACCCTTATGCCTTTTTCTTCCCCTCCTTTGAGGAACTTTTGACAATGATCTGTCTTGATTGGCAGACAGTTGCTCTCCCATCACTTTCACTCTACCACTAAGAGCACATTCAGATCTGGGGAGGTGCAACCGCGAAAGAGCCAGGCTGAGACCTGCAACTAGCTCCGGGAGGCTGCCTCTTGCTAAGGCCTGTGGCTCTCACACAGACAGAAAGGGAGCCTGAGAAACTTGACAGAGAGGGGTACCCTCTGTGGGACTGGGAAATCAACTCCGTTTAAGCTAGGAGGGTCCAAGAGTGAACCTAAGCTCTCCTCACTCATCCCTGCTTCAACAGGATGGCTTGTGTTTGTTTCTGATCAATTCTGATTTGTTCAGAAACTTCTATTGTTCTATTACATATTATGTATAAGAATTAAGTGTTGTTTGACCAAACCCCATCTTTGCTTCCATCCCATCTTAAACTAAACCCGGAGAAAACATATTTGTTACCAGTTTAGGGCAAAGACACTTTAACATGTCATTTGGTCAAACTCAATTGTTAAATATACCTTTCTAAGACTCCTGTTTCCACATCAAGTGTTTTTTGGGTTTTTTTTTTTCAAGTTTTGATCAAAAACAATAACAAAGTATCACAGATAAAACCACACACTGAGATTGATCATGAGAAGTTTTTTGCTTATGTTTATTTAATGAAGTTATTTGTGTAGGAATAGGACCATCCCAAATGGTACAGCTTCTCTTACCAACAACTACTAAGCAGAAGATCTTTGCCATATTATTTTTTTAGCACACAACATTATGTATGTGAGAAGCAGATGGCGAGTGCCAACTTGGCACCATTCCGCCGTATGTTCTTTGTATTGCTAGGCATGTACAGAGTGATGTGCAGAGTAAAAGAAAGCCAATGAAATTGCTGAAGCCAAAGGTAGCCTACTTCCCTGAGCTCTCCCAACATTTGAAATACATATACCAAGGACCTCCAGGGGTAATGACTCATATAGGATATAGAAAATCTGCTTTAATTTAATTCTATTCAATAAAACCTATATCAAAACATTCCTTTCCATTGTACCCCACGGGTATCTTCTGGTCGAGAAAAAGAAAGAGTAACGGATCTTAAAAAAGAAACCCACACTTAACAAAAAAAGGATACGGAATATAGATTGCAAATACCTCAGGAGGATATATAACAAGAAAAAACAAGAAAGCATAACTACCCTCGCTGAGTTTGGTTTGCATTTGCTGCTAGAAAGCATGAAGTATGGTAATGAAGGAAAATTTTTGCAACATGATGGGTTCACATCCAAGTGTAGTACAAAAGTAGGTATATTCTGCACCATCATATAACCTTGATCTGACAATTATTTTTTATATTTATTGTACTGAAATTTCCCCAAATGAAATCTGTAATACTTAGTAGACCTCATATATTGAAGACCCCTTATAGGTTACCCTTTCTTTTAAAATCTATTTCCATGTGAATGCCATAAATATTCTTCATGGCAACATGTACAAGAAAATGGCACTAATTACCTTTTATAAAATTATGTTATATAAGCGCATTATAATACATAAAATTAGCACCTGTAAATTAACAAGATGATATGTTAGATACGTATATATAGATCATACCGGCAGCAAAGTCTCCTGTGGTGCCTGCTGTACAGCCGGCATAGTTCTAGCTGCTTTCCATCTATTAATTCTTCAGTCTGCCAAACACCCTGTCCAGAGTTGGCTGCATAGTTTGCAGAGCCCAATGCAAAAATGAAAATGCACGATCTCTTGTTGAAATGGCAGTATAAGATCTTTTCTCTTTCTTCTATGCTGTCAATGTATCATGAGATATTTGCAGGGTGATGGCAGATCTTCACAGCTGCCCAGGGTCTTCTCCCATTCCTGGCAATGGGCACATGTATCCTTGGCTGGTCTGACTCTGCTGGGCCCTGAGCCCAGGTCCCACTGAGGGCCAAGGGAGTCAGAGGAGGCAAGAGAAGGGGCAGCCCAGAAACCCTCCAGGGAAGGGAGGGGGGCAGTAGCAGACGGGACCACACGTGAGTCAAGGCTCCAAGACCCCAGTATATGCTTCATTGTCCCATCTGACTTCATTGCAAAACATAAATTCAAAGTAAATGTGGATTAAAATGTCAAGATGGTGACCACACAGCATGAAACACAAAGAACAGGGCGATACTGCTAAGTTTCAGACCATGCGTATGTGTCACTGGTTACATGCTGATGAAGTTGCCCTCGACCCAAAAAAGGAAACACTATTATTATCTCCATTTTACAAACGAGGAAACTGAAGCACAGAGAAGATAATTAACTTCCCCAGAGTTACCCAGCATATAAATGGCAGAGTCAGCATTCAAACTCAGACAGGATTCAAATGAAATCCTGACTCTAAGTGTCTATGTTCTTTACACCCCCCCCAAGAGGAAATATATTTTTAGTCTCTAATCTCCTACTCTACTATGTCTAAATGATTATTTCTAGTCTATCCATATCTAGAAGGCACATATACAACTGTTAGTTACAAAATCATACACAAAGATGCCAGAAAATTCTAAAGCTTATTCATTTATGTAAGTAAGACCCAGATATAGAAAGGTGACTATTTGCTGATTTTCATTTCCAGAAAAGAAGAAGGGAGGGGAAGCTATATTATATGTATTAGCAATATATGCACACCTGGTATATTGATACCTGCATTTCAAATATCTGATAAGTTATATTTAATGTCATATTTACGTGAATATCTGTGTCCTGAAACAGCATTCTAAGTGTGATTCCAAGATTTTCAGAAACATGAGAATTATTGCCGGTACTTGAACCCCAAGTGATCCTATGACATCTCTCTGACACTGTTGCATCTTTTTTCTTTACACTTCTCCTCCTTCCTGGTCACTATCTTCTATTACCCCCAACACCTGCAATCATCATCCTATCTAATCATAAAAAAGAGTTTTCTCTTCTATTTCCCCATCACTTATACCAATAAAATTCCAGTGATCCAATAAAAAATCCCAACGTTCATTCGTTTGTTCAATGAGTATTTATTGAACAATTCTGATTTGCTCTGTAGACTGTAAATTGCATGTTTGCAGATTGTCTGGTTAACACATTAATTGATAGATTATGATAACACTATGATTTTAAAAAGAGCTCTCACATTTACTCATCCCCTACCCCACACACACTAGTCCAGGCCTTCCAATGAATCAATCAGTCTTATATCAGCATTTATATGTGAAAGGAAAAGGGGGAAAGATAGCATCTCTCACCTAGGATTCACCTTAAAAAAAGAGAAATCAATTCTAGTTTTCTTAGCGGGGATACGGCAAAGAACATGTCCTAGGAAGCTAGAAAATTCAGTCACTTTATCGCTGTGGTTGCCCTTTACCCTCCCACTTCCAATTTGTAACCGTTTGACTTAATTTCCACAGATACAAGGTGTTTTAGAGTTGTAGCATATCCATGCCAGAGAAGATAAAAGAATATCATCCTATCTTTTTTTTTAATTTTTTTTTTTTTTTTTTTTTTTTTTACTTTTGACAGAGAGAGACACAGAGCATGAGCAGGAGAGGGACAGAGAGAGAGGGAGACACAGAATCCAAAGCAGGCTCCAGGCTCTGAGCTGTCAGCACAGAGCCCAACACAGGGCTCAATCTCACGAACCTCCAGATCATGACCTGAGCTGAAGTCAGATGCTTAACCGACTGAGCCACCCAGGTGCCCTGAATATCAGCCTATCTTTTAAGAAATGTATCCAAACTGACCTACTCTGTTTGACTCCGTAGCCTACAATTCCCCGTAGCAGTTGCTCTTCTAGTTACAATTTAGCAAATTGTACCAGAGGTGTTGGTTTACATAGCTGTCTGAAGCACTACAAGAAGGTCAAGGACTGAGTCTCCATTATCTCTGCATTTGGCTAGAGAACCTAGCACATATTAAGCACTTAATGAGTAATTAAAGCAATAATTATCAGATATAATTCATAAGTTCATCATTTCAGTTTGAATACTGGGTCCACACCTGTGATCAGCAAATAAACCATAAATGTTGTCTAACTGGGGAAAGATAGTTTCAGTTCCGCTTTAAAACTTGTCTGCACTTTAAATTTTTGGAAAACAAGAGTCGTTGATTTGATGATTGCTCTGTCACCTTCTTCTAACTCCAAAATGTTAATTATTATAATTGTTAATGCTGATAGTTCCTGACAACATCTCTACAAGTAAGGATCAGATAATATAATTTGCATTTAAAAGGAGAAGTATGCCCTCGCACCATTAGAAAATGGAACAGTATCCACTGACATCATTCATACAAAAACGATCAGGGATAACATTGTCTAAATGGATTCTGAAGATCAACTTCACTTAGTAAATTTAATATTAACTAAATTTAATATTCAGTGCATATTAACTGACTGTTCTCTCAGTCAGACTAAATGTTACACACTGAGTCTCGTCCTTTGCGAGTGTTTTTCCTATAGTCTACAACTATGATCGTCTATAAATATTCTCATTCAACCAACAACTAATGATTTTAGCTTGCTTCTGCCTTTAAACTACACCATTCTTGAAGATAAACACTGCATCTAATTAATCTTTGTGTTATCCATCATGCAAAATACAGAGCCTTATAAGTAATTAACAGGAAATGAGCAGTGCGGGAATGAGCAAATCCTTCCATTCCACAATACCATAAACATGAAAGTCGTGCAGGGGGGAAGAAACGAGTCCTAGGAGCAAGATGTACAGTTGTATGGTAAAATATCCCTTTCATTTTCTTGTTTGAGGACAGAAGCCTTCACATTTTACAAATCTGAAATCACCAAAATAGAAAAGCCTGTCACTTGGGACTTCCAATTTTGTTTCTCCCTACATCCCAATCACCCTGCCTTAATGCACCAGAAATCCATCATCAGAGGCCTGTCCTCTAAGATATCTTACAACAAACCTAAGACTTCCCATTTTTCATACTTGATCAATACATTCATTTCCTAACAACAAAAACAAAAAGCATTCGTTTTTTTCAATGCAGTGCATGTCACTTATGGAAAGTAAGGACTAACTCACATTCCATAGCAACATTTAATAACCAATTACCCCAGGTATTTGTGTTTACTAATTCCTGTAAATTGTTGAGCAGAGTATCTTGCTCTGCCAAAAAAAAAACAAAAAAAAAAAAAAAAAAAAAAAAAAAAACATGGGGGAGATGTCAACAGTTTGAAGAGTTAGCACTTTGGGGAAAGAGAATCAGCATATGAATCTAATTTCTATCTCGACACCTCTACTGTCCCATCCCCTTCTCTCAACTTAGTAAGTAGTTTTGATTCCTGGTTTACTAGAAAAGCAGAGGTTCTCCATTGTCACTGTTTTAAAGGCAAAGATACAGTGTCTCCATGTTTATCGGCTGCTTTTAAAAAGTGAAAATCATACTTTTCACCTTTTCATTACATTTTCAGTGTAACATAAATAGTTCATTTCACACTCATGAAATACAGATCTCTGCAGTATAAAGGCAACAGCAGAGATAGAAAACAAGCTAAGACACAGACCTTCTTCTGAACTGTTTTATCACCTGTATGGTATTTATAATGATCCATTTTGTTTTTAAACTGATAAAAAAAATTCTAACATCTTACTACTAACTAAAAGTGACTGAATTCTGCAAAGACTAAAGCAGTCTCTTATTTAATTGTTAATCCTCTGAAGGTAAAAGCAAAATCTTAAAAACTTAAATAGAAGACTTATTCCCTCACTTCTTTTTACATCTTACAGAAGTCTGCATGGTGCCACAGGATTTAAGTTCCTTGTTCTAAAGTGTGCTGACACATTAGGGGTATGTTTAGCTCGTACTTTGTTTTGTAACCGTAATCACTGTTGGTACTATGTTAATGTTACTTTCTCATAAGGAAATCATAAAATAATCCTCAATTCTACTTCGTTGTTTATCTTTTTCTTCCACCTCTTGCTTTTTAAGGAGGATACTGAATCCTTTTAAATCATTTTCTTCTATTTTTTCTACCCTATGGTCACTGAGGTTAAAACAATTGGTAAATTACCAATATGTCTAAAAAAATTTTTTTTAATCAGATCTGGTACCGAACTTCTGTTCACTACTCTTGCTATAGTAATAGTTTTATTGAAACCATGTATTACAAATTGTAACAAATACAGGTATGGCTTCTTCATACAGATTTATTAGCCCAATATGGATACTGCATTACTTTGCTATCAAACCAGAGTCAGAATTGATAGAGTTAACTTTTTAGAAATTATCTACTGTCAGAAGAGTTTGATACCAACCAGGAAAAAGGAGGTTATCTTTCAGGTTACGATATTAAAGTCAGCAACGCACAATCTCAGCTCTTATTCATTCTAGCAAATCACCAGTGGCTGGATGATTTACAGCAGGTTACTAATTATAAGATAGCACATAAACATTGCTAGCAACTTCAAATGTCCACCTGCTAGAAGGGTAACTACAGGAGCTGTACATGTAGAGCAATCACGATCACCAGCTGACTCCAAAGGCAAATATTTGGTTAGCAAGGCTGACTGTTCACCAGTGTTAGTATTCGCCGATATCAAATAAACCATATCCACAACAGAAATTTCCATTTAAATGGCTGCTAACAAGTCTGATGAAGTTAAACTGAGATACGATGATTGCAGAATTTTAATGATGGAAGGAGTCAACAGACCTGTTATGAAACAGCTGTGTGTGCTGGGGATATTTGCCAGTGGGATCGTCTGGATCCATGAGTAGCATGGTAATCTTACAGTTGTGTCCTAGAGTAGCAGATTTAGTCATGGCCAGTGAGAGTGACAGAGGACAGAGGAAAATAGAATGTAGTGTGTGCCTACTATGAAACAAAGCCTGAACTAGATACTTTCAAGTGTATTAATCTGTTTAGTAGTCTCATTAATGGTGTAAAGTAAATTTGGTCATGGCCATGTTTTTTTACGCATGACTAAACAGAAGTTGTGAAAGACTGTGCCAGGGTCATTCATGCAGGGAAAGAGTGGGATATGGATCTAAATACTTCAGATTATGGAACCCATCTCTGCCCTGCTGTGTGCCCTTCCACAGGCTGCTTAATCTCTCTGAGTCTATTCCCGTGTCTTTCTAATGAGCTCTAAAGATGCTTCCATGTTATTATTTACTCCTGATTATTTTCTTTCTGTTGTCTTTTTTTTATTCCTTTATAAATGCATGGTGGACAGTTGCTTAATAGAGATTAGTACATTAATGTTCCAAAGGGAGAATCATTAAAGAAATGGGGGGCACCTGGGTGGCTCAGTTGGTTAGGCATTCGACTCCAGCTCAGGTCACAATCTCATGGTTCGTGAGTTCGAGCCCTGCATCAGGCTCTGTGCTAACAGCTTGGAGCCTGGAGCCTGCCTCGGATTCTGTGCCTCGCTCTCTCTCTCTCTCTCTCTCTGCCCCTTCCCAGCTCGCCCTCTGTCTCTCTCTCAAAAAATTAATACTGAAAAAATTAAATCAACGGGCCAGTTAATTATGTGCACCCCAAGTTAGAGAGTTAGGGGTCTCCATCTCTACATAGAAGATATTTGGTCCATCCTCCAGGTTCAGTGACTGAATCCAATGAGCAAATCATCAGTTATTTTATTTGACATTTAGAATTTGTTACCAGTTTTTCATAAAGACCACAAATGTTCACCGTTTGTGAGCTGTGTTTGTCTCACCTACAGTGTGCAAATCAGACTATTGCTTTAGTACGTAAACAGTATTTATCACACGGGGTTGTTCTAATAATTAAATAAATATATGTAAGAGTAGAATAGGGTCTGGCATGTACATGCTATATAAAGCATTCTTTATTTTTATTATGTTGGATAATGTACCCTTTTATCCATGAAACATATAGAACATTACATAATTCCTGACAGACAATGCGAATGGCTGTGTAAAAAGATTCATGCTTACCCTGGCCTAAAAACATTAATTACTGATTATACAGTTTTTGTATTTAGAATGTATCCAGGGACATTTTCAACTCTTTTCCTCTTCTATTTAGAAAATTAAAAATGTAATATCACCGTTTCCCAAAAATGACTAGGAATAACTCCCCTCCAAACTATGTAAGGAAATGAAACAGTATTCAAAACAAATGTATTAATATTATGTTCTACTCGTCCAGGGACAGGAAAGCATGCAAAATTGCCTGTAAGCAAATGGTATTCAATAAATCTTTATTGTAAGAACAAATTAATACATAAATGAGCAAGTAATTATTTATTTTTAATTTTTTTTTTCAGTTTACTTATTTTGAGAGAGAGATTTCACGACCAGGGGAGGGGCAGAGAGAGAGGGAGAGAGAGAATCTGGAGCAGGCTCCACCCTGTCAGCACAGAGCCCAATGTGGGGCTCCAACTCACAAACTGTGAGATCATGACCAGAGCTGAAATCAAGAGTCTGATGCTTAACGGACTGAGCCACCCAGGTGCCCTGAGCAAGTAATTATGGAAAAAGGAGACATGACCCAGTCGTAGTGAAGCATTCAAAACAATAGAAAATCAACTAGAAAAACAAAATCCCAACTTTAATTAAGAACATTAAATCTGAAGGACAAATAGCAAATGCCCATAGATTTATTGATTTAGAAAATAGTAGCTAAGGAAACTTCACAAAACTTCACTTAAGAGGACACTCAAGGAACTATTCAAATGGGTTATCACTGAAGTAAAGGAAGTACGGTCTATACCTCCAAAGTCAATTTCCACAAAATTTCTGATGAACCAACGAACCACTAGCAAGCAAAAGAAAGAGAAAATAACATCAGAGAGGAGGGCTGCTGCCTTGTCCACACACAGGTCTTCCTCTTGGATAAGAAAGTAATCTCTATGGGGCACCTGGGTGGCTCAGTCGGTTGAACTCCGACTGAACTCCGACTGTTGTTCGGCTTAGGTCATGATCTCACAGTTCGTGAGTTTGAGCCACAAGTTGATATCTGCGCTGCCAGGGGAGAGCCTGTTTGGAATTCTCTCTCTCCTGCTCATACTCTCTTTCTCAAAATAAACAAACTTTAAAAGGAAGGAAGGAAGGAAGGAAGGAAGGAAGGAAGGAAGGAAGGAAGGAAGGAAGGAAGGGAAAGAAAGAAAGAAAGAAAGAAAGAAAGAAAGAAAGAAAGAAAGAAAGAAAGAAAGAAAGAAAGAAAAAATCTCTATGATCCCTCCAATCTGTCAGTGCCACAGATTCTAACTTCCGAGGTGGAAACAGATACCATCTAAATTCCTCTGCTTTGACGGGAAATGTCTGATTTTGTCACAAAGTCATAAATCTCTCTCTGGGAAACTGTTCATTCCTTTGAAATTCCTCTCTTTCTTATTGACTTACTGTGGGGCTAAACATTTCTCTGCCACCACTCACTTTCAGGTCTCCTCCTCATCCCTTCCCCCGAGTCCTAGTGAGTCTTGCTTTGATAAAACTCAGAATGGAGAAAGCTTGCCTCATCCCTCAAGTTTGGCAAGGGATTCTTCAGTTTCCTTTCTTGAAATAAATTAAATCTCTGGGAAATTAAGTCTCTGAGAAGAAACCAGACAAGCATACTGTTGATTCTGGAACTCCAACAAACCACTCCAATTTAGAATTTCCACTCAGGTTTTCACAGTGCTAAAGGAAGCATCCAGTACATGCCAGAGTCAGAAGATCTGGCTTCTGTTTTTGAGACTTCAGTCAACTACATCTAGAGATAACATTATACCTTTTAATCTCCTCTCTGGGTTTCCCCATCTACCAAAAACGGGAACCAAAGGTTTTCTTCAGTTTATATTTAAATATTTTTATTACTCTGAACACTTCCTTCTCTTTACTCTGAGGAAAACAACCCCGCAAGTACTTTCCTCCTCCTCTATCATCACTCTCCACCACCCCTCATGCCAACTGTTTCCTCTCATGTGTCCTTGAGATAAATTCAACTTTGGAAACTCATCAGAATGTGGGTCATGACCCCCGCTGCTATGAATCCCACTGCTGAGCATTTACTTTTCTATTTCATGACTTCCTTCTTTCTCTCCCAGTTGACAAGCAGGCAATCGTTCCTTCAACAAACATCTACAATGAGCCTGGATGCCATTCTGACCCGGATCATCAGAAAGATCAATAAATTCTAACAACTTCAATCTCTCCTCCACTCCCATAAGACCAGTTCCTATAGCACCGGCCATGACCTTATAGCTGTAGGCTTTGTTATACCAGCTAAGAATTTTCTTTCATGAGAACTAAAAATGATGTATCTCAGTACTAGCTTAACAAATGTACTCATTTGAGAGAATCTGTCATGAAGTAACATTTACTTGGTTAGAATTATTAAACACATCATTATAACACCAGATTTATTCACAGTGCTACACTGAAATCATTTTGTTGGTAATAACTTATAAATTCTGAAAGGTGTTTTGGATTGCTTGAGTAAAAACTATCACACCAGGGGGCCTGGGTGGTTCAGTCGATTGAGTGTCCGCCTCTTGAGTTCGGCTCAGGTCATGATCCCAGAGTCATGGGATCAAGCCCCACGCTGGGCTCTGTGCTGAGCATGGAATCTGTGTAAGATTCTCTCGCCCTCTGTCCCGACCCTGCTCTCTTTCTCTTTCACAAAAACCAAAAAACAAAAACACGCTATCACACCATCCTAAAAGATGCCGACTTCTTCAGGGCAGTAGATCTAGACTCTTACACAGAAATGAGTATGTGAATCTTCTGTCCTACGCTCCCCTCTCTGAGACCTCTACATTCTGTGTATGCTACCACTCCATCAGCTTTATGTCCCTATGATTTTCTACATGACCCGCACATCCTTTTTCTAAAGTATAATAAAATGCCAAGAGTTGTCAGGGCAGAGAACACAAGAAATTTCCTCACCAATTTTAATACTAATTACACTCCGTTCAAGGCAGAAACTGCTGTTTTCAGCCTCATCCAATTTTAGCTAGATGGCCAGTTTAGAAAGCATTATTGTAAAAACGCAGTTTCATGGATGCCAGTTTCTCTTAATGACTCATCTTCAGCTGCACAGGCTTCTGAAGACACGGCAAATCGTACCAACAAAAAAGGTGCAAAGTTTCTATTCTAATAAAGATCTTGGCATCATGAGATTTCATACTGTCTCCCGTACATATTCTCTTAGATCATTCTGAGATGACAGAAATTGTGGTGTGCATATGTGGCGTGAAGTATTAGAAACTTAAAACTTTTTTTTTTTAATTTTTTTTTCAACGTTTTTTTATTTATTTTTGGGACAGAGAGAGACAGAGCATGAACGGGGGAGGGGCAGAGAGAGAGGGAGACACAGAATCGGAAACAGGCTCCAGGCTCCGAGCCATCAGCCCAGAACCCGACGCGGGGCTCGAACTCCCGGACCGCGAGATCGTGACCTGGCTGAAGTCGGACACTTAACCGACTGCGCCACCCAGGCGCCCCGAAACTTAAAACTTTCTTAACACATCGGTTTCCTCTCTGGTCTTACAAAGCATTTCATAATCAAAAAAAAAAAAAAAAAAAAAAGAACTCAAAGTTAAATATCAAGTTTAAATTACCTAATAAACCCATTCCTCAAAACAGCATATCTGGCTTCACAGGAAATCTTTTACTTTCCTAGTACTATTCTGGTCCATATAGGACTACCCAAGATCTTTCTAGAATGACATATATGTCATTCAAATAAACTTTTATATTAGAACTTTCAAATGGTCTTTCATCCACTGAAGCAAATTCTGTTTCAACTATTAGGTATGACCCCGATGAGCCAGATTATTCACCACAGAATGAATGTCAATAATGTGTTGTAGCTTTTCCTCTTAAAATGTAAGTCCAAACTATCTGCCCTTTCCTCTGAAACAACACCTCTGTTCATCTAAAGTAATTCATCCTATAAACTTCTCAATTTTATCATTTTACAATCACTTCTCAATTATTATCATCAGGTAACTTATCCTTATAAAAGATGAGGACTTCTGTTTCTAATTAACATTGTCACCTACTTTCTGATTACTCCCATCTAGAATAGGCTAGAAGGGAAGATCCTTTAAAGTAAACCACTCAATTATTTTGGTGTCTTAGGAATATGTGAGACTTTAAAAGAAAGAATAAAAAAGAAAAAGTTTAGAGACATCACTTTCACAGAGAGAACACAGGCCAATAGCAAAGGAACCAATGATTTTTAGCTCGCAGGCAAGATAACAATATTATCACTCACTTTTACTGAGTATTTACTATAGAGCAATCGCCAGCTAAACACTTCCTGTGTATTGTTTTACTTAATTTTCATGAAACTATTTAAGGTAGGTACCGTTAAAATATCCAATTTAGAGATAAGGAAGCTGAGGTCTGGCAACCTAAGTTACTTAACCAAGATCAAAACAGGTAAAGGTGTCGAGGTCAAGGCCCTTTTACAGTATATTGGGGTGACTCCTTCAAGAGTGAGAAAAGTCTTATATTGTCATTTTTCACTCATTGTGAAAGGGTATTATGGAAAATTCCAAAAAAGAAGGCAACAATGTACACATTTAACCTTGAACACTCCAGAACCAAATCCTTATATGTGAAGCCACGGTAAGACTTTCTTTACTCTTTAGTACTTATAACAAGATAGTCTGCCTATCTTATTGTAACACAATCACTCCATAATTTTTATAACTGTCCCAAACTCTTTACAGGCATGTCCCAAACATCTGTAGTTCTTTCAAAGAGTTTGTAAACATCACATAGTAATTGCTTTTAGTACATCAGTCTGAAAAACAGCATCCTTTATAAATTACTGATGTAGTACAATTTTTTCACTTAAAAAAAATCTAAATTTTATTTTCATCAAAGGTATCAAATCAGTGATCCCATTGCAAAACATTGGCCAGACATTTACATATTAGTTCAGGAATATCTAATTAATTATGGGTTCTGCAAATTCTTCTGCAAATTAATTATAGATTCATCATGACTTTTCTCACACATTCTTCTAAAAATCCCATTTTAAAAATACTTCAACTATATGTGTGTATTGTTAACCACACCCAAAAGCTATCAAAAGAAGAATTAAGCATTCAGGCTTATTCTCCCCAGAATTACTTAAACTAATCTATCGTACTTATATTTCTCTATAGAATTACAGTATGAAATATTCAGGGATATCATTCACCTTGCCATATAATTAAAAAAAAATGATTTTCAAAGAGTTTTCTAAGAACTATCCACTGAGTTAAATATTAGCCATGGGCTCAAGCAGAATACAATGACTTTTTAATAACAGTTTTTATATTAAATGTTTTTTTCTTTAGTAGAATAGGAGGAACTCACCTACCCCCTTCCTTTACTAATACTCACTCTACAAACAGGCAACCAATGGCAATGTTATTTATATTTATAGAAGCACTTTAAGTGCAGTCAGTAATAGGAGTACACACATATACCCATGGCCTTCATCCTCATTCAGATTATAAAAATATTCTAGACTGGTGTAGTCATAATTTATAACACTAAGACACATTCCAATTAAAAATATTCCAAAATTAAGGGCATATATTAAATTACATAAATTGCTGAAGGCATTATTTTTTATTCAGTTTTTGGTTGTTGTTTTTTTTTTAAGATTTTATTTTTTAGAGCAGTTTTAGATTCACAGCAAAATTGAGACTATATAGAAGTTTCTCATATTCTCCCTGCCCTCACACATGCACAGCCACCCTCTTACCAACATCACTTACCACAGTGGTATATTGAACTGGATTTTTTTTCAGGTTGGAAAAATAGTATTTAGCTACACGTGGAGATGCTTATGTTTTCCTAAACTAATAATAAAAGGAGAATTTTATAGTTTAAGAGCTACAAGAGGGGCTCCTGGATGGCTCAGTTGGTAAGGTGTCTGACTTGTGATTTCTCACGGTTTGTGAAATTGAGTCCTTTATCGGGCTCTGCACTGTCAGAGAATGTTGGGATTCTCTTTCTCTCTCTCTCTCTCTCTCTCTCTCTCTCTCTCTCTCTGCCTCTGCTCTGCTCGAGCTCTTCTTTTTCTCTCAAAATAAATATTTAAAAAGAAAGAGCTAGAAGGAACCTTAGTGATTGCTTAATTTAAGCTTCTCATTTTACAGAAAGGAAGTTGACACAAAGGCAGGTAAATAAGTGTCAGAAAGTCACAAAGTTGGGTGGCCCCTAAATATCTGAGACTATGATGCAGGTCTCCTGACTCATTGTTTTAGTTACCCGGGACTACATCATGCTCCATAACTTTCAACTATATATATTGCCTTCTAAGAATAATTAGAAAAATGCAAATCAGGCTGGTGTTAGCTATAACTATCCACCTGACCACCTTACTCTCATAGTTACTGGGCCAGCTGCTTCGCTGAGAAGAAAATCTGCATTAAACTCTAAGCCCATGGTTGACCCAGTGGCCCTGGTATGCTCTCTTAGGCACTCGAGGCTCAGAGGAGCCGGAAGGGAGGAGGGGGGTGCTAGAGACCAAGCAGCTGAAGAGAAACAAGGCTGAGAACCACCCTAATTCATAGCACACATGAAATTAACACAATTATTTATTTTTTTAAATTTTTTTAACGTTTATTTATTTTTGAGAGACAGCGAAAGACAGAGCACGAGCTCGAGAGGGACAGAGAGAGAGGGAGACGCAGAATCCGAAACAAGCTCCAGGCTCTGAGCTATCAGCACAGAGCCCGATGCAGGGCTCGAACTCACAAACTGTGAGATCATGACCTGAGCCGAAGCTGGATGTTTAACTGACTGAGCCACCTGGGCGCCCTGAAGTTAACGTAGTTATGATGTCCAATGCACACACCCAGGTGTGTTGTTTGTACAGACAAGAAAATACATATAAGCTGGAGCTTATATCACATATTTGTAGGGATACTTCATTTTATTCAGCTCTCAATCCTAATAAGCAAAGACCTAGAACAAATATATATCACTAAGCAATAGCTACTACAGAGTACATGAGAATATGCAAACTTCTGCCCATCTCAGAACCTTATAAATGACTTCACTGGTAGCCCTTAACCCTAGCTGAACATTCAAATTATCTGAAGAACTTATATAAAACACTAATGCCTGAACCCTATCCCAGATCAATCACATCAGAATTTCTAGGAGTACAGCCTTGGCATCAGTGCCCACCTTGTCTCTGTTACTTCAAGATACATGTTACATCTTATTCAATGGTTAATCAACAAACAAATGGTTTTGAAGACCTCCTTCTTGGAGGCCAAGATGATGGTCATCAAGAATATCAGAAATAACAATAATAAGGCAGATAAGATGTGTTTCTTACTTCCGAGGAGGAGAGTTTTCTAAAATTCTGGGTTATGTTCCATTGTCAACTTTACATTTCTAATTTAATGCCATCCTGAGATTTTAGGGGGGTTGGTTTGTTGTTGGGTTTTCTTGCCATCATTAATGGCAAAATGTCAAACCTCCCACCCCATGCATATATAATGGTCAGAGCCCCCTGCTCTAGACTGACACCGACCCATTAATGAAATGGTTAGTTCCTTTGTTCAAGCAGGGAAAAAATCTATTTAGCCACATTATCATCTAAGCCACATTAGCTTTACTGTACATTGTGTCCATTAAGGTAACCATGCAAGAGTTTTACTAATGTGGATCAGAAATCTAGATCTGCAAACTATCTTCTGACTACTCTTCTCATTTTACCAAATTAGTGTGAGGTCATTCGAGTTGACACAGACAATGATGACGAGAGTGCTTTACTTGGTATATATCACAACAATTGCTAGGAAGAGTCTCCACCCAAAGCTATCTTTCCACAATATTATCTTAATGTACCAATTCTCATATGTATTAGTAAATTTGCCCTTAAATACAGACTTTGAAACAGGCAAAAAAAAAAAAAAAATGTACTATATCCCTTCACATAAAGCATTTCATTTACATTTAATCAAATAAAGCATAAATTATTTCCATATTTTTGTCAGTGTAAGTTCCAACAAGGAACGTATTGTTTCTGTTTATCTCTCTCTCTCTTTTTTTTTTTTTAAATGACCCAGCACTTGATTAGTAAAGTAAATGAGAAGTTACTGTAGTTCACAATTACCTTTAAGCTTTTGGAGTTTTCCATTTCAATGGAAATTGAGTATTTATTTATTTATTTATTTAGAAAGCAGGGGAGAGGGGTGGGGAGGGGGACAGAGAGAGAGAGAGAGAGAGAGAGAGAGAGAGAGAGAATCTCAAGCAGGCTACACACTGAGGATCATGACCTGAGTTGAAATCAAGACCCTGACACTCAACTGATTGAGCCACCCAGATGCCCTGGGTTTTTCAAATCTTTAAAACAAAAACGGAAATGGCTTGAGGGCTATGAAAGAAAGCAAAAAATTTCCTCTTAAATCTTCTTCATGAACGATTTTTTGGAATCCAGCAGGCAACTAGTAATTAACATACAGAAAAATGCACAATGTTACTGTGCTAACATTTGTCCCTCTGTCTCAGAGTTAATCTAAATTCTAAATGCTCAGCTGCACAGGCCAGCATGCCAATGACCCTTCACTTCTCACAATGGTCTGTCGAATTCAAAACAATCATTAAACAAATATCTCATTTAATCACCCAAGAAAGGGTAGCAAACTCAAATACCTATAGAAGCCTGGGGCCAACGTAACCGAATGCATATATGGAAGGAAAAGGAGATACAGAAGGTGAAGTGAGGTTCTGGCAACACATGCCTTATTAAAAGAGGCGGCTATGAAAAATCAGATTTTATGTGAAAACTTCTGAATCCTGAATGCTGAAACAAATGCAAACTATACAAATTGCTCTGTAGGCCAAATTATTCTACCTGAGCTGGGAGGCAGACCTCATCTCTGATCTAGATGATAAAAAAGAAAGACAGGGGCGCCTGGGTGGCGCAGTCAGTTAAGCGTCCGACTTCAGCCAGGTCACGATCTCGCGGTCCGGGAGTTCGAGCCCCGCGTCGGGCTCTGGGCTGATGGCTCGGAGCCTGGAGCCTGTTTCTGATTCTGTGTCTCCCTCTCTCTCTGCCCCTCCCCCGTTCATGCTCTGTCTCTCTCTGTCCCAAAAATAAATAAAAAAACGTTGAAAAAAAAATTAAAAAAAAAAAAGAAAGACAAATCAGGAAAGGAACAAAAAAATTGATATGACTACTGTTTCCATTAAACATTCCAGTGAACTTTGTTTTCTTATACTCTATAATTTCTCAACTCTATGCCAGTGCATTAGGGCCTGCTTTCTTCAAGATATTCAAGAGATTTCATCTTGGGTTTCCCTAACTAGTTTGGCCTGAACCCCTAAAAATGTGCTCAAAAATACAGAACATAGACGAAAAGAAGAGTGAAACTGGTTTTTTTAAGGTTTTTAAGGGGTGTTTTGTTTTGTTTTGTTTTGTTTTGTTTTTATGAATGGTGATTCAGGGAATGAATGGATAACTGAACATGAATCACTTGGAAACATGAATAAATATAAACAGTGAGTTTTTGCTCACTCATGCCCCCTCTCTGTTTTTGTCAACATTTGGGGGGGAGAAGCTGAATGAAAGGTAAGGAGTGGCTAAATTCCAAAGTAAAATCATAAGCCAAATAAAAACCATACAAGAGTTACAACAGATACACAAACACTGCCTCAAACCAAACATAACCCATCTAACAAGATTCCAAATGAGTAAAACCGCACTGACAAACTGCCTCAGTCACTCGCTTGTAAGACAGAGGAGGACTTAGTCACGTAATACAGGTGAATAAATCAAGGAAAGGGACATGGACAAATGTCTCTACAGTTATGCAATTTGCATGTTCGACCTGGAAAAGAATACTGGAGGGTACTTCCAAAAAAAAAAAATTTTTTTTTACAAATGTATTTGTGACCTCATACTAGAGGAAATGTGGAATTTATGTTATCTCTGCTGACGGATGAATTACCTTTACATATGCAAACAGAGAGTAGAATAATTTTATACTTCAACAAACCTACTTTCTTACCAAGTGCCTTACACAGAGTAACAACTGGTAATTCCACAGGTTTTAAAGCATCTTCCCTCCTGCTATTTACCCTACACTTCACCAGAACTCTGCATTTTCTTTCATTCACCCCATTCTCTTATCCTTTTCTTAAACTCTGTCAAAATATGCAAAACTAACAATAACAAAAAGAAAAAAGAAAGGAACAATAATGACTATACACATGTCTATGCTTTTATGATTTAGGTACAGCATCAAAAGTATAAATGAGTAAACAGAATCTAAAGTAAATACATATTTTCAATGAGGCTATTAAATTCAGATGTAGCCCCGGCTATGTGAGAGCTGCTAACAAATTATAAAAATTAGTTTCATTATTATAACTAAGTGACTATCTAATGTCTGTCATTTAAAATCATGGTGTTATTGGGGCGCCTGGGTGGCTCTGTCGGTTAAGCGGCCGACTTGGCTCAGGTTATGATCTCACGGTCCATGAGTTCGAGCTCCGCGTCGGGCTCTGTGCTGACAGCTCAGGGCCTGGAGCCTGTTTCGGATTCTGTGTCTCCCTCTCTCTGACCCTCCCCCATTCATGCTCTGTCTCTCCCTGTCTCAAAAATAAAAAAAATAAAAATAAAAAACCCAAAAACGTTAAAATCATGGTGTTATTAACTCCGTCTACACCAACCAGAGCTTAAGGACAAAACTTAAAACCTACAACTGAGAATTACAAGTAAAATCTCAAAGAAAAGTCAAGGTTGGGACCAACGTGAAGACAGTGGC
Organism: Herpailurus yagouaroundi; assembly: GCF_014898765.1. Taxonomy (NCBI): domain Eukaryota; kingdom Metazoa; phylum Chordata; class Mammalia; order Carnivora; family Felidae; genus Herpailurus; species Herpailurus yagouaroundi. Next base: position 83,302,491 of record NW_024412376.1, on the reverse strand, counting down.
TTCACACTGACAGAGTCGGAAAAAAGTTTGATGAGAAAAAAGAATACAGTGCCCACTGACGTCGCCCAACTGAACCTGAGTTCAACTCATGAAAGGACTTTACGTTAGGGGTTATCTGTATTAAACACAGATACATTCACAGAAGAAAGATACAAAAACCGATATTCTGAAAGGAGAGAACAGATAAGAAATGCTCAGTAATTGTTGATTACTGATATTCTCTCCCAAATGTCGTATCTGACCAACTCACTCTTGTCTACAAGCAAGCCAAATACTGTAAGAGCATGAGACGTGCCTGCACCAGATTATCACCCTGCCTGTCCTTTTCCAACAGCTGATAGGCCTATGATGTGCAGATCAACATCTTTTCACCAACGTGCCTCTCCCCTGAGGCTTCACCGGTTACCTAGAAATGAAATAATATGTCTGGATGGATTTCCACACCCTCTCACCGAGTGGGAGGACGCTATAAAATGAAACTCAGTTGCCTGATTGTGAGAGAAAAATATATATCGGTAGATAACTCAGGCCCTGAACGGAATATACATTAGATCTAAAGTAAATGAATGGTTCACTCAGAAGTTGAATAAAATTGTATTTCCATTAATTAAGAGGTTTTCACGAGTCAATGTAATAGGTAATATGTATGAATTATCCATAAATGTGAATAAAGTTTTTTTTCAACCAATATTTATTCAGGGCCTAGGAATTGCTATGGGTTGTGTTACATGCTTGGGAGTAGAATGCCCTGTATTCCAGGTGCTCATACTCTAGTGGGAAATACAAGTAATCGCATAATTACAGTACAGAAACCATCTATGACATCTGCTTTGAGGGCCGTAAGCATAAGGCTTAATAACAGAAGTACTTGGAGCCCACACTCTACTGGGACTGGAAGAGAAAAGTGTAAGGAGGAATGGTTTCTAAAGGAGGTGCCACTTAATCTGGCAGAGGAGTGGAGGGAAGTGTGTTGTAGACCATATGGAAGACCGTGTGCCAAGACTCGGAAGCAACAGCAGGCCTGGTGGAGAAGGAACAGAGATTGGGCTTTGTCCTTTAATAAAGGGAAACCGTCCAATGATTTTAAGCACAGGAATAATATGCAAGGTCATTTCTGGATGGCACACGTTAGCTACTGAGCTGCCTCAAAATTGCCTTCACATTAAATACTGGCTTCACAGTTAAATCCACATAACATCTAAAATCAGATTCTAAGTGATTTTTTAAAACCCTTCCCCCACCTCTCGTAATCAATTGACTCCATAAATATGTTCTGAAGGCGGAAGTGTGTTTTGAAGAAAAGGAAAAACAAAAACAAAAAACAAAACAAAACTTTGAGAACTGGGATGGGGGGGCAGACAAGATAAAGGCACAGAAACAGGAACATGGGAACGTACCTGGCATGCTCTTGAAAGCAAAAAAATGAGCCTCGTTCTAAGTGTAATAGAATTTCAGTCTCCAAACAAACAAACAAACAAACAAACAAAATTAGCACAAAAAATGACGGGGTGGAAAGGAAATGAAATACCTTCAATTTAATTCCGCCAACAATGGAGAACAATTGAAATACTGTAAACCGAAGAGTAACAAGTTGAGTGAGAAAACTTACCATGTCTGCAGATAAATGTGCAGGGCAAACTAAGATTGTCTAAGAAAACTTCTAAGGCTCTTTTTAAGTTTCTCCGTTTAAATAAATAATTTCCCCTTTTTCAGGGGATACGCTAAGTGTCCTGGATTAAATTCAATATGGGCAAGAAAAAAATCTTTATATTCTCATAATTAGACTATTTTCAACTAGAGCAAATGGGAAAGAGATATTATTCCTTTTCTGCAAAAATATCGGCACACAATCATCAGTGGGAGGAATCTGAGAAAAGAAAGCAAAGTCTGTCATATTTTAGTGATCCCATTCTTCATTTGGTACTTACCGACTAGTGGGGTTTCAGCAATTGCAGGGGAGAATTCTGACCTCTTGTTCCGACTCTGACTCCAGTGTGATTCAACCACAAGGCTAGAATCAACTGGAACGCATAAAACCATCTTCATCTAATATAATACCCTGGATACGTCAGAATCACTATAAAGAGCTGCAAATCAGGGGTGCCTGGGTGACTCAGTTGTTTAAGCAACGAATTCTGGATTTCCACTCAGGTCAAGAACTCATCGTTCATGGGTTCAAGCCCCACGCTGGGCTCTGCACTTACAGCATGGAGCCTGTTTGGGATCCTCTCTCTCTTTCTCTCTCTCTGCCTCTCTCCCAACTCATTCATTTGAACGCTCTCTCTCTCTCTCTCTCTCTCTCAAAAATAAATAAACATTTTTTAAAGAAGAGTTGCAAGTCAGAGTCAACAACGCAGAGTAACAATGCAATCATTTAACCACTTGTGAACCAAAGATAATAAAATTTCAACTTTACCTTACCTCCATAAACTCAAGGAAGATTCAAGTCCCATAATATCCTACTAGCATATCATTTACTTGAATGTGCTGAGACACAGTAGGATTAGCCACGCATGTAAGTAATACCTGTGAGCCAAATGTCCGAGACTTGTACGTATCCAAAGTATCTCCTTTAAGCAGTTTCAGGGAAAAAAGCTAAGGACATTTCATGATTTGATTTCTATGACATGTTCATGAACCTGATCTTGGCATTTGATTCTTTAAACGTAGTTGGCTCGTGGGACTTACATTAAATATTAGCTGCCAAAGTTCATAAACATTATTTGTTCAGTCTAGGACAAAACTGCTATAAAAATTATAGAAGGGCAGTCACTGAATTCACTTATTATGTCTGCTACTACCAAATTAGTCAGCATTTTTCATTTTTGCTAGTTTTTTAGCAATGCTGCATTCTGCCTTTAAAAGCTTTGCCAAGAGGATTGAGATCCGCTGCCTGAGATTCCATAGCTGCTGTCCTCACCAACTCAAACGCCTTCTGCTTCCTCATTCCCTCTCCCTTCACGCCTTTCTCTGAGCTCTAATCATCCCTCCTCTCTGCCAAACTGAATTTTCCACCCATTTTCTCAAAAGTGCCAGTTTGCCCAGTCTGGTCCATTGTTTTATCAATCATGCAGAATAATTCTCTTACATTTTCAGATTCTCCCTGGGAATTGACCCTTTTTCTCCTCCTACAAAAACTCTTAAGTCCCTTCTATATCAGAAAGGAAGGAAGGAAGGAAGGAAGGAAGGAAGGAAGGAAGGAAGGAAGAAGGGTGAGAGGAGGAAGGGAAGGAGAGATGGGAGGAAGGAAAAGGAAGAAAGAGAGAGAGAGAGGGAGGGAGGGAAGGAGGGAGGAAGGAAGGAAGGAAGGAAGAAAAGAAGAAAGAAAGATCCTGTGCCCTCTCAGTATAATATCTTTGTGATCGTTTCCCCTCCCCTATGAATGTCTTGAAAATGCAGCCTACCTCACACTACTCACTCCTCACTTCCTGCCACCACCTCACACCGGTATACCAGTTAAGTGGTCCCCGCTTTGCTTGAGTTTTTCTCCCAACTCCTTGCATCCCTACTTTTCTACGCGCCCACTACTCTAACTGCTGAGTAGAAATTTGGGGTCACCCAAGACCCATTCAGTTGTGTCACCTCATACATGCAGTTCTCATATTTAGTTGGTATTTCTACCTTCTGTCTCCAATGTATCTCTCAGTGCCAGTATAGGGCTTTGGGTGCTTATTACTACCACCTAAAACATGATGACACCCTCCCTAACTGGTCTATCGACCTTTACCAATCCATGGTCTACCAGGCTATAATAAATCTTCCCAGATATAAATCTGACCATTCCTTACTTACAGTTTAGATGATAACTCACTGTATACCCTGATCATAGAATATTCTTCCAGAGCTGAGCAGCAAGCATGCCACCATCCTGTTCTAAAACCTTTACCAGCTCGACATTCACAGATGAATGAAGTGCAATATTTTTAGTTTGTTACTCAAGGCTTTGCACAGTATGGCCCCAAGCTGTCTCTTTGAATCTACTTCTTTCTAACTCATATTCTAGAATTCAAATAAACAATGTTATTATTCTTATCCAAAGGCAGGGATAAAATGCTACTCACGTTTGCCACCTCCTATCATACGCCGAAGTGTTACTATACCGAAAAAGTGTTTAATAATAATCATTTAATGGACTACCCATTGAATTAATAGCCTAATGATTTTTAAAAAAAGGGATATAAGTTCCCTGCAAACAGGGAATTGTGTGTGTTTGTGTGTGCATGCGCGCGCATGTGTGTTTAACTGCTATATCCCCCAGATCCCAGAAAACCTCCTGCTATTAACAAGGACTCATTAAGTTAGATCATTGGAAACGCAGGCATACTGTGGTGCTATCCACTTTGTTTTACAGCTGTGAAACACAGAAAGTGTATGGCTGCTGTAATTAAGCACTTAAACGTGAACATCATGAGAAAGATAAGACACAAGTATGTGTAAGATAAGAGTCCAAATGTGGCAGTACTCCAGAAATGTAGTATCCACAGAAGGAAGGCCTTTGCTTAGCCAGCCTCCATAAGCCGGCCTTAAGTCTCTCCGGGAATATGTTAACATTTCATAAATTTTCATTTTTCCCATGGTAATCTCTGTGGCATAGATTCGGTAGCTGAGGATTTCATTAAACTACAAGTTCCTACAAATTAACTTAAAGGCACATAACATGCAAGACAGCAATGAAAATACACTTCATGTGCTCCAGTGTATGCTACGTGGCAATCAAGTTCTTTTTTTTAATGTTTTATTTATTTTTGAGAGAGAGAGAGAGAGAGAGTGAGAGGGTTAGGGGCAGAGAGAGAAGGGGACAGAGGATTTGAAGCAGGCTCTGTGCTGACAGCAGCGAGCCCAATGCAGGGCTCGAACTCACAAACCATGAGATCATGACCTGAGCCGAAGTTGGACACTCATCCGACTGAGCCACCCAGGTGCCCCTCAAGTTCTGGAGAATATTACATAAAGACAGCAATTTCCAAGAAAGCAAAATGAAAAAGAAGGTGCTGAGTGTATAGCATTTTTATTTGTGGACATCAGTAACTTCTAAAGTGGCTCTAGTTATCGCACGAAAAGAATATCTATGAGATGCATGAAGAACGTAGGCCAGTCGCCCGTGTGCATATAACACCCACACAACCACACATCCCAAAAGTAAAAACTTCACTAGTTGTAAATGTGTATCTCAGTCTACTGTTCCATCACAAGACACAGAGGAATGTCTAACATCAGGTACCAGATAGGGATGTTTAAACAACGCTACCTTCAAACTCTGAGCTGCAAAGGAAAGGCTCACTGCGTAATGCTGTAAATTTCTGAAAGTATGTTTAGAGATATGAAACAATTATATACCAGTTATCTGAGATGCACTATGCTACAAGCAATGAGGTACCAAAAACTGCTTTCAAGCAGACCTTCTTGGTCTACTTAAACGGTTATATTAAGGAATATCTCCTAGAAATGGCACATGGGTATACTGGCAAAAAGAACCCATTCAACTTCTTTTATACTCATTTTGTTTAACTTAAATAGTTTTTATTTCTTCATGTACAGGTTGTTCGGTTCAGTCCCTGATTCCCTGTATAAGCTGTAGCAACCGGGTAAGATCCATTTTTAATTATCAGTATTATCATCATTTGCATTCAAATAAATCATGACAAAAGAATCCTTTTGTAATTTTTTACTCCAGAGTTGATTAATTTGAGTATGGTTCTATGAACTTTTTTTTTTTAAACGTTTATTTATTTTTGAGACAGAGAGAGACAGAGCATGAACGGGGGAGGGTCAGAGAGAGAGAGGGAGACACAGAATCGGAAACAGGCTCCAGGCTCTGAGCTGTTAGCACAGAGCCCGACGTGGGGCTTGAACTCACGAACCGCGAGATTATGACCCAAGCCGAAGTCGGACGCTTAACCGACTGAGCCACCCAGGCGCCCCATGTTCTATGAACTTTTAAGAATGGCTCCATAATCCACGTGTGGAAGTCACTCTAACAAATTTTTGTTAGCCTTCCATATTACATAGAATGCCGAGTTCCTGGCTTCTAAAACAAGCAAGGTCTGTGGTCCTATCAAAGTTAGTGCAAAACTTGCCCCTTTTACCTATATCAAGTCACACTTCCCTCTAAGAGATGTTATTTTGTAGCTAAATTTATAAGATATAATATGCATTATAAATATCAGAGAAAACAGAAGAAATTCTGTGCTTGAAAGGTATGCAGACAGGGGAGATTCTGTTAGGATTAGGGATGACTAGTTTCAGCTACTGACCAATATACCTGCCACTTCATATATGTGCTCCTCAAGGTCCTAATGTCACACAGATACTATTCTCCAATATCAGTGTTCCCTACCCACCTTTTCAAGTCCTCTGGGTTTGTCTTTATGGGATTCCACATTTTCTAAACTTCTTAAGTAAAAAGTAGCATTTAGTCAAAAATATATTTGTGACAAATACTAACAATTCATGCATTTCGCTAGACAGTTATAACTGGTACAATTAAAATCCACTCAACAATCCCTTCTTTCACTCAACCACTAACAATTTATTGGTGCCAATAAATTGGTAAGTGATAACTGCTGCTTATCTATTTTCCCACATATATATGCTACTGATTAGAAGTTAAAGTTAACATTTTGTGTGTAAATAGGATATTCCATTTCAGCTTCCAATTGGAGAAAGCAACCATAAATTTAAAACGCAGTAAGTCTTGACAATTGTTTACTTATTGGTGGAGCAAGAATGAAACACACATAAAAATGCAGTAAATGAGGACAAACTTCTGAGTTATGGCTTATTTATCACACATGTTGCTATTTTATCTTCCCCCCTCTCATCTTCAGACATCATTTGTCTTCCTGTGGCTTCATGAGTCAGCACCACCAGAAATGGACAGCTTTCTGCTATTTGTTAAGAGGAAAAGTCTTGGGTCAGCAGGGAAGATGGCGGGGTAGGAGGACGCTGGGCTCACCTCGTCATGCTGATCACTTAGATTCCACCCACACCTGCCTAAATAACCCAGAAAACCGCCAGATGATGAGCAGAATGGACTCTCCGGAGCCAAGCGTAGACAAGAGGCCCACGGAAGAGGGTAGGAAGGGCCAAGAGGAAGGGCCAACACTACATGGACTGGCGGGAGGGAGCCAGGATGGCGGAGAGGCAGCCCGCCTGGCAAGGGAGAGCCCCCAAAGTCTGGCTTGCAAAAGCGGAAGGGCCGGACTGCATGTGTTCTGACAGCCAGAGGGACTTAACATCTGGAATGTTAAAAGTCAATAGCTCTGCTCAGAGAGAGCGGGGAGAGCAAGAGGACTCCAGGAGGGAGAGTTGTTGAGCCCCGGAACGACAGAGCTTGGTGGGGGAACAAAGGCCAGAGGCATTTCCCTCTCCCATCCCCCAGCCAAAATTCCAAAGGAACCAGTTCCCGTCACTGAACTTGCTTGCACTAGGCAAATGCCCAACGCTGTGCTATTGTGAATCCATCCCTCCGACAGGCCTGCCTCCCTCTCAGTGCTGCAGGGCCCCTCCAGCAGGGGACGACCTATGGCAAAGCTAGCTAAGCCTGCCCCTCCCACCCCTGTGCACCTTGCGGATCCACCCCTCTAATACGCCTTTGGCCAGATCCCATTGAAGCAGCACCACAAGCCTGGCAGTGTGCAAGTAGCCCAGACAGGGGCCACACCACTCCACAGTGAGTCCTGACCCTGGGAGAGGGGAAGATAAGGTAACACACCAGTCTGACTGTGGCCCAGCGGTGGGCTGGGAGCAGACATCGGGTCTGACTGCGGCCCCACCACCAACACACATTACTCCGGACAGCACAGGGGAAGTGCCCTGCAGTTTGGAGCAACCGCAGGGACTACCCAAAATGATGAAATGGAAGAATTCTCCACAAAAGAAACTCCAGGAAGCAGCGAGAGCTAACGAATTGATCAAAAAAGATTTAAGCAATATAATGGAACAAGAATTTAGAATAATAGTCATAAAATTAATTGCTGGGCTTGAAAAAAAGGATAGAGACAACAGAGAATCTATTGCTACAGAGATCAAGGGACTAAAAGTCATGAGGAATTAAAAAATGCTATAAATGAGGTACAAAATAAAATGGAGGCGGTCATAGCACAGATTGAAGAGGCAGAGGAGAAAATAGGTGAATTAGAAGATAAAATTATGGAAAAAGAGGAAGCTGAGAAAAAGAGAGATAAAAAAAAATCCAGGAGTATGAGGGGAAAATTAGAGAACTAAGTGATGCACTAAAGAGAAATAATCTACGCATAATTGGTATTCCAGAGGAGGAAGAAAGAGGGAAAGGTGCTGAAGGTGTACTTGAAGAATAATAGCTGAGAACTACCCTGATCTGGGGAAGGAAAAAGGCATTGAAATCCAAGAGGCACAGAGAACTCCCTTCAGATGTAACTTGAATCGATCTTCTGCACGACCTATCATAGTGAAACTGGCAAAACACAACGATAAAGAGAGAATTCTAAAAGCACCTAGGGATAAATGGGCCATAACATACAAAGGTAGACACATAAGGGTAGTAGCAGACCTATCTACTGAAACTTGGCAGGCCAGAAAGGAATGGCAGGATATCTTCTATGTGATGCACAGAAAAAATATGCAGCCAAGAATCCTTTATCCAGCAAGTCTGTCATTCAGAATCAAAGGAGAGATAAAGGTCTTCCCAAACAAACAAAAACTGAAGGAATTCATTACCACTAAACCAGCCCTACAAGAGATCCTAAGGGGGACTCTGTGAGTGAAATGTTGCAAGGACCACAAAGGACCAGAGACATCACTACAAGCATGAAACCTACAGACATCACAATGACTTTAAACCCATATCTTTCCATAATAACAGTGAATACAAATGGACTAAA
>NW_024412376.1:83183320-83293620 GCF_014898765.1 Herpailurus yagouaroundi | reverse complement strand
ATTGTGAAAGTGAGGGGATGGAGAACTATCTATCATGCTACCAGAAGTCAAAAGAAAGCTAGGGTAGCCATACTTAGACAAACTAGACTTTAAATTAAAGGTTGTAACAAGAAATGAAGAAGAGCATTATATGATAATTACAGGGTCTATCCATCAGGAAGACCTAACAATTATAAATGTCTATGCGCCAAATATGGGAGCCTGCAAATATATAAAACAATTAATCACAAACATAAGCAACCTTATTGATAAGAATGTGGTAATTGCAGGGAACTTTAATACCCCACTTTACAGCAATGGATAGATCATCTAGACACAGGATTAATAAAGAAACAAGGACCCTGAATGATACATTGGATCAGATGGACTTGACAGATATATTTAGAACTCTGCATCCCAAAGCAACAGAATATACTTTCTTCTCGAGTGCACATGGAACATTCTCCAAGACAGATCACATACTGGGTCACAAAACAGCCCTTCATAAGTTTAAAAGAATTGAGATCATACCATGCATACTTTCAGACCACAATGCTATGAAACTTGAAATCAATGACAGGAAAAATTCTGGTAAAACTCTAAAAGCATGGAGGTTAAAGAACACCATAGGTCAACCAGGCAATTAGAGAGGAAATTAAAAAATATATGGAAACAAATGAAAATGAAAATACAACAATCCAAATGCTTTGGGGATGCAGTGAAGGCAGTCCTGAGAGGAAAATACATTGCAATCCAGGCCTATCTCAAGAAACAAGGAAAATCATACAAAATCTAACAGCACACCTAAAGGAAATGGAAGCAGAACAGCAAGGACACCCCAGACCCAGCAGAAGAAGAGAAATAATAAAGGTCAGAGCAGAAATAAACAATACAGAATCTAAGAAATACTGTAGAGCAGATCAATGAAACTAAGAGTTGGTTTTTTTAAAAAAATAAAATTGATAAACCTCTAGCCAGGCTTCTCAAAAAGAAAAGGGAGATGACCCAAATAGGTAAAATCATGCATGAAAATGGAATTATTACAATCAATCCCTCAGAAATACAAGCAATTATCAGGGAATACTTTGAAAAATTATATGCCAACAAACTGGACAACCTGGAAGAAATGGACAAATTTCTAAGTATGCACACACTTACAAAACTCAAACAGGAAGAAATAGAAACCTTGAACAGACCCATAACCAGCAAAGAAATTGAATCAGTTATCAAAAATCTCCCAACAAATAAGAGTCCAGGACCAGATGGCTTCCCAGGGGAATTCTACCAGACATTTAAAGCAGAGATAATACCTATCCTTCTCAAGCTGTTCCAAAAAATAGAAAGGGAAGGAAAACTTCCATACTCCTTCTATGAAGCCAACATTACTTTGATTCCCAAACCAGACAGAGACCCAGTAAAAAAAGAGAACTACAGGCCAATATCCCTGATGAATATGGATGCAAAAATTCTCAACAAGATACTAGCAAATTGAATTTACCAGTATATAAAAAGAATTATTCACCATGATCAATTGGGATTCATTCCTGGGCTGCAGGGCTGGTTCAACATTCACAAATCAATCGATGTGACACATCGCATTAAAAAAAGAAAAGATAAGAACCATATGGTCCTGTCAATCTATGCAGAAAAAGCATTTGACAAAATTCAGCATCCTTTCTTAATAAAAACCTTCGAGAGAGTCAGGATAGAAGGAACATACTTAAACATCATGAAAACCATTTATGAAAAGCCCACAGCTAATATCCTCCTCCATGGGGAAAAACTGAGAGCTTTCCCCCTGATATCAGGAACACGACAGGGATGACCACTCTCACCACTGTTGTTTAACATAGTGTTGGAAGTTCTAGCATCAGCAATCAGACAACAAAAGGAAATCAAAGGCATCAAAATTGGCAAAGATGAAGTCAAGCTTTCACTTTTTGCAGATGACATGATACTATACATGGAAAACCTGACAGATTCCATGAAAAGTCTGCTAGAACTGATACATGAATTCAGCAAAGTCACAGGATACAAAATTAATGTACAGAAATCAGTTTCATTCTTATACACTAATAATGAAGCAACAGAAAGACAAATAAAGAAACTGATCCCATTCACAATTGCACCGAGAATCATAAAATACCTAGGAATAAACCTAACCAAATATGTAAAAGATCTGTATGCTAAAAACTATAGAAAGCTTATGAACGAAATTGAAGAAGACACAAATAAATGGAAAAACATTCCATGCTCATGGATTGGAAGAATAAATATTGTTAAAATGTCAATATTACCCAAAGCTATCTACATATTCAATGCAATCCCAATCAAAATTGCACCAGCATTCTTCTCAAAGCTAGAACAAGCAATCCTAAAATTCATATGGAACCACAAAAGGCCCCGAATAGCCAAAGTAATTTTGAAGAAGACCAAAGCAGGAAGCATCACAATCCCAGACTTTAGCCTCTACAACAAAGGTGTAATCATCAAGACAGCATGGTATTGGCACAAAAACAGACACATAGACCAATGGAATAGAATAGAGACTCCAGAATTGGACCCACAAAAGTATGGTCAACTAATCTTTAGCAAAGCAGGAAAGAATATCCAATGGAAAAAAGACAGTCTCTTTAACAAATGGTTCTGGGAGAACTGGACAGCAACATGCAGAAGGATGAAACTAGACCACTTTCTCACACCATTCACAAAAATAAACTCAAAATGGATAAAGGACCTGAATGTGAGACAGGAAACCCTCAAAACCCTAGAGGAGAAAGCAGGAAAAAACCTCTTTGACCTGAGCTGCAGCAATTTCTTACTTGACACATCTCCAAAGGCAAGGGAATTAAAAGCAAAAACGAACTATTGGGACCTCATGAAGATAAAAGGCTTCTGCACTTCAAAGGAAACAATCAACAAAACTAAAAGGCAACCAATGAAATGGGAAAAGATATTTGCAAATGACGTATCAGACAAAGGGCTAGTATCCAAAATCTATAAAGAGCTAGCAAACTCCACACCCAAAAAAACAAATAATCCAGTGAAGAAATGGGCAGAAAACATGAATAGACACTTCTCTAAAGAAGACATCCAGATGGCCAACAGGCACATGAAAAGATGCACAACGTCACTCTTCATCAGGGAAATACAAGTCAAAACCACACTCAGATATCACCTCACACCAGTCAGAGTGGCTAAAATGAACAAATCAGGAGACTATAGATGCTGGAGAGGATGTGGAGAAACGGGAACCCTCTTGCACTGTTGGTGGGAATGCAAACTGGTGCAGCCGCTCTGGGAAACAGTGTGGAGGTTCCTCAAAAAATTAAAAATAGATCTATCCTATGACCCAGCAATAGCACTGCTAGGAATTTACCCAAGGGATACAGGAGTGCTGATGCATAAGGGCATTTGTACCCCAATGTTTCAACGCTAGCCAAAGTACGGAAAGAGCCTAAATTCCATCAACTGATGAATGGATAAAGAAGTTGTGGTTTATATATACAATGGAATACTACTTGGCAATGAGAAAGAATGAAATGTGGCCTTTTGCAGCAACATGGATGGAACTGGAGAGTGTTATGCTAAGTGAAATAAGTCATACAGAGAAAGATACCATATGGTTTCACTCTTATGTGGATCCTGAGAAACTTAACAGAAGACCATGGGGGAGGGGAAGGGGAAAAAAATTACAGAGAGGGAAGGAGGCAAACCATAAGAGACTCTTAAAAACTGAGAATAAACTGAGGGTTGATGGGGGGTGGGAGGGAGGGGAGAGTGGGTGATGGGCATTGAGGAGGCCACCTGTTGGGATGAGCACTGGGTGTTGTATGGAAACCAATGTGACAATAAATTTCATACAAAAAAATAAAAGAGGAAAAGTCTTATCCCCAAGAAATGATACACTGTAGCTAAATCACAAGCAAAAGTAAAAGATGCACCCCAAAACATGGTGGGAAAAATTAAACATACCCAAAACACAAATAACAAAAATGCCATTGCTAAACATATGTCTATGTTCCTCATTCACACAATTCACCATTTCAAAACAAAATTTAAAATACACTGCTATTATCTTAGGCATTCATAATAATAATATAATGATGAAACAATTTTAATTCACTTAATTATTGGGAATAGTATCATTTTTTAAAAATTTTTAACACGTATTTATTTTTGAGAGAGAGAGCCAGAACATGAGAGGGGGAGAACAGAGAGAGAGAGGGACACAGAATCAGAGGGAGGCTCCAGGCTCTGAGCTGTCAGCACAGAGCCTGATGTGGGGCTCGAGCTCGCAAGCCGAGCTGTGAGATCATGACCTGAGCTAAAGTCAGATGCTCAACCAACTGAGCCACCCAGGCGCCCCTGGAATAATATCATTTTTTAAATTAGTAGTTAGGCTTAATTTGCATTAAAGAGACTTCCCTGACACCCCACTCCCCACACCTGCAAGTTAGGTTAGGTAATTTAACACCAGCTTATGGATATTTCACTCACTGTCCTTAGTCAATAATACAACACTGAAACTCTGCTTTTAGATTTATCTTCTCCACTGTATGTCTTCTAGTTCTGTCATTCTAGTTCTAGCATTTAATAATGCTGTACACCATCCAGGGAATGCCTTCAATATACTTGGCCTATTACATTCAGTATATCATTTAATACCATAACTACTTTATGAAGTATTTAATTCCATTTATAGTCAAAGATACTTACCTACCGTAAGTAATTATAAGAATTATAACTAAGCGGTAGCCAGGACTTAAACCCAATTCTTGGATACGTTCCAGAGATGGACTGTCTTATCCTATCATGCACAAGAAGTGTAAGATATCATATAGGATAATAAAGTAGCCATATCAAGACTCATTTATCTCTTCCATACAAAGTTATCCAAGAAAGATATTACAGACCATTAGCATATTTCTCTTTAACACTGGTATTTCTGTTACACTTAGAGGCAACACATTGCAAAGCCCATGTAGTCCAACAATCTGGTTCCAATCACACCTCCGCCACCAGCTTCTCTGTGCCTCAATTTCCCCACCTGCACAATGTGTATAGTACCACCCATCTACGTGGCAAGACTAAATGAGTTGGTATTTGTAAAGTACTTGAAACAGTACCAGGCAGAGTCAAGGATGAGGTAAGTGTTCATTAAACAAAAGCACCCTCCCTGGGTAGACCTTATCAAATCTGCTTAATGGCAAACTCTGTTGACAGCACAACATGTACTTTATTTATAGAGAAACACCTTGTAACACAAACACTTTTCAACATCCCCTTAGGGCAAGGGAGCTAGTTGACAGGCTGGACAATGAGCAACCTGTTCCCAGGTAGGAATGAAGAACTAGCAGCTGGGGTAAGAAGACAACAGAAGAGAAACCAAAATGGCTTCAGACCTTCTCCAAAATACACTTCTTCCAGGTTGGTTTTAAATCGTTTGTAGTAATACCAGACCTGAAGATCATCCCTACTTCAGAGTAGGTGAATTTTTGTAAATTTTGATTATGAGCCTCCAATTGGTGATGTAATTGTCAGTGTAAGTGTGGTATCTATTAGTTGATAGTTTGAAAATACAAGCTGGAATGTGTTGCTTTGTAAAGCAGGGTCAGCGTTTGTAACTTGCCACCACCTGCACAAGGGTTTCTGTTACTCTTAAAGAATTAATGGGCCTCATTCCTTCACTCATAGATTCTATTTCCAATAGAGAAAAATAATAATTAAAACTACTCACTTTATTAAGCCACCTTACAATTATGAAACTGCATCCCAAATGTAAGTAGTTTCACGTTCCATAAGGGAACATTATAGATGAAAAAATATATTTAAGCTTCAGTCTGCTTTCCAGTCTTTACTCAAATTACTCAATTACTGTTGAAACACATCCCAGCTATCATTTTGCTGCAACCTCCCAACTCTTTAACTGCTTTATTTCAACTAATGAGACACAAGATCTCTTGAATGATTTAGTAATTTAGGACAAAGTGTATTCTGCGTAAATGTTAAGCCAACATCAATTTCTGATTTCCCAATTTCTTCTAAAAAAATGATATACTTGTGGTTCACAAATACACCTCCTTTATTTAGTCTTTTCATCTACTATGTTATGGTATGGAAGTCACAGATTATACAAAAAGAATAGCTGAGGTATTTTCCGCCTTGGCAAAATCTTTGAAACTCTCTCTGCCTTTAAAGCTCTACTTCCACAAATCTAGTCTATATAATTCATTTAATGTTTTGCTTCATAAAACCCTTTAATCAGGTTAAAGTGCAGATTCATTTAGATTATTACAAATCTAACAGGTGATTCATTATATTCCAAGCCATTTCGAGCAATCAGACAATTAGTATCAGATAAAATGTGTGAATAATAGCATTTAAAGCCTTTACAAATCAACCATTAATATATAATTTTTATTTCTTAATCACAAGACGTTCCAAAGTTCAAGAATAAGACCGAATGGTTTTCAACGACTGGGCTCTAAAGGTTAATTACTTAACATCGCTTGCAGGCCCTTCCTCTGACCCCACTTCCTCCTTAGTCTCATTATTTCCTCATAGCCTCTCACTTAACGGTATATATGCCAGCCACTAAGAACATCTTTCTGTTGTTCAAGTTCTCCTCAGCCTTGACGAACCTCAGTCTCTCCATGGTCTATTCCTTCACTGGCATGCCCTTCCTCTCATCAGCTCCTCACTTGGCCCACTGCCATCTGTCACTCAGGTCCTGTTCAAGCTGTGACTTCCCATGTGATACCTTTCCTGATTGCTCAGAGCTGTAGGTAAGCATCCTCCCTCTGCTCCTAAGGCGTGTTACTCTTCTCTATAATAGCTTTCTCTATAGAAAGTTACACCTTCTTTCATGACCAATCCTGCAGAAACATGGCTGGCAACATGTTACAACCTATCGCCACTCACATTCCTATGGACCACTGCAAAGAAGTTTTCGGGCTGGGGATGATAGGCTTCCACCAATGAGAAACCATTACAAAGCTATTGCCACAATTATTGTCAAATACAACAAGAGGCTGATTTGAGAAAAATTGAAGTACACCTTAAACATATTGGCACTTGATATTATCAAAGGTAAAACTAAAAACCCAAGGTCAGTCCAAAATTTACCTAGAATTTAACAAAACATGTTATAAGTTTTCTTTAGACCAAAGACCCAAGATTATAAAATATGATACAGATGACAGTCCACCTGTCTATTTCTTTGAGATCCCTTTCGACCTGCTTTGGGGGAAGCTGTACACGTAAAGAGGTCACATGTACATCTTATCAAGGTTTTGTATCATGATTATGGAAACCTGACCACATTAAACAATGGAGAAAACAAAAAGTGCCTTCCAGAGAAGTGCCCCCTCTGAAACTTGTAACCTGAAACCCCTCGAACACAAATCTATAGATCAGCAGTCATTTGATTCCTGAGGGTGCCTCTAATTCACACAATCCAGAAGCATAGTTATCAACCTTTATTGAAAGGATACTGTACTATTTTTTCTGAAGACTAACCTCTTTAAAATAGTCTCAGTCTTTAATTCAAATTTCAAATCCTCTTATGCTATCTCAATCTTTTGCACTGAATTTTTTTTCACAATTACATTTTTTTCACTTTTCTTTTCCTCCACATTTGTGAAGTTGTTTATTATTTACACGGCACTTTCACATACATTATCACTTGGTTCATGACTTCATTCACCCTATCTCACACACATATACTAATTAAACACCCACTGTGGACTAGAAAATGTGATCTGCTCTGCTTAAAACAGACTTAATAGACTTTAGTTTTTAGAGCAATTTTAGATCTACAGAAAATTAAATAGAAAGTACAGAGTTCCCATATACTTCCTGACTCGCCTACACAGTTTTCCCTATTATCAACATCTTGCATTAGTGATATATTTGTAACAATTGAACCAGTACCGATGCATTATTACTGACTAAACTCTATAGTTAATTTATAATGTATTGTTCTGTGGGTCTTGACAAATGCGTAATGTCATATGGCCACCACTATAATATCATACAGAATAGTTTCAATCCCCCCAAAACACACCGTGATTTACCTCTTCTTCCCTCCTGCTCTCCCCCGTCTCCTGGAACCCCTGGAAATCACTGGTGCTCTTGCTAACTCCACAGTTTTGTCTTTTCATGAAAGTCATAGAGTTGGAGTCGTATAGAACATAAGCTCTCCATGTTGGCCCCTTCCACTCAGCAATAAACATTTAAGGAGCCTTCACTTCTTTTTGTGGCTTGAGAGCTCATTATTTTTATCTCGGAATAATATCCCATTGTACAGAGGTACCAGTTTGTTTATGCAGTCATTTACTGAAGGACATCTAGGGTTGCTTCCACGTTTGGCAATTATTAATAAAGCTGCTCTAAACATTTGTGTGCCAGCTTTTATGTGGACAAAAGTTTCCAACTCATTCTGGTAAATACCAAGAAGCGCAGTTTTTTTGTTGTTGTTTCGTTTTGGTAACAAATCTAACAACTATTTTTTTTTTTTAAGTTCTAATTTCTTTGGACTCTTCCACTTGCATTCAGTTATATTTAGATAACTAGGTATGCAAGAGTTTCTAATGGTTCTTATCTCCTCAGAAGTTCATCTGTTATTCAGGATAAAGCGGGGTGCACATTGAATTCACCTATGCACACAATTCCTATTAGGCAAAAAATAAAAATGAAACTAAAATTCAGCCACTGCTTCTATAAAGATGCACACAGCCTTGCAAAAAAGGTCACCAAAAATTAAAATGGATTCATAAATGCATTGGTTTCTTTTTTTTTTTTTTTTTTCAATAACAACCCTCAGCCAAATCAAGGCAACAGTATTTATTAAGTAACTAAGCATCTACTATCACAAGTCACTAGCTGGCTACAAACTGGGTCTCTAATTTCTGCTGCTCTGTGGTTTAAGAGTGTCTGGAACTCTGTCTATTTCAGTGACACAGAACACTCTCCCCAAGCAGAAATTTCCATATAAACTGAAGCAATGAGTCATAATACTAAGATGATGACTTTATTCTAGTCTGTTATCTTCTTAATCTTCTTAGGATCCATCTTGATTTCTCTTAAAGCCTAAATAAACCAGGAATGTTTCCTAAGCCACAATGTGGAACCTGCCTAATATACGGCAATGCAATTTTTTTTTCATACATAGAGAGAGCCACTTCTTAATTCTTACATGGCAACAAATATAAAAAATGAATAATAAGGAAAAGCCATTATTGAAAAATTAAGAACAGTTCTTTTAACTGTGACTTTAATATTCAATCTTTCAGAACAAATTCAACACGAAATTTATTTTATCCCATACAATTTAAAAAGAACTATAACCTTATAATGAGGTCAGCACATTTTTTAACACATTTTATTTAACAGTTATTTTGCTTCTTAGTCTTCCTGTCCTTTGTCAGCCCTCCACTATTACCTTGTTAGTCCAAATTTTGCCTCTTGCCAGCTCTCAGAAATAGGTCCATTAACTACCCAAAGAGAAACTAGATGCACTCCCTCTACCGTGTTCCCAATTGCTATGGTTTAAAAATAACACCCGCTCAGAAGTAGATCTCTCCATACTGACCTAGGGGTTCTTGAACTGCATGCTTTCTGAGTCTCTCCTTTCGCTATAAGGTAGATCATCAATGCCATGAAGGTGGGATATTAGTTCCGTTGAGTCCTGAGATGCTGAAGGCCACCAGGGCTACCATAATTTGACACATGTTAGCAATATCACAGCTAGGATTTGTATAAGGCACTCCAAGTTTTCACCTGTCATACTTGCATCTTCAAAGTGTCCTGATTTGGACAACAAATTATGAGGTCATCCTGGTCATAAGCACCCCCTCCCTCTATCCATTCACTTTACATATTCCCTACCATCTCTTTAAACAAACACCTCTGTCGACACCTAGCCCCTTCCGGCCACTGGCTACCAAAACTTCCAGAGTGTAAGAATTCTGCATCTACTATTTTTTCATGCACACTATATTCTATGCAGGACTGCTTTTGAATATGACAGATTTGTTTTAAGAAACCTGAGTAGTTTCCCAATAAAGCATTTCTCCCAACTGAATACAATGCAGTTAAAAAGTCTTGCATCAGACTTAGGAGTGAGATACTCTTCTTGAAGAAAAGAATCTCGAGCCAGTCACCGCACTAAGAAAAGTTTGTTCAATGTTCTAAAGTGAAAGTAGGGATTGCTGTCAGGAATCCAAGCTTAATACTAAAGATGAACACCTAGAATTCAAGTCAATTTTTAAAAAGAAGGAAGTTTGGGGTGCCTGGGTGGCTAAGTCGGCTAAGCAGCCGACTTTGGCTTAGGTCATGATCTCAACAGTTGGTAGGGTTCGAGCCCCACGTCGGGCTCTGTGCTGACAGCTCGGAGCCTGGAGCCTGCTTGGGATTCTGCGTCTCCCTCTCTCTGCCCCTCCCCTGCTCATGCTCTTTCTCTGTCTCTCAAAAATAAATAAATGTTAAAAAATTTAAAAATAAATAAATAAATAAAAGAACGTTTGGCCACAAAACACATAATTCAATCTCATTTTACAGATGATAAGGCAAAAAAAAAAAAAAATCCAGGAGCAGCCAAGTGATGAGGAAGAACAAGGCGGAAATGAGTTTGAGGTAGCTTAATTAAGGGTCTGAGGAACAACGTTTGGAAAGCAGAACAAAGTCAGGGCAACCAAAGTGCATCAGGAGGCACTGGAGGGGCAGGTGCAGAGAGAGCCCATAAGCAGACGACCAGCAGCATCAGATACCTAAACATCCTGCATTTGTACAGACAGCCAACCATCATTTAGAATTTCTGTAGGGAGTGAAGACCTGCATTCCCGTGACTTGTGCATGATGATTGCTAAATGCTTAGTGCTGTATATAACTTGATGTTTTGTGTCAGAATTAGTCTGGCCCAGCAAAAGATAACTTGCAGAGTCATTCACCAGCTTCGAGTGTACTCAGTTTGAAACCTGATTGAAACCAGCTGAGCCCATGACATCACCACAGGCTTTTTACTATAAAAAGGGCAAGCTCTGTGAGGTCAGGAAGCAGAACTAAGCTCCGTGAACAGAAGCCAACTGGAAGAGGGAAGAGCCAAGTGAAGTTCAGAGGAGGAGAAATTCATTCCAAGGAAGCTAGAATGAGCAATTTACTCAGAGGCAGCTGCAGAAGAAAAAGGCACAAGATGGAAATTTTTTCACTTTTTTTTAAGGCTTATTTATTTATTTTGAGAGAGACAGAGCGAGCTCAAGTGGGGCAGGGGCAAAGAAAGAGAGAGAGAGAGGATCCCAAGCAAGCTCCCTGCTCAGCAAGAGCCCAACATGGGGCTTGATCTCACAAATCATGAGATCGTGACTTGAGCCAAAATCAAGACTAGGACGCTTAACCAGCTGAGCCACACAGGCATCCCCTGGAAATTTTTCCTTTAAGGGCTAGGGGCTGCTGTCTCCTGAAGGTGTAACTTCTCTAAAGCAAAGCTTCAAAGGAGAAACTGATTTCAGCGCTTTCAGATTTTTAGTCCCGGGAACTGAAGTAAAGTGTAGCATCATCACGGTAATAGTATTCATGCAGTCTCTCTCTCAACCTTTATTAATTGAACACCTACTATGATCAGGCACCGCTGTAGGAACTGGGCGGACAAGTCACTGCCCTCATAGAACATCTATTCTTAGAGTGAAAATGGGTAACCAGAGAAGTATACAGCAAGTCAAACAAGGATTACAGGAAAAATTAAGAAGAGTGTGTTTTCTGTGTTGGAGGAACAACAAGAAAGCCAGGGCTACTAGTCAGATAGTGAACAAGTTAGTTCAGAAAGCAAGTGGAGGTGTCAAGCAGGCATTTGGATATATGAGACTAGAGGTTCTGGGAAAATATCCAAACGTAGACAAAAATTAGGAACCATGGGTGTAGACATGATGGGTGAATGGAAAACCCTGCCCCACTGGTGCCTACAGATAGAGAAGAAAAGAGGGCCAGCCCAGTGTTGAGAGGTTGGACAAAGGACAAAGAATCAGGGAGGGGAAACCAAACAAACCAAGAAACCTGAGAGAGAACAGTCTAAAGGTAGGAGAAAAATCAAGAGAGTGTGATGTCTTGGTACTCTAGCAAACAGTGCTCCCGGGAAGATGGTGTGATGTACTGTGTAAGGCTGCTCCCACCATCAAGTTAGATGGGCCAACTACTGGCCTTAACATCATGGAGGTTCATAGAAACCGCGTAGAACGAGATCAGGTTCTGAAGCAGCATGAGAGGAGCAGCAGTTGAGAAGCTCCCAGAAAATAGGAGACAATCTTCTGAAGATACTGAATGCATACAAGTCGTTCAAGAAGTTCTGCTCGTAGCTGGATAAGAATGTGGGGTCTGGAGATGGTCTGTTATTTTAAGACCAAAGAATTCCAGCAGGTTTTTCTGCTGATGGGAATGAGCTAATAAGGAGGGGAAATGATGATGCAGAGGAGAGAAGGACTTGCTGTGTCAATGCCCTTCAAACAGGCAAAAGGAGATGGGATCAGGTGAAGAAAACTTGGCTGTTTCCTGGTCTCACTGAAACTGCACATGTGGGGCGCCTGGGTGGCTCGGTCGGTTAAGTGGCCGACTTCAGCTCAGGTCATGATCTCACAGTCCGTGAGTTCGAGCCCCTCGTCAGGCTCTGTGCTGACCACTCAGAGCCTGAAGCCTGTTTTGGGTTCTGTGTCTCCCTCTCTCTGACCCTCCCCCATTCATGCTCTGTCTCTGTCTCAAAAATAAATAAATGTTAAAAAAAAAAAAAAAAAAAGAAAGAAAGAAACTGAACATGTGAAGGCTCCAGGGCTATTTGGTTTGTTTAGAATTTTTTTTTAATGAAATGATGTTGGCTATGAATGAGACTGGGTCAAAAAGAACTTACCCCAACTGTGAAATTCTTACATAATTTAGGCTATACACAGCTGGGTTTTAAACGAGTCAAATATAATAATCGGCACGTGGCAAAACAAATAGTATCCAACTCAGATAGGAAAACCAACTACTATTTAAATTGCTTTTCCTTTTTCCTTCCTTCAATAGCTTTAATTTTATGTGGTGAAATAATAATCTTCTGCTCAATTAGTGAAAATGCTTGACCGAATATAACAAAGGCAGGCTTGCGAGTTATCACGGGTGTCTCTTCCTGTACTAGGTTCCCACACGACAAACGACAAACCAGGGGCGGGGAGACCACGGGAGAAGAATTCACATTCAATACACTCAGCTCTCAGTTGAATGTGAATTCTTCTCCCGTGCCCCCCCCCCACTCCTGGTTTATCATTTCTATAAGTGCATCTTCGTGGGGCTTTCTGTATCTACAATAATTGCTATTTAACTTCGATAGCCCTCCCCCCATCTCTTTTCCTGGGAAGAGCTACTCCAGATAACAAGAATATTTTAAAGAATAGTTTAAAAGTGGTTTGCAGTTCTTCCATATGAGCATAGATAATCCCACTGCACTATAATTTAGACCCAACTTAAACTGCTGAAACCTATTTTGAGTGAGGGTGTTTTTGAGTCTGGGCACCGATAACCAGTTCACACCTAACTAGCGGCACCAAAGCCAGCGTGAGGTGGTGGCAGGAAAAAACAGTAGCTTTTCTACCCTAACTGTGATTTATCCTGTCTGTGAAACCCAGAAGATGGCGAAGGAGATTAGGGTGGGAGAAATGTGATGCATAGGCTTCAGTGGCAATCAAGACAGGATCTAAATCTCGGAGGTGAGCATCTAGAGCTCTTCCTAGAGGACTGTTTCAGGTTGACATGAACACATGGAAAATCAGGCCCTGTGTTCCCCATGCCCGTTGTAAATGGGAAGGTCTGCAGCACATTCCGGGCTGGTGGACTGACCTCTGGGCTTCTCATCTTACCTCCGCTGTGAAACTGATGTTTTTGACACACTTGCTCTGGATTCTTCTCCATTAAATCTCGTTTCTTCTCTGCTCTATCCATCTGTTAATTGTGTATCCCAAATAACCCTACTGTCAGTAGATGTCCACTGACTGCCATTAGGATACTTTACTAAAATGGACATAGGTGCTTAGCACCTTACCAAGTTTCACTCCCTGAGCCCATGGAGATGCAAAGTAAGGGTCTCACCTACCCTCACTGCGTGGCTGATCCACAGACAGGACCATCTCCTCCCAAGGAAGTCCTCAACACTTGTATCATGGGCTTTTTACTTTTTTATTTTTATTTTTTGTAATGTTTACTTACTTTTAAGAGAGAAAGAGAGAACATAAGCAGAGGAGGGGCAGAGACAAGAGAGGTAGACACAGAATCCAAAGCAGGCTCCAGGCTCTGAACTGTCAGCACAGAGACCGACATGGGGCTTGAACCCACAAATCACGAGATCGTGACCTGAGCTGAAGTTGGACGCTCAACCGACTGGACCACCCAGGCGCCCCTAACAGGCTCATTAAACAGTTATTCAAACTGGAATTTCCAAAAATCAGCAGTCATCGGAAGCGGGTACCTCTTCTTTCTAGTGGTTCCTGACTTACCTGGCTCAAATATTATTTGGTTGAAATGTATTAAGAAGAGGTGATTTTATAAGTTCACATTTTAATCAAAACTTTCATCATTCTTCACAGAAAGTAAAAAGTAAAATCTTGAAAATCAAAACCTGCATGACTCTGCTTTCTCACAAATTGTTAGCATGACCCATTTTACCAAAAAAAAAAAAAAAAAAAAAAAAAATGTACAGGAAAGACCTGAATTTCAACAGGAGGGTTTTCAAACACTTGGTTTTAATGTTTAACTTGTCAACAGCACAGGTTCAGATGAGAGTAAGCATCTGGCCCTAAAGTGGCAACTATTTTTGTGACGAGGCAGCACATCTAAGCCTTGGTTTCTTCATCTACAAAAAGAGAACACTGACTCCCCTAGCTCATATTGTTGCCTTTAGCAGTAATGCCCATGATTCCTTTCACACAAGGTTACATATTATTACTCTCTCAGGTTAGTAAAGTTTTACCAACATTTGGTGGGACTATTTTAATTTGCAATAAAAATGTAAATATGTCAGGTGCAATACAGGTGAATTAATAAAATTAGAGTATTTAAAAAAATTGTTAACATTTTATTTACTTATTTATTTTTATTAATTAATTAATTTATTTATTTATTTATTGAGAGACAGAGACAGAGCGTGAGGAGGAGACAGGCAGAGAGAGAGAGAGAGAGGAAGACACAGAATCCAAAGCAGGCTCCAGGCTTTGAGCTGTCAGCACAGAGCCCGTTGCAAGGCTCAAACCCAAGAACTCGAGATCTTGACCTGAGCCGAAGTCAGACGCTCAACCGACTGAGCCACCCAAGCACCCTTAGGGTATTTTAAATTTAGAAAAATCAATGCCTGAAAGGGGAAAATATTTAAATAATGTGGTAGGCAATTCTGGAGATTGCTGCATGGAAAACACTCCCCCCCACCGGCCCCCATCGGAGAACCCTCACTGGCACTCCCACAACATACACTGTAATTTGGCAGCCCAAACCACACTTGATTGATTTGGGGGTCACCATCAGACCTAAGCTGAGACAATTAGGTTGTCACTCCCTGGAAGTTGTCATTTTGATCTTATAAACACAGGCTGGGAGCCACTAATATCTGAGTCATGGCAACCGTAATTCTGAAGAGTCCACCACTCCTGCTACTAAAGATCCCAAAGCAGTCCTGTGTTCCTAGGGCCACCCTGGCTTCTTACTTTGATCAAGAATGATGACCAAATTATTCCCAGGATTCTTTAAATATTAAAAAATTTAAATAGAAATTAATTAACACTAAATAAAATTAAAAATTCAGTTCCGGGGGCGCCTGGGTGGCACAGTCGGTTAAGCGTCCGACTTCAGCCAGGTCACGATCTCGCAGTCCGTGAGTTCGAGCCCGCGTCAGGCTCTGGGCTGATGGCTCGGAGCCTGGAGCCTGTTTCCGATTCTGTGTCTCCCTCTCTCTCTGCCCCTCCCCTGTTCATGCTCTGTCTCTCTCTGTCCCAAAAATAAATAAACGTTGAAAAAAAAAAAAAAATTCAGTTCCGAAGTTGTACCAGCCCTATTTCAAGTGCTCACTAGTCACGTATGTCTCCTGGCTACCACATGGGACAGCCCAGATTTAAAGCCCATTTCCATCATCAAAGATAGTTTTTTTGAATAATGCTGCCCTGGACCCTTCTAACAAACTGCTGCTAGGTTCAGGATTTAGGGTGTGTGTGTGTGTGTGTGTGTGTGTGTGTGTGTGTGTGTGTGTTGTTCATATGTTTTATACTTGCACCTATCAGAGTCTTAACAGGAGGCATAAATTAACTTTTCGGAAATCTTGTAAGGGATTTCTGGGTATTCTCAAGTGTTCTAAGTCTTGGAGTTAATGTCCCTTCTTCAAAACTTAAAGTTTACTCACATCATTCCTGGACTCCTCCTGGATCGCAGAATCATAGAATTGAAGGATTTGGGAAAAGTTTTACAAAGATTGAATTTGATTTCCTGCTTTTTACACATACCTAATTAAGACTCGTAAAGTCTGTAACTTGCTTTGGCTTCTGAACAGCCCTTCAATTGGTTTCATAGGTGTAAGTCAAGACAAGATAAGATATCAAGTAAAATGTGATACACAACATAACTCTGCAAATCTCATGAATACTCAAATAACCAGGCATGAAGTTTAAATATTTATTTACCCACCAGCCTGTTAATACACCAACTGCTTCCCACTCTTCCCCTCCATCTCTGTCTCTCTCTCTCTCTCTCTCTCTCTCTCTTTTTTTCCCCATTTATTTTGTAAGGTACTTTCACCATGGTTACCATTGTTTTTGTGACATAGTTGCCCATATCTAAAGGCACAGAAGACATTCTGTACTTTCAAATCAGGGAGCAAATACATTTTTTATGTAATTTTTATTTTTCACGAGAACCTTTATGTTCAGATCTGCCACATGATTAGTCATCTGTGCAGATTGGAAGCTGGGTAGCTAGAGATGTTTTTATTCCGTCACTTTTAAACAAATAGTAACCAAACATCATTTAAAATATGTAGATTAAAAAAAGTCATGCCTTTTATTCATCAGTAGACTTAAACTTGCTAAGGCAAGTTCTTTCAGTATCTTCATAAAGCCATGTGTTATTTTTAATAAAAAAAAAAAACCTTTACAACACAAATCCAAATATTAACAGTAAACAAGGATTCTAACCCCCTGTCATATGCATTGTCTCACACCAAACTGTAGTGAAATCTGATCGTCTACCTAGCAGAGAATTTACAGGCTGTTTTCAGGTAAACGTAGAATTAAGTATTCATGCGATATTAATTTTGACATAAATAACTATTTTTAAATAATCCTTTCGCTGTATTGCTTCCTTGAAGTCAAATGCTGTCAAGTGTTAGAGGAGTTTATGACTTCCCAACCATCCCTCCGTTAAAGATAAGCAACTTATAGGTCTTCCCCTATACAGATGTGCATCTAATGTGACTGGTTTGTAAAGAAATGGAGTAAAATGGTTATGACCCTTGCATATAATAAATCGTGACAGACATAATTTTGTCTGTCTTTTCCTTAACTGTAAATGAGCAAAGGTTTCCCCCTGCTCATCTCACATCGCATAAACCAGTATTCTAAAACTTGTGAAACAATGATACACATTTCAAAGACTTAACCAAGTCTCCTTCCTTTTCCCTTCCTTTCAAATACCTGTGTGTGTGTGTACACACACAAACATACATATATATGCATATATATGTATACATAAATATATACATACATATTTGTTTCACAAAATTTTCTAACGCACAGGGTGTTGGCCATTCCTACCTTGGGGAAACAGCCCTCCCATGATTACCACCTATGAGCCGCAAAGTCAACAAAGAGAGTCCTGAACATACTGGCTCCTGCTTTGAAACATGCCGTTAATCAATGAGTAGTGTGAACCATCAAAAATCAGTCCTAGGTATTTATCTAAAGGATACAAAAATGCTGATTCTAAGGGCACATGCACCCCAATGTTTATAGCAGTGCTATTGACAATAGCCAAATTATGGAAAGAGCCCAAATGTCCATCGACTGATGAATGGATAAAGAAGATGTGGTGTATATATAGTGGAATACCACTCAGCCATCAAGAAGAATGAAATCTTGCTACTTGCAACAACATGGATGGGACTAGAATGTGTTATGTCAAGAGAAATAAGTCAGAGAAAGGCAAATATCATGATTTCACTCATATGTAGAATTTAAGGAACAAAGTAGATGAACTCAGGAGAAGCGAAGGAAAAACAAGATAAAAACAGAGAGGGAGGCAAATAAACCATAAGATACTCTTAAATACAGAGAACAAACTGAGGGTTGCTGGAAGGGAGGCAGGTTGGGAATGGGCTAAACAGGTGATGGACATTAAGAAGGGCACTTGTAAGGATGAGCACTGGGTGTTACATGTAAGTGATGAATCACTGGGTTCTCCTCCTGAAACCAGTATTACACTTAAAAAAAAAAAAAAAAAGTCCAGAGAAAACAGACCGAGAATTTGTATTCTCTCAACAAAAGTTTTGGCAGATAATTCAACAACAAAAACAGCATGAACCTCAACCCTAAACTGCATGGCTAAAGTATCTATTCTTTAGAGAAAAAGCCAGTAAGTATGTCTTAAAGTAACTGAGTACAAATGCCAACCACGATCTTGGCCTGGCTTTCACCCAGACACCCGAGTCCTTTGCAACATCTGCATATACCATGGAGGGGATCGCACATTAATTAGGTCATAACGTTTTGTGCCTGAAAATATTTACTATACTAATAAGTTACCAAAAAGGTAGAAAAATCATGATGTCTTATGAATGAAAGATTTGGAGTTGATTCTTTTAATAAAAGTCAAAGCACTGATTAAAACACAAAAACTTCCTTACACAGCAGAAGGGTCTCTATAACCTAACCAAACTCACAGCATTTACAAGTCCTACCTTCATTTCGAAATGGAACTCTCAGTGCTCTTGCTCTGTATGTCAGGGCTTTGCCAAAGGTTCATTTTAACCATTAACCCAATACTGATTGGTTACACTAACACTATAAAAAAATTAAGGACAAGAGATTCAGCATCAGCAGCCCAGTTGGTGAGGACAGGCCATCCAGGGAGAACCTAGAAGAACCTGGTCCTTTAATAAGGTTTGAGTAAGTGGGTCAACTGTCATCTGTGACTGGGTTCAGCCTCCTCACCTCTCTAAGGAGAGTCCATTAGCTGCCATAGCTCAGGATCAGTTTTTGGCAGCTCGAACTTGAAACTGTAGGTTCTTAAAAGTTGTCAGTGATTTCTTTTCTAGTGCAAAGCATACATTTTTTTTTTCCCGCCGGATTTTAGGTTGTACACATGCGGAGACCAGTGTGTATGTACATATAATATTAATATCTTTTCTCCTAAAATAAAGGAAAAAAGTGGGGCGCCTGGGTGGCTCAGTTGGTTAAGCACCCAATGCTTGGTTTCCTCTCAGGTCATGATCTCACAGTTTCATGAGTTTGAGCCCCATGTTGGGCTCTGTGCTAGGCAGCACAGAGCCTACTTGGGATTCTCTCCCTCTCTCTGCCCCTCCCCTGCTCGTGCTCTGTCTTCCCTCTCAAAATAAATAAATGAACATTTAAAAAATTGTTAAATAAGGGAAAAAAGTACCTTAAGGCTTTGTTTACTAACCACTTAATGTTTAAAGATTAAACAAAAAGATTCTCAAATCTGTATTTCATTTCTCAAACCCAGCAATTGCAGGGGGAAAAAACAGCTACCAGAAGATATACCTTAGCTAATTTATCTTGCCGTAACTAGGTTAAAATTTTTGGAAGAGCCATAAGCTTTATATCTTTGATTCTTTCAAACATATTTAAATATACTTAAGAATTAGAAACACAACTGAAAAGTCACGCTCAGTTTGTCTAAATTCCTTTTAATATACACATTTAGTACGGTACCACCAAAAGAAACAGAGATAAGAGTCTTTGGAAAGAACTGATGTTGACTGTTTCTCCATGACAGAGATTTTATTTTGAAAATATTCCTCATGGAAACACAAGGTTCTGATCAAACCAGTGGCAAAGCACTTTAATTTTCTCAATATACAGTCTAGCTCCCAGCACCAGAGAATGGAGCTCAGATGCCCTGGGCAGCCTTCTGTTTAAAGGACCCACATCATTCTCTATCCAGGGCAAGAAAGGTGCACACCATTTCAATTAGACACAAACAGAATTGTGTGTGTGTGGAGGGGGGGAGGGTTGCCTTTCAAGATCTATGCATCATGTGACATAAAAAAGGAAACATAATAGTAGCTAGTTGTCTATTAACTAGCACGTGTTTTATAATAAACATGGAGAAAATGCCCAAATACGTTCTCAGTAAATTTGTCCAGAGACAAACTTTAAAGTTATTTTGCTAATCAATGGTTGGTAACTTGAGCTGTATGCAATCTCAAAAAAAATGCAAATGGAAACAACAGTGTCCAACAACTCAGCTCTGGCTGCCTTACACTGTTTTTTTTTCCCCTCCTTGCCCAGACTGTTGAAGTCAGACAGGTTGAGGTCACCTTCAAGAAAGCCCTTTGCCCTGCCAGGTTAAAGCCATGCCAGCAACCAAAGTAGAATCTGATATAAAAATAGGAGCCTAAGGAATCCAGGGAAAGCAAAACACATCGTAAGGCCAGCAGTGCACATGGCCAACAATGCAAAAGAGGTGATAGAAGCTTAAGGCTGTATCTAAACAAGCAATAGAATCAACCACTCCTACCGCATTAATCACTTAAATTAATAAATCACCAAAACGGCCAGGTGTTAGGCTGAAAAACCAATGTATATAGATTATTTAGTGTTGCAGAGTCACAGGTAAAAGGCATTAATCTTCTACTTTTTTACATGTCTTAGTTTATACATAAAGGCCATGGTTTTTACTGAGATAAAATAATGGTTACCACCCTCCAAAAAAAAAAAAAAAAAGATTGCAAGGTCGCCCATGCAAACTACTAAATATGAAATTAATAACATCTTAGTATCAATACAGGATACAAAAAAATGAAATCAATTACTCTTATGTCATCTCAATTTGCAGGTACCCTAAAGTCAAACAAATTCATAGATAACAATAATTTTTAAAAAGGAAGAAGGAGGAGGAGGAAGAGGAGGAGGAGAAGACTGATATCAAAATAGTGCTACCAAACGCAGAAATAAAGTTAAGGGGTTTGCAGGAGTTGAAGCATTTTAGTTACAAAGGCATAATAATGTCTGTGAGGTAATAAAAATATTATCTGTATATTTAAAAAAATAAAGGAAGCAGCTGTCTAAACATTTTAGCTTTTTTCCAAAAAATGTTTATGCACTGTTCTGAGGATAGAAATAATCCAAACTGAAGCAATGTTTTAAACCATTAGAACACACACACACAGACACACAATCACACACAATGGAGTGCCTTGTGCCCCTTCCTCCTTCCCCTTTTTGATTTGAGGCATTTCCTGTCAACTTGGCTATAAAAAGGAAATCCTGAAAGTGAGGGTCACAACAATTATCTGTCACTCCAACTGTACACGATAAAAGAAAAAAAAAACTCTTTATGGTTTCAATTACACAAAATGCTATGGGAATGCTATCTTTTATAAACCACCATTACAAATTAATGCCAACCCATTGTATACTAAAAATGTATCTACATTAAAATATACTTATAAAATAAAATTATAACAAAATAGCTCCAACAAAATAGCTCCATACTAGAATATGCACTTTTATTTAGCATATTTGTTTCATCTTTACATATCAGAACACCTTTGGGTTGCATAGTTGTAATCATGGCTCCTTTATAGTTTTCCATTCTGCATTTTCATCGTAACATTTCTATATGCCCCACATACTTCCAGTTATCATTAAGAATTCCATCATATTCCACTTGAATAAGCTATTTATTCACTTGATTACTTATCTCTATCCTGTCTTTTTACAGAATGGGTTTAAGGTGGAATCACTTTTGTTTCAGGTGGACAATTATGATTTTCATGATTCTTTTGTTGGACATTTAAGGTGTTTCTTTTTTTCTTCCCTTGTAACTAAACCTGCAACGAGCAACTTCATGTAATAAAGCTCCCTTCCTCGGTTGAATTATTTCTTTGGAATGAGTCAAAGGTTGTAAACAATTTTCTTAACAACTGCAATGCTTCAGTGCTTTATAAAATATTCATACCCATTTATAATAGGAGTGGTAAAGTAAAACCAAATATACAGTAATTATTTTAGGATTAACTCTGGAGGCAATTTTCTAAGTGCTCTTAATTTTTTCTTTTACTTTTTAGAATTAAATAAATAATGCATGCTTCCAGGTAAACTTCAAGCCTGTATCTGCCAGAGTCTAAAGTAAAATCAGTATTCCCCCCAACCCCTAAAACTCACTCCCTGATGTAAGCACTGTTAACAACCTGGTATATATCTTTTCGCACTTTTTATTTTATATATATAAGCATATATGTAGGATTTCTAAACCTTTCTTTCTTTTTACAACACAAAATCTCTCCCTATCTTCAAATATGAGATCATAATATGACTTCTCTGACATCTGTGAAGTCATGATAGAACTTCTGTAATATGATTCAATCTCATCAAGTAGCAGTTGATTGCAGTGATATATTCAACACCATCACAAGCACTGTACCGATTTTTGGTTAACTGCCACTGATGAATAATCCAAAACACAGGATAATGCCCAAATTACTTCAAACACTGGTGTGTGTGTGTGTGTGTGTGTGTGTGTGTGCGTGTGTGTGTGCCAGAGTTACCTTCCTTATTATATTTAAGACCACTACTAAAAATGGGTTTGCATGCCCTACTAAAATGCCTATTACGGTGCGAAGGTGGCACAAGGAAGCGTTTAGGAAGGAAGCTAGTATGGCATCAGAAATGTGTCACCCACATGTGGACAATCAAGACCGTATAATACAAACATTTTGCCTCACAAAACAAAAAGCAAATGTGACCTACAGTTCAAAAAGAAATGAGAGACACAGACTTAAAAGTCGACAAAAGTTCATGAGACTTGCCGGGAAGAAGCTAGCAAAAATCTTGGGAATAGTGGTTTCTCTAAAGGGTGTAACTGGATTCCTAATTTGATTAGGCCATAACATACACTCTGTAAAGGAACATCATGTTTGTTATCTTGGTATCAGTGTGACTCTTTCTGGTGCAGGTCCCCAGGAATGCCCACATGGAAGTCCCATGTGTCTCCTGTCATCAGCTATACAATCAAGGCAGAACCGCCACCCAAATTAAACCACCCCTCCTGCATTTGCTGTCCCATCAATATTTTCTTTAACAATCCTTAGCGCTAGCTGGTATTTTTGTGTTTACTTACTTAATATATGTCCTCCTCCACAAGAATGTAAGCTTAAGAAAGTAAGGGCATTGTCTCATTAAACCTCCATTCATGTCAAGGAATATTAATTGAGCTCCTACATATGCTGGACAAAGGGGATCGAGCAGTGACCGAAACAGGCAAAAATGTGTGCCCTGGTAGAGTTTACATTCCACAAAGGAGAGACAGATAGTCCACGCCAAGAGTAAAATTTATAGTGTATTAGAAGGTAATGTGTGTTGTGGGGAAAAACAAAGCAAGGAGTACAGAGAGTGCCAATCTGAGAGTGGAGGCATGTAGCCTCAATTTCCACACCATCCCCGGCACCTAAAAGAACATGCAGCCAGTTAATAAACACGGGCTCATGGGATGGGGTCAGACTGACAAAAGCCAAACAGCATATCCCAATTCCCTGGAAACAGCGATTGGTTCTGAGATGTGCAGCTAACAAGATCAGAGTCATTCAGATGCAAGAGACACGAAAGCAGGCAAGACCACGGTCTTTGGAGTTGCCTCACAGGGTATGGAGCCACTACAGCCAATCTGTAGTCATGAAAATAAACCATCTAGGTAGGAAGACAGAGCCCAGGACAGCAGAATAACCAGCCCCGGTTACATCATTTGATTAGTTCAAATGATAGCTGAAGATTTGCCCTTGGACCAGGCTATTCAGTTACATAGGGCCGTAAGAGCCTCTGTATCAACTAGATCAGCATTCCATGTGGGGCAAAATAACTCCTGCTTTGGTTTCACTACCAGCAGTTTTCTTACAGACCATTTCCTCATTTGGAAAGTTAAAGTTACTGATGTGGTGCTGTTTAATCTACTGTGAGCTGGGGTTCCTATTACCTGCAATCCATTGAGTGTACTGATGTGCATTCCCATGTATTATACAATCTAAGCCAAATGACCATCCCAGAACCTCATGCTCATCAGTATGACCTCGTTTGGGTTTAGAATATTTCCTCTACTTCCCATTCCCAGCCTCAACTCTCCATCAGTCCACAGCTCATCTCTTTCACAAAGCTTCACCCATCAATACATTCATTATCCATTCAGTCATTAAATCCAACATGTGTTTCGCGGGCACCGATAGGCACCGAGAATAAGAAGACTCGTAAGACACAGTCCTGGCTCTCAAAGATACCTCAAAAAGGAAGGGAAATACTGAACAACAGCTGCAAAAGCAAATGCAGGCTAATTATTGCTTGATCAGAATGATGTATAGGAGACAATGGCAGTGTGAAGGGTAAAGGGATCAAATATATATATTTTAGATGGCTCACAACTTGTTTCACTTTCTCTAAGCCCACTGATGGTTATCAATTTATTGTCCTATATACACATGGTCCCCAACATGGGAGTCCTTTCTTCCCTAAAAGTTCCTATGGTTCTTGAGGGCAGGAACTGTGTCCAATCCTTCTTTTCTTCCTGCCCAACTTTCCAGCATATAATACAGAATTACCTCCAATAAATGTTTATTAATTCAAATATGGGTGTTTTGTACTCAAAATTTTGTAAAGGACCATAGATGCCATTTATAGCCCTAGTTAAGTTTCATTGCTTTCTCACAGACTACTAATGTCCTCTAACCTGTTTTGACAGCTGAAAGCTTATCAGAATTACTCGTCCTAAACTCCATCAGCACAGGCACCTCTTCCCATGGCATCTCCACGTGGCTTCGAACTCGGTCTCCTCTTTGTGGGTTCAAATAATTCTCTCAGGAACCAGGGAGATAATTACTTTAGAGCGTTTCACTTTTGGGCACTGTACACAGGAGCCACTATACTGTGGCAGTGAATTAGAGAATTTCTACTGCCACAATACTCCTTAATCAGGCTGCTCTCAAATTAGAAAAAAAAAAAAAAAACTTTTTAGAGAATGATGAACTAAGTGGAACTAACTACAGCTTTTAGTACTTACAATGGAGCAAACAGCAATTAACCAAAAAATGAAGGGTGGGGGCACGGGAGGGCACAGCATGTTCCTGAACAAAATTTTATGCATTCTTAAGAGCTGATACGATTCAAAGGAGAAAAGAAAATGTTTTTCTCATATGGTGACTAGTGAATCTAGTTTGTATTGAAGTGTTTTTCCATATGCTAGTTTCATGTATCAGATCATAAAATTTAAATATTTTATTATCTTTTTTAATGTTTATTTATTTATTTATGAGTGAGAGAGAGACAGGATCCAAAACAGGCTCCAGGCTCTGAGCCGTCCATACAGAGCCTAACCACAGGGCTCGAACTTGTGAACTGTGAGATCATGACCTGAGCCGAAGTCAGACACTTAATAGACCGAGCCACCTAGGCCCCAAAATTTAAATATTTTGAAAATCCTTTTCCAAATCTATGTGGTCATTTACAGGCTCTCGTTATAAGCCTGATAAATCAACTTGCTAACCATACTGCCCAAATCTCATCCACTATTTCAAAATGTTTTATCAAAATGTTGGTACTTTAGTACTATTACTGCTATAGTCAAAATGCATTATACATGAAGGAGGCTATCGGAAGCTGCTCTAGAAACAAAATCCACACTTATAATGTGGCCTCTAAACAAGTCCATTCTGAAGCTCCAGGGTAGGAAAGGGTAAGCAGCATGGAAAACATATCCTTGACTTTTCCCCATTCTCATTCCACTAACTTTTTGTGTTCTCCTCCCTTACTTCCTGGCTCCACCCTTTCCCACCTTCCTTCCCATGCTTCCCCTGTTCCATGAGATAATTTGGGCAGCTGCGGACTGCCCAGAGCCTAGTGTGAGGGATGACACAAGCTCAGGAACTCTTTGTTCTTCAGACCTCCAAGGGATCCCAACCAGCCCAGCTGTGGCTGTGTCCTCTTAAGAAAGGAGGAAGGGCTGGTCACTTTCTCGTTGCAGTACCTACTCTTACTCCAGTTCATTCTCTCATATTTTTTTCTAGCATGGCCCTGTTCCCAACCTACACGTCTGCCAGCACAGGGTGGGAGAGGAGGACTGTGTGCAGAGCTCCAGGCCCTACTTGAGCAGGTCACTTTGACTTCTTGGGTCTCAGATGCTCCAAGTGTTCGTTAGGTCCCCTGCGGCTCAATATTTTTGTTCTCATTTGTTATATACTCCTACTCTGCTTGTATTGCTTATTTGTTTTATTCTTTCTCTCTTCTGCTCCGGGAGGGCAGGGACAATGTCTGTATCCTATACTGGACCTGGCAGGCACCTAGGAAGCGTTCTGTAAGTATAAGGAGAATGAATGTAATCGATAAGAAAATATTTCAATATTTGAAGAGCAAGCCTATTAAAACAATAGGGGGAACAAAGTCAGTGATCTGCTTTTTTAGTTCAGCAGTCACTACGTGACCTACGGGATGCCACCATCTTTGAGCTTCCATCCAATATGGGGTAGATGGAAGCAGTGGTTCTCAAAGAGGAAGTGGAGTGGTGACGGCAGTAAGGTCATAACACCCACTTCCAACAAGTACCTTAAAAAAGTAAGTGAGCTTATAAAAAGTACTATATTAGAGTAGGATTCTAAGCATTCTTTTTTTAAGCGAAACATCTCCTCAAGTAATTCTGAAGCATTAATGGCTATCAACACATCACCTCAACTAAGAACCATCAACTTAGATGATCACTAAGACCCCTTCATCTTCAGCAATACGTAATTCTAAAACACAAACTGAATTTTACCAAATCGCTACTAATTTTTCCAGGTATTCTTCAGTATTATAATTTTCCATCCACATGTTAACTAGATGTTGTAATTTTTTATTCCCTACACATAGCTAATTTAATGACTTATTTCATTAAGGGCTAAGTGTTGGTCTCTAATGCTACTACATTCTAGGAGTATATTTTGTGAATTTTAATGATGAAAATAATAAATACATTATATATGGCAAGGAATAGAGAGAGAAGCCCATCCCTTCCATCTAAACCTTGGCACTATTGATATTGTGGGCTGGATAATTCTTTGTCATGGGAAATTGTCCTGTACATTAAAGGATATTTAGTAGCACCCCTGACCTCTGCTCACTAGATATCAGTACCTGATCCCTACCCCTAGCTGTGACAGTAAAAAATGTCTCCAGACACTGCCAACATCCCTTATCCCCCAAACTCTTGATACATTGGGAACCACTAGGATAATAACACTATAACAATTTAATTATCTAGAACCCGAGAATACAAAAGAACTGTTAAACATAAGGTAGGGCGAGGGAACCGGAAGGCAATTACTTAAGGGAAAGAGCTACTTACCTGAAAAAATATTCACTCATTTGTTAGTAGCTGAAAGACCTTTATGAATAATGAGACCTGAGTTTTATCAAAATGGGCATCTCTTTTCTAATTTGTACATAAAGCATATGCACGTGGAAAACCTCAAACGTGAGCAAATGTGTGTTCTAAGACTATGAAGGAATTCTAAATAACATCCCTTGAGCATTTCCCAAACTTTCCTTTTGGAAAACGGGTCACCCTCATTCAAAAACTCATCGTAGATCTCATGATTAGAGGCCACGTCTAGAATAGATTAAAACAGGCTTACTTTGCTTCAAACTTTTCTCTTCGGGATCTAAATTATAGCTTTTTGCTGTCAACATGAATAAATCTAACCAGATAATTAGCAAATCTACAATGACCGTTTTACATGTAGACATTACGTACTATAATGATTTATACATGTTTACAGCTCTTTTCACAGTCCTCTTAACTGGTTCTGAATTCCAATGTAAAGTGTAAAAAGACAAACACTTGAATTCTACAAGTCTAACGCTGGATCTTTCACTTGGATGGACCATACGCAGCACCCTATGAACATTAGATAAACTTCTGTGTAATCATAAGACCTCAAAAAAGGTTTCTTGTCATCGAGTTTTCCTTTGTAACAGATTTTAAAACAGGCAAAGTTTTTTCTTTTTTCATTAAGGAATATTATGTCTTTCAAGAAAGTATGTCACGTAGAGAGACACATTGGGCACTTAACCTTTAAAAAAAATAATAAATTTATACATTTTAAAGATATTTTCACACAGTAGCACGAGAAGAATTTCCAAACTTTGTCAAGAATTACCAACCTCATTAAGATGTGGGTAATTTATTCAAATAAAATTCAACTCATTTCAATTAAAGTAACCTTTAAGTCATTTTTAATTCTATCTGTGTCTCATTCACAGTGGAAGATAAGAGTTAACCAGTACTTATAGGTCAGAATGTTTGCTTATACAGTTAAATATAGGTATTATATATATGCAAATTTTTAACTTTATTATTCATCTAGAGTCTAATATAGTCCATATTTCTCCAAGTGCCTATTCTGTTCATTTTACTGTTCCTTCAGAGCTGCATGAAAAAGCTAAGGAGGAATTAAAAAAAAAAAAAAGATGAATGAACTGTTTTCATTACAGTCTAGGTTTTGGTTAGCCAGTTCATTTGTTTTTGTTTTTGGTTTTGGTTTTGGGTTTTTTTCTTTTTTTCTTTTTTTTGGCTTTAAGCTAACCTCAAAAAAAAATCAGGAGGTAATTAGGAGAATATATATTTGCTTTTTGTTTTTTTTAATGTTCATTTATTTTTTAGAGAGAGAGAGTGAACAGGGGAGGGGCAGAGAGAGAGAGGGAGACACAGAATCTGAAGCAGGCTCCAGGCTCTGAGCTGTCAGCACAGAGCCCCACGCGGGCCGAACCCATGAACTGTGAGATCATGACCCGAGTCAAAGTCAGACACTTAACCGACTGAGCCACCCAGACGCCCCTAAGAATATATATTTGCTCTTTAAAGACAGACTCCCCCATGTCCCCATTATTTCCATAGATTCTGGTGACAGTGTCATTCTATTTAAAGGTTTTAGTCACAGGCTTGTTTTTCTGAGGGTTTCAGCGAGATTACTCCGCTTCTGTTTCCCAATTACTATTTCTAAATATAGGATAGTTTTTCTGAAGATTATTTATTATTGCAAACATATGCAAAAATTTCCATTTATGCATAGGTGACTACCACTGATAAACAATTATAAATTTATAACTTAAGAGACTTAAAATTGTAGCTGAAGTTAGTTAATGACTCATAGTGAAACTGTACTAAGCTATTTAATGTGTCCTTCATGGTCCCTTCTATAACACAAATCTGCAGCCAAGCCACTGTAGAAATGTTTTGAAGTTAAATAAGAATGCATGAAGTAAGGATATATTTAAAACACTAAGAGCTTCTTTAGAAAAATTTTAATATTTGCACAATTGGATACAATATAATTCTGGGAACGTATAACATTCATATTGAAATCTCACTGGTTCAGAGGTGGTAGCAAATGAAATAATACATAACGATAAAAAAGGAAAGATTTATACATCACTACCTTCTTCGTTTTCTCTTATCTGTTCGTTTTAATGAAGTTTGGCTGCCATCTGTCAATGATACTGGCAAGTGACAAGTTCCTTGATCCTCCTTACTCCTTAATCTTCTCTTAAAGTTACAATGGGATTTATTCCAGATAATAAATACTATCTATTTTAACACAGTGCCTAACACAGAGTCAGTTCAAGCTTCCATTTCATAATGAAGAACCGAAGGCACAGAGCAAAACTAATCATCAGCACACTCATTTACCATGTCCTGCGTAATTATTATATGGCCATCATGAATTGGCTTCATAATACAAATCACTGCTTAACCAGAATAATGTCAGCAGATTGATATAAGGTGACTGAAGCTGGCCCAAAAATCCTTTTAAGAACCATAGAGTTTGACTATGCATGTAGCATACTGGCCAAGTACCTGGGTTGCCAGGAAGGGAAACCCACCGGGTGACCCAGCAGAAAGGGGTCAACCATGAAAGCCCCCACATACATAGCCAGAAGTGAGCAGAAAATTCAAAACACAACATACATAACAGAAGCTTCTACAGTCTTCATTCTCTGTTGTTCCGTGCAGGCATATTGGTCTTGGCAATTGACCTAAATCTCAGATACTGAAGGTCTACTGCATACTGTTTTAGTCATTTTTTAAGTAAAACCATGACGGTAGTTTCGTTTGATTGGTTTTTCATGCCTTATCATAATGTTTTGATTATAGCTCCTTTTGTTTGAATAGTTCAGCTGTTTTTACTTTTATCTCCATCACTTCAGGAGTAAAAGCACACTGCTGATGAAAGTGATTGGACCAGGAATCAGACAACCAGCTCTTAAAGGGATCCTGGCTCACCCAGAGTTAACTGTGGGCCAGGGCACATCCCTGCTGGGCTTTCTCAGCAGGGACAGGCCATGGCAATGAATGATTCCCGAGGTTCCTCTCAGTTCCAAAAAATCTAGGATCCTAGTGTTCCCCCTAGAAGTCTTAGAATCAGCACAAGCCAGTAAATCTCATAGTTCCTTCTATGCCACCCTCACAGGAAGGTGCTCCACCAGACAGACTCAAGAGTCCCTAAGGTGCAAGCCGAAGTCATTCAGTACCACAGAGTCTCAGAGTCCCTTCTAACCGGGACTGAGGCAAAGAAATCTTCATTCACAGTCACCCATTAACTGGCTGTCAATACCTAGACCTAGAAGGGATCTTTTATTGTTCTTTAAGAAAGTCTCCATAGCAGAATTTTATAGTCTTGTTCTTTTTATCTCTGAAATGCTAGAGAACAGAGGCTGTTTTTTTTATCTTAAAAATTTTTTTTAATGTTTATTTATTTTTTGAGAGAGAGAGAGAGACAGAGAAGACAGAGTGGGAGTGGGGAAGGGACAGGGAGAGAGGGAGACACAGAATCTGAAGCAGGCTCCAGGCTCTGAATTGTCAGCACAGAGACCGACATGGGCTTGAACTCACAGACCGTGAGATGATGACCCGAGCCAAAGTCGGACGCTCAACCAAGTGAGCCACCTAGCTTCTCCAGCCACCCAGGGACCCCCTACTTTTTTTTTTTTTATCTTAATACCCCATTGCAACAAATATGTGCTAAGCATCAATAAATGACACTGAGCAAATGATTCACAATCTCTATTACAAAATGTCTAACCTCTTTTCATCAAGTCAGAAGCATTAGTAGGTAGAGACACATTTATTCTACTGCCTCTCATTATCATCAAGGACTAGCACCCTGCACATTCCCCAAGATACTTTAAAAGGCATTCTTGCAAGACACTTTAACTGAATACCTCTATGTGCCCAGCTCCATGCGTGGCACTAGGTTTGTAAAGCTGATTAAATGCTCTTTGCCCTCCAGGAACAGAGTCTGCTAAGGAGGAGGAAAAAAAGTAAAGTAAAAGGACAAATAACAGACTAAGACACCGAGAGAGACAAATAATTTGGGTCACAAGGACACATAAGCTAAAATATTATCAACTTTATTTAACAAACTAATAAAATTAGTGCACATCCATATTAAATAAACATTTCAAGCTGTGAAGTCAAACTACCCGTATAAACACCGTGTATCCAGAAGATGTGAATCATAATAACATTATAAAACATGTTTAGTCAGAAAACCTGCTTGAATAAAAGATTGGCAAAACCACATATCTTGGCTGAGGTCTTCCTGACACATAAAGAACAAAGATCAGATCAAAAACATAAACTGTGAATGACGATCTGTGCCAGGGAAAAGGCATTAGGGTTACCATAGTGATCAAACAATTTTTGTCACTACTTTTTAAGCTCATATTTTAAATCACTTGATGCTGCAAAAAATAGTATTTCATGTAGAGGTCTTAAATATTACCCCAGACCATACTGTATATCTACTTCCCCAAAAGGAATGTATGTTTGAGAAATTCTAAGTTCTTTCCATACTAAGAATATCATTGTTTCTATCACTGTTCATGGACGATGTGATGGTAAAAGAAAAGAGAAAATAAGGGGTGGGGGGCTGGGGGGGGCATTCAACTAAAAAAGTATCTCAATCTTACCAAATCATTTAAGAGATAGGATTTTACTTTAAACTACCTCAAAAGTCCTTACCAGAATTCATCATCACGTATCACAAACAGAATCATCTAAAAGGCCAACACAGTGAACAAATTGTATACACATTCTTATCTATAAATGTATATACATATATATGTATGTTTATATATAAAATATCTCTCCCGGGGCGCCTGGGTGGCTCAGTCGGTTGAGCGTCTCTGACTTCAGCCCGGGTCACGATCTCGCGGTCTGTGAGTTCGAGCCCCGCGTCAGGCTCTGGGCTGATGGCTCAGAGCCTGGAGCCTGCTTCCGATTCTGTGTCTCCCCCTCTCTCTGCCCCTCCCCCGTTCATGCTCTGTTTCTCTCTGTCTCAAGAATAAATAAACATTAAAAAAAAAAAAATCTCTCCCTTCTATAAGTATATATATATGTATATATATATATATATATATACACATATATATATACACACAAACTCCAATGACGTACAAAGCAAGCATTCATATCTTCAAATGTCCAAAATATATTGAGACTACAGAATTCAACTCATTTAATATCAAAAACAACTTGATACACTGATTCTTACATATTAGGCCTTCCCTGCTCAAAAATTTCCAATGTAATTAGGGTGTGAGTTACTTAATTCTTTTGACCATTCTTCACCCAAGTAATGCAACAATCACGCTCACTTCTAGGAAAAGTAATCCTTCTTAGGTTAGTAAAGACCGGTTTACATATTTTTCAATTACCTGGTACTTTTGTACATAATGACACAGCGCTTATTCCAAATAACAAGTTTCTCTTAAAACAGTTAAATGTATTTTTAAGTCACATATGAACTCAGAGGAAACCACAAAATAATGGTCCAATTAAGTTAAACATGCAAATAAGTAAATCACTTATATATGTTTTCGGCAACAATTAGTCCATTTAGTATAGTTTATAGAATATCCTGAAGAAATCTCTACTTGAAAGGGAAAAAAATTAAAAATGAAAGCAAGGCTACCAGCTTCTAAAAGGGTATACTTTTTCTTTTAGATAGTATTCTCACCAGTAGATTACCTAGATTTCTTTATAATACTCATCCCATGCACGATAATGAGGAAACACATTAAGTAAAATATACAAATGCTAAAGAAAAAGCCCTAGATCGAGAGTAAAGAGATGATTTTATTAACTCATTTATGCCAGAAATACTTCCCAGCACGTTGCCCAGATGCTGTCCCAGCTCTGTCATAAACCAGCTGTGTGACCATGGACAAGGAATCCATCTCAGTTTGATCATCTTTACCATGTCGTGACAGTCTCAAACTTTGAAGTCCCTGCTGGCTCTAACACCACAAGAAGATCAAACTGCAGTCATAGATTACTGTAAACATCTTAGTACTACATAATCCCATAAGCAAGGACAAACTTTTCTAAGTTAGCATACTGCCACAGAGTAGTAAGTAACTCTTGATCTGTAATGTCAGCTGCTATCGCCCCCACTTATATGAAGATAAATCACAGAATGTGCCATCTCTGCATCTGTCATTACCATACGTTTTGATGCAGAGCTCCAAATGAACTGAAAGTACTGACTAGCTAATTCTCAGCATTATCATTCCCATTTGACAAAGAAGAAATTAAGTCTCAGAGCCATAGTAATAATCCAGCCTGGAGTCAGCAAGGCAGAGCCCGACCTGACAAGTCAAAGCTTCCTGGCTCTAAACCACTGCCTTTTAGGAGTAATGCAGGGAGATCGTCCTGAATCATCCTAAAGCGGTTATAAATTAAGGGCGGAAATCAATCTGAAAAGTTTATGGCAAATTTATGTCTCCCTTAAAAGTTGGGAGTGGCCATTAAATTTATTTTGAATGCTATTCAAAGCTATATCCCACTTCAAAATCCATCCCTTTGTTAAGAAACCCCAGAAGGATGTTTCATAATCAAGAAGGGCTTTAATCCCCCTTGTAACTACGTCAAAATGAGAAGGAAGCAAAATGGCACAATCTATAGTTCTATATATTTGCCTCTAAATTCAGGGATCACTGTTCATGTAATTCTGACTTGTTTTGAAATAATGTGTCTCCTTAAAGTAAAATGGTCAAAATTTCTGTTTAAAAAAATGTACTGACATTTTTAACATTACAACTGCAGGTTACTTGTATTTTTTTCACCTCCACCTCTCTAATCTATCTAATAGGAAAATATCCGTATTTTGACTATGTGTATACAAAGATAGACAAATGTATGCATTTTATGGATGTCTTTTTATTAACAAAACTGATATATAATATATGATCATATATTTATATATACATACATATATGCAATTTCCTTTATTCACTAAACAAGGTCATGTACATTTTCTCGAGAATACAGCTACCTACCCATAATTTTTAAGAGAGCTGTATTCTATTCTATAGTTTGAATATATCATATTTGATTCAGTAAGTTTTCACTGATTTTTTAATTGCTAAAAATACATGTTTAACAATTAACTCAGATTAACAACATATAGCTTATTAACAGTGGACACCGTACACTTTATCCCTATATATTCGTATTTTCTAAGGATAGATTCCTAGAAGACTAAGATCAGTGAGACAAAGAATAAGTGTATTTTAGGTGTTAAACACTGACATTCTTATCAACAACATGCAAAAAAGTCAATCACTGCATACCCTTATTGGCATTAGATATTATAAGTCCTTTTAAGTTTGCCAATCTGATGGGATAAAAATAACACCTTATTGTTTTCATTTGTATTATCCTGACCACTCATGAAGTTGAGCACATTTATGAATATTCACTGGCTACATCTGCATGTTGTTTATGGTTCATACCCTTTCCAAATTGTTTTGTTTTTCTCTTTATTAAGGTGCTAAAGCCCTTTACGTAATAACTATATTAATTTTATACCATTTTTTTGCAAATATTGTTCTGGTTTGTTTATGGTGCTTTTGCAAATGGGAATGTTCTACTTTTTATGTAACCATATCCATCAATCTTTGCTTTTTGACTCAAAGTTTGTTAGCAAGTTTACGAACAATATTTTCTTAGTATCCTATTTTTTTCCTAATATTTTTCCTAATATTTTTACTTAGATTGCTTTTCGGTTGTATTCATGTTGTTAATATTGATATATTTTCATTTATGTATTTATTTAAGTAATCTCTACCTCCAACGTGGGGCTCGAACTCATGACTCTGAGAGATCAAGAGTTGCATGTGCTACCGACGGAGCCAACCAGATGCCCCTGGAATTTATGTTTATATATAAAATCAAATAAGGCTAAAATCTATGCCATATAATTTTTTTGAATATCCCATGCTTTTTCTTTTTAATTGAAATGTCATTTTATCATTTAAGTAAGTTTTACTCTGTACTAGAACCTGTTTCAAGATTTTGCCTAATGATGCCCATTTCCGTGCCAGTACTGCTGTATAATTTTTAAGTTTCAATTCGTGGTACAAGGACAA
Source organism: Herpailurus yagouaroundi (assembly GCF_014898765.1). NCBI lineage: Eukaryota > Metazoa > Chordata > Mammalia > Carnivora > Felidae > Herpailurus > Herpailurus yagouaroundi. The sequence goes on along the minus strand of NW_024412376.1, from coordinate 83,257,957 downwards.
ATTCTCCGGTAGTTTCATTTTTAGTTTCATTTCTACAGATGAAAAAGTTTTCTTATGGTTTTAAAAGTTAATGCAATAAAAATCTAAACATAAAATATTGTGTAGTGTTTCCATCTGTTCATCTAGATGAGGAAGCCATGGACCTATCTTCTGAATTCCTCATGATCAGATTTTTAAAAGTATTATATTCAAAAATAAATTTAAAAAATGTACCATATTTAAACATCTAATAGGTTTTAATACAAAAACTTATAATTTCTACACTAAACTCTATATCCATTTATTTAATTTACCAATACAAGCAACTAAATATTAAAAAACATCTCTTTAACTTTCCAATTTTTAATTAGGAAAACAATTTCAAAAATCTCTACTAAAAGTTCCTTATTTTTACTTGCTACAGTTCATATGAAACTGTCTCATTTTAAACAGACCCATCAGTCTGGCCTAATTTAAGGAAAAACATTGAGGCCATTGAAAATTAACTGAAATGTCAACCCACTTTAGAACAAAGCTATTAGTAAAACAAGGGTGAAGTTACAAGCACTTGTGAAAAGCACAATAAATAAACAATGAGACCCATTCAAAGATACTGGGGAGACATTCAGGCTTTGCAGAGTTGGAACAGAGATAGCAGAACCAGTTCCCACATGGGCAGGAGTTTGTTTATTTTATTTTTGCTTATCTGAAATCAGAGTAAATGATCCCAGAGGTTTGGAATGGCTCGAAAATGTTTCTCAGCATCTAGGCAAGAAAAACTGCCTGGTTTTCAAGTAGCTTAACTGCTTTGTAGTAACTCTTTTTCTCATGTGGACCATAAAGTTCATGTTTGAAAACTGAACCATTTAAGACCACAAAAGGTATTATTCTTTCTTTCTGTCATCCTCTGACATTTTTTAACCATACTTTCAAGAGGTGATCGAAAGAAATAAAGAATACTTTCTGCATAACTTTGGAAGTACAATAGTCTGCACCCACAAATTATAGTTTATGAAAATGCATTTACGGAATTAGTGTTTCACATCTCAGGAAAAGTGAAATGAACGTAAACAGCTCCTTTAATCATCACTGAAGTTTTCTAGAAAACCAACAAATACTTACAATGTGAATTATGATCTGTTTCCATGATTTAATTTGGGACCAGCCTAATTGATGAGAAAGCCTAGAACATACTCCTTTTAGAGTGTAAGTATGGAGGCAAAATTAGAACAATCACTCTTTTTTTCACATAAAAGGTCAAAGGTGACTATGTTCTTTGGACAGAAATAAAATGAGATCAGTAATGTCAAAACTTTCTACTCAAGTGCAACTTCAGAGTGAAGTCATTTGTCATAATTTTCCCACTTCAAAAGCAGAAAACAGGTTATCAAAGGTTTTGGTGAGGGGGCAGTTTGGAAAAATCAATGATGACATATCTTCTACTAGCATCTAATAGTATAAGAATACTTTTAAGAACATATACTTTATTATCACTAAAATATATCTAGCCTAACAACCAATTTTCTAAGTGTTTTTCATGGTTCACAAAAGTGATTATGTATTCAGTGAATCTTAAATGACGGAAATACTCCCATCTCTAGTAGTAAAGAACTTTATTACCAATTAAACCAGTTAATTTCAAAGCTTTACACATGCTTTGAGAGCACAGGATTTACTGAAAACTTACAATTAAGTAATAGATACGCTTTTTTTTCCCCCAAGCAGACATCCACAGGAGAAAAAAGTTTTATGTCTGACTCCCAAAAATGAGACTGTGCTCGGCCTTCATACGGTGATGAGGCAGTGGCAGTCCATCGCAAGTACGAGAAGTAAAGATACAAATTCTCTAGTGCAGGAAAATTAGCTCTTTGTCATATCCTTGGAACATCTATTGTTTGGTTAGCTAACTCTGGGAGAGGTTTCTACAACAGCTGGCTGTCATTAATCTAATTGCATATTGGGCCAGCTAATTAGAGAGGGCACTTTTCTATTTAAAAAATCCTGCCTCAGGTAAGGCTTGAATTAGTAACCAACTTTCACCCTGCACCCCTCCTCACTCCAGAGTCAGCTCTCTGTCTGGAACACCTACTTACTCCACAGTTGGAATGCAGCCTCCCTCCTCCACCTGACCACGAAGGTTCCCTCTCCGGAAAGCCACAAATTATAGGGCTAAATTTCAGCCAACAGAAGAAGGCATTTGGAGGTAAAGCCAAAATGAAGTTGAAAGAAAATTTTCCACTAAGAAATCAGCAGTAATGATTGATACACGGAGCTATATAAAGGGCAAACAAATATGGGCTATGTACCATTATAATCCTTATTTCTCGGGGAAAATGAGAGAATACCAAAATATTCATATGCTGACCCAAAAGGAAAAATATTCATCAAAAGTAAATCAAACAGTAAACAAGATATAATAACAACAAATTTCCTGAAAAAGAAATAAATCAATCCCACTTACAATAGTGTCAAAAACAACAAAATCTTAGTAAAAAAAAATCAACTAAGGAAGCAAAAGATCTCTACTCTGAAAATTACAACATACTGATGAAAAAAACTGAAGAAGACACAAATAAATGGAAAGGTATCCTGTGTTTCTAGATTGGGAAAATTAATGTTGCTAAAATATCAAAGACACCAAAAACCATCTGTAGATTCAATGCAATCCACACCAAGGGTCCAATGGCATTTTTAACAGAGGTAGTAAAACACTCCTACAATCCATATTGGAACCCCAAAAGACCCCAAATAGCTAAAGAAATCTCAAGATTTAGAACAAAGCAGGAGGTATCACACTTCCTGGTTTCAAGCTGTACTACAAAGCTAGAGTCATCAAAACAGTATGGTACTGGCACAAAAACAAATAGACCAACGGAACAGAACCAAGAGCCCAGAAATAAACCCAAGCATGTACAGCCAACTAATATTTAAAAAGGGAGGCAAAAACACTCAACGGGGAAAAGATAGTCTTTTCAATAAATGGTGCCGGGATAATTGTATATTCCCATGCAAAAGAATGAAATGGACCCATATCTTATACCACTCACAAAAATTAACTCATAATAGATAAGACTTATATATAAGACCTCAAATCATGAAACTCCCAGAAGAAAACATAGAAATAAAGCTCTTTGACATGAATCTTATACTGACTTTTTGAACATAACACCTAAAATACAAGTAACAAAATAAAAAATAACTGAAACTATGTCAAACTAAAAAGTTTCTGTGCAGCAAAATAAACCATCAACAAAGTGAAAAGACAACCTATGAAATAGGAAAAAATATTTGCAAACCATATATGTATCTGATAATGGTGTTATTGTTCAAAATACATGAAGAACTCAACATAACTTATATAAACAAACAAATAAAACACCACAAATAACTCAATTTAAAAATGGGAAAAGGACCCAAGTAGATATTTCTCTCAAGAAGATACACAAAAAGCCAACAGGTACAGGAAAAGATGCTCAGCATCATTAAAATCATCAGGAAAATGCAAACTCACAGTACAATTACATAGTATCTCACACCTGTTGGAATGGTTATAATCAAAAAGGTAAGAATAACAAATGTGGATGTGGAGAAAAGAGAACCTTTGTTACACTGTTGGTGGGACTGTGAATTGATGCAGCCACTATGTAAAACAGTATGGAGGATCCTCAAAAAATTAAAAATAGAACTACCATATTATCCAACAATTCTGGTTCTGGGAATACATCCAAAGGAAACAAAAACAGTAACACAAAAAGATACCTGCGCCCCCATGTTCACAGAAGCATTATTTACATTAGCCAAGACATGGAAACAACCTAAGTGTCCAATGATGGATGAACAGATAAAGCAGTTGTGGTATATATATTCAATGGAATATCATTCAGCCATTAAAATGAGGAATTCCTACCACTTGTGACAACATAGTGGGACCTTGAAGGCATTATGCTAAGTTAAATAAGACAAAAAAAAAAAAAATAACTCCTAGAAAAAGAGATCCAACTTGTGGTTACTAGAGGCGAAGAGTGGGAGAGGGGGAATTGGAGGAAGGTGGTCAAAGATACAATCTTCCAGTTATAAAATAATTAAGTACAAGGGATATAACATACAATATGTCAGCGATAGCTACACTGTTGCATGACATATAGGCAAATTGTTAAAAGAGTAAATCCTACGAGTTTTCATCACAAGGATTATTTTTCTTTTTTTCTTTCTTGTCTTTTTACTGTATCTACACGAGAAGATGAATGTAAGTCAAATCTATGGTGGTAATCATTTCACAGTAGGTGTGAATCAAACCATCATGCTGTGTGCCTTAAACTTATATAATGATACATGCCAATTATTTCTCAATAAAACTGGAACTTTTATTAAAAGTAAACAAGCTGAGTTACAAATGTCATTCTCTTTGTTCTAAGTTTTACTGTAATTCTGAAGTTGATATGTCAAGCATTATAGAATTACTAAAGAACCAAATCCCTTATTTCATATAGATTTCTTGTTGTGTGAAGGTGTACTCTCATTTCGTTTCTTTTTTTGTTGTGTAATTGTCATGTTAGTCTCACATGTTAGTTTGACATGTGGGACTTATGGCACAGATACGCAAGACAAAAACGGGTGTGCACAAGGTCTCAGAGCTAGACCAAGAACATGAAGCAAGGACAGAGCTTTCCCTTCCTGGTAGACCTCCACTCCACAAGCATTTGTTGAATATCTCGGTGACTACACTACCTCTTCTCCTCTAAAGTACTGACCCTGGAGATGGCATTTCCATGTATTATGGCTCTACCAAATTACCAAAGAATGTTCCACAGCAAAACACACAAAACTTAGATTGTGGTGTACATTCAAAGAATCTAAAGTAGAGCGAAAAGAAATCACTGTCCTAATTTCATTTTAAATCGAGGAAAGCCAGATTTTGTTGGCATACCGTCTGTATTTCTACAAATGACCCCACATTCTGTGGAAAACAAGAACGTCTGAGGGTAGAGAACGTCTGCCTTGTAAACTTTTACCCCAGTCAATGTTGTGATTACGGCTTCACTTTTCCTGCCCCGTGGGAACGTGAACAGAGAGTATGTTGAAATGAGGATGAATAATTGCCATATTTCCAGTGTTTGGGGGCTTTTACCTCTGCGAAACAATTCTGAGAATGTAGTCTGGCAGCACCAACCTAGAAAACCAGCTAGGCCACCATGGTTAGCTGACTTACCAGCTGAAAATGAACCTTCTTTAAAAGTCCAGCTCTAATGCCCACAGATAGAGATGCTAACTCCCTACAAACATTTTCTCCTGACAAATGGCTTGTCTAGATTATGTGACAAACAGTTACCAACTTGATTATCAAATGTGGTTATAACCGTTCCAGTGATAAAACGTGGTCAACTATGCGACATTTTTTTGGTTGGAACTTCCTCTATATGTTTAAGTCTACCAGATGTACCTTGTGGCTGACACTTGGACACTCACTGCCTAGTAGGTGAAGCCTTTCTTTGGACCAAGTACTATACTCAATGTTTTTTTCCCAGACCAGAGTAACCGATGAGGTTACAACTGAAGCATTTACTGCATTCTTAAAGGTATACTTTTTGGGGCGCCTGGGTGGCGCAGTCGGTTAAGCGTCCGACTTCAGCTCAGGTCACAATCTCGCAGTCCGTAAGTTCGAGCCCCGCGTCTGGCTCTGGGCTGATGGCTCAGAGCCTGGAGCCTGTTTCCAATTCTGTGTCTCCCTCTCTCTCTGCCCCTCCCCCGTTCATGCTCTGTCTCTCTCTGTCCCAAAAATAAATAAACGTTGGAAAAAAAAATTAAAAAAAAGGTACACTTCTTTTCTTTAAATATCTTAGTTATATGTATTCCAATTCTATGCTAAGTTTGCTTTCATTAAATGACACAAACTGCTGATTCATAACACGAATTCTTACTATGAATCTATTGAATCTGTTATCCCAAAATAATTAATGATAAAGAAAGAACAATGGTAACTGAGTCATCAAGGGAGAATTTCCTAATTACATCTTACACATTTTTTAGCCTTTTCATCTACTGGGTGTGTCCCAAATAACTTAACAATACATCTTGTAATGACTCATGTCTACAGTTACGAGGACTCCTTTTTGTGCTCATAAAGATTCATACACTTGAAGCCTGGCCTGGAATGAGAAATTAAAAGTAATTTATCAACATTTTTATATATGTTCCATATTCAAAAATTCTTCATGCTACATACATGGGATTTTAAAATACTATTTTCTTCCAAGATGACTTTACCTGAGCCAAAGTAATTCTAGATTTTGAAACTGGCAGGGGAAAACTGCCTAATGTGTTGTGTTATAACTGTATCACAGGTACAGTGTACCTACCTACAGTTGTTATCCTGATACCTGGCATATGGAATGTTCACAAAATCCCCCTGAATGTACTATCTCAGAATTATTTTTAACAAAAAAAATTACTAGTAAAAATTTTATAGTCACAAAACTCTTCATTATTCAATTCAAGCATACTTTCTGAAATGTGAAATTTTATTCACCAACACATATGAGACTGAAGTTATTTCCTACTAAAAGAAATCCAGGGTTTAATATAAAGAGCTGCCCCAGCCCTGCCCCCACCTTCCTCTACCATTCCCTTTCTGCACTTTGAGAGCAAGGCCTTTGTCATCAATGATTTATAAAAGCCAAGGAAACAGAAAGGGAAAAAGAGAGCACACGTCAGGTGTCATCTTGGTACTTCCTGTGGCTTCCAGTTGTAAGGGGCTTTATTCCTAGGGATGTTATAAAATGACAAAGCTTCCAACTTGACAAAAATACATAAATAATAGAATATAAGAAACATAATCCTTCTGAAATAGGGGCAGCCTGGCTCTGAAGTAGTTATGTTGTGATATAGGTTTCATATAAACACTTGAAACTCAAAAGGCAAAATGTTGGGAAGCAGAGGGAAAGATACTTCACAGTCCCATAATCTTCATCTTGTTCTAGGGCTCAGGGAAAACTTTCTTACATGTGGCAAACTGAAACACTAACTACAAAGAAAGAAATGTGGCCCTGCCTAAAAGTAAAATAAAGCCATATTACACACACACACACACACACACACACACACACGCCATGTAGGGCCCTGGGAAAATTCCAACCGTATACTTTGTAAAAAGAAATCCAGATGTACCTGCACAAGAATACACCATATTCTACTGATTAATTTGCTTTGTAGCCTACACAAGGATGGCTAGCAGTCAGAATTAACCAAAAGAGATATATTCTCTAAGGAGTGATACAATCGAGTGTTTCTATAGAATATTCTTACACTGATCTCATGAGAAAAAATAATTTAAAAAGTATGCTATATATTTCTCTATTTTATAAGCATGCATTTATCAACTTATCCTAAAGAGTCAATAGACCCAAACACGTTAGTTCTGTATTCCACGTCCTATATGAAAAGATCAATATATAAAGATTTGCTAAGCACAGTGATGAAACTCAATGAATTATCAAATCACCTACCTAACAATTATTCAGTTTAACTAAAGTATGCCAGTTGCACTTTCTTCAACTGCAGCATTACCGATAATTTTATTTGTATAAGTAAGAAAAGCTTACCCTGACTAACTTCCTGTTTTTCTACATAGTAGTTTGTTTTTCACAGCCAAGGCTTTTTAAATCTCTCACAATTATTACAATCTACAAAAATAAAAATAGCCTTAAATTAAAAAAAATTCTCAGTGGCTTAAATTAAAAAAAAAAAAATTCTCAGTAGCCAATAAAGAGGACCATTAGGCTATATTTTAATACTGATCAACTTAGCTCATGGAATTAATGTAATCACACAAGCCCTCAAACTTTTTCAAAAAGGTGATACTTGTCCTGCAAGAATAATAACAAAAGTAACTACAGAACTCTATTTTGAAAGAAAAAAGGGATTTGTGTTTGATTTTGAAATTAACATGATTTACTTCAATCAAACAAAACTACTTGGGAATAATATATAAAGTCTATGACAAAATTCAGCACAGTGAAAGCATGCCTAAACATTTTGAATCATGGATCTTGTTCGAATTAAATAAAAGTTATAAATTTACTTGGCAAGATACAATTCATATTAATGTGTTTGAGATGGAACAGCAAATTACTTGAAATTCATCATCCTAAAGACATGACTAGAAAATTTAATTAAAACTAAATGGAATAGTGAGAAATGCTAAAATCTTTTTTTAAGCAAAGATTAAAATCACCAAAAAAAAATTAAGTTTTATGAAAGGAGACTCATTTAAAAATCAAGAATTAGTCAATTCTCACTATGTTAAATAAATCATAGAAATGAAACAGACAATCCATCAATTCAGGATTTCATATTTGCCAATGAATCCAAGTATAGCTAAAATTCTAAGAGATCAGTGTATGCTTTTTTAAAATTATGAAAGTACAGTGCTATGTATTTAATTTTGCTGTATTATATTCCTGTCATGTTTTTCTTCTCTGTCTTAGGAGAAAGAAAATTAGTTTGTTGGGTGCCTAGGGTGTAACAAGGCACTGTGCTTTGTTATATATATTTATATTTATTTATATTTATATTATATTTACATTAGATTTATATATATATATATATATCACTACATGACATTAAAATATTAAAATAATAGCTGACACTTAATGAATGCCTAATCTACCAACCATTCTCGGTAGCTCACACAGCTACCATCTCATTTAATCTATAAGCAGGTAAAAAAGATAAGCAGAAGTGAATGAGAAAAATATAAAATGATCACACAGAATTTTGATTTAAACTACACTCTTGAATTAAACACATGATAAAGGAGATAAACATCTATACAGCATACTTACGTGTAATGCAAATATTGCAATTATGTAACATGGATCTTTATAATTCAATTTCATTTTCATGGTAAGTTTATACTTATAACTTAAACTTATGTGATATGAGACATACAAAAGAAATATAGAACTTATCAAATATCATCTAGTGAATAAACAGTTAATAAAAGAATTCACCCTAGAGAAGAGATTTTATCTAAAAAGGAAAAGCAAATGTCTGAAACAAAGTTATCTACAATTCTATTTTTACATTATTATAGAACTAAAATTTATGAATTATTTTGTTGTTATATTGGATGAACAACCATTCACTTAATTAATGTACAGAGAGTTTGTATGAAATGAAAAAAAATAAAATACCTCTGGTAAAATTTTGTTTGGAAAAATTAAGCTGCATTTTCTGAAGGAATTTCAAGTAATCTTTAATTACAGCTTTTAAAAAGAAACTGTGTAGATTAGTACTACAGGGACAAATAACAAAGAACAGAATGCATAAAAGACAATCAACACATGTAACAAGTGAGCATAAGAGCTTTCTGCCCAGCACTGTACCAGGCAACAACATTACAAACATTAAAAAGACAGTCACAGGAAAAAAAAAAAACAAAAAACAAAAAACAATGTCCTTGACATATTAACATTTTGGATACAAAAGACAAAAGAAATGCACAAAAAGAGCTTTGGAAATGTAAACCAAAATATAAGGCAAGTTATTTCAATACATTTTCAAAAGTTTATTTCTCCTTTCCTTCTCTTTCTATCTAACTAAATCCTTCTCCCTAGACCTTTCAAATTCTTGCATTTGCCTGAAGCTACATCATTTATTTACAAAAGATCAGATGAGTGGAAATTCATTTTTTCTATTATAAATATCTTTTAGCTTTTAATACCAAGAAATTCTGAGTTCTTAGAGGATCCAATATATAGAATTAATCTGGGACATACCAATGAGATTCTGACTTAAAGCAATAGGAGAATCATCTTCTTGTCCAAGATGCATTACATGTCAGAAGGGTCATTTTCAGACGTTCCAAATTAATGTTCTTATTTGTACAGCTGACATCTGCCAACATGGCAGACATGGAGATTTTATACAAGACTGTCTTAATTTCAGTTTATGTTCTGTTTTGTGTTGCAAGACAGCATCCCAGCCCTAACCAACCTCTTTCAATACGTGTGGAGATCAGCACTCGTGTTGGTAGAACCCTACATCTGAAATGTTTTGAATCTAAGGTCATTCAGACTGTACAGCTGTCTACTCAGGAGTCCCATTAAACAGACCTTTAAAATTCCTAAAAGAAGGCATGATTTATGATAAGCAAATGGCTATGCTGGCTTTTTTAGTAATAGAATTTTAAGTGAAAATAAAATTAAATAAGACACACCTTGTTTGGACTTTTTAAAACTCTATTAAACTTAACTTTTAAATGGCTGTGAATATGAAGGTTGGAATAATTAAATGTCAACTGGGGCTGATTAATGAACACACGAAAAGTGGGAGAACTGATCCTATTCTAAGAAGCACTTCACTTGAGGGATAAACACTAGGAGAATAGAGTCATTACTGTCCAACAGGAAAAAATAGTCTGAGGCTGTCAAGTAATTGTAAGAGAAAAATAGAATGCATTTGCAATTTTTACATGCATTTAATGCCCAGCAATTTCATCATCTACCCTACATTTAAAACTGGGACACAATCCAGAAACTGAAGGGAATCAGATATTTGCGAAAATACGTTTGCATTACACTATCCAACAATTGTATCGACAACACTACCGTGCATATTTCAACATATGTTGACTTCAAAGAATGAGTTTTGCAATTAGGCTTCTAATGTATCACGTTTTAATTAGGAAGATATTACCAGCCAAGTGACCAAAAGATCTCATTTTCAAAATGGTAACTCGTACGCTGCTTGTTGCTCTGCTGGGAAAACTACATGGAATGGCATTATAATACCCTTGTCACCATTTATCATTTTAAATATTTTAATAAAAAATATCTAACTCAATAGACTGTAAGAGAATAAAAATAATCCCTAGGACATGCTTTCTACATTTTTCACTTGAACCACAAACAAGAGATTAGAAGCAAAATACAAATATTCCTCCGATCTATTTCTTTAAGTTATCTGAATGGCCACCTCCCTCCATTATAAGGGTCACTGCTTACTCCTCTTTTATAAAAACTTCTCTGCAGCAGGACAATACACAGTTGGCCCTTGAACAACCCAGGTGTGAAATGCATGGGTCCACTTATACGTGGATTTTTTTTCAATAAATACAGTACAGGACTATAAATATAGTTTATAGTCCTTATGACTTTCTTAGGGACATTTTTTTCTCTAGCTTACTTTATTATGAGAACACAGTATGTAATATATATGACACACAAAATATTTGGTAATAGACTATTTATGTTCTTAGTCAGGATTCCGGTCAACACTAGGCTATTAGGAGTTAAGTTTTGGGGGAGTCAAAAGTTATTTGCCGATTTTTTTTAATTATTTTAAGTGTATTTATTTATTTATTTATTTGAGAGAGACAGAGGGAAAGCCTGACTGGGGGAGGGGCAGAGAGGAGAGGGAGACACAGAATCCGAAGCAGGCTCCAGTCTCTGAGCTGTCAGCACAGAGCTCAACATGGGGCTTGAACTCACAGACTGTGAGATCACGACCTGAGCGGAAGTTAGATGCTCAACCAACTGAGCCACCCAGATACCCCTATTTGCCAATTTTGACCACGTGGTAGGTCAGCACTCCTAACCCCTGCACTGTTCATGGGTCAGCTGTACTTTGTGTTTTTTTTTTTATGATTAGAAACAACTAGTTCTTCATTTGATTTCTCATTTAAACCTTGCAATCCTACTTAGTGAGAGAATTATTCACTTATATCATTGACTATTCTCCATATATAAATCCCAAAATTAGCCTTAAGACAGAAATACTGAGTCCTAAAAAGCCAATTTTTGTTTCACATCCTGCGAATTCTTGTTATCTATCACCTTTTTGTCTGTAGGCTTCTATGACCATCCTTTAGTGGAGACCCTTCTACTGGTGTAAGTTTCCTTCATTTTTTTCCTAATAACCTCAACATGTTCCATTTTCTGCCTTCTTAATTTCCTCAATGCCATTAGAGGAAAATGCCATTTGAAATGATCTCAGATCGTTAATATAATGGAATAATAGGGATTAACAACTGTATGTGCTAAATTTTGAGCTAAGTATTTATATTTTATTCAATAATAATCTTTGGAAAAACACTACAACCTTAGCTTTACAGGAAAGGAAACTGTCAATGTGGTTAAATAATTAACGTAAGATCACACAATTAGAATTTGAAGTCGAGTTCATGCTCTTCTCCTTATATGTACGTTGCTGCTTCTGATTATTCACTAACATTTAGATGTGGGAATCAGAGGTTCTCATTTAGGATGCAGAAATATGCCCATGAGAATAAAGCTAATAAAGTATCCAAAAAAGATCCTATTCACTGACTTTTTTGTATGGAAAGGGAATTATATGTGCTAGAATTAGATTCAGCTGCATGTGACAAACCCAAAATAACAATGACTTAAATAAGATAGAAGTTGAAGTCTCTCTCATAGCAAATAAATCAAACTGGGTAATCCAGACTTAGTAATGGCAATTCCACAAAGTCATCAAGGACCCAGACTCCTTTCAGCTCACTACTCGGTATTCTCTAGAGTATGATTCTCATCCCAAATGGCTGTCAGAGCTCCAGCCATTACAGCTGAGTTCCAGGAAGCAGGATGAGGAATGGGGGTGCAGGGGGGGATGTGTTACCCCTCTTTTTAAGGGTGTATCTCAGAGCAACACTCAATACTCCAACTTCTTCCTACTAGAGAGAACTTAGTCTCATGCACTCACCTAACTAAAAAGGAGACTGGGAGATGTGTTTTTTGGCTGGGCAGCAAGATGCTCAACTAAAAACCAGAGTTTCATTATTACTAGAATGGAAGGTAATAATGAATATTTGGAGGAAACTAGGGACAAAAGAAATCTTTTCCCTGGGTTAGAATACAGAACACTGGATTAGATGACAAATTCTACCAAGTGAGGGTGTCATGGACTTAAATGGTCCCTCATAGTCTAAAATTCTTCTCACATCCAGAGGTTGTGAACAAATAACCAACTAGAGAACATAGAAGAAAATGCAAATGTTGATACGGAATCGAATCTGAAAGGTGCTTCAGTAATTGAAGCATCTAGACCCAAGCACTCATACAGATTTACAACTATCCTCAAACATGTTACTGTTACATTACTATTTAAAAACACTATCAGGAAATTTGTACATCTGAAACTTGAATGTGAGTGCACTTCCTTAGTCCCTGATGATGCAGCATTTGGGAAAATCACAAACATAACTTCAAGAACACTAACCCCCCTCCCCCAAATCACTTTTTTAAGTGTATTTATTTATTTTGAGAGGCAGTGAGTGAATGGGTGAGGGGCAGAGAGAGAAGGTGCTAGAGAAAGAAACGGGGGGGGGGGGAGAGAGAGAGAGAGAGAGAGAGAGAGAGAGAGAGAGAGAGAATTCCAAGCAGGCTCTAAGCTCTCACAGAACCTGAATGGGACTAAAACTCACAAACCTAGAGATCATGACCTGACCCTAGAGTCAGGTGTTCAAAAACTGAGCCACCCAGGTGCCCCCAAAAAGTTTTCTGGGAAGATAGAAAAAGGAGTCATTTCACATACAACAAATGTCTTTGAAATTCTCTGTAAATATTTTTTCTTTAATGTTCCACTCCTCGTGGCATTTACCCTACCATCTCCTGTCTCAGAAACCTTCCTGACTTCCCACAATCACTTTCTATAATCAGTCTGGCTGCACTCAGGGAAACAGAGCCAGCCAAACAGTCCTCAGTGAAATAAAACTAGATCATGGGTTGTCCCTTAAACATGGTCCCAGGGCTGTGTGTCCCAGCATTCCCAGCACATACATGCACACAAGCATACACACACAACCCTTCAACTCCTTTAATTGTAAGGTGATGTACTCTCTACTAATTCAATCCACAATCAAGACAGTAAAATTTTTCCTTAAATTTCATGTATTTGTGAAAAGTTAGCAGATAAATGAATTCCCCTATATCACCACAATCTTAAAATGCTAGACCAAATATTCCCCGCCTCTACAATTCTCTTTATACGGTTCCATTCTATGCTAAAATGTAAGCGTATTTTGTCATTCTTTACAATAGATTTCCAAGGATTGTGGCTCAAAATTAAACACAGAAATACCATCATATTGAAATATACATGATATAATGATATTACTCACCATATCAAATATTATTTGGATACTGGAAATATTATTTGTCCACTTTTTTCAAAATCAGAAAATCTTAATCAACTGATTTTGGTCCACCAGATAATATCCTTGATGGCAATCCAGTATTCTCACACTCCTTTGAGAGGCATGATGTATAATAGTCAGACACTGGGCTTTGGAACCACAGTCTCTAAGTTAAGATCTCAATGTCAACATTTACAAACTGTGTGGCATTGGCCAAGTGACTCAATTTCTTTATCTGTAAAATGGGGATAATAACAGTACCTACCTCTTACAGTTGTTCTGAAAATAAAATTACTCCATGAAAAATAGGTTGGAATAATATTCGATACATATAACTACTCAACAAGTGTTACCTATTACCATTTCTCACTTTCCAATATAAGCGTATTGTAGGTAAATAACACATCAAAGCCATTTTGGAATGTAAATCACCCACTAAACGTAATAGCATACATGCATGCTTTAGAATATTGAATTTGTATTTGTAAGAAATGGATTCAGAAAAATTTAAACCATGGAATGGGATGAAAACATTTCAACTACTGAAGGAACCTACTACCATCTGTTTATAAAGGGCCTGGCTTCAGAAAACCGCAGTCCCAACTAATTTTTTTTTAAGTTTATTTATTTATTTGGAGAGAGATTGAGAGAGAGAGAGTGCAGGAGGGGCAGAGACAGAGGACAAGAAAGAGAATCCCAAGCAGGCTCCACACTGTCTGTGCAGAGCCTGATGTGGGGCTTGAACTCACAAACCGTGAGATCATGACCCGAGGCGAAACTAAGAGCTGGGCTCTTAACCAACTGAGCCACCCCAGCGCCCCTAAATTATTCCTCTTAAATAAGTTTACAACATACTTAAGAAAAGGAATTTCAACTATTAAATATTTTTTAGTGTAAAAATAATTTTCCCTGAAAGAAAATCCTTATATAATGAAATATTTTTGAAAGGAATCATGGAAGTGGTGAGCAAATAGGCTTCATTAATGATGTGCTTAGATTTAGGCAACCTTGGTAAAAGGTAGGCATCATACTTACCCAACCAATCTTAAAATAAATCATTAACCTCAGAGCTTTCTTAAAATTACTAGGCTTATAAAAATTTTATTTTTAGGGTTGTGTATATATACAGCAGTAATTGCTCTGTTTGTATATTCAGTACCCAACAGTAACACAAGTTTATGAAGTAGATGCCAAGAAGGGAAATATAATAGATGTCTTCCAGCAACAGAGTCATTAGAAGACAGTTTAAGATTTGATAGTGCTCTTAAAGTTAGGGTCTAAGACCTTATGCTTGAGTATAACTTAATAGTCAGCATGTTCTGTTTTCAGTAGGAATATAAAACCCACTATAAACTCCCAAAGAATTCTAATAGTCCAAAGTTCTGTCCACTAGACATTACCACTTGCATGCAACTTTGCATGGAAGGACCTAAAATCTAAGAAATGCACAATAACTTGTTTGGAGATTCTCAGTCTTTCTAAAACCTCTATATTGCTAATTTTTTCTACACATGCTTCCACACCTCTCAATGTATTCTAGGTCCCTGTCTGCTGACAAGCAATCTCTTGACTGAAAAGTAAAACAAACACACACACACACACACACACACACACACACACACACACACACACAAATAACCGGTAGCAAATGAGAACATAATGAAAAAAGAAAAATTATTTTGAAAGCAGACACACATTGAGAGAACTTATGAACTACTAAGCTTTTGTAAGCAAAGAATTCTGTCTCAGAACAATATTGGATTGAAAACAGTTGCCTGACTTAAAAAGGAAGACCAGAAGAGAAAGTTTTCTTACCCTCCTTCAATAATGGGTTTTCCTTAAAAAGAATGAGGAACAAATTACATTATCATTTTTAAAAGCTAATGATATGTTATTTAAAAAGTGACTAAGGTGATAGTCTGCCCACTGATATTTAGCTATTTGGCATGCCTTCAAGGAAAGGCTAATTAGTAGGGGCGCCCCATGTAAGAGTAACGCACACTCATAAGCATCCATTTAGTATTCATTAATTTCAACAAATTTCTAGACCAGCTACAAGTTGTGTGAACTAGTCTTTTTTTTTTTTTTCAAAACTACACAAAAACCATCAAACCTAAGAACATGATCAGGAAATAGTATTGTCTTACAGAAACTACTGAAAATTTACACATACAGTATTTGTAGTACATAAAAAAACAAACCCAAAAGTAACCTATTCCAAATGTGATTTAAAAAGTTTACACTTGAGATTATACATTAGTATCAGGGAGGCATTCCCTTATATGGAATCATATAGATATTCCCAAAACAGCTACCCTGAAAGGTAATCAATTAAAACTTGTTCACTTACAAAGTTTATTGATATTAAAACAGTAAAGGTGCTAAACGAAGATGTTTCAAAAACAGATCAGCACTGCCACAGAATATCTTCAATGTCGTATTTAGAAAAAGATTTTCACTGTGTTTCCTGCAGTGGAGAGGGCTCAGATTCTACGTGACTGGTCAAGATCCTTGGAAAGAAATATACATTTAGTGGAAAAAAGACAATGTTTCAGGCTACAAGAACTTGACCAAAACATAACACGTCACAGCTATTCCTTCATTCTAATCTTGGGGTCAACAAGCAATATTCTAATTTGTAATTAGGCTGCCATTACGTCATAAATAGGCAGACATGGACACAAAGACTGATCCAAAGGGGACAGGCATAGGATCTCATCAGAATCTTTTTTGAGGGAGCATATGGATTTTGATGTATGCTGGATCAGGCTTATTCTGCGTTCTCTAGTGAAAGACCATGTAAGTCTGGATTTCCTGGTGGGTATCTTTCCTCCAACATAGAAAACGCCTGCATCCTTTTAAAGCCAGTGAAGAGGAAAGCATCACAGAGGGGTAAGGAGGAGAATCCCGATGTGTGTGGAAGCCAAATCCATCCCTTCGACTTCCAATTACAAGACAAGCTATTTTAATGAGATTTATGTTATTTGCTATCAAAACGACTCTTATACAGTACACATGATTGGTCTTCTATGTCCACCAGTGATCCTTGCAATCCAAAACTGTGATTCCCTTTTCTCACCCATATGTTACAAATGATAATGCCTATAAACAAACCCAGGACAGCACAGTTACGGAGATAGACATGTCCACACACATTTCCTTTTTATGCATTTATCACTTGGAATTAAAAAAGCAGAAACACGAATCTGTTAGTACAACTGACTTAAAATAATTACATTTAAAAAAAAAGTATAGTTCAGAAACCAGATGTATTTATTTGGGAAAAAAAAAAAACCAAACACACACAAGAGTATTTCATAGGTAAATGAGTGTTGGGTGTTACTTTGGCAGCATTATTACATCACTAAAGCAAGGAAAAACAATCCTTAGCCTACGGGCTTAAAAATATCAGCAGGGACCAAAAAGTCCATCAGTGGGCGTGAATGTCATTCTATCTTCAGTGTTGAATACATTTTTAATTTTCTTTCTCTAAATTTTCTTCGCAAAGAAGCTAGCTATAAAAGGACCAAGGAGCTGGGATCATTTGTTGTTGTCATCTGGCGTGAAAATGAGGGAACCCTTCCAAGGATACCAAGTACTAGTGAGCTAGCCCCCAAGATGGGAATAGCAAAATGAAAACAAAGGCAAGCAGCTTGCTTCCAAGGCTGCACGAAGCTTCACAAGTCAAAGCAAGAAAATGTAATTTCATGCAGGAAACAAGAGAAAATTGAAGAGTCAAATGGCAGAGTTCAAGTGCCAACAGAAAGGTGTTTTTAGCAGCAATACTGTGTGAAGAAAGGGGAAAACCAGGCCAACCAGAAAGGCAGCTGTTGCAACAGAGGATGTCTTAACTGCAAAGCCCATTTATAGTCATTTCCCCTGCAGAAGGTTGGCCCTTTCCCCCAACCCTGATTAAGAATAAGAAATCCTTGTTTCATTTGTCCTTTAATACTTCTGACTCAGAAACCTTGTCAAATGAGCTCTTTTGAACACATTTTGACTTTCAGGTTAAATGTTAAATAAATAATATAACAGTCACTCTCTTCACATAGCAACTTTTCCCAGGCCAACAAAAACATGCCTAATCTTGCCCATAAGAAATAGATACCGTAGTCTATTCCAAATGCATGAGATAAAGAACATATTTAGTTGATATCACAACTTTGAAGAAAGAGATACAAAAAGGTACAAAAACATTTTATCGTAGAACAATTTCAATGTTGCTGTTACATTATTTTTGGTACGCTTGTCATAGGTGTGTACATATAAGCACACAATGTATTTGATTAACGAAAAACTATCAAAAATAAATAAAAATGGAACATGCATTTCTCTCTAAGACCCTAAAAGCTCACAATTCTGCCACAATTCGGTCATCTGTGAAATAAAGGCACTGGGCTAAGATGTAATCTTTCGCTCCCTTGAAGTATCCACATTTGATGGTTCTAATATTCCAGTGTCTCCAGGCCTACTGTGCTGGTCTCCTAATCTGTCTGCCACATTTCCTCCACGTCTAAAGCTATTCCTCCGATGAAGCCAAACCATAAAATGCTACTAATCTAATGAGTAGCTTTAAAAATACGCAAACGTGCTACTACAGGGCTTGGGAAAGCAATTGCTTTAAAGACGAAAATTTGACTTTGTTCAGTGCTTCTTATTCAAGGAATTTAAGATATTTCAACAAACTAAGGTTAATTGTGTCCGTGTGATAAGTGTTATCTGTTCCCCCTTTCCGTCAAAGGTAGGCTGATTAACCCATTTACCCAACATAATAAGGAACAAAGGGAGTCAGAATATATGTCTGAACATCTTGTGTCCCTGATCTAATCAGAGACCCAATTTTCCTGAACAAAAATCTCGCTTTAACCTAAAGAATCTCTCAAATGTTGAAAACATTAGCACAAGGGTCTATGCTTTCATTTATAGGCCACCTTTTCTCTTTAGGTATGCAATATTTCTAATAGTAATACTGTTATTAAGAACATTAAGTTATTAAGTGTAAGCCCAGAATTTCTTTTATCTTCAATTCTCATCTATATCGAGGGTATCATTTTCAATACATGATTTGCAAGATGAGATTTTTTGTTCAAAGTAGCTGAAACACAATGGAAAGATACTCTAGTTCTATTAAACCAGGGCATTTTAAAGCCTGGCCTAACAACTTAAGAGTCACCTGGGAGACTTTTTTAAACAGTGACACCAGGCCCTCACCTAGAGAATCTCATTCAATTGGTCAGGGATAGGACTGAGCACTGATAGCTTTAAAAGTTTTCCAGGTGACTGACATGTGCAGTCACACTTGGGAGGCACTATTTAAGTGCCACCTAGGGCTTGTCAAGCTTAATATACATATACATCAGCTAAGGATCTTATTCAAAATGCAGATTCTAATTCAAAAGTTCTGGGGTTTGGCCTGAGACGCTCCCAGGCAATGCAGATGCTACTGGTCTATGGACCACACTTTTGAGCATCAGCTAGCTCTTCATTAATACATTGTTATAATTAGTATTAAAGGTAAGAAGGAGTAGAGAAGATGTTACAATTTAAGGCAATGTAGCATATTTTACTTCTATGTACAAAGATAATTAATTCTATTTTTTTTAACGTTTATTTATTTTTTTTTTTGAGACAGAGAGAGACAGAGCATGAACAGGGGAGGGGCAGACACAGAATCTGAAACAGGTTCCAGGCTCTGAGCCATGAGCACAGAGCCCGACGCGGGGCTCGAACTCACGGGCCGTGAGATCATGACCTGAGCCGAAGTCAGACGCTTAACTGACCGAGCCACCCAGGCGCCCCAAGATAATTAATTTTAGAAAGCAACTTGAACCCATAGGAAATGATTATGTAACACGGGGCTCCCATGAACTAAATGAGCTAATATGCATGAGACATGAAGGGCTGCTCCTAGCCCAGAATCAGGACTCAATAAGTATCACCTGTTTCATCCCTAGCTTATTAATAAATGAGTAGCAAATGATGACCACCCATATCAAAAACACTGAACACAGATATATAACTTGTCTTCTGGATAAAAGTAGGGCCTCTACACAGTCTTTGTATTATGTCATTCTCTCCTATACCTAGAACATTTGGTACAGAAATGAAACGTTTGCTCTAGAGTTGAAATGTGCACTACCGAGAACGCAATTATCTGGGATCAGCTTTAAAATACTTCAGGAAAGAAAAAGCAAAAAGGTATAGATAAGCCAAATGTTGTGAAATTTGGTACCTCAATGCTTGAACTAGGGGATAGGTACATGGAGATTTTTTGCTCTCTTCTCTCAACTTTTATGAATGCTTGAAAATTCTTCAAAATAATTTTTAAGTGTTCTGGTTTTGGATCTCAGCTTCACTACTGATTAGCTCTGTGAGGATCAAGAAATAAGTTCTCTGATGCACAGTCTCCTCTTCAGTGGAACGGGCTGCCATGTTAACTACTTAACTACCTCACAAGGATGACTACAAGGATGAAAGGAAACGGCATCTTTTTAAAAAAGAAAAACAACAACAACAACTAGGGGCTACTGGGTGGCTCAGTCAGTTAAGTGCCCAAAGTCGGCTCCGGTCATGATCTCAGGGTTCACGAGTTCGAGCCCCCCCCCCCATCAGGTTCTGTGCTGACAGCTCAGAGCCTGGAGCCTGCTTTGGATTCTGTGTCTCCCCCTCTCTCTCTGCCCCTCCCCAGCTTGTGCTCTGTCTCTCTCTCTCTCTCTCTCTCTCTCTCTCTCTCTCTCAGAAATGCATAAACATTAAATTTAAAAAAAAAAATAGCTGACACCATTCAGGTCACGTTTAAAGATAAATGTAATTTAACCCAAGGGATCAATTTAAAGAGATGCAAAAAGAACGGTAAAATGTTTCTAAAGCAGAAACAGGTGGGTCTGTGAAGACCGAAGAGGGTCTACCATCACCCTGCCATCCCAGTCCTTTCTATGACCTCTTTCTAGATTCCATCAGAAACAGCAACAAGTAGCATGTACTGAACTCTCCAGAATGCCATGTCCGGAGATAAATGCATAAAAAGGCTTCCTGCATTACAATACAAGTCAACCAAGGATGACCTATAGACAGACACCATTTCTAACTGCTTCACTATTGCCCTGCCTACATGTAACGTGGCTTTTCCTCCCCTTCACTCCCTTCACTTACGAAATTCTCTGAACAGTGGATGGAGATAACAGTACGGGAGGAAAGTAATGTCTTGAATACATGCCAAATCAAAAGCAAAATATCACTTCTGGTGCTAGCTCTTCATAGGACAGAAGTTCAAATAAGAACAGACAGTACCTTTATTACCTGTGACATAATTATAATATTGATTACAGAATCATTTAAAAATATCCATTATTGGAAACAATTTCATCGCTGCAGAAAGCAATCATTCACAAAAACTCATAAAGTTGGAAACTTTGCACAGAAGTGCACAATTTCATAATACATAGTTTAGCCTAAGAGTGAAAGGGAAAAATCATTAAAAATAGTGTGCACTGAAGACAATTTATGCAAATTTCCATTTTTTAAGAATATGTAGAAGCAAGGCAATATGGAGTCTCGCTTGTGTCCATTACAATTAAGTTGTCATCAAATATTGTGACACCTAGGGACACGCCTCTCCTCCATCAGAAAAATCTCTGAAATTTGGAATACACTACAAATATGTCCGCCTCCTTCATTAGTTCTAGAAAGGGCGAAAATAGTGAAGTGAGTTCAGAAGTTGTATTTATACCATAGGGGAATTCTGAAAAGAGGCACTTCCTATGTTAATCTTCTACTTCATAATTTCACTCCTAGGATACAAATGAAAGCGGTATTTTAAAAAAAAACATATTTCTTACAGGTTTCTTTCATATTTGCTCACATTGTTCATATAAGGCACAAATGGAATGCTTAGTCATTGGTTATTTTACTTAGATACTCTTTTTTAAATACAGACGTACCTGATATTTTTTTCCTTTAACAGTAACATTCAAAATATCTATGTGTACTATAATTCACCAGGCATAATCACATCTCAGTGTCAATTTCCTTAAAAGGTAAAGCTTATTTCAGGCAAGTTTTAGGCCAAGGATTAAGATAAACACACACAGCCGAAAAGTTGTAATGTATATTTTGTTTTTCCAAGGCCATAAAATACCTTACATTTCAATATATATAAATTAACAAAACAAGAACTGTCAATGAAACACCCTAGTTGTACTCCTACTTAAGAATTGTAGTTATTTCAAAATTTTTCTTCTATGTGTTAATGTACACCTGTAAACAGCCACCAAATAAAGGTCATATTTGAAATCCAAGGTTCACAAAAATACCACACGGGGATAAGGAGAGGAAAAGAAAATATGAACCCAAGCTGATTCCGGCAGGGAAGAAATTTTCCCACATATAGAGGTGTCGGTCATGAAGCAAGGGAAAGCCAGACGTCTCAGGATGAAATTAAAGCTCCCTGAATTTTACAGACTCAGGGAATCAGGCAAAGGGCCAAATCTTCTGAGCCTGTGACCTGTAACTACTTCAGCTGAATGACTTCTCAACATCAGTCCAACCAGGTTCTGTTGGATCAGAAATGTGCTTAGCAATCATGTGAACAAAGAAATAAATGTATTTAATCACCTGCCTCAGAGAAGCATCAAAATTCAGAAACTGAATCATCACGCGTTCTTTTAAATAATCACAACATCAGTTCAAAAAGCGTTAACTAGGCTACTGCCAAACATTCGTCATAGAACAGCAGAGTTCTAAGTGGTAAATGAAAAATTCTGATCTCAAAACAATTTGCATTTGCATCTAAAATGTCACAATGAAACCACATAACTCCCTCCTCAAAATGTTTCATGTGACGTCTCCTTGAAGTGGCTTTCACTTTAGCTATGTGTGGCTTCCTTTATTTGCTTTAGTGACAAAAATATGAAAATGAATATAAAGAAGCAAAGTCTCTAAAACAAAGTCCAGCAGAATATACAACAGCTAGCACTAGATTTTTTTTTTTTGGCATAGATTTAACTTAAAAGAAAAACTCAAGGTCCAATAAAAATATCTTCTTTATGTAACTCACAGCATTTCCTTTTATGTTTTAGATTAGTTTGTCCTGTAACACCATGATTAAGTCAGTAAGGCCAAGTAAGGCCTAGTTTACACTCTAGCCCCATTGTTTGTGTGCCCTGGCTATGTATTTCTAAAAAGGAAACAGAAGTGCTTGCCCCACAGAAATGACACATTTTTCTCTAGCACTTGTGTGCTATACAAAAGCCAATGACAATCTACTAAAATGACCTCCAGGAGTGATAATATTTTATACAAAAACAAATGCCTATTTTCTATCAATTCATAGATGCTACCTAATGAATTTGGTCTAATGTGTCCTTCAACTTAGTGTTATGGTAGGAAAAGCCCAGGATCTCGAGATGAGACTGTTGGAATCTAAATACAGTAAAACCTTTGATTGCAAGTAACTTGTTCTACGAACATTCCACATGACATTTCTAATAAATTTTAACTTGATAAATGAGCAACATCTTGCAATACAAGCAGTATGTGACGGCAAATGTCACACGATCACAGATCACAACTGAGCCAACAGTTCTTCTCTCCCTTGCCACCTCACTGAAGGATTGGGGGTGATGGTCTCCCATGCTCGGATGCTTGGTCTCAAGCCATGATGTTTGGCAGAAATCAGTGATCTTTCAGAATGTTGGAAGGTGCCCACAACTGACATTAGTGTATTTCTTGTCACTTCAAAGCACCTATGGACAGTCCTTTGCTTTTCCATACAAGAGTAGGCTCAGGAATGCTTTGCTTCATTCTAGGTCAGGCTGCCTGCAGATATAGTCCCTTCCTCTGCTAATTGTCAGTTATGTTAAATACAGTATATGACAAGAGTTTATTAATAGCATACTACAGTCAACATCCGTGAGAGTGTATACAATAGCCCCCATGCAGAAAAAGATTCCACTGAGCTAACAGACATCAGTGATTCCATTAGTGATAGTGAAAGTCGTCCTACACAGTAAACCTCCTTTCTCTTGTCTCCCTCACACTAGCCAGGAAGGTTTTCAAAGGTAAGTGCAAGTTAATTTGTTTACTTTTCTTTATATTTTGTATTTTATTATTTTATATTATGTTACAGTATTGTAATCATTTTTATATGAATATTTTGGGATCATGAAACGAATGATCTGAGTTTCCATTTTTTCTTATGGGGAAACTCGCTTTGATATACAAGTGCTTTGCATTACAAGCATGTTTCCAGAACTAATTATGCTTGCAAACCAAGGTTTTACTGTACCTGCTCCAACATTTATTTGCTGTGTGACCTTCAAAAGGCACTGCCTCTCCCCTAGCTTCAGAGTTATTGGAAGGATAAAATTATGTAATGCACATGCAAAGCATATGCATTAATATTATTAACATTTTTAGAACAGAAATCTCAAAAATAAGTAAAGGCACTGTATTATTTATGTTAAGATCCTATGAAGAAGAAGCAAAGTAGCTGACAAGTTGAAGTATTCCCTTCAAATATAATTGTGTGAAATGCATTACAAAACATATACTAGCAATAAATACACCAACTCTTTAATCATTATCCCTGGAAAATTCATTCTTCTACTGCCTAAAATGACGAAAGACTAAAATAAATCTCAGGGAAGGCAGAAGCACTTGAAATTTTTTTTAAAAATTATCATTCCAAAGTACAGTCATAGAAAAATACACTAATTAAGTAAGGAAAAGATCAAGGACAACCAATTATACAAGCACTTCCTTTTTTTTGTACAGAAGCCACAAGCTTCTTAACATAGGTGGGATTTTTTCCCATGTTACATATGTAGAACCTAAAATAAAGATTTGAGTACTCACTCATCTAAATTGGCCGGTTCCAAAAATTCATTTGGTTGCCAGCCTTAGGTAAAAGGCCTAGGAAAATCTACTTAGGACATAATTTGGGGCAAATAACTAAAAAGGAGAATCAAAAGAATCCAAATGTTTAATTAAAAGATCTAAAAACGCTAGAACCAGAGGACAAGGTAAGCAAGATTAAATCAAACTTGAGGTATTCCTTTAAATGTAGTGCTTTGTAGAATTGTATAAAATAATTACCAAATCCAGAGTGGAGGAGACTTGGCTTAATATATTTACATGAACACCTGGGTCAGGTGTTCCATAAGTCAAGAGTACTAGGAAAAATAATCCAACTTGAACTACATCAATTAAAAAAAAAAAAGTATGATATTGGAAGGGGTAAAAAGGAAGTACTGATGTCATTATGCTTTTGTGATGAACAGGTATATCATTTCTGGTCAATTTGTTTGCTGGTGGGGGAGGGAGAATATGACTAATTACATGCTAGGCATCATGCTAAGCACTGGGGAGATGAGTGGACAAGGCCTTGTCCTGGTTAATTTCACAAAGAGAAATTTTGTTGCAAATGTTTGTGACATACTGTGTGTACAAAGTACAAGAAGTATCACAGACAGCTATGCCTGAGAAGATCAGAGAAGCTTTATGCAGAAGAGGGACACAATAGAGAGCAAGAATGTTACATACAGAGGTAAAGCAAATACAAAGCCATGGAAAGTATCAAGATTTTTTAAGTAGTTCAGTTTAGTTTAATCAACTTTGTATAGACCAAACACAGAGAAGCATTGAGAATACACTTAATGAATAAAAAGATGTTCTCTCTGCTTTCAAGAACTTATATTGTCATAAACTGGAAAGACTTAAGTTCAGTACAATGTGACACATGCTATATTAAAAGTATTTTCAAAATTCATGCAATAGGGGTCAAATTCTACAATATATAAAGAGTTCCTACAAATCAGTAAGAAGAAGATCAACAACCACATATGGGATTAGCATAATCAGATGTTCATTTTTAAAGAATCCCTCTAGTGGGAAAACTAATTTATGAGAAGGGACAAGTTTGAAAGCAAAAAGACTCATGTTGGGAAGCTATTGTAGCACTACGTGAAACATTTAGAAAACTTGAACTGAATAACAGCTTTGTTTAATTGGATGGATGATGGTAACATCAGCCAGGCTAAGGAACACAGGAGAAGAAATACCCCACTGGATTTTCACCATACCCATCTACAGCAACTGTTCTGTATAGGGTTTGAGAGAAAGCTCCAGAGGAAAAAACTAGGTTTCAAATATAGATGTGTTACTCATCAGCCTACAAGCAGCACACACCTGTCACCAATCCTATGCGTGTAAAGCTATGAAACTGCATGGAAGAACTTGTAAAAAGAAAAGGAACATCAACATTCAGGATTCAGTCCAGAGGAGCTGGCAAACAGGTCAAAGAGGAAACCCACAAAAGCCAATGAAGACAATGTTTCAAGAAGAAAGAGGTGGCCCATTATGTCAAATACAACAGAAGCCAGCAACTGGACAGTCACTGGTGACCTCTGCCAGTCTCAGAGGAATGGCAGAGGCCCTCACTACAGTGGATTTGACAATGGGTAGGATACTTCAATGCAGGTTACTTCCAGAAGCAAAAAACTTTGCTTTCAAAGGAGCTGTCCAACAATGAAAAAACAAAAAACAGAACAAAAAACACACCACCCCCACAATGCTTAGCATGCACTGAGGTCTTTTGGGAGGCAGGTAGTAAGCTAGGCATTTCACATACAATTCCTCTCATAGTTTACAACAGTCTTGCAAAGTTGAAAGATTAATACTATCCGTTCCACTTTTCAGTAAACAAAATGGGTTCAGGGTTGTTACATGACCTCCCCACAGACACAGCTGGTACATAGAGAAAGCAGGATTTAAAAGCAGATTTTATCAAAGTGTAAACCAATGTTATTTCTACACTCTGATGCTGCTTCTTCATCACTGTAAATATTCTACAGGGGTGGGGCGGCAGGGCTTATTAACCATTTAACAGGAAGATGGTTTTCCTTTTTTTTTTTTTTTTTTTTTGGAAGATAGTTGAACTAGTTGGCTTGACTTTGAAAGCCTCTTCCACCTTCCACAACCCATGATTATTTCTCATACACCTTGCTCACAGGTGAACTGTAACAGCTACAGAATTCCACATATAAATACTCAACACTCCTTTTATTCCATCTATATTTACAAACGAGCCCATGCTCTAACATTGTGCTTATATACAAGACACAGGAAAAAAATATTGCTTCCCTTTATTTTTGCCGAAAAATTAAAGTACAAACTATGAAAAACAGTGAATCACTCCTTTACTGTCCTCACAGCATGTAGTATCTTCTGCTATTAAAGTAATTACCACTTATGTTGTGATTTGCTTCCCCCTCCCCCACCACCACTACACACACACACACACACACACACACACACACACACACACATACACACACTAGATAGCAACCTTCAGAGATTGCCTACTTTAAGCCCCAAGAACACAGCACAGACCCAGGCAAGCAGTGATGCATGCATGGACAGGATGGAAGGATGGATGTGTAGGAAAATGGTCTGATAAGTGAAGGAAACAATATATTTTCAACAGTCATTTTATACTCAATAATGGATTATTTAATCTATTTACCAACTAGGATATTACAATTATATCACACTTGAAGGGAGCAGAGAGAAAACTGAGTGGTGCAAGAGGCATGGCATTCTTCTTCAAAAGGAAACATGGAAGTTTACTCTCAAAAAGTCTCTGAAAGCACAGGACTTTTCTTGAAATCAATACTACCCAAAGGCCAAGGCCAAGCTCATCCTAAATAACAATTCATGGAATTTTGGCCATGGCCCGTGGGAGATGTTTGAAAAGAGCAGGCTGCATAAAGCACTTTGAAATCACCCCAGGATATTTCAAGATCTATCCAATCTGCAGATCTGGCTAATGAAGGTACACTCTCTAGGTGCAGAAGTCAGCCTTTCTGTCAAGATGCACATGACATTCACTCGCACAATACACTAGCATGCATGAATCCAGATGGCAATAAACTGTCCTCAAAAATGTCCACTGGAATAGAGCAAACACTGCCATAGGCTATAAGAATGTACAATTTCCACTGTGATTAACGGTGTATCAGAAGATCAAAAAGCCTGTACGTTATGCAAGATGCCCACCACGATAGCTACAATTCCATCCCTTCTCCCGCATGAGGAAAAACATCAGAATACGAGCGAACGTAGTATTTTAGGGTTGAACAGGAATCCACCCTGGCTTATATATAGATATTTTAAAATAAGTCATTTGCAAGCTTCTGTACGTTGTTGTCAGTAGCTGTTAATACCTCACAGCTGAGTGTAACACAGAAATGTGTTGTGACACCATAGTTGGAAGGCACTGGCCTCTTTTAGGCCTCCGTGAAACTTAAACTAGGTATCAAATTACAATTGAACTCACTAGGTTAGCCAAATTCAATGGCCTTAGGAGCTGTATATTATCAACAACCTTCAAAGACTAGGTGCCCAGAAGAGTGAGCAAGCAGAGAAGGCAAGTTTGGCTCTGGGCAAGCAGGGTGCTGAGCTGCCTTCATGGTGCGATTTGAAAAGTAAACAAGGGACTTGGCCTGTCCTCAATTACCACACTAATATCACCATGCTATCATGCTGTCTTTATTACTGGTCTGTATTACATATAAAAGCAAGTAAAAGGAAGGCAACACCTCCAGAAAGTCACTGCTAAAATGCATCTGCTATTCAGATTTTCTGGAAAGCTCTGCATATAGAGCAGGTTAGGTATTTGACACCTTCAAGCTGCAGGACCGGGAGATGACAGTTGGAAGGGAATTTCAATAGGAAGCCATGAGGAGCAAGAGCATCATGGCAGTAGCAGTCCCCACGCCAGCCAAGGGACATCAAGGGATACAAGACTGGATCAGTGAAGGACCTGAAAGTGAAGGACTGGATCAGACAGACCTGGTGAGAGCAGGTCTGTCAGTAGGGGGCTCCTTTGTGCTTTTATGAAACAGTGCGATTAGCATCCATCACAAAGGCTGGACAGAACATTCCAAATTAGGGATGGACTGAGCTAGATCACTGCCACACCTTCCAATTCCAAGAGTTTGATTTGTTTGTTTTGCTTTGGCTCAGACACTTTGGCAAGTGTAAGAGGTAAAAGCTTTCCTACTCATCTCTCAGTCCCTTTCACCAGTACAGAATCAGAGGACTGGCTCCAGGCCAGATGAGGAGTTAGATTCCCAAGGTTTCTTCCAGCTTCAAAATTTTATAATTCTAGATTTAGATCACATTTACAACCTGAATAAACGAGAATCATCAATTCTCTCCATTCTGAAGATCACCCATAACCCGTGCCAGTGTTAAATGTATATGACTGGATTAAAAAAAAAAAAAAAAGTCACCAAAATCCCTGATGCTTCCAGATAGTGTTTTTTCTTATTCAATTGATAGTGGTGACAGATTAACGTAGGAGTGTGACCCACTGTAGAAAGAGACTTATTAATACCTGAAATCTACAAATTACCACTGAAACTTTTCTTATTCAAACTCAATAATCTTAGTTCCTTTCACAATTTTAAGTCCTTTAACCACTTGGGGGAGGGGAAGGAACCTCTTTTTCTTAAGAACCTCCAAATTTTCTGCATGCATTTCTGAAAGTGCACGTGGAAATGAGACAGAGTAGTCAAGTAGAATTCTGGCCAGAGGTGTAGTCAACAGAGAGATTCCTCCTGACTGCCGACTGCAAATTGGCAGTGACAGTGATGTGATTTTAGGTGGGAAATTACAGTTTTCCTGGTCTTCAACTCCTTGAAAGAAAAGTATTTTTGCACTAGGGAGACAGATTAAATCCTAGCCCATAAACGGGGGCTTGGAAAGCCTGCTTCAGTGGGAAGCCACCTGACCAAGTGCGGACTAGGTCAGATCAGTGGTGCTCTGTAAGGACTGGGCTGAGAGCAGGTGCCTCACAACATACCCTCTCCCAGCTGATGTGGATCCCAGGGCTGAGTTTTCAGAAAAACATCCACCATGTAGACGTGCCATCGGCAGAGCTGACTCACCAGCAGCCTGTACTCACAGAATGGGCCTGAAGATTTTTTATTAGTATTACACAGACATGTCTTATCTGGGCCTGCAGTATGTTTTACATCTCTGCTCTGATTCCTGAACATATTGACTTTTATTCATTTGCATCTGTGTATTTATCTAAGTAAGCAATGTAATTGTGAAGTCTAATCTGGGCCTCCCAGAGGCTTGTCATAGTGGCTCTCTCTCAACTTGGTATCATCACCAGTCTTCCTGAAGGAAGAAAACATCACCTACCTCTGAGAAAATAGACCTATATGTCCTTTGACTGACAATGAGCCACCGACAACCAAGCACTCCCTGGGTAAGCCACTCCTGCCCGCTATGCTTCTGTAGCCTGTCTATTGGGCAAAAAACATATAATCTCAATTAACGAGAGAGCATTTCAGAAATACATGTGAAAAAAAACCTTCTACAGCATTGGCACTTATGAAACAAGAAACTCACCAGATGTTTGTGAGCTGTCCATGACAGGATCCACAAAATTTCATAATAGAAAAGAACTCTATAATTTGGAAATTTAAATCCCTCTTATCCTTTATCTGTTATTTTGTTCATTTACCAACCAACGTATCAAGGGTATATTCTACAGTAGGCATTGTACTGGGGTTAAATATACGAAGATAAGTGGAGGCAGGCCCCTCTCTCCTGGAGAGGAGGCAGAAAGGTAAATAAGTCGTCACAGAGCATGCTCTAATCAAAGTGTCCTCCGAGAAAATGAAGAGGCTGAGTCCCCTTACTCCAGTTGAAGGTTTCAGGAGATGCGGTCCCAGAGGAGGTGTCCTCTGAATCAAAGCTCAAAGGATGAGAATTAAAAGATGAGAACTGTTCCCGTGACAATAATCAAACCCACACACAGAAGGTATGCATGTACTTTATTAGCATTAAGTATGCACAGCAGACCAACAATGCCAGGTTTAATTTAAAAAAATTTAATTCCTTTGTAAAAAGCAAAATAATAATAATAACACAAACTTGGAAGTCCTGACTCAGGTTCTGTCATTGTAAGAGAATATATTGTGCTTTTAATTTAATTTGATAAAACGGCATGGCTTACAGGATGTTTAAAAACAAATGTCAACGATGGCTTGAAGCCCACTTAGAAGAATATAAGGAGTCAGCAGAGCTGGTGCCACATTTTTTTTAACTTCTCATAGCCCATATATCTTCCCATTGGATAGAATCCAATGACATTTGGGGGCCAGCGGAGGGCAGGAGGAGGGCAGGAGGTTATGTTGAAGAAGGCTGCATTTCTGAATTAAAAAAGCATTACAGAAAATGATAAATTGAGATGTAAACAAAGGAAGAGGGGTTTTTCTGGTCTCGGTTTGTTTTGTTTTGTTTTGTTTTGTTTTGTTTCATGGAATTTTCCCGATCATTCTCTCTTCAAGTCCAAATCTAAACAATAATTAAAAAATATAAATCACCCAATATGTCAAACACTGAGTGATTAACATATCTTTTCTCACCTGTCAAAAACTGATCAGTCTAAGGGGAAATACAACAAAAATCGAAAAAAGCTTTCAAGTTCAAGCTAATATGCTGAGTTGAAAAGGAGTTAGCCTTTTAAACTCAGCTGGCATGAAGCCAGTCCAAATGACCAAACAACAAAACTTCCCTGAATCTAATTATATCACCTTATTAATGCCTCCCTCTCATACTCTATTGTCTGATGCGGCTGGAGAGGAAGTATTCCAAAACCATACAGTTATCATATAGAACCATTTATAAAAAAGACAGAACTTAATACATTGTACTCAAAATAAATACATAATTTGTCTCCATTCATTGCTTCAGGAGGTGCAGTGAGAATTATGCAATGTTCAAAGTCATTGGACAAGAACTGATTCAGGGCATAAGAAGCAAGGCATTGAGCTAGGCACCACTGATTCGATGACCATGGTTTTCAAACTAAAACTCTGAATATACATATTAACAAAAAAAAATTTGTGTACCTTCCACGAACATGCAGCAATCTGGGAGACATAGTTTAGACACCGACCTACCAGAATCTCCAAAACATTCTACTACTACACAGAGACAACTGAACATTTTAAATCAGAAGTAACAGCTCCTCCCCCCAAAAAATAAAAAAATAAAGCGGGTCCATACAGCTGCCGTATGGACAGTACAAGAAGAGACTCTACATCTCAGAAACTTAGAGCTAATGGGATCTTTTAAAATTTAGCTCTGTATGAATAAAACTCTCTTTCTGAACATCAACCATCGTTCTTCTGCCTAACTGTAGGAAGTACCTGACACTGACAAACCCTGTAAGGTGGTCTGTCATCATCTGGAGGCAGCTGGGAACATAAATCTCTGGTCTCTACTTATGTGTTTTGCTTTCTGCAGACATCTGCAGAATTTCCAGTTGCAAGAGAGAGAAGTTCATAGAAAGTCAGACAGACCATCCTTTTAAAATAGAGTAGGAATATACTCGGTATGAGGCAAAGACATGGATTAAGGAAATAAAAAGATGAACACAACATTCTATTTCTGTGATGTCTCACAAAGAATAGATCGAATTCTAAAACTGTAATATTTTAATGATTCATTACTGCTTTCTCAGTCAGGGTTTGTTTTTGTTTTTAATATCAGGGTTTCAGTTGCTGCATGTACATTTGTGAAATGGATTTGAGATCCCAGCCATAGGCCCAGGTCCTCAGTTTGCCAGTCCAACTGATTTAAGCCATTATTCAGAACACCTAACCATAGAGGAATATGAAGTGTTTTATTTGACTTCTTATATGAAATATAATTGATGGCTTATCATGATACAGCCTGTATGAATACAGAAGATGAAAATATGGTAAAATGAGTTAATAATGCTGAAAATGTCAAGATTACTAAAGACTTAGTTTACAAACTGAAACCGTGTGTCAGTGCCGACATTCCCACCTGATGACTGTTTTTTAAAAAGGAGTGAAACACCTATGAAGTACTGGTTGTTGGTTTTGCTTGAGCTTTCCCTAGAAACTCATAAAATCCTCAAACCAGACCAACTGTATTGGCCATTATCTGTAGTTCAGACAAAGAGGCTTATGATAACAACCTTCAAAATAAATGTCAATAAATGTTTTAGTAGGAGAATATGCTATTTCTATTCCTTTGTATATATTTACCTGAATAGAAAATAACATTTAACAATTTTCCTTTAGTAAACCTCATGCCAAGATCAAACCAGATTGTAATATCTACCGTCAGAATGTTTATTTCTGCTAAATACAGAGATATAAAAGCTCCCTCTCCTATTAAAACTATTTTATACAGCTAGTAATTCAGTAAAGCAAAGTTTGAAATACTATGTGACATCTTAAATATACCAAAAGAAGTGACACTGTCAAACAGGTTTTCAAGACAAAAGAACATCTTTGCTAAAGGAAAGAATTTGCTTACACTTACCTGCACTCTAGTCCCACCTGTGACCGAGCATTCTATCTATTCTGTCTCCATTTCTTCAACTATAAAATAAATGCCACCATAAGCTACTGTTGTAGACCCAAGGCATTCACAGACTTCAATATTAATTGTTCTGACTATTCTTGAGTGACCCTGAAAATACATTAACACATTGTCATTTGTAATTCTGTGTCAGCAGTGACTGAATTGCCATTCCCAGGCAAGTGGACCCAGTGTGACCTCAAATTCCATTTGAGGATCCTCTGGTTCCCAGAAGTGAGGGGTGAGTACAATTTTACAAATGAGGAAAAAACCTGTGACTTACAATATATTACAGTGGAATTGTAGAAAGTTGGAATTCAAAATCTCACTGTATCGCTCTTGAATATCAAGAGAATGCTACACCACAAAGTTGCTAAAAAAAAAATGACAAAATGATTTTTTAGTATTTACCAAAGTTCCAGATCGTGAATCATCATCATTCCCTATAGTTCAGGAGTGTCCAATATTTTCACAAAACTTTCAAAACAGTAAATTAACTGGATTTGCTAAAAGGAGAGTATGTCTAGAAAAATGCTGTTTTCCAATGAGGTCACTCTAAATGGACTCTTTATTTGGTTTCGTAATTAGTTCCAACTTTACACATGGCTGACACAGAAAAGATAAGGAAAAGCATGAGAGACCAATTATAAAAATTATAAATGTACATTATATCAAAGTCATATTTCATATTTTTAAAATTATAAATAAAACAGGTCATATTTATGGAAATGAACAGATTTAAAAAATGAAGTAGACATAAAAAGGCATGTTTTTAAACTAACATAAACAAATGTAAAACTAACTAGATTCTAAGCTGTTACTTTTTTCACATTTTAACTGGATGTCTTAAAATAGCTTGCTCATTTAAAGTACAGGTTCTTTCCCCCAGTTTCCAAAAACATATTCTTTTCTAAATGTTAATTTCCTATTCGATGGCATTTTAGAATCACTGGAAGTTCCCCGAATCACAGTCTCAATTGTTGCCTAAGGCTTTTGTGTTAGTTTACAAAATGTTTTGAAAATAATGTTTTGTTACATTTACTTTATAGTAGAAATCCTGAAAGAAAACACTAACGAACAGATCTAATTTGTAATTAATAGCATTAATTTACATGCTACTCACTACATCCCGAAAAGAATCTGTTCTGTTAAGTATATTAACCATGCCCAAACCGTGTTGTTTATATTATTAATTAGATTAGCAGGCCCTTTCTTCACATCCATTGCTGATGGAGACTTCAGCCACCAAACACCAATGCTTAATCATAGTTTCAGTTAACGACACTGAATTAATGAGGTCTTACTGCACTCAAATGGAAAACCAGATAGATAGAATATACTATACTATAGAATAGATGGTAACCAATCTAAGTAAAATAAATTCACAATGAGCTCCTCTTGACACACCACAGAGAAATGGCATTATTTAATACTTTGCTTCAAAATCCAAACATGATCATAATTACTGATGTAGCATAGCTTGATGTTCTTTTAAAGCAATATTACCATCTCATTCAGCTAGAAACACTGGTGGCTTGAATCTTTGTTTACTTAATATTTTGCTTAGCTACCAGCTTCTTGCTTATATGATCTTAGATATCCTTCCAGAATTTCCCTGTGTGTATTTTATCTTCACAAACAGTATATAAGCTGACAATACAAAGAAAAACAGCTTGTTTTGTTTTGTTTTGCATTCCCCACAGCCAAAAGCAACCTGACAGACACAAAGCGCAAATTCCTACCTACAGTTTTTGAGAAAATCCCCAAAACTCTTCCCAGGCATTTACTCCCCATCAACCTGCCACGCTGTCTGGAATTTCTACTATTAAAATCAGTTCGGGTTAAGGTAAGAAATACCTCATTAGAAAATACTTGGAGATGGGAACAAAGGGAAGGGAAAAAGAAGTAACAAAGCAAGGTACTCATTACAGACAATTTCATTTCCTCCAAGTGTATGGCTTTCAAATAGCGAAGTTCCAAAGCCAGGAGGGAGTGTTAGGGCTAGACACAGAGTTAAAGGCAGGGACAGGCAAGGAGAAATAAAAAGAAGCCAGAGTTTGGAACCAGGCCTGAGGAGCACCACTGCAGAGAAAAACCAGACTATGTGGTGTGTTGGGGGAAAGAAGGGAGAGTGGTTATTCTTCTATTTACTGCCCTCCATCTTTTGCCATACAGTTACGCATATATTTTGTTTTCCTACAAAAATGTAAAACAGTAAATGGGTCAAATTACTCCGATTTCCAACAAATGGCATTCCCAAGATCTTTTCCATGAGGTTTTTTTTTTTTTATGTTTTCCATTGTTTTTATCCAAGAACAGTCAAATTGAAACAGCACCAGTTTTGCTAAATGAGAGGTAAATTTTTTTGAGGTAATCTAAATAAATGCTTTTCATCTCCAGTGCTGCCATTCCCTTTCATTTTTAAGATCTGGAAAACTGATCAGGGCTCTGAACACACTCTAGAAGATGCTACAAACCTGAAACATCGCATAGTTAGTTGAGACTTAAACTCAACCTACCTTTCTAAAGTTGCATTCTGGAAGTACAAATCAAGAAAGCCGTCACATCATGGTATTACTACAAACAAAACCACAAGCACAGCTTTATTTGTAAACAGCAATTTGTCATACAACAAAAGCCAGATCACACTAATGCAGATAACTGTAAACAAACACCATGGCATGCCATGGTAATAATGATCCAAATACTTCTTATTTCTGTATGCAACCAAATATTACTATCTGTATTGTAAAAGGAGAGAAAGTTTGAGGAGCACAAAAATTTCCTCAAGGATAACCCCTTTCCTACATTAAAGAATCCTGTCAGACTACTGAGATGAAGTTCTAGCAAAATTTAAAGTCATGGTTCCATGAACTATGTCTTACCTAATTTTGTAAACCTGAAAAATCATTTGGTCATCTATTTTCCATTCATCATTCATGTACTTTCTACTCACTAAGCATGTGTATACATAGGGAAATGCTATCTGTTAGAGAACTGGTAATCAAAACAGATTACCATTTCAAAATAATCAGTTATAAAAATCATATACGTGACCAAATGTTGATCCAACATTCAATAATGCCTTTTAAGCCAACAATATGAAGTCTATAAGAAAGCATAAGAAAAATAACATGCCCACCTTAAAGTCAGGATTCATCAATAAAAGTTTTTTTCTATAAACAAAATTTCACATTTAAAATTTCACATCAAGATCCCTATAAAAACAAATACAAAATTACCTTTCCCTATTTTGAGACTTTCCTATTTTCCTATATTAACCACGTGTGCATTTTAGCTCTACAAAAATATGTAAACCATTTTTTTGGAATTAAGGAGAATTTGTGTACTTACAATGAAGACTCATCTATAAAAACATTATAATATAGTATTGGAAAAAAGCAAGACCAAATAGGCATAGAATGGCTGAATGGGCTCTTTCACATTAATTGGTAAAGACACCAAGCCAGAATGTATAGACAATTCTACATTCTTCTCTCCATGACAATTTTACATTTACACAGAGAACCCACACTTTGTGATTTAAAACAGGGAACCTGAAGTTATGTATGCACATAGACTGACTTTTAATTGTTGACACATTTACTGCTAGCACTTTAATTGTAAGCTTTACACTATTTTGAAAACAGGCAATCTTAACATACACTGGAGTTACACCTAAACATCACATACTAGGGAGATATCTGTTATTCTCCAATATTTCAGCAAAAGGTCTTAATTTTTTAAAATGTCAACAATAACCCTTAATACAAAGCATAGTTCTTTGGAATCGATTTGAATTCACTGTTTACATGAGGAGCCATTACTGCAGAGAGAACAGTTGTTCATCTGTAGTCCTACTTCGAGTCATTTTTTGCAAAGGTATTTCCTCCTTACTTTGATGAGTCTATGAATACTGCATTCAAGCAGGAATGATTCTAATATAATCAAAACAAGAAAAGATATTTTATTCTCTTTTTAAAAAAAAAAGAGAAAACAATCCCCCTCCCCCATCACCACGCACACACACATACACACACAACTTTAACAAGTGAGCAAATGTGAATGGAGCAATGAACAGTTCTGTCGCCCCAGAAGGACTTCTGTATCATGGTCTTAAGGCTGCGGAGTTACTTCACCTAAGTGCTCATGGGACCAATGACTTTATTGCCTTGCACTCAACTTGCATGGCCACATTAGATACTATCTCAGTTCTATACACCACACACACACACACACACACACACACACACACACACACACTCCACACCAGCCAGTGCTATTTGCAATTTCTAAGGCCCGTTCCGTGCCTAGCCCCTACCCCATCCCTGCTTTGCTCCGGGTCCTAACCCTAGGAACGAGGGATACTACTTAATCCTGGAGGATCTTTTCTGTTGTCCCATCCTTCCAGGATTTGTAGGATGGTTCCTCCCCAACTCCACCACGGAACACAACGAGGACGGCGGATTTTCCCGGGCATGAAAGGCCACTGCCTGTCCCCTTCCTCACCCCACGCATCCCGGCTTCTCTACGCCAGGAACCTCAGGGCAAGGAGTATACGATCCCGGGGCAGGGGAGAAGAGGCAATACCAGGAATCAAATGGCCCGTTAACAAGGGGGTGCCAGGGGCACGGAAGAAGCGAGCCGGGTGAGGTTACCACCAGGGAGGTGTGCTCCAGCGGGGAACCATTCAAGAGCACTGACAGGTCGGCGGGGGAGGTTGGAGAACTGCTTTTCGTGTCTTTCTCAGGGCCTGCGGGGGAATCCCGGGGCGGCGCGGCGGGGCTCTCGGGTCGTTCCCCGCCTCCCGCGGCCCCCGCGCGTCCCCTCGGCCACCCCCTCCGCCTGCGGCCGCCCCCGCCCCGCGCGGAAGGAAGCGCCGGGCTCCCCCCACGCTCTCCCGCTCTCTCGCGAGTCCTGTGCAGGCCCTTTCAGGGGAAGGGGGAGGGGGCGCGGAGGGAATTGCTGCAATGGAGCTCCGAGAGAACCCAGCCCGAGCGAGGCAGTCGGTGGAAAGCCACGGCCACATAAAAATGCCATATTAATTTTTTAAAAGCCATAAATCACCCCTCCCTCTGCAAAAGAAAATCATAAACCCGATCCCATGCAAGCCTGCGAGCAGCCACCCACTTCCTATTTCTGTCACAGCAGCTACACCCTGCCAGCAACCACCCCCCGGGCGCCCCCTCCCGCCACCGCCACCCCCGCCGCCGCCGCCTCCCCGCGGCTCAGCCATTTGCCAACTGACGCCCCCGTAAATAAAAATGCCCCAAGTGGGGCTGGGTGGGAGGCTTGGGGGGGAAGGCACGCAAAGGAGGGGGGGTTCGAGGGTTGCACAATATCCTAGAAGGTCCGTGGCTGGAGCAAGGAGAGAACCGGGGGCGGGGGGAGGGGAGGCGAGCCGTGAGGGTTCCTGCGGCACACGGTGCACCGGGGCGACCGCGGCGCGCCGCTTACCTTTCACCACCCTGTCGGTCGTCGACAACTTGGGATCAATTGCCTTGGGCTCGGACATCTCCAGCCGCCGGGGGACAGCGACGCGCTGCTCGTCCGTCCTACTGCACACCCCGACCGGACCGGCGGGCCAGACACTGAACGCCGCCGCCGCCGCCGCCGCCGCCGCCGCGCTGCAAACCGCTCGGCTGGAGGTCTGGGCTTCTGAGCTGGCTTTAAAGTTACTGCCTTCTCGCGCGTCCCTCCTCCTCCTCCTCCTCCTCCTCCACCTCCTCCTCCTCCTCCTCCACCTCCTCCTCCTCCTTCGCCGCCGCCGCCTTCACTCCTCCTCCGCCGCCGCCGCCAGCCTCGCCGACTCCGCTCCGGGCTGCGCGTGTGTGGTGGTTATTTATTTATTTTCTAAGCACGCCTCTTGGTTCTTCTTTTATTCTTGGGGGAAGGGGGATGGGGAGGAGAAGCGCACACAGGAGCACCCACCCCGGCAAGGAGACCCGGCACCGCGGAATGAAGCCCCACGCGCGCACTCCGCCGGGATTAAGACCGATCACATGGGGAGGGCCGGGGGCGAGACAGAAGAGGCAGGGCCGCCGATGTCAGTGCCACCAGCCGTGCCTCGGCGTCCCCGGCGGCGGAGAGGCGGCCGCCGCTGCTGCTGCTGCCGCCGCCGCTGCTTCCCCACACCAAGCGCCGCCGCTGGCCCCGCGGCCGCCGGAGACGTCCCGCCGCTGCGCTCGCCCGCGCTCGCCTCTGCCTCCCCGCGCCGCTCCTTCACTCACACAGGCACAGCCGCGGAGCTCGGCAGACACAGTCCCGGGCGCAACCTACCCTCCTCCTCCTCCGCCGCCGCCGCCGCCGCCGCCGCCGCCACCGCGCCCGCCTCCGCCTCCTCCCCTTCCTCCTCCCGGCCCCCGCCTCCAGCGCCCCGGCAGCCTCCACCTCCCTGCGGAGCCAGCCCCCCGCTCCCCGCCCCGACGTCGAAG
The DNA here is from genome assembly GCF_014898765.1 of Herpailurus yagouaroundi. Taxonomy (NCBI): domain Eukaryota; kingdom Metazoa; phylum Chordata; class Mammalia; order Carnivora; family Felidae; genus Herpailurus; species Herpailurus yagouaroundi. The sequence continues at coordinate 83,217,976 of NW_024412376.1, read as the reverse complement.
CTGCGGGCGCCCATTGGCTGGAGCGCGCGTCAGTTTCTGCTAGGTCGCGCCCCCGTCTCTCGGCCCTCCTCCCGCTCCTCCTCGCCGTCCCCGCCCCCCTCTCTGTTTTCGCCCAGCTGCCAGTCCAGTGGGCCTGCCGCCTCCGCCGCCCAGTCACCGCTCAGGTGTCACTGTTGCCGGCAGGCCGAGACTAGGGAAGGAGAATGGGCAGGGGGTCGCGGCTGGGAGGAGCGGGGCTGTACCCTGCCACCCTCAGCCCGGTGTGGCTTCTGCCCCTAGACCCCGCACACTCCCCCGCGCCGCTTTGGCAACTGTGCCTAGTCGGCTGGGTTAAGCCGCAGTGTGAGTAGCCAAGTGCGGAGGGTGTCTCCGGGTGTGTGCGTGGCCCGAGAGAGGGCAAGAAGGGGGGAGGCAGGGAGAGGAGGGAAGAGGGTGGGGGTGAGGAGCACCGAAAGAGGGCGGAGGAAGGAAGAGCGCAGGGAGCTCGGGGCCCGCGGCACAGCTGCTGTCGCTGTCGCTGCAGCAGCTGTCCAGGGAGAATCGCCACAACGGCGACGAATAAACAACTTCCCTTGGGGAGACGGGCTCCGGCTGTGATGGGTGTACGGTGCATTTTGCTACTGGGGCTTTTTGATGCGCGACGTGCTGGTTATTAACGTTTCCCCACACATACACACGCATCCACACCTTCTGAGAAAGGGGCCGCTTCTCAGCGTCGCGCCGGGGAGGTGGCCGAGTGTGCGGGACGGGCTAGCCAAGGAGATTGGGGACGGGAGTCCAAGTGACCCCGGGCAATTCTGAGTCACCCGGGGCCGCCCTGCCAATCTCCAGAGACGAATGATGGGCAGGAGACACACCGGAGAGGGTCGCCTTTTCCCTGTTCACGCGCGCACGCAGCCACTAGTAGGGAATGGTGGCACCACATCTCCAATCATCCGACGTCCACTTGGTGCGCTAGGTGTGTGCAGGGCCCTGCAGCCCAAGGCGGATCCCCACACTGGTCCCTTTGGTTGGAAGGAGAGTAAAGAAGGGAACACTAGGTGCAGGAGGACAGAGAACGACAATGCCCCGACAGCTCCTTTCTGACCTGTCTGCCGCACCACAGAAGGAGGAGATCCTCGCCCTCTGCCATAAGGTCACCTCCGCTCACAGCCCCTCTCTCTGACCAACCGGGCAAGACTGGAGCATGCTTCTTCGTCGATAACGAAGAGAGCTGCGTAAATTTCTCACCCTAGGTTCTTCCTGTTTCGCTTCTAAATTCCTTCAATATCAGGTTTTTCCTATTTCCTGGATTCGACCAGAAGCCCAGTAAAAGGCCTAATGAAAGATGTAGGGAGCTAGGAGATGGAGCCAGAAGTGCTTGGGTAGCAGGGATTAGATTTCGAGTTCAAACCCGAAAGGAAGTTGGAGAACTTGACTGATGGCACCAGAGTATGCCTTGAGCGTGCTGCCTGCAAGGAATAGGAACTCACCCTAAAAGGCAGGGAAGCCTCGGTGTGGGCCTTCTAGCAAATGGAGACCATGCAGGGTGTGTCCCCCCTACTCAGGGACGCTGCCACTGGCTCCAAGATTCTGCTGCTCAATTCACACCCCCAGCATAGTGTGTGGTGATTAGGCAGACAGTACGTTCAATAAATATGTATTGTGTTCCTTTTATATACACCAGACACTATGGTAGGTTATTTGGGGGGAGGGGGTGGAGGGGAGGGGGGAGGGGCAGTTACTGGAAAATGGTCCTTGCCCTCAATAAAGCCTAGAGTCTGGTAGAACTGTCATAAAAATATGAGCTCTGAAAGGCCACTGTATCGCCTCAGGAAGTGGTTACTGAAAACAGTCTCCTGAGCCCTGGCAGAGCCAGTTGCTAAGGCAGATTTGGGAAGTTGGTTCCTGGCCAGATGGCACAGAGTGAGGCAGGGACGCCAAGACCTATGGGTGAAGAAGAGGGCCTGCCTGAGGAAAGACCAGGAAATCATGTCCAAGGATGCTCACTTCCAAGGCCACAATGTTTTCTCCCACATGTTGCAAATAAACAGGCAGTTCCCACTGCTATTTGGACATGTTTCAGGTTTAGGAAAAACACCTTGAACCAAGATCAGACGGCTTAAAATGTCAGCATCAATAGAGAAGTTTTATGATACAGACAGGAAATAAAGGCACACCTTTGAGGCACACCCTTCAGTCCGCTACAAGTTTGGGACACCTCCTAACTGAGGTATGTATGGGAAAAAAAAAGTTATGAATCATAATCCCTTTACAACACATCTTACTATCATCGGACACCTTTAATGCATGTGTATGGTCCATACTGTTGAGACACAAACACATCTTCTTAGACAAAATTGGACCCTACTCGAAGGAAAACTAGACAGCAGAAATTAACTAGGGACTAGTTATGTCTGCATATCTGGCATACTGGTATAGCCAAATCATCTCTTTGTTTGTTTGTTTGTTTGTTTTTTAGCATTTATTTATGTTGAGGTGTGGGGCAGGGGGAGAGCAGAGAGAGAGAGTGAGAGAATCCCAAGCAGGCTCCACACTGTCATCACAGAGCCTGACACTGGGCTCAATCACACGAACCCATGAGACCATGACTTGAGCCGAAATCAAGAATGGGACACTTAACTGACTGAGCCACCCAGGAGCCCTGCCAAAATCATCCTTTGTATTCAGATATGTTTTCAGATGTCCTACAATCTGCTGCCATTTTTTTATCCTGTTAGACTCTCCAAGCAGTCCTTGATTATGTTACCACTGTTACAAAATTACCTTACACTTGGAATTTACATTTTCAAGAAGTTACTGCAATTCATTTTCCCAAAGTTACTAAAACAATGTCCTTTGCTTATGAAGAGAACAGAGAAAAAAAAAGGTGGGGGGCAAGGGGGGAACCATCTTGGCAGAAAACAACTTGCAGTCTTCTAAAAACTTGTATTTCCCCTTCCTTCCCAGTATACTCGCTGAGAACCATGTGCCCGGGTGAGATTCCATTTCCTGGCCTGCATTTGTGTGCGTCTAAATGGGTGCATGTGACCAGCTCTGGCCAAGGCATTGTGGACTGAAGTATCTCATCAGTTTCAAGCCAAGGCAGTTAAGTGGCAGTTATACATTCTTCAGAGCCTATGAGTTCCCATCCTTTAGCTGAATGCAGAGACTTCTAGGGCACAGGGGAAGGCATAACTCAAAATGGAAAGTGCTAAATGCCCAAATTACCACATAGAGGAAATCTGCCCACCTACAGGGAAAATCTGTTTTAGACTTTGCATAAAGAAGAAATAAATTTTTAGTGTGTTGCTCCATTGAAATTTGAAGATATGTTTGTTAGGGCAACTAGTATTACCAAATTAATACACAAAGTTATTTATTATGTTAGCTCAAAAAGTAAAATCCAGAATTATCGTGTGTCTGCTGTGTAACAGCACTAACAGAATACCAAGAGTAGTCTTATTTCTTTTAACACATGAACATCAAAATTTTATTTTTTGTGAGTGAGTTATTCATTTACCAGTTGTGTTTTGAACACCTGTGCAAGGTACCGTGCAAGGTGATTCAAAAATCTGTGAAGAGAGGATCCTGGGTGTCTCAGCCGGTTAAGCGGCCAACTTTGGCTCAGGTCACGATCTTGTGGTTCCTAAGTTCAAGCCCTGCATGGGGCTCTATGCTGACAGCTCAGACCCTGGAGCCTGCTTCAGATTCTGTCTCCCTCTCTCTCTGCCCCTCCCTCACTCACACTCTGTCTCTCTCAAAAATAAAAATAAACTTAATTTTTTTTTTTGAAAACATGTAAGAACTCCAAGATTTAGTCCCTTCATTCAAGGATCTCAGAGTCTTATAAGAATTGTACACAGATTGTAAACATTTAGGTCTAAGGTGCTACTTCCTCTCGCTGTTGGAGAACTCAAACAAATTTTACTAGTCACTTCATCTAAATTAATTATGAAGATAAGTATGTTTGGAAAAAATATTGAAGATTTGGAGTAATCTATTCATTCAAGTGCTCCATGTCACAGCTTACCTCCATTGGTCCAAATCATAGTAAATGAACAATATTTTAGTTTACTATTAAGTGTTCTGCTAGATTTAGAAGCTTTTTTGTTTCGAAGATAAGTAATTAAGATGTTGTATTTTATATCGTTTTGAGAATAACCATTTATTTTTGAGAGAGAGAGAAAGAGCGGGGAAGGGGCAGAGAGCAAGAGGGAGACGCAGAATTGAAGCAGGTTCCAGGACCCAAGCTGTTAGCACAGAGCCCAACATGAGACTGGAACCCATGAACCACGAGATTACAACCCGAGCCAAAGCCGGCTTCTTAACCAACTGAGCCACCTAGGCACCTGGAGAATAACCTGCTTTTGAAAATGTAAACTTTCCTTTGGTTCTACTATCATTTTGACATTAAGAATTGCATAATAACTTCTGGTTTTGACTCTTCTGAGGTATGCGCTTTTTTTTTTTTCTGAGTAATTGATGGTCCACAGCAGTTACGTCTGACCTATTCTCACCTGCATTGCCGGAGCATATCACTGGAGAACTTGCAGAGTAGACAACCAGTCTTGGTGGGGCCATGAATGTGTATGAGAATTTGATTTATGATTGTAAAGCTAATTCCTCTGACGTTCATTTCTAACACGTGAACTTCTACCCTCTTCACCACAGAGGCTCTACAAAATATATTATTCAATGTGGATTTTATTTGAGGTTTAAACTAGAAGGGCTTTTATTATTTATCTTTTGGATTGCTCTTGAAATTTTGTTGAGCCTTATATTTTTCAGAAGGCAATTTTACTCATTTTAGAAAAGTTATTTCTCTAAGAACATAAAAAATTGTTATGCCAAATGTATTAGGAATAAATTTACTTTTTTTCTTTTAGGGACCAAAATTCAACTTATGGAATTATATGCTAAGTTTAATATACAGAGGATAAATTTTACCTAAAATTTGGCAAGACTTCAGGTGATCATATTCATGTGGATTTAATAAATATATATTCCTATTTGTTTGATTTATATTTGTATCTTAATCTCATATCCTAGTTCTAGGTACAAACTTTGTGAAATTTAAAAATGTATTGGCATCTTGAGGCACCTGGGTTGCTCAGTCGGTTAAGCGTCCAACTTGGGCTCAGGTTATGATCTCGCAGTTCGTGAATTTGAGCCCCGCATCAGGCTCTGTGCTGATAGCTCGGAGCCTGGAGCCTGCTTCAGATTCTGTGTTTCCCTCTCTATCTGCCCTCCTCCACTCACACTTTATCTCTGTCTTTGTCTCTCTCTCTCTCTCTGTCTGTCAAAAATAAATAAACATTAAAAATGTATTGGCATCTCTTATGTAAAGCTCTAGGCTTAATACCACAGTATCTGCTTTTAAGGATATTTCAATATTACTAATATACATATGTGTGTGTGTGTGTGTGTGTGTGTGTGTGTGTGTATGTGTGTATGTATATCTATATATCTACATATATCCATATATCCTGGAAAGAAATCTTATTTGCCCTTTCTCCTAGATGGTTGGAATTCTAATTTCATTATTCATTTTAAAATTATGAACAAGTTAATGGTGCCAAATCATAAATGTTTACGTTGAAAATAGATATATGTGTGCTATTCTATTGAAAATCCAAGAAATATTCATGCCATAAAACTTTATATAATATGGCTTTTCTACACTCAGAATTTCAGTTTTTGACCTGAAACGAGCTGAAGTTTATATCTGAAGTGCTTTGAGAACAATGCCAACAACAACAGCAAAAGATTTAGTAATCAAATTAAAGCTACTACCAATTACAGGAGACTTGATAAATCAATTTAGAACAAAGTTCATCAAGCCCTTTAAAAGCACATTTGCATATAAAAGTATAGTAATTAGAAATGAGATTCACTCGTCAAAACTAGCAGAAATTTAACTTTACTGGAAGTAAGTTTTGCCCATTATTGATGAAAAATTCATGAAGTTGCAGGTAAGTATTCTATTAGGAAAAAGAATGTTGCACCTAGACTAGTCATCTTTCTATTGTTTGTAGTCAGTGAGGTTTTATTATGTTAATATTTATGATTATTGGAAAGCATATATTCAATAGGCCTTTTTTGAATAGTTACGCATATCAAGCATTGGGGCTATAATATGAAAAAAAAAAGTTTCTCCCTTCATAAACCTTACATTCTAATGAAGAGAGACAGATGATAAAAGGAAACAATGGAAAACAATTATGCACACATAACATGTTGTATAGGTCCACATAGGTGGACTAAGAGATAAAACATAAAAATAATATACAGTGGTAAGGGCACTGGAAGAAGTGATAGATGAAGGGATACTACTCACTGTTGTAGGCAGATCATTTGGGGAGACCTCTCTGAGAAGGTGATATTTCAACAGAGATTCAAATGAACTGGTGGCAATTTGTATGCAGCCCTCTGGAGAAAGACTGTTCCAGGTAAAGGAATAGCATGTGCAAAGGCCCTGAAGTAAGAGTCTGGCATTTTTAAAGAAATGTCAAAGGAGGCCGGTGTAGCTAGAGCACAGTAAATTGGTGAAAGTAATACAAGATGAGGTCAGAAAGATGATGTCAGGTCAGATCATGTAGGACCATGTAGACCATAGAAAAGATTCTGAATATGACACTGGTGAAATGAAAAAGTATTTGTTGCCAAAGTGATACATGATATGATTTAAACTTGAATTGTCAGTGTTTCATAAGAACTGACTCTGGATGTAGTGGTAGGAAGGGAGTAGCAGTGGAAATGTGAATACCACATAAGGACTGTTGTCCTAATCTAGGCTAGAAAGAAAGTGGTTTGATTACAGTTAGAAGTGGTGAGGAGTATCTAATTCCATATATATTTCAAAAGTAGATTTTCAACAAGTTAACACATATTTGCTGTTGGATTCAATAGAGGATGCGGGGAAATAAAAAAGAGCCAAGCATTCTAAGGGTTTAGGTCTGAGCAAATGGGAGACGGGAGTTACCTTTTACTGAGAAAGGGAACATTGGAAATGGAGAGCTTGCTTTGTGGAGAGGTAAAACTAGCTTTAGATATGTTAACTTTGAGATGCATATTATACGTGGAGGTGGAAAAGACATGTGGAGACTTGGACGTATACTTCAGTCAGATACCAAGAGGAGAGAGCCAGGCTGATGATGCATAAAAGTGGAAGTCATGGCATCTTACCATTACTTTATTTCAGTTAGGGGATAGGAAGAAAAGGAGGGACCAGCAAAGCCAGCCGATGGAAAGGAGCCACTTCTGAGGGAGAAAAGTGGTGTTTGTGAGGTCAAAAAAATGGAATGAATTGTGTCCATAAAGCCGATGGGTTTAGTAAAATGACAACTGAGGACTGGTTATTGGTTTTGAGAAAAGGGGAGCTCGCTGCTTTTTGTAGCGAGGCAGTCTTTATAACCATCTAAAATAGGACCTCATTGGGGCGCCTGGGTGGCGCAGTCGGTTAAGCGTCCGACTTCAGCCAGGTCACGATCTCGCAGTCCGTGAGTTCGAGCCCCGCGTCAGGCTCTGGGCTGATGGCTCAGAGCCTGGAGCCTCTTTCCGATTCTGTGTCTCCCTCTCTCTCTGCCCCTCCCCCGTTCATGCTCTGTCTCTCTCTGTCCCACAAATAAATAAACGTTGAAAAAATTAAAAAAATCTCTGTCTCTCCACGCTGATTTAGCTCCTTTTTCCTGTTTATAATTACTTGACCTTACATGTGTGGGTGTGCTATGTGTGTGATTTGTCTTTCTGCAACTAGACAACATGATCCTTGAGCGCAGGGACTTTGTCTTACTGCCATTTGAATCTCTCGTGCCTGTCATGCCTAGCACATACGAGATGCTTAATGAATGTTTGTTGGAAAAATGAATATTTTTCATAAATGAATGAATATTTCAATATTTAAAATATTCCAATTCAATATTCAATATTCAAATATTCAAAATTGAATATTTACAATGCTACCCCAGCTTAGTTTTTCCGATTTTCTCAATAGTTGAAATAAGTATTTCCGTGGGGAGGGGCAAGAATTAGGTGAAGGTGGTCAAAAGGTATAGACTTTCAACTGTAAGGTAAATAAGTTCTGGGGTTGTAATGTACACCACATAAGTATAGTTAACAATACTGTACCGAATATTTGAACGTTACTAAGAAAGTATATCTCAAAAGTTCTAATCGCAAAGAAAAAACTAGAACTTTGTGAGATGATGGACACTAATCTTATTGTGGTAATCATTTTGCAACAGATACATATATCAAATTGTGTTGTTCACCTTAAATTTACACAATGTTCTATGTCAATTATATCTCCATAAAACGGGTGAGAAAAAGAGATAAGCATTTTTTCAAAGCATTTGTAGGAAAAACTGAAAATTCACGTTTAGATAATTTTTTAAGCTACAAAATCAACTTTCGTAGAGTAAAAAGGGAGGACTCAGGCCTTGAGGATGAGAAATGAAATGGGAATTCAGGAGTTTAGTGTTAGCATGAGATGTGCCTCTCACACGTCCCCACTGTAAGAATAATTATGTGTGTAAGTCCAAGGGAGGGCACAGTATTACTCATAGCTCCTCTTTCTCCAAATACACAAGGAGTTCTATTGTTTGCAACATCTAAGCTATTCCCTGGTGATAAGTCAGGCCAGACATTAGCAATTCTCAAGGAGGAAATGAGCAGGGTGTCAGTTATGGTTGTTTAGAAACTGAGAGTCCCTCAAAAGAGTTTTTTTTTCTCTCTCTCTTTCAGGCTGTCTCTGATGCCCAGCCCTAAGAAATCTAGACAGTTGGGGAAATCATGCTAGGTATGCTTTAGTGTACCTGGCCCCTAAAGGAGCTGACTGATCATCAGGTCACAGGTTCACCTGCTGCCATCGCAGAAGATTGGACCAGGGTGGTTGAACATCTAACTAGAGGATACTTAAGGACCAGTGATCTTCAACTTCCAAACCCAATCTGGAAAAGGGAGCTAGGCTCATCAGATACCCTCTGGGAAGAGCCTGACTTAGAAATTCAGAGGGGTTGCCTGGGTGGCTCAGTCAGTTAAGCATCCAACTCTTGATTGTAGCACAGGTCATGATATCGCGGTTGGTGACATGGAAACCCACGTCCGGCTCTGTGTACTGACAGCTCAGAGCCTGCTTGGGATACTCTCTCTCTTTCTCTCTCTGCCCCTCCCCTGCTCATGCTGTGTGCTCTCTCTCTCTCTCAAAATAAACTTTTTTTCAAAATATATTAATAAACTTAATTTTTTAAAATATTCAGAGGAACATCGGTGGTGGTTATTTGAATGAAAGATCTTACAGAACGGGACTGAGATGCCCACTAGGAAATGACTCATGTGCAAGGTGAATAAACAGATGAAGCCATTCAGGCCAGAGGGGGCCATGGGTCAGATTCCACAAGGGTGAAGGGAGGAGAGAGCGGTGCAGAGGGGAGGGAGAGGATGAGAGAGAGAATATCTTCATCTGTTTTCTCTTTTGTCTTTCCTAAGGCCTGGTTCTTTAATTTTTTTTTCTGGGCTTATGGGACCTCTCAATGTCCTTATACTAAACCCTATTTTCTAGAGCTGGTTTGAGAGTTATGTTCCTTACAACCCAAAGACCCATTACTAAGTCATACAGAAGATATAAAGAGTAGCTAAGATTCTTAGTCCATGCCCTCTGTAAAGTTTCAAAAGTTGACACCTTCTGATTCTGGTGCTTATACAAATCCTTTTCTTCATTCAAAAATTGACTATAACATGTTCCCACTCTTGCCCATCCCAGTCATCTCTATAGCACTCCAATGCCCAAAATAAAAAGACCAAAGCAGTAAGTGTAAAGAGAGAGAGAGAGAGAGAGAGAGAGAGAGAGAGAGAGAGAGAGAGTCTGATTAGGGAGACTTGGTAAGTTTTGGAGCTATTTAATATTGAAGATTCTCTATGCCTGTTTTCATGTCACCATTGGGCAGGTTACAGGGTATGCTGCGGTAAAAGTTGAAACATCTCAGCAGCTTAACAAAGTTTGAGATCCTTCCTAGGCAGGTCTGAGCCACCCCTCAGGACAGCCATTCTCCCTGTGCTGACTCAGCAGTCCGGCCTGCTCCTGTCAGAGGATCAGAGGACACCCTCTCAGCTTGTGCTTTCACAGTCACCCAGCAGGGGAGGAGAGCCCTGGGACCTGGGCTCCAGCAATCACCTGATTTTGACTGAAGTGACACTCACAAATGACTATCCTTACGTTTCGTTGGCCTGAACTCCTCATTTGGTCACATCTAATTTCAAGAGGGAGAGAGGTGTGTGATCCTCCCACTATCCAAAATTAGAGGGAGATCAAATATTTATACAGAGTAATAATAGCAATCAGCATTTCTAAATAACCCATCTAACCCTGTGGGCCCTCCAGGCTACTGTTTAACACCCAGTGACTCAGGCACATACCCTTTTCCTGTTTAAGGCACCAAGGTACTCCTGAATAACTATGGATCCTGATCTGCTTCTTGTATGGAACCTCCCCTTCTGTCCCTGTTGCATGGCCTGCTACTGGACTGAATGGGATTCACTCCACTTGGACCGGTTTTGGTATCACTACATCTTCCCTGGGCCTGGTGTCCCACAGCAGGTTCCTGGTATCACTACCACTTGTCATCTCACCAGCTCTCCCTTAGGCCAAGGCTTGATTTCTCCCTCTGCAGATAGGCAGCGCTGAGCCAGAATGGACAGTTACTAATATTATACAGACTGGAAAAAAAATGCCTTCTTAACGTGTGTTAGGCACAGCTAGAAGTGCTAAGTTTTTTTCTAATTTTTAAAGATGTGAGCAGATTACCTGGAAACATGAATATAGCTACATACAGATATATAACACATATCAAGTTCTTTTATGAGTCACTGCCTTTCATAAAAAGTTAATACAGGGGCGCCTGGGTGGCGCAGTCGGTTAAGCGTCCGACTTCAGCCAGGTCACGATCTCGCAGTCCGTGAGTTCGAGCCCCGCGTCAGGCTCTGGGCTGATGGCTCAGAGCCTGGAGCCTGTTTCCCATTCTGTGTCTCCCTCTCTCTCTGCCCCTTCCCCGTTCATGCTCTGTCTCTCTCTGTCCCAAAAATAAATAAACGTTGAAAAAAAAATTAAAAAAAAAAAAAGTTAATACAGCCAGTTTAATAATATACAAATTTATTATACAGCATAAATGCTAAGAATTTTCTATGAATGCTATGTTTTGGTACTGCTCTGATATAGCAAAACATATATATATATATATATATATATATATATTTTTTTTTTTTTTTTTTTTTTTTTTTTTTTTCTGTTCTTAACTTTGTTAGTCCTATAGTGTGATGGGTAGTCTTTTGTGTCAACCTGATTAGGCTATAATACCCAGTTACTTAACCAAACACTAGTCTAGGTGTTGTTGTGAAGGTATTTTATAGACATGGTTAACATCTACAGTCAATTGACTTTAAGTAAGGAGATTACCCTCAATAATGTTGGTGGGCCACATTCTATCATTTGGAGATGGGAATTCCTAGGTACTTACAGCTCTCTTCACATTCAGGGAAGGGCTAGGGAAGTCTGAGGAAAGCCCTGGGACAGAGATGCTGGTGAAAGCACGCAGGGAGCTGTTGTACATGGAAATGGCAAGATTTGGAGAGGATCTGGGGGGAAACAGAGAATCTGCTGGTCAGGGTTATAAACCCCGTGGATAGAAGGATGGTACTAGGAAAACAACCAAATCACTTCTTTGAAGGCATGTAGTTTAAAAAAAAATCCTGGGGCACCTGGGTGGCTCAGTCGTTTGAGCGTCCAACTTCAGCTCAGGTCGTGATCTTGCAGTCCGTCAGTTCGAGCCCTGTGTGGGGCTCTGTGCTGACAGCTCAGAGCCTGGAGCCTGCTTGGGATTCTGTGTCTCCCTTTGTCTTTGCTCCTCCCCCGCTTATGCTCTGTCTCTGTCTCTGTCTCTCTCTGTGTGTCAAAAATAAATAAACAGTAAAAGAAAAATCCTACCTGTTCTTATACCACTTCAAATTAGTCTCCTTTTCCCACCTCCACAATGGGCCTACCATCTTGGGAATAAGTTTGATATGATTTCATGAGCAGATGGTCTCACTCTTGCCCCATTTCCAATCCCCCAATAATGTCCCTTCTGTTGTATGAAATCTTAAGTCTCAGAACATAGCATTTAGTCCCTTTATGGATAGACGAATGTGAAAATATTCCTAAGACAGGAAACATGTTGACTCAGCTTAGAACTGAGATCTGTCCTGGGTATTTGTGGTTAGGTCCTGTGTTCAGCCTAATGTATGCTGGCTGTTTCATCTGTTCAGAAGCTGCACTTCAAACCTGATTCAGTCCTATATTCTACATGAACTATGAGGCCATAATTCTATGGATAAAGATTGGACATGTGATGCCGTCTTCCCCCATCACATTCATTTATTTGGAGAATTTGGGATTCAGTCTTTTTCTGGAAGGTAGGTCATATTTATACAAAGGCATTTTCAGCAGCTGTTTTATTCTATCCTGTAGATCAAGAAAGCAGAGAATGGGTTTCTGTAGAAAGAGAGAAAGAAATACAAATTAGGCATGCAGAGAAGAGCAGAGCTGAAAGACAGTAGAGAGACTGCTAGTATTCCATTCCCTGATGCTTCCATGTTCCTGAGGCCCCGCTGCATGATGGTTCTCGGGGCCCATGAGACTCCAGTGTATTCTTATAGTTCTTTCCCATTTTGTGCTGACGGGGTTGGGTTGAAGTTTAGTTATATGCAACCAAAGAATAACAAATAACAAGAGGAAACTAAAAGTAACAAATTTTCTGAGATATGGACTCTGCCTAGGAGAAATCCTGAGGGGATTCCCTACCTCCAGGCATCTGGCCCAGAGGCTAAGGTGGCAAAATGTATAACCCTACCAATACAAGAAGGCTTTCCAGAAGTTACCAAGTAGGAACCGTTTTTTAAACTTTATTTATTTATTTTGAGACAAAGAGATGGGGGGGGGGGCGGTAGGCAGAGAGAGAGGGAGAGAAAGGCTTTCTCTCTGCATTGTCATCTCTGAGCCCCCGACCTGGGGCTTGATCCCACAAACCGTGAGATCTTGACCTGAGCTGAAATCAAGAATCAGACTCTTAACTGACTGAGACACCCAGGCTCGCTGGAACGCCTTTTAGAGAACCATTTTCCAGAATCTCAAAGTTCATATTTCTTTTTTCTTAAAACCGATGTGCCAGGCAATCTCCTATGATCTGCCCCTTCTCCTTTCCCATGCATCTCTTCACAGACTCTTTTGCCCCCCTCATTCATCTGAAATCAGTATGGTGATTATCCCAAGGTGTGAAACCTTTCGGATGCCAAACAAAGAAACAGTTTGAGAAGTGAAGCTGAGGGAGCATCACAGATAGTAAAGCTAGAAAGGCATCAGTGAAAATATTGGAGAAAAGTATTCCTTTTTATCTAGGTAAAACACTTATGGGTAGGCTCCTGTCACCTTATCCTTCGAAAACCATGTATTATTATATAACTTAGAATTCAGAAATGAGATGTAGTGGGCATGCTTATTTACATGGTTATCATGATTGAAAAACAAAATCAGGTTTTGGGAGTTTTTTTCCTCACAGAAAGCCTAATTAAAATTATTGGTTTCACAATTGAAACTGGTTTTGCCAATTAAATCTTTGGCCAATATTTCTCCACTAAATTAAATAAGTTAAATTTGCCACCCTAATGTTTTAATAGAAAACATTTAACACACAGTATACAATTTGCTAGAACTTACAATCGTGGGTAGCTATTAAAACTTCAATATACAATTTTAGCTTGCAACTGAAAAATATAGTGTTTAAAAATTATTTTAGGAGATGCTCGAGCAGATATATCAAATACCTCTAGATTACCAAAAAGGATTCATCCAGACTAAATCAGTATGACCAAGTCAAGCTGACCAAACATATTTCTTTTCTTTTCATACTCTTGAACACCTCATGACCTTAAGACCACAAGACTCTGATTAGCTGAATGACCCAGGTGTAAAAGAATTCACTAAATTCAAAATCTAATAGTGCAGTTAATAAAATATCTATCAGTTATTTTTTCATACTATTTCAGTGGGTATTTTTTGTCTTAGCCTGAGAGATTCTTTTCAAATGATTTACTGCAAAAGTGCCCTCAAGAGAAAGAAGATTAAGGGAAGCAGGACAGGACAGGAAATAAAAACTAAGCAAGAGAGAAGTCTTAACTGGTCATTAGCTTCAGTCTATCCCACTGAAAAGCTCTGAGCAGGAACTGAACCACAGAATGAGACCCCGCCCCCTTTATGCAGGGAGATGGCCTTTTGTACCTGCATTAGCCAAAATCTCTGGCGAAGGTGAAAGTTCCTGTTTGACCAATACTCTGGGGGCCAATTCTCTGGAGAAGAGGGCCATTGTCAGCCAATACTCATAGCTGATGAGGAACAGGTGCTCTGGATGGTAAAGGTGATTTAGCAGGGGCACCAACAACATCTCCAGTTTTCTGCTTAGGAATAAGAAAACCAAGTCTCAGAATGTTTAAGGATCATGCTCCGGTGTTCCACAGGTAGCAAATGATGGAGTTATGGCATAGATTCAGGTCTTTTGACACTAAAGCCATACAGTGAAGTTTAGATCTTTCCCATGTCAAACTGCTTCATGTCCAGTGCCCATAGTCTATGGAGCTAAACAATTTGATATGAAACCAGACTGGCTATGTTATTTTACTAGCCACATTCTTGGAACTATATCCTTTGAATATAAGAGCTTAGGCAGGTTACTTAACATTTATGAGTCTCAACTTCTTAATCTGAAAATGTGAACAATAATAACTAATATGGTATTGTGATGATTAAAAAAAAAACATGTAAAGCACCTAGCGTTGTTTCTTACATAGTGCACGTGCTCCAAAATGTCCATTCCCTTTCCTTTCTTCTTTTATCTATGAATAGACACATTAAAGCAATGTAGAGAATATACTGGATAACACATAAATAATATAGGGACAGTACATTAATATATACACATGTTACTCACAGGGAACATTGTCAAACTGATTAGATTTTCTAGAAAGTCCTTGTCTAAGTTGCCACCACACAAGCTTTAAAATTGACTACTACAATTTGATGATCACTTTATTCCTCTGTTTGAAAGTGTACAATTTTTTAAAAATCCATCCAAGCATAACATATATATAGAAAATGAAAAAGTCAAAACTCTACAGTGTAATGAATTATTGCAAAGTAAACACACTTGTGTAACCACAACAGACACAAGAAATCTGACATTACCAAGCAGCCTAAAATCGCCCACCCTCCATCTGGGATCCCCTCCCAGTTATCAACCCTTCCTTCTCCCTAAAGTTAAGCACTTTCAAAGCTCATAATACCATGGGTAAGTTTTTGCCAGTTTGAAGTTGATGCCAATGGAATAAAACAATTTTAACATGATATATCTGCCTTCCTTTACTTACCTTTTTGTGTGTTACTTTTTTTTTCATTTTTATTGCTGCATAGAATTACTGTGCGTGTATAGTCATACATATACACACATATGCATATATGGGTATACCTATGTGTGTATATGAGTATATATACATGTATGTATGAGTACATATGCATGTGTATCAGTACGCATATATATATATATATATATGTATATACTTATTTAAGTATTTCATTATTGATGAAAATTCAGTTGTTTCCAGTTTGGGACTATTATCAGTAATGCTGTGGTGAGTATTACTGGACATTTCTATCACATGTGTGCATTTTTTGGGGGGGGGGGACACAAGGTAAGAGTTAAATTGCAGGATGATGAAGGATGTTTATGGTCAACTTGAGTAAACCCTGGCAAACAGCTTTCCAAAGTGGCTGTAGCAACGAATACTCTCCTCTCCAGCGATTTATAGTACTTCTTGTTGTTCCATATTTTCAACAATACTTGGTTTTCTGTTTTGTTTCTCTTTTTACCCTTCTGATGGTATACCACCACATACCTACCAAATTACATTTTAACCTTCCATTTCCCTGATGCCTTAAGATACTGGGTACCTCTTCATATGTTTTTAGCTATTTTGATATGCTTTTATGTGAATCGCTTTTCAAGTCTATTGCTAGATTTCTATTGGATTGTCTCTTTTTTACTGATTTTTAGAACTTCTCTCTGTATTTTGGATACCACCTCTTTGTTGATTGCATCTTCTCCCCCTCTGTAACTTGCCTCTTTGTTTGTTTAATGGTGTCTTTCAATATTCTTTTTTTATTCTTTTTTTTAATGTTTATTTATTTTTGAGAGAGAGAGCGTGAGCATGAGTGGGGGAGGGGAAGAGAGAGGGAGACACAGAATCCAAAGCAGGCTCCAGGCTCTGAGCTGTCAGCACAGAGCCCAACGCAGGGCTTGAGCTCATGGGCCGAGCCCTGAGATCATGACCTGAGCACAAGTCAGACACTTAACTGACTGAGTCACCCAGGCACCCCTAATAGTCTTAAAGTATTCCAATTTGTCAATCTCTTGCCAGCATATTTTATGTTTTCAGAAATCTTTGTTAACCCCACATTTAAAATACTGTTATCTTTTACATACTTTGTTGTTTTTTGTTTTTGTTTTTGTTTTTACATTTCACGTTTTGTTCTATTAGCCATCTGGAATTTATTTTTATTTATTGTGTGATGTAGTGGTGAAGCTTTATTTTTTCATATGGATATCAAATTAACATAACACTGTTTATTGAAAAGACTGTGCATTTGCCACTGTTCTGCAGTAAGTACCTCCTTAGACGTAAATCAAGTGTCCAAATATTCAGGTCTATTTCTGAACTCTATTCTGATCTTTTAGTCTATCTGTCCTTACATCAGTACTGCACTTTCTTTCCTATTGTAGCTCTGTAATTATTTTGATATTAAATAGAGCAGATTGCTCCATTTTGTCCTTCTTCAAGGTTGCCTTGGTTATTTGCATTTTAACATATATTTCTACCAAAAAATCCTGGGATTTCAATTAGGATGGCATTCTATTTTTAGATTAATTTTGGCAATATGAAGCCTTCCAATCCATGAGCATGGTATATTTCTCCACATATTTAGGTCTTTAATTTTGGTCAATATTGCTTGATATTTGGGGAGAAGAGGTATTGAATGTATTTCTTTCGATTTTTAAAAACTGCATGTTTGAAATTGTTTGGTAACCCTGTATACTTTTGAAGAAGAATAAAGTGGGGACTTAGAATTTGGGGCGCCTGGGTGGCGCAGTCGGTTAAGCGTCCGACTTCAGCCAGGTCACGATCTTGCGGTCCGGGAGTTCGAGCCCCGCGTCGGGCTCTGGGCTGATGGCTCAGAGCCTGGAGCCTGTTTCCGATTCTGTGTCTCCCTCTCTCTCTGCCCCTCCCCCGTTCATGCTCTGTCTCTCTCTGTCCCAAAAAATAAATAAATGCTGAAAAAAAAATTAAAAAAAAAAAAAAAAGAATTTGACTGATTTTCTGGCCAAAATCTTCAGGCTGATGCTCATTTGCATGCAAGCATAAGGTAATAAGGTTACTATGAATGTGCTAATTTCCTGGGATATGTTATTTTAATTTTCCATAGTAATAACTTTGATGAATTTCAATTCAGTATTAATTCATATTATAAAAGGTTTCCAGAGAAACGGCCATATTAAAAACATTTCACCTAGTCAGTCTATCATATTCTATGTATTTTAAGGAAGAACTTATTCATGCAGTAAAGTGTGTCTGGAATTTAATTTAAGGAAAATACGCATTTTGGTAATGAAATGATATACCACCTATGTTATTCTGGGTCACCTTAGGGAACATATAGCAAATATAATTTGAGTAGTTTTAACAAAGTTTAATAAGGAAACTTTTCACAATAGTACAGGCGAGATGTATGTTCTATCATGAAGCTACTAACAGCAAAGCATTCTTACCACTCTTTCACCTAAATTGACAAGAAGAGGGAGTAATCAAACCCTGAGAGAGTGGGCTCCTTGAAGGTCCTGTGACCTTCAGAGTAAGAACACAGACACACATAAACTTCGTATCAACAGGTCCTTCTTGCTCATTCTTCTTCCAATGAGCCCCCTGGCCTGACCCAAATAAAAGTCAAAAACCAAGAGAATATTTGATGCAGTTTATACAGTTTAGCCTCCAGCAGATAACAACTCAGAGCAGAGAACAATACAGAAGGGCTCCAGGGGGCTGAACAGAAGACCTCCCGCGTATTACTTTTATAAATCAAGAAAAACTTTAAAATTCTATTGGTCTTAACTTCCAGAAAGCCAAACTATCCAACAGGCATTTTCATTAACAACAGTACCTCTAGACCTTGTCCATGTATCTTCACTTTCTGCTGTGTAGTGCAAGCTGTTGGTGTTACACTGAAGTTCTCTCCACCCATATGTACCCATCACCCTGTTATTGGATTGTTGGCTAATAATAAGTCACCATTGCCCCTACACCAGAGAATTGGTCTCAGCTGATAAGGAGCTTCTTTCTTAGGGGGCTGACTTCCCCTCTCCCTTCTCTCAAGAAGTCAACCAATGCCAGACTGACACAGCAACACACCAGTAACAATGGCTGGCCCATTTGCCATAACGTGGTATTAACTCTATTATGCAACTTGTGCTTCAACATTTTTCCCAAGGGATAAGACTGTAGCTAGTGTCTAACTGGGACTGCATTTTTGATTAGCTTGTTCCACTACCCTCTCCGGTTTCTCCCGCCCTTTGCTCCCCTGAGAGCACTTCCCCAGGAAATCCCTGGAACAAGAATCCCTGTCTTGGGCTCTACCTCTAAGATACCTGATCTAAGTTGTTCTGTAATATGATACATATGTGTGCATTTTTCTAATGAGAGCATCCTTTTTGGTCACTTTTATCTTTTATTAAAAATAGCTAGCATTTATTAAGCCCTAAAAAATAGACTAGCATTTTACAATTTTACCATCTCAGCAAACCAAAGAACACCCATAATTCTCACCCTATAAATGAGGATGTATTTAAAGGTTAAGGAATACCCTGAGGAAGTATAGATAGGAAATAGCAAAGCTGATATTCAAAACTGATCTGTTCAACTCCAAAAATAAAGCTCCTAACCACGAAAATATATTATCAACTTTTTGAACTAAAAAAATCTAATATTTATTGAGAACTCACTCATCACTTTACTTGCTATATTATTCAGTTCTCACAATATTCTTTAAGGTGGCTACTAAAATTATCCCTATTTTACAGAAGAGAAAAGCTGAGAAATAGATGATATATAAAAGATATATAGTCTAGAAATAAAGTTCTCTATCTCCAGGTGAGGGCCTCTTTCCTCAGCACCTCATCTAGACCTATGTGGATGGCCTTTATCACCATATCACATACAAGGTAATCTTTTTCTTTTTTCCCACAGTGATTGCAACTGCATGCCTGCCCCACTGAATATGCAGAGAACTAATAATTACATCTGTATTTCTAGCACCTATTACAAGTCTGAACACACAGTAGGTATTCATTAATTTTACATAAATGAATGGCCGAAGAATGAATAGATCGAGAGAATTCATTTTCATCTTAGTTGGGGCTGCCAAAACAGAATACCATAGACCGGGTGGCTTAAGCAACAAACATTTATTTCTCACACTTCTGAAGTCTGGGGAGTTCAAGTTCAAGGTGCCCGCAGATCCAGCATCTGGTGTGGATTTGCTTCCTGCTTTGCAAATGGCTACCTTCTCATTGTATCCTCCCATGATGGAGAGCAGAGAGAGGCAGCAAGCTCTAGTGTGTCTGCTGAGAGAAGGACTAATCCCATTCATGGTAGCTCCACCCTCATAGCCTAGTCACCTTCCAAAAACCCCCACTTCCTGGTACCATTACAGTGGTGGTTGGGATTTCAACAATTGGACTTTGGAGAAAACAAACACTCAGTCCTTAACAACTCTTTTTCAGTTATATGAAAATCTATTGTTGAGTTCTTGTTGCTCATTGAATTTGGTAAGAGAAAGCTCTTTCATGTTTTTTGTTGTTGTTGTTTTTTTTTTTTTTTTCCCTTGAGAGTCACTTTCCTCTAACCTATGACTCCACGTATTCCCACTTGATACTATGGGTATACTCCAAAAAACAATCATTAACTATTGGGACTGGATTAGTATCATAAAAATCCTCTGTCGTGTAAGCTCTCATTTTGAAAATGGGGCAAGTGAGAAGATGTAGAGAAGCTCAATTCACCCAGACCTTGTCCAGTGCTGTTTCTGTTGGTTGGAGTTGCCCCCTTAACACACACAGTGAGGTGTATATATGCATATATGTTTCTATTTATGCATTCATCATCTGTGATGGCCATTTTTAGCCTCTATCATTTAAGAATGAGAAGAGCTAGCAGTTATTGGGTTTTAAAACATGTGCAGCATGATGGTGGGAGCTCTACCTACCTCACATCATTCAGTCCTCCAAACGGTCCTATGAAAGAAGTATTGTTATATTCTTCTGTTAGAGATAAAGAAGTTGAGGTGCAAAGAAGATAAGCAGCTTACCCAAGTAGTGGTTTTAAGTCACAAAGTCTGGACTCCAGAGCTTTCCACTAAACGCTAATACTAAGGAGGTGTTCTGACTTTTATCTTCCATGAAATTTCTGAGAGAAGACAAACATTTCTCTTGCTTGGGAAACAAGAGTCATTGAAACCAAGAATTTTCAGCTTCAGTTTCCACACTCTCTCACTGAAAACCACCAACGGCATAATCTAGTTTGAGACAGTTTTTGTACCAGCAAGGCATTAAAAAGAAATCCATATTTTGTATAAAAATGAAGATCACTACAATTTTGCTACCTAGCAAGAAAATCATATTTTAGTATAGTTCTTACTATTTGAGATTTTAAAAAAATCTCTTGTTCTGTAACTCTGTCAGAGTTATTTTTCTAATACAAGCACTTTTAAAATTTAAAATAAAGTACAATTATTTTTATTGAGTAGTTAACAAGAAATAGCATATAAGAAGGCGAAGGAATCATTTCAATAAGAATGATCATCCATGCAAATGCTTAATGTTGAAATAAGTGTGAAGGGTAAAAAAATGTTTAGTAAACAAGTCTTCTCAAGTATTACATGCTTTATTTATAGACTGTTACCCTGCAAGTATTCGTATTTCCTTTTTTTTTTTTTTTTAAGAGAGAGGCAAAAACATGTCTATTTGCCAAAAGGTATCAAGCCATTCTCAGTAAATATCTAGATATAAAAATGAAATTGGTATGTGATTTTGTCTTTAATCCACATTTCTCTCTAAGAAAATACCCCTACCATTTTTCTTGAACTAGGGTCAAAGCAGAATGTATACAACCAAATATATTATTTGATTCATTCATGGCCTTGCATATTTTCATAGCTCTTCCCATTTTATCACAGGAGAGCATTACATTGCATGCATGAACCACATTTGGGTATCCTTTCCTTTGGTGAAGGTTGTCTTTGTTCATTTAACTCTGAATTTGAATTTGAATATGAATTTGGTTGCTCTGAAGCCACACTTCTGAAAACAAGCACAGTATTTCAATTTTACTTACAAACTTCACTGAAGGTAATAGAACTAGGTAGGCCTGTTTTCAATACTTGTTAACGCGATAGAGATATCCACTGTGGTGCCCACTAGCCTTTGGATATCTGAGTAAATGTGGCCTGGCTTCTACTTGTAGGTCTAGCAGCAGTTCAAAGTTATCTTTGAAATAGGGGTGCTGCCTTGCTGCGGGTTTTCATAGTTCTCTATGCCTCCATGCACTTATCCACTTGTGCTATTCTAGTTCTCTGCCAAGTCAAACCCTGATGTGAATATCTCCTCCTTTACTACTTTCTCAAAATTTCAGTCTCAGTCAGCATTTTGTGACTTAGTGAACTCACTGAGTAGTTGAGGCAATCTGAAGGAGGGCCAGTTCACACAATTCACAACATTCTACCATCTTGCTTCCTCATTGGTTTCTTCCTTTCCATTCTATTAGCTTCCAAAACCTGGACATCCCTTGTTTGTTCCTCCTTCTGTATCACAGCCCCCTTCCCCAACTGAGTCTATCACGTGGAACAGCCCTCTGGGTCTCTCTGCCATCCCAGTCACCACCTAGAATTCCAATGAACAAATATTCTAAAATTTTTAATATAAAGTATAAATCCCCTAAGTCCTTTTGAGTAAATGCCCTCTTCTTGTTTAAATCAATTCCAAAATAACATACGACCGACCTGAATAAAGAGAAATACGTCAAATGTAACCAAATTTATTTAACAATGTAAAAGTCGCAAGCAGAGATGGTATTATCTAACTTTAAAAAAGAGCTGAGCCTTAACCATGCCTTGAAAAACACCTAACAACTATGATTAATTTTACACAAAGAGAGAACAAAATCTTTGAATAAAGAGGGAAAAGAACTGAGGTATGGAAGATGCTGGCCAGTGAAGTAGGTGAGGGTAACTGACTACTTTTCTGAGCAGGTGGGATGAAATATACTTGGCAAGATCAAGTTTCTCTTTT
The DNA here is from genome assembly GCF_014898765.1 of Herpailurus yagouaroundi. NCBI lineage: Eukaryota > Metazoa > Chordata > Mammalia > Carnivora > Felidae > Herpailurus > Herpailurus yagouaroundi. The sequence goes on along the minus strand of NW_024412376.1, from coordinate 83,195,525 downwards.
TAGCGATTAAGAAATAAATTCAGAGAGACAGAAAAGCTTTCGGAGAAGAAAATAAGCACCCATGCAGCCAACACTAAGCATAAGAAGTAAATCATTATGAGTACAATTGAAGCCTCCTGAGGACTGTCTCTTATTGCATTCCCTTGAATTTTGTATCATGCTTCCGAATGTTTTATATTTCTACTACATATGTATGAATTCCATAAATATATGTAGTGTTACTTTACATATTTTAAAACTTTTAGAAATGCTATTAAACTCTATATATTCTTTAGCAGCTTGGTTTTTCAATATTGTTTTTAAGTTCTAACCATGCTCATATATTCAGGTTGAGTTCTTTCATTTTAACTACCATATAGTTTTGTTGTTGTTGTTGTATGAATAAATAGATGTCTATGTAAAGTTCCACTAGAAGATATTTAATTTTCCTTTTTCTTTTTTAATGTTCATTTATTTTTGAGAGAGAGACAGAGGAAGAGAGAGAGAGAGGGGGCGGGGAGAGGCAGAGTGCAAGTGGGGAAGGGGTAGAGAGAGAAAGGGAAACGCAGAATCTGAAGCAGGCTCCAGGCTCTGAGCTGTCAGCACAGAGCCAGGCACGGGGTTCAAACTCATGAACGGTGAGATCATGACCTGAGCCGAAATCAGACGCTTAACTGGCTGAGCTACTCAGGTGGCCTTTTTTTTTTTTTTTTCTTTTTTGTCTTTCTTTCTCCCTTCCTTTTCTTCCTTTTTCATTTTTAATTTACTACTACTAACTACTACTATTAAACCAATGCTGAGCAGAGGATTTTGGTTAGCTTCCCTTTGTTTGTGTACATATGTGAAAAGTTTACATCTAGTAGTAGAATCACTGGATTAGAAGGTATGCACATCTTCAATTTTGTTTGATATTCCAGATTGCTTGCTAATGTGGCTGAACCAATTTACACTCTGCCGGGATTGCATGATCTTCATTAACACTTTTAATTCCATCAAATCAGGTGCATGGGAAAGAGTATCTCATTGTGTTCTCAAATTGCATTTTTCTCAGGAAATGTGAAGTTCAGCCTCTTTTTGTATATTTACTGGCTCTTTGTTTCCTTGTCATATCTCTGGCAGTTTTGTATTACGTCAACTTGACTAGGCTAAACCTGTTTCCCAGAATCCCTTTGTCTTTACAGTTCCAGTTAGAGTTGGCCAAAGAGAAATTTGTATGATTATTTGGAAGTGAAGCAGCTGCCATTTTGCTTTGAAAGTTATCATGATTAGATATGCTGAGAAATAGATGCAGAGATATTCATGGTTTCCACCTTGTCCTTTCTCTTTCTCTCTATATTTAGTTCCTCTTCATAATGGCTGGTTTTAATGACCAGTCATGTTCCTAAGCTCCCCAGCAGATTTAGAAGACACAGTCTTCCACAGGCTTCTCCACCAACCCTCCTTTGTGTTTCCCTGCTAGTAGTCGGAAACCCCTGGCTTCAGGAGAGCTAGTTAGTGACTTGTCTCTCATTCCCTAATTTCTCTCTCTGGAATCTCCGTTTCCTGGTTTTGCCTAATCGTGTAAGCTCTTACTACTATAATAAGTTTCTCAAACAGAACAACAAACACAAAAGCGAGAAGCTTTGAAGAGCCCATCAGTTCATGAATATCTAACAGGCTTAGGTCTGAAAGAGAAGACAGACTGAAATGAAACCAACATCTGGCACAGCTTTTCGCCTCAAAGTGTTTGTCAGATCATAGGTATCGCTCCAGATCCAAGAAGAGGAGTGTAGTAAAAGTAGAGTGGGGGGTAAACCAGGTGGAAAGTGACCAGGAGGCCAAGGACTAAGCAGACCTTTAGGCAGTCTCCTCGAGCGAGGGTGTGGAGGGAGGGAAGGTGAAAACGCTTAGAGTGTGGAGTTCTCCAAGGAGAAGAAGACCTGGTGGAAACTTTTGTTTCCAATAGGGTGAGTGAAAAGGTGCACTTTATGAGTAATTGCTAACCAATAATGGAACAGAATTTGCAAAATTGAAGCCCAGATTCAAATCAATTTAAACTTAGACTGTATAAAGGTAATGTGTCCTACATTGCTTAAATGGCAGAAGCAAAAGCAAATTCTTTATAAAGATAGCATTATTCTGCTCCTTAAATTGTTTCTAGAAGTCTTCATATAAAATATTCTGCATTCAGTAAAATGAATCTGTGCACATCCAATAAAATACTGTATAAAAAATAAAACATATTAAAAAATAGTAGAAATAAGCACCCAGGAAGTACGTCTATTAGAGCTATTATTTTATTTTATTTGTTTAATATTTATTTTTGAGAGAGAGAGACAGAGTGTGAGCTGGGCAGGGGCAGAGAGGGAGACACAGAATCTGAAGCAGGCTCTAGGCTCCGAGCCGTCAGCACAGATTGACGTGGGGCTCCAACTCACAGACTGTGAGATCATGACCTGAGCCCAAGCCGGATACTTAACTGAGCCACTCAGGCGCCTCAAAGTTTTAAACAGGGGTTTTAAAATAACTGTGATTGGGGCGCCTGGGTGGCGCAGTCGGTTAAGCGTCCGACTTCAGCCAGGTCACGATCTCGCGGTCCGTGAGTTCGAGCCCCGCGTCGGGCTCTGGGCTGATGGCTCAGAGCCTGGAGCCTGTTTCCAATTCTGTGTCTCCCTCTCTCTCTGCCCCTCGCCCGTTCATGCTGTCTCTCTCTGTCCCAAAAATAAATAAACGTTGAAAAAAAAAATTTAAAATAACTGTGATTAAGATATTTTTGCAAATGAAAGAAAAGATGAAACATTTTGCCAGAGAATTAAAAATCATAAAAACATATCTGAAGGAAATTTTGTAACTGAAATATACAATAATTAAATTTGAGAACTCAGTAGATAAATTTAAAGCTGGTTAACACCAAAGAGAGGAGGACTGGTGAACTGAAGCACCAAGAGAAAATTATGGAAAAATAGATAAAGATACATATGGAGACATAGTGAAAAGTTATAACATACCTGCAAATGATGCTCCTGGAGGAAACAAGAGAAAATTGATAAAGGATCAATATTTGAAGAGATAATGCTGAAAAATATGCAAAATTGATGAAAAATCCGCAGTCATATGTTTAAGAAGCACAACAAACACAACAGAATAGATATAAAGAATGTCACATGTAGAATCATCATAGAAAACTTCCTTAAATTCAAAGAAACAAATTCTTTAAACTATCCAATAAAAATATCAGAAGGTGTTGTAAAATGTAAGTAAACTTTGTGAAGAAATGCAAAGGGCTGAAAATAGCCAAGACATGCTTGAAGGGGAAAATCTGCTGAGGATTTTGAGCATAGAGGAACATTTATAAAACAGGACACACACACAAACACACACAAATATTGATAAGTAGCACTGTATTAAAATGTGTGTCATCAACATATACCATTAAGAGAGTCTTGATTTCAGCTCAGGTTGTGATCTTGAAGTTCATGAGATGGAGCCCCGTGTCAGGCTCTGTGCTGATAGAACTTGGGATTCTCTCTCTCTCTCTCTCTCTCTCTCTCTGCCCCTCCCCTGCCCAATCTCTCTCTCTCTCCCATCCCCCAATAAATAAATAAATAAATAAATAAATACATAAATAAATAAAATATTTTTTAAAAAAAGAGAGTGACACAAAGTGTGGGAGAAGAGATTTGCTATAATAGGACTAATAACATGTAAATCTATGACTAGTAAGAAAAATGTAGAGACACCAATAGAAAAACGGGGGAGAGAGGTTAACTGCCACTTTACAAACTTAAAATCACCAAGTGACCAATTCACATATGAAAAGGCTCTTTGCCATATTAACTAGTTGGAAAATTGGAATTGGAATTGTGAGTTTCCTCTATACTTACCAGAATGGTTTAGAATTATGAAGTTTCATTAAGCCTTGTAAGGAAGAGATGTGGACTAATTGGATCCATCATATATGGGTGTGAAGGGATCGGTATAAGGACTTTGGAAAACCATTTAACATTGTATACTCAATTTGAATGTACATATTCCCAAAGACCAGCATTTTCACATCTAAATTCATGCTCAATAGAACACATTAAAAGACCTATTCAAAAACATTCTTGCCTGCCTTATTTTGTATTCAACAGAAACTTTTCTAAATGTCCACTAAACAAAATGGGCAAAATTTGCTATATTCATACAACAGAATACTTCATAGCAATGAACATGAATGAACCCCACCTAAAAATAACTTTAAAAAGAAAGTATTTATGGGCAATATTTCTGCCAACACCTGAAATCTGGCCATAAGTGGGAGCTGGCGTGAGAATCACCAGTTCAAGATGGGCAAGGCCTTGCTAAGAGTTGGGTAGGGGTGGGGGAGTTCTTCCATGGAGGTTTTCAAAAGGTGGAAAGGGTGGTTAAAGCACCCCAACAATAAGAAAATCAGCTTTCTGATTTAGTCCTAGATGCTGCAGAGAGCATCTGGGAGCTCCCTTAGGCAAAGAGACATAGAAATGCCAATTTGACCCAGGGCGGTTCCTTCCTTTCAAAATTGGAGATTGCTTCAAATATTTCTGTTTTTCATCTTTCTTCAAAAAAAGAATCGTTTTTTTAAAAAAAATTCCAGAATTTATCATTGTTATAAGTAGTGTTAAGTGTTTGATCTTTATCTAATTATGATATTTATGTGATTTTTCTCATTGAAATTATTACTATAATAATTCAATTATTATTAAATGGATAGATTATATGAATTATCCAGGGATAAATCCAAATTTGTCATGATATATATATATATATACACACACACATATATATACACATATATATACACACATATATATATACACATATTTGTGTATATACATATATATATACACACATACACACAAATATGTGTATGTGTGTATGTATAGTTTCAGTATTCGACTAACTTTTTATTAAAAGATTTTTATATTTATGTTATATATGAACTAAGTTCTAATTTTTATTTTTTATTATCTTTTTTCTAGCTTTCGTATCAAGATTATCACAGTCTCATAAATTTAATTGGGAATTTTTCCCTCTTAAAAAAAGGTTTTTGGGGTACCTGGATGGGGTCAGTGGGTTGAACATCTGACTCTTGATTTCGGCGCAGGTCATGATCCCAGGGTCATGGGATCTAGCCCTGTGTTGGGCTCTGGGCTGAGTGTGGTGCAGCCTGCTTAAGATTCTCTCATTCTCTCGCTCTCTCTCCTCCTCCTCCTCCTCCTCCTCCTATGTCCCTCTCCCTTGTTCTCTCTCTCTCTCTAAAATAAAAATAAAGTGAATAAAATGAATAAAATACAATTTAAAAGTGTTTACTTAAATTCCAGTTAGTTAACATACAGTATATCCCTTCTTTTTATTACATGGAACAAAGTAGCTGTTATATAATTATTCAAAGAACACCACTGTAAAATTATGTGTTGTAGTGCCTTCTTTGTAGATTTTTAACTCCTCTTTCAATTACTTTAATTGTTCCATGGCCATTCTACTATCAGCCTATTTTTTTCTTGAAACAACTCTGGTATGATATTTTTGTTTTCCTAGCAATTTGTCCATTTCGTGTAAATTTTCAACCTATTGGCATAAAATATATATCATTAAATCTCCTATGTGTATAGTTCTGTCTCTTTTTAATGTATCACGGTCTTTCTTTGTGCCTTCTGTTTTCTTGACTTATCTTGCTACGAATAGTGCCGTTTCCCATTCTTCTCTTCCTTTGCAATGCCTGGTTAGATTTATGTTGGTTCTTCCATTTTATGCTTCATGTTACCTTTTTCTCTTTTCCATTTCCTATTTCTTTTCCTTCACGTGTTGCATTCTGACTAATTTCTTCAGATGCATGTGCTACTTTGTTTCTTTTCAATCTGTTTTATATAACCTAATACTTTTCCTCTAAGTTTTTTAAATCACCCATTACATTTTTCATGTCTCAAATAGGCATTTGCTTATTATTCCGAACTGCCTGCTCTCTTTGGATAATATGTTGCCCATGTGTTTAATTTCTTATTTTATCTTTTCCTCAATTTTCAACATTATTATATAACTTACACCTATCACTCTTTCATCTGAATGTTTTAGGTATATATGTCTACGAGTTATTTGTTTTGCTGACTTTGACTCGTTGTGGGTTTTTTCCTTTCTATATTTTATAATTTTGAACTGGGAAATCATGTTCAATTGACTTTATCTATTAGAATCTTAGAAGGATGGCGTGATTTTTTTTTTTAATCTTTACAGAGAAGTCTTAGGTTTGCATCTGTTGGGCTTAGAGACCTCACAACTTTGAGAAGTACATTTTATATTAATTTTCCAGACCATGAAAAACTGTGTGACTTTAAATTCCTAACCTTATTAAAGCAGACCTATGGATACAACATTTTATGGGTGGCGTTTTGTTTTTGTTCCACCCAGAGCCAAGGATGATACAGAGTTCGTTTGTCATATCTATTTTCAAGTGGTGGGATTTTAATGAAGTTCACACTTTCATCGTGGATGATGTCCTTCAAGGGTCGTAGCTGTATGAGTCGTCTTCATTCCAAATTATCAACTCACAGGTGCCCCGGGCTTCATGTGCCCTTTAAAGGCCAAGCCTCTTGATTACTCAGGCTAGAAAAAGCTCTAGGATTGCCAAATTGCTAGTGCCTGATTATAACACTGGTTTTCAATTTCTCCTACTTTTGGAGACACGAGAGGTGTCCTTTAGTTACTTGTGAACTCAGACACTTATGTTAAAGAAGTTTATCCAGGATTTTGGCAGACTGCCTTAAGAGGGCTTTTACCTTTTCACCATAAAACACACACAATTCTTGGAAAGAAAAGCTGAAATTCTCAAAACTCTTCAATGCAAAACCATACACTAGGTTTTTCAGTAGCTGATGATCACCTCAGAGAAATATAAACACTGCTTAGCTAAGGAAATGGCTTGATACATTAAACTATATGAAACAAACTGTTGTTTTCATTGGAGAGCATGAAAAAGCAACAATATATAATTTATGAAGAAATTATACTGTTCAGAATTATCGAGAATTTCAAGGACATTTTATTTTGGTGTGGTGGGGTTATAGCTACTTACTATGTTTTTGCTATATGAGCAATTAAAACTAAGAAATTAATGTTTTTATTTTTAAATAGTCATAATTATATTACATTTTGATATAAATACAATATTTATATTTATATTTTTTATATTTATATTTTTTATATATTTATATAAATATTATATTTATATTTATATTTATATTTATATTACATTTTGATATAAATACAATATTTCTATGAAAATTATATTTTCCAAAACAAAAAAATGAGGAAAGTGGCATTGTTTTATATTTTTTGCGCATCTCTTTAATAGAAAAAAAAAAACCTGAATTCTCATGTTTCTGCATTCAATGTGTTGTGATATTTGGTTGCATTTACTGAAGAATTGGGTGCATATATTGCAAGTGTCTGAAGAAAATCTCATCTCACAGAGACATGTAGTTGGAAGAGGGAAGAGATTTTTCTTAATAAACTTTTCAGATCACCGTGAATATTCTTTGATTCAACATCTTTCTCGTCCACTAAATACAGATAAGAACGGCCCAAGCCCTTGGCTCCCTGGTTTGGAACAGTGTGCAGTGGGGATATAGAGATGGTTATGCCAATGTGTTGTGCGTCCCCACAGTCCTATAGTTATAGAAATAATAGACATTGCATAAGTTTACAAGGCTCCTTCCTGAGTTTAAATCTTCTTCTCTGCCTTTTCCTATAGTCCCACTCTGCACCCCCCCCCAACTTTTCTCCCCTTAAGAATTTCCAAGACATCAAATAGCAAGGGTTGAGAGAAAATCCGAGGAAAGAGAAGGTGCAATGTAGCCAGAACACTGGAGATGGAAGACATTATGGGGTAGAGATGAGAGACGAAGTGATAAAGGAAGCCTAGAATACACTGCTGTGGAACAGGAAACAAAGCACAATGAGAAGACAAGAGAGGGAAGACAAGCAGTACATCAGAAGAGAAACCAGCACAGATACCCCAAGGGGGCGGAGGACTGAGGCACACATAAGGAGACTCTTTTTCTTTAATTTACCGGAAAGAGAGCTACTCTTACAGAACAGTGAGCACAACAAGAACACAGTTAGCATGGTATTTCCAGCCTCATATTTTGTTGGTAACTAAGGGCCCTGGAGACTGTGATGTCATCCATGGCTGTCCTCACTCCAAAGACTGAGGAGATGCCAATAAAAATCCCCCTTTCCCCATTTTTTTCCTTAGAAGGAAAGTGATTGTGTGACCACTACCCATGGCATCGGAAAACTTTCAGAATGTTTCCACTTACTTGCAGCTTGTTCTAAATCTCAGGATATAATATTGTTTCCCTATTGTCTAAAATAACTCCTTTCTCACCCCCATCTTATGGTTACATATTTCACATTTCCAAGAGTTCCACTTTGTGCCAGTGTCTCATTTTTGCATGTTGTAAATTTTACCTTTGGGTTCTAATCTAATTAAACAGTTTGCCACCAGCTAATACTCTCAGATCCCCATTGCTGGGCTTCATTTCTACCATGTCCTTGTTAATGACTTTGTGCAATATCCAGACAGTTTTTATTGTTTTATTTTCTTTGAAGAATAACTAGCTTTTAATTCCCCCCCCCGCCCCCCCAGATATCACAGAGAGCCAGCATCTTCAGAAGATAGTTTATAATGATTGCCTAGCCCTTTATCTGGATTGTTGTTGTCTCTGACTTTACCATTCCATGAGTAAAGTTGGATTACCTTTCCGTAAACGACTTTCTTTCTGGATTTTGTTGGGGAGAGACTCATTTGCCATTTTTATGCCCCCTCGTACCAAAAGAGATTTCTGGAGTTTATCTCTTTTCGCTTATAATTTCACTACAGTAAAAAGCCGACACCACTTACAGACTTAGAGACTTGGCTATGGACTGCCGCCTCCAAATCACTTATAAATCTATAAAAGAAGACTACAGAGATGGGTTTATTTATCATTATCCTATAATTCCTATTCGAGTCCACTGTTAAACCAGGCCTTTCATTACTAGGTAACTCAGTGCATTTTAATAGTGTCCAATATAAAGAAGTCTGAAATTCTAAATAGATCATAAAACTACAGGTTCTCATTTTTCTCATGTTATTCCAAATAAACATGAGTTTTCTTAAAGAAAGCATGTTAGCTTTTGCATAAGTATACATATATATGTATGTAATACATATATAATACCTAATATATAGTACATATATATATCCTTATATTTTCTTATTGTGTTGCATCTTGAGAGAGAGCATGCGTGCAAGTGGGGGAGAGGGGCAGAGAGAGAGAGAAAATTTTAAGCAGCTCCACACTCAGCGTGGAACCTGATGCAGGGCTGGGTCCCACAACCCTGGAATCATGACCTGAGCTAAAATCTAGAGTCGTACACTCAGCTGACTAGGCACCCAGGTGCTCTATACCCTTATATTTTCTATGCTCCAAATCCTTTATTGTAAATTCTAACAACCTCTGTGAAATGAAAGCGATATTCAGTAAACGGTAGTTCCCAGTACCCCCTACGGAGCCTTGATCATTACACTGCACAACCAACAGCTGTCTTATATAACAACTTGAACATTCGGGGAAATATTCCATAATTGTACATCTTAAATTTTTCCATTCTTATATGTCGGTGACAGTCAAGTGAATCATTTATATTTTCATAGTGATTTGCTGTAGAATAACCTGTAGTTTTACTTGTATACAACTTAGAAATTCCAAAATCAATTTCTAAAACAATTCAGGAGTGAGGAGCTTCCTAAACTTTCCCCCAGTCACACTCAGACAAATAATTTATTATTCTCCAGTTCCTTTCTCTTTTCAATCTCAAATGCTCCTTGGAGTCCATGGGTTTCTTAATCAAATTATTCTCTTTATGAAATTATTGCTAGTTTAAAAGCTCCTATAACAGACTCTTCAAAATATATTTTGCCTCACTTTGTTTGTAATTATGAACCTATAAATTAAACATGGAAGAAAATTTACTCTGTGAAACTTCCCCATGCTAGAAGAAACAATGGTTTCCATATCAGGGTCAGGGCAGGGACCCCAGATGTCCACCCCCACCTCCCCACCTCTCATCAGCCTAAAATTTCTTCCCAGACGATAGCTTCCTGGAACAATTTCGTGTCTGCATCACTAAGGGGGAATGTTCTCCCACAACTTTCTGGACAATTTTTTACTTCAGAAGAGGAGAGAACCCAGGAAGAGTCAGAGGAGTGGTTTTCAAAATGTGGTACCCAGGCCGGCAGCAGCCACATCTGGGAGGAACTTGTTAGAAAAAAAAATTTATTTTTATTTATTATTTATTTATTTTTTAACGTTTATTTATTTTTGAGACAGAGAGAGACAGAGCATGAACAGGGGAGGGGCAGAGAGAGAGGGAGACACAGAATCTGAAACAGGCTCCAGGCCCTGAGCTGTCAGCACAGAGCCCGACGCGGGGCTCGAACTCATGGACCGTGAGATCATGACCTGAGCCGAAGTCGGACGCTTAACCAACCAAGCCACCCAGGTGCCCCCTCGTTAGAAAATTTTAATCCCCCTGCCCCAGACCTACTGAATCCGACACTCTGTGAGTGAGATCCGGAAATTTGTGTTTCAATCTCCAAGTGGTTCTAATGCCGACAGAGTTTGAAAACCACTGCAATAGAGATTTAGGTCCATTTATGAAAGGACAGACAGCGTCCCGGAGTGGGGCTTCTCAAACATGACATGTACAAGAATTGCAGACCTGTGGTGTGCCTGCAGAGTCTGCATGTCTAAGAAGCCCCTGGGGTAAATCTGCGACGGCTGCTGCTGCTGTTTTTATAGACTACGTTTGACTGCAAGGCCACTGATCATATAAGGAGGTGCCAAGAAAAACAAGTTTAACTGGAGTGACCTTGACGAGTTTGGCCCAACACTGAGGGAGACTGACTAGACTTGGCTCTACTGGGAATCTTGATAGCTGACACAAAGGAAGGCCTTATCTTAGGTCCAGGATTTTAAGAAAGGTGATCTGGCATGAAAGGTCAGTGGGCAAAGGAAAACAAGGGTGAAGCTTTAAGCTGACACCGAGTTAGCTTGTATGGTATGAGACTTCATGGTGTACTATATCTCAATCCTTTATGGTAATTTTTAGAAGAAATACATGTATGCTTGAACTTGCCAAGACCTATACTAAGTAGACACGATGGGGCGAAGTATACTCATAAAGGCTGAAGAAATTATGGGTGTATCATGATAATAAAAAGGCAAGTGGTAAGAGAATCAATCAGGGAGAGAAAAACCCTTTTACAAAAGGGGGATATGAACCACAATAACAAATCCTGTGTTAAATCTTTTCACATGAAAAACCTGAAAATCTCTTTATTTCATGACCAGATCCTGAAGGAGAAATAATCAATGCAAAGTTATTGTTTTTAGACCTACCTTTGAAAATGTCAAGGTAACACCGGTTTAATAATCTGTAAGAGAAGTGGCAAGTCCTAGCATGAGCTCACTTTCTTTTGGCTTTGCCGAGGTCACTCACAGGTCAGATTTCCTGACCTAGCAATCTTTTGACATGTGGAGCTGCTGAAGAAAATCAAGTGTTCCTCTGGAGTGTGGATCTCTGTGGTTTGGGTTTTTTTCTTCTCTTTCTTTTCACTTTTTTTTTTTCCAAGAAAAGTCATGAATATATCAGTCTGCTGCAGAAAAGAATTGGTAGAATAATTTCTGCAACCTCTCAGAATACGAGACTAGCATATTGGGATAAGAGGCAGAGGAAAAGAGTTTCTCCTGAAATTTTGTACTGATCATTGAATGTATCCCCGTGATTACTTATTTAGTATTGGAGTAACTTGATTTCATTGCTAAGAACATAGATTCATTACCACAAACTAAAACTAAGGATTTTTTATTTTTATTTTTTACAATTTACTGACCTCAACTCTTTTGTTTTATTCAGAAAACATTTATGATCTAAAAATGACAAGCTCATTTAATTTTTTTTTATGTTTATTTATTTTTGACAGAGAGAGAGACAGAGCGTGATCAGGGGAGGGGCAGAGAGAGGGGGAGACACAGAATCCGAAGCAGGCTCCAGGCTCTGAGCTGTCAGCACAGAGCCCGATGCAGGCTCGGACTCACGAAGGGATCATGAGCTGAGCGGAAGTCGGACGTTCAACCGACTGAGCCACCCAGGCGCCCCAACAAGTTAATTTAAAATACCTTAA